>NC_089838.1:337460688-338075688 GCF_035609145.1 Eleutherodactylus coqui | reverse complement strand
TGCTGCCACCCTCAGGACACTGCAACATCGGTTTCAGCTGCCAGAGCACCGACTGATGTTCGACGTGCCCACGTGCTGGAATTCTACGCTGCACATGTTGCCCAGGCTTTACGAGCAGTATAGAGCAATTGTAGAATACCAGCTGCAACATGGCCGGCAGAGTGGTGGTCAGCCTCCGCAGTTCTTCACAGAGGAGTGGGCATGGATGGCAGACATCTGTCAGGTCCTCGGAAACTTTGAGGAGTTTACACAAATGGGGAGCGGCGATGCGGTCATTATTAGAGTTACCATCCCGCTGCTTTGCCTGCTGAGAAGTTTGCTGCTAAACATAAAGGCCAACACTTTGTGGTTAGAACAGAAGATGGGGTATGTCAGTATGTTGCTTGATAGCCAGACCACCCTCCCGTCTGTATCTCAGCGCTTTTGGGAAGAGGAGGAGGGGGAGTAGTAGGAGAAGGAGGGGGAAAAGACTGGTGACCACACTGCAGAGGGTATCCATGCTGCTTCCCTCTCATCTGTTCAGCATGTATGGGTTGAAGAGGAGGAGGATCATCCTCCTAGTAAGGACAGTGATATGTTGCAGACTGGTACTCTGGCACACATGGCTGACTTCATGTTAGGCTGCCTTTCCCATGACCCTCGCGTTAGATGCATTCTAGCTAACACGGATTACTGGGTGTACACCTTCTCCACCCATGGTGTAAGGAGAACCTTTCCCTCTCATTCCCAAAGAGAAAAGGGGTACGAGAGTGATGCTATACCACAGGGCCCTGGTACAAAAAACTGTTGCTAAAGTTCCCATCTGACAGTGCTAGCGGTAGAAGATATATTTCAGAGGGCCAACTAGCAGGGGAGGCGTGGGTATTAGGCAGCATGTCCAGTGCAAGCAGGGGAACACTCTCCAAGGCCTTTGCCAGTTTTATGGCTCCCCAGCCAGACTGTGTCACCACTCCCCAGTCAAGGCTTAGTCGGAGGGAGCACTGTAAAAAGATGGTGAGGGAGTACATAGCCAATCGTACCACCATACTCCGTGATCCCTCTGCTCCATACAACTATTGGGTGTCAAAGCTGGACACATGGCACGAACTTGCGCTGTATGCCCTGGAGGTGCTGGCCGCCCTGCTGCTAGCGCCTTGTTAAATAGGGTGTTTAGTGCTGCTGGGGGGATCATCACGGATAAGCGTACCCGCCTGTCAACTGACAGCGCCGACATGCTTAAATTCATTAAGGTGAACAAATGCTGGATTTCCCCAGACTTCTCTTCTTCACCGGTGGAAAGTAGCAGGTTATAAAGATTCTTTTAGCTGCAACAGGAGAAATGTGCATCCTCTATAACCCCAAAAAAGGGGAGATGTAGCTTGGTTTATCCCTCTCGTATATTACTCCTCTTCCTAAAACAGCATGTCGTCATGCTGAACTGCGAATTTTTACTGTGGGACAAAAGGCTCTGTTAAAACCAATCTTTTTTGAGGACTGCTTCCAGGCTCTGTTACAAATTAAGCAACAATGAGCTCTATCTTTAAAAAATGTTTATGGGTTTCACCTGCCCTTGTGGTAAACCAATTTTTCAGGGGTACACTTGTACTCTTGGTGCACCAATTTTTCAGACCTTCGCCTACACTCTTAGTAAACTAATTTTTCCCAGCTTTGTCTATACTCTTGGTAAACATACTTTTTTCAGGTGTTCACCTATACTCTTGCTACAGAAATGTTTCAGGGGTCCGCTTATACACTTGCTGCAGAAAGGTTTGTGGGGTTCGCCCATACTATTGGTACTGAAAGGTTTGAGGGGTGTCGCCTATACTCTTGCTGCAGAAATGTTTCAGGGGTCCGCCTATACACTTGCTTCAAAAAGGTTTGAGAGGCTCGCCTATACTCTTGCTACAGAAATGTTTCAGGGGTCCGCCTATACACTTGCTACAGAAGTGTTTGAGGGGTTCGCCTATACTATTGGTACTGAAAGGTTTGAGGGGTTTGCCTACACTCTCGCTACAGAAATTTTTCAGGGGTCGGTCTATACTATTGCTACAGAAATGTTGCAGGGGTTCACCTATACTATTGCTGCAGAAGTGTTTGAGAGGTTCGCCTATACTATTGGTACTGAAAGGTTTGAGGGGTTCGCCTATACTCTTGCTACAGAAATGTTTCAGGGGTTCGCCTATTCTGTGGGTGCAGACGGCTTTTCCATTGCGTTGTCCAGCTATCTGACACATACACTGAATGAATTGGGCAGAAGTGTGGGCAGAGGCCGAGGTCCTGGGTGTTGTGAAACTCTGCCATGTTTGGGCACTCTCTTTTCTTCATGTTTATTACTGTCCTTGGGTTTCATAGGCTTGCCTATGCTGTGGGTGCACAAACATTTTCACAGCACGGTGTCCAGCTGTGTGGCACAATACACAGAATGTACAGCTGGACCAGGGAGAATCTATTGATCTTGTATATCTGGACTTCTCTAAAGCCTTTGACACCGTGCACATAATAGGCTAATATACAAAATGAGGCAGCTCGGACTGGGCGAAAACGTGTGTAAGTGGGTAAAAAATTGGCTCAATGACAGAAAGCAGAGGGTGGTAATAAATGGCTCATACTCTGATTGGACCACAGTCGCTAGCGTGGTGCCACAGGGTTCAGTACTAGGCCCCACTCTGTTCAACATATTTATCAATGACCTGATAGAGGGGCTGCACAGCAAAATATCAATATTTGCAGATGACACAAAATTATACAATATAATTAATGCAACGGAGGACAATGTGCGGCTACAAACGGACCTGGATAAGCTGGGGGCTTGGGCAGGAAAATGGCAAATGACGTTCAATGTTGAAAAATGTAAGACTATGCACATGGGCAGGAGGAACGGATGTCACAAATATTCACTTAATGGGGTACCACTAGGGAAAAGTGATATGGAAAAGGATCTGGGGGTATTAGTGGATAATAGACTAAACTGGAGTAACCAATGCCAGTCAGCTGCTGCAAAGACAAATAAAGTATTGGGGTGCATTAAAAGAGGTATAGGGGCGAAGGACGAGAACTAGAGATGAGCGAGCACCAAAATGCTCGGGTGCTCGTTACTCGAGTCGAACTTTCAGTGATGCTCGAGAGTTCGTTTCGAGTAACGAACCCCATTGAAGTCAATGGGTGACTCGAGCATTTTTGTATATCGCCGATGCTCGCTAAGGTTTTCATTTGTGAAAATCTGCAAAACACAAGAAAGTGATGGAAACGACACAGAAACGAATAGGGCAGGCGAGGAGCTACATTTTGGGCTGTATCTCAAGTTCCCAGGTCCCACTATTAAGCCACAATAGCGGCAATAGTGAGACCCCCCCCCCCCCCCACTGTCAGCGTAAAGATCGTTCTCCTCTTCCACAGCTGTAACAGCTGTGGCAGAGAAGAACGATGTTAGCCCATTGAATTCAATGGAGCCGGCAATACAGCCGACTCCATTGAAAGCAATGGGCTGCCGGCGATCGCAGGATGAATTGTCGGGAAGGGGTTAAATATATAAGCCCTTCCCTGCAATTCATCCAGAAATGTGTAAAAATAAAAAAATATATATATACTTACCTGGTCCCGGCAGACGGAGTTCAGTGCGGCAGGCTGCAGTTCTCCTGAACTTCTCTGAACAGCTGTGAGTAGTATTCAGCAGCCGGGGATTTAAAATCCCCGCCTGCTGAATGAGATGCCTCTGATTGGTCACAGCCTGACCAATCAGAGGCATCCCTCACTCACACCCATTCATGAATTCATGAATGGGTGAGTGAGGGCTGCCTCTGATTGGCTCAGCGCAGGGACAGCTGAGAGCTGCCCCTGAGCCAATCAGAGGCAGCCCTCACTCACCCATTCATGAATTCATGAATGGGTGTGAGTGAGGGATGCCTCTGATTGGTCAGGCTGTGACCAATCAGAGGCATCTCATTCAGCAGGCGGGGATTTTAAATCCCCGGCTGCTGAATACTACTCACAGCTGTTTAGAGCAGTTCAGGAGAACTGCAGCCTGCCGCGCTGAACTCCGTCTGCCGGGACCAGGTAAGTATATATATATTTTTTATTTTTACACATTTCAGGATGAATTGCAGGGAAGGGCTTATATATTTAACCCCTTCCCGACAATTCATCCTGCGATCGCCGGCAGCCTATTGCTTTCAATGGAGTCGGCTGTATTGCCGGCTCCATTGAATTCAATGGGCTAACATCGTTCTGCCGGGACCAGGTGAGTATATATATATTTTTTATTTTTACACATTTCTAGATGAATTGCAGGGAAGGGCTTATATATTTAAGCTCTTCTCGACAATTCATCCCGCGTACGCCGGCAGCCCATTGCTTTCACTAGAGCCGGCTGTATTGCCGGCTCCATTGAATTCAATGGTCAGTGCTCGTTTAATCGAGACGAGTACCGCGTGGTGCTCGTCCCGAGTAACGAGCATCTCGAGCACCCTAATACTCGAACGAGCATCAAGCTCGGACGAGTATGCTCGCTCATCTCTAACAAGAACATTATCCTTCCATTATATAAGGCACTTGTCAGGCCTCACATGGAATACTGCGTACAATTCTGGACACCGGTGCTCAGGAAGGATGTCGCAGTGCTTGAGGGGGTTCAAAGAAGGGCAACTAAACTAATACATGGAATGACGGGACTGGAATACCCAGAGAGGCTATCCAAATTGGGACTATTTACTCTAGAAAAAAGAAGGTTAAGAGGCGACCAAATAACCATGTCTAAGTACATGAGGGGACAAGACATGGATCTCTCCCGCGATCTGTTTACACCCAGGACCACGACGGTAACAAGAGGACATCCGCTACGATTAGAGGAAAGTAGGTTTCATCACCAACATAGAAGGGGATTCTTTACTGTAAGAGCAGTTAGACTGTGGAACTCTCTACCGGAGGAAGTGGTGATGGCAAAATCCATAGAGGAGTTTAAAAGGGGACTTGATGTCTTTCTGGAGAAGAAGGATATTACAGGATATAAATATTAGGTTAAGTGTCAATCCTGGTAAATAGGCAGGTAGGAACTATTAGGGGTTGATCCAGGGAACAGTCTGATTACCATTAGGGAGTCGGGAAGGAATTTTTTCCCCAAAAGGGCTAATTGGTTTCTAGCCTTGGGGGTTTTTGCCTTCCTCTGGATCAACACAGGAGGATAGACAGGCTGGACTAGATGGACATTGTCTTCATTCGGCCTTACATACTATGTTACTATGTTACACAGGGGTTTCCCATAGCTATGTAACTCTTGGCATCTTGGGTCACACGAGGTGGAGGCTGAGAACGAGCCTGACCCTCGGCCAGCTCACGTGCTTTCCACACAGAGCATTGTGGGTCCTACCTCGGTCACAGTTTCTCTGGCTTATTATGCCACCTCCTCCTCCTTGGGGTCTAAGGATCAGTGCTGGTCAACATGTATTTGTTATGGCATTGTGCTCTGCAGCTTCCATAGTGATACATAGCCCGGAAATCTTCCAGGCTATATCGCTACGGGCAGTGGAGCTCGTCCAAGAAAATTTCTGGGCGTGCCACTCAAGGGGTTAATGGATGCTGCTTTCTATGTTATTGTATAGTGAGCGTTGATTAATTCATTGTGTAATTTAGTAAGTTCACCCATTTTGTTTTTTGTATGATTTATCCTCTCCCCCAGGTCATTTAAGAAGGCATTAGGGTTAGAGGATAAGCGATTCAAATAACTCTGAAAAACCCTTCAGCGACCTGTTGACTTTAAGATGGAGGAACATAAGTACTTCAGGTAAGAGTTTATCAACCCAAATCTAAGTAAGCCTGTGATCTGAGTGAGTGCCTGACATAACCGTACTGTGCCATAGGTCTGACTTGGATTAGTGAATTTGCTGAGTGAATATTTAGGGCTTATCTATTTGAAATCTTGCATCTACTACTTTCATCTAATCTGTCTGTACGGTCCCCATTTAAAATGTGCTTCCTCATTGACAATGCCATCCAGTGTACATCTTGTGCCATGTATGCGGTCCTTGAACAGCCACTCAAGGGTGCACATTGCTGTAAGAGATGTGAGAATGTGGAGCATTTGGAATATCAGATCCTGGCTCTAAATGAGCAGCTTGCAACACTGAGATCCATTGAAAACATGCAAAAGAGTTTGCTGCTCACTGAGCACTCATTGGGCTAGATGTGGGAGCAGATGGTAGTTCAGGAGTGCAGGATGAGCAGGCAGCTAGCTGGCTGACAGGAGGAGGGATAGAGGGAAGAGGTCCAGGTAGGCTGGTCCTTAACTGGTACACACCCCAGCATGTTTGCAAAGTTGGCAGATGGGGGGATTCCATTACAGGATTAGCGCTGCTGCAGCACAACATGCCCTCTGACCACCAAGGGGACGTCAGCTTCAGTAAGGAGAATAGGAGCGCAGTGCAGGCTAGATATATCCTGGTAGTGGGAGACTCAATTATTAGAGGAACAGACTGGGCAATGTGCCACAAAGACTGCAATAGTCGAACAGTGTGTGGTCTTCCTGGCACTCGAGTTTGACACATTGCGGATCGGGTTGACAGATTACTGTGAGGGGCTGGTGAGGATCCAGTGGTCACAGTACACATCAGCACCAATGACAAAGTTAGAGGTAGGTAGAATTGTCGTGGATTTCCTTTTGCATCCACGACCTACTTAATTAGGAATGTTTGCACCCTTTCCTGATTGGTTACGAATTGATTATGCGCATAAGAAGATTTCACACTGACACAGGTTCAGCATGTATAAGCTTCCTCAATTCTGCTTTATTGTTGGACGCGCAGCCTCTTTTAAAGAGTTTAACATATCTGCCCATCTGGGCAGGTCAAAGATTACATAGATACAACGTATTGTTTAATTATTGGATAAGCATCTTGAAATTCTTCCTTCCTCCGGTCATCTGTTATTGGCCATCATGTAGTAGCAGGATGAGATGAGTGGGTTGTCTTGAACCCACGTATGGTTTCTCCGATATGATTGGAGGTTACAGCTTGAACTATTAATTGCATAAATTCCCCTTGTTATTTGCATAAGTTTCCAGTAAAACTGCTTGGGTTATTATTGCGGTAGCTAGTAGCGGTAATGGTTCAGACTGCGGTTATTTATGTCTGATGTACCCCTGCTAAAGTTACTAACTGCTAGCTTTGTTTACAGAGTTTAGGGAATGGAAAGTTTCAACATTTTTACATATAAGGAAGTGAATACATTGGATACATGAAAGAATATATATATATATCTATATTTGTAGGAAAACAAACAACAATGGAAAAGTACTGTCATTTGGTATACAGAATGCTTAACATATAAAAACAGGTCCACTGTCCACTACACATGCCCACTATCCAAAATATAGATATATTGGATTTCCACTACAAACCCCCTTGAAACTATCTGTTTCACTAAACTCACTACACTAAGTGTTCCTACACTACCACATATCATTCTCAACTATTGACCCTCCTCGACGTCCCAGATCGTGGTAGGCATACAATGGAGCAGGTAGTCATCGGGGTGGAACAGGTAGTCATCGGGGTTGGAATACACTGTACATAACAACAACAAATAGAAATTAGGATAATTATAAAGGTAACAAATATAATTAATAACTTCTTTATCACAATAAACTCTGGTGTAGAATGTTCTGAAAACTCAGTAGAGTGGGCGGTCTTTCACAACTGTCGCTTAGGCTATAAATGCCCCTCCGATACCTAGGTGTGGACTCATGGCAATCGGGTCTTTGGTACACAAGGATACTTAGCCGGGACAGTGCACACGGCCCTCCTGGAATATTGGTGGGGATATTTGTGTAGGAAAGATTACCACAGGAACAGACCCATTCTGCTTTAACTTGATCTCTGGCTTTATATTCATCTGGTTCCCTCATAGGTACCCTTACGGCATCTCTGTACATGTGGAGGTCTAGGCTACCACCTGGGATCTCGAGGCGTTAGGTTAGGAGAGGTTCGGCTTTTACTATTTCAGGTAAACACTGCATAACTTGTGTAGAACCCGCCTTCTTGACGCTACCTCGATTCATCCACAAAGAGTGCAAAATTAGCGCTATCTAATGACTGATCAGCATGACTGAACCTCTGTCCCATTAGTAAGTGCATAATCATATCTATCAGTCTGGAAGGAAAACTACGAGGTGATTATTCCCACTTCCCTTTTCCAGAGGCGGCAAGGTAGTGGGATCAGGGGCGTTGTAACGCCGGCATGTTGCGTGGCATGAGCAGAGTGCACTGCAGATAAAATAAAGCAAAATCTTAGCAAAAACCTATCACAGTGTTCTAAATACACAATGTTTTAAAACTTATTTTTTATTTCTTTTTTTTTCCTTCTCCTGTTAGGTATGTACCTTACTGAGGAAACAGGCTAATAAAAGGCACTTAGTCCGTTTTCTCTATTTCTTTGTATCTTAGATTTTAGGGCACCGTTCATCTTTCCTACTTTCCCAGACTAGAACGGAAAAGATAATCAGTTCACATACAACAGCGACGCCCATCTGAGCCAGGATGCTTTGCCACCCGCTCATCCATGGCGAGTACTGGTCCCAAAGGTTAGCTCTTTTTAGTTAGTGCGGTCAGCTTCTTAATGGCAACTGCGTCTTTATCCGCGGGTCACGTGTTGTCTGGGATGTAGGTACAGTTTCCCCTATCATCTTACAGACACTCCCCTTTTTAGCTAAAATCGTACCTAAGGCCATTCTATTTTGAAAAGTCATAGTCGAGGTAGGTCCTATTGGTCGACTAGTCCCTATAAGGCATCTCTAGTATAATTTATAAACCGCTGCTAATTATAATAAACATAATTAATCCAGTCAACATTTTATTTACCGTAATGATCAGGAAAAATGGACTCGAATCTAGCTTTAACGTGGTCTCTAATTTTTAAAAACTCGTCAGGTACCCCCCTTGGCTTTCCTATGACGTCAATGTACACGTGTAGTCAAAACTACCACCAGGAGCCTCTCTTGTCACTCTGGTGTACTGTTACAATACTAGTAGTGTGCACAGGTACGCACGGCGTGGGACTCCCTGATCTTCACCCACACCAATGTCCCTCCTGGAGATAGCCCTGAAGGTGGACAGGTCCAGGCCGCCAACACTGACCCTACACTACCTAGTGACAAGACTGGAAGGAACCGTCGTACCTATGCAGAAAACAAGGATAGACCAACATGACAAGAAAACCACAAAACACAGACAGAGTTGGATAGAGATTAAGTAACTATTGGGGGTAACCTCATTATCCTCAATGCTGTCTGACAGGATGTGGAGGAGCATAAGGGCTTTACTAAGGCACACTCCCCTGTCCAATTACCTTCCAGGCGGGTCCTCCACCTCATGTCTCCACAAAGCCAGTAAACATCTCCTAAGGACTGGACCTGATTCTACTTCCATTCCCCTCCTATCGTACAGTAGGAAGAGCAATACCCGTTAGTGAGTTCCTCAAAAATCTCCCTCCACCCTGCCCATTTGTCTGGCAGGTGTAGTTTCCAAGGTAGTCAGTAATACTCTCTCTGGTGCAAAACACTTAAGTAATGTTTATAAAAGAGGGAGCGCTCACTGTTCAAAAGACCATAGATAGTATTGCATTAGAGGGAGATGCAATAATAGTTGAAAGTGTAGATCTTGAAGTCCAGAAGGTAGGTACCCAATTCATGCAGATATGAAATAGCTGCAGAGCGACTTGAGATGACCCCCAAACATATACATGATGGGGAGGGTGTATATAGAAGAAAAGAGAAAAAAAGAATTCTCAGCGCTCAAGAAAAGGGTGCCAGCTAGTGCAATTATGAAAAATGGCAATGATTATTGAACTTACTTCACGGAGGCGTCCGTGCACAGACGCCTCCAATCCCAGCAAACATAGAGCAAAATTCTGCAGTCTAGGCAATCGGTTCCACGTATTTATTGGGAGTATAAGTAGATGCGTTTCGGCCAGTTAATACATCAGGCCTTCATCAAGTACAAGTGTAAAATATGACAAACATGCAGTATATATAACAATAAATATAACAATAAAATTAGGTAATTACCTTCCCATGTGATGTGTAGGGGTGGCAGCCCGTCCCACCGGTAGTAGCGTGAGGGCGCCGTGGGATGACGTTGTGGTATCACTTTATGCCCTATTCCAAGATGGCTGACGCTGACTCGGCAGCGTGATGACGCGGCTATGCATAATATGGTAAGGATAATGGAATCATGAATGAAAGGACGTGATGATGTGATGGTGTTTAGTCACATGATCGCGTTCATAAGCATAGCTTATTAATTCATGATTCCATTATCCTTACCACACCTTTTTAGCGTGCCACTAAGTCTCTCCACCTTTCCACTACTCTAAGGATGGTAGAGTGTGTAAAAGGCCAGGGATACACCCAGAGCAGACATGATGTCACATTATTTCACCTATGAAGTGTGTACCTTCTTTTACCTTATTCACTTCCGGTACCCTGTATCTGCAGATTACCTCATTTATGAGCTTCTGTGTGGTTACCTGCTCATTTACCTTAGTATCAGGGTGGGCCTCCAACCTGAAAAGACTCCAACAACAACAAGCACATATTCATACTCCCCAACAGGTGTGAGCTGAATGTGGTCAAATCGGCAATCTCTGAAATGGGTAGAGTGGTCCAGGCAAGTGTTATATGGCCACCTTACTTCTGTCCTGACTCGCATATGGCAAAGATCATGCAAACTGGACAAATGATGCAGCAGATACAGAGAACCCAGGTGTCACCCATTCTCGTTCAGTGTCGACGTCATTGCTGCTTTTGATGTGTACCAGTTGGGCCATCATGGGGGACAGGGACCTCTGTAGGCAAGTTCTGCTGACTGTTCGCCATACGCCATCCTGTTCTGTTGCTCCCGTCTTTTAGCCCATTTTGCTTTCCTTCCTCGTTGGCTTGTAACTGTAAAGTTCTTAGCATATCAATGTCCAAAGGTTTTATCAATGTCCAAAGTTTTTTGTCAATGTCCAAAGGTTTTATCAATGTCCAAAGTTTTTACCACTGACTCATGCTGTCAGTATCTTTTCTTCTTTCTTCCACAGCTTGAGGGCCGCTGCCTTTGCTGTGCTGTCGGCGAGGGTGTCGTCTCTCGCTTCTCCATTGTAGGAATCGGTGTGAGCTCTCCATTGCCAGGTAGTAGTAGTAGGGTTTCAATGAGACTCTGCACCGCTGCACCATTCTTAATTGGCTGTCCTACTGAGATAAGAAACTGTCTGGCCTTCCATAATGGGCCGTAATCATGAGCTATGCCAAATGCATTCCAGGAGTCAGTGCAAAGGGTTGCCGTCTTACCTTCTACCACTCTATACGCCTCAGTGAGGGCCTTCGGTACCGCTTCTTGCACTAAGACATGCGGAGGCAGAGCTTCTGTGTTTAGGACATCTTGTTGTGTGACTTCTGCATATCTGGTTCAGAGTCATCAATCCTCACCCTGGTACCATCTACAAAAGAAAACTCAAAATATGCATCATTAACAGTGGATTCTAATAACAGTTTTTGTCAGAATCTTGTTGCCATACTCAGATCACCTATGCCTCCCCTCCCCCGTTTGAACCGGAATACCCGATTAAAAGAAGAGTAGCCGGGTTCAAGGTAGTACAAAATCGGAAAGAAATATTGGGGGAGGCATGAAAAGAGCACATTGTAGCCGGATCTAATAGGCCAGAGATAAGTGCCAATACCACTTAGAAGATTTGTCAACCCTTGCCTGTACTGCTGCCACCGGACAAACACAAGAGGGAGCTCCTCGAGTTACTGGATCCAACCTCATGGAGTAGTATCCCAGTGGCCGTGGTTGTCTTCCGTGCTTTTGTGTCAATACTGTCGTATGGGCGGCAGCATGAAACAAGGACCAGAAAGGTGCGGAATTTGGCAACGGTGGTAGGTACAGGTATGGCCTGGACAGCAGCCTTTTGTTCCTCTGTCAGATGTCTAGTTCCCTGTCTAAACAATGATCCAGGAGAACAGCCTTTCTTGCAGAACTGGAGTTTGTCTTGGGAGGCCTCCAGGCCTTACAGCCATCTTCTGCAAGGGAAATTAACAGTGAAATTGTGGCCGGTTGGCAGTTTTCCAAAATCATCAGCACACAGCACCTAACATGTGTGGCTGACCCTTCACCCCTTTTTTTTTTTTTTTGAAACTAAGGGGATACTGTTTGACCCCAGGGTGTGTATCCGGTTCTCATATATATTATCATGGTGGGTACATTCATTCAATTTCCCTACGTCTGTCTTGTAGGTGGCCCATAATTTGTCAGAAACCGTGGAAAGCTGAGTTTCAGCAGTGGCTATCAGGCCAAACACATAAGCCAGCTCCACCAAAAGAGCAGTTTAACTTACAAAAATTTTTCTGAAATGACACCTGAGGTCCCAACCCGTATCGATCCATCTGGCGTCATTATGATGGATGCAGATAGGGTTTGTAAAATATCAGTGCCAATAACAGAGACATGCCTTCCATCCGGGCAGCCTTATTTAAAATGTGATATTCTTTAAAAGAATTCATTATTAATTTAATCTGATCCTGCCTGCAATGTCTCATCAAATTTGAGTTAGGAGAAAACAACAAAACTTTTTCTGGCTATCTATGATTCTCACCCCCTCCTTAGACTAGAGAGGGATGACCCATTACCTATTCTTGCATCATCTAGCTCCACCCCTCTGAATTTGGCTGATCACTTGCTTCCTCATTTTCTCATTCAATGTTTGCAGTCCTCGGATACACATCACAACCAAATAAAGTCTTATGCATCACACAATTTACATTTTACAATTTACGGGTCAACCTGCCCCGTCCCTCCTGTGGATACCAGGCCTTATCGTTACCTGCTTGTTTCCCATTCTTTGGCTTCTCTGCTTAACTTTACTTATTTTTCTACTGTCTGCAAATTTATCTTCCCTGGGACTGCAGTACCAATGACTTCCTTTTTTTAAAATCTCTTCCTCCCGTGACAGCCCCTCCCTTCTCTAACACAGAATGGAAGAGACAGATAGACAGGATTATAAGGGAGAATGTGGCTAATGTACTTTTACAACAGTTTTGTCCCAGACTTGTTCCTGGTCGTCCCTCCGGAGACCGGAGCAGATGAAGTCTTAGATGCCAGGCGTCTGCACCTGATTGGTAACGTACTGCAATTTACATATTGTGTGCCAAAGGTTGCTGAGTGACTGAGATATTATTCTATCTCCTTATTTACTGAACTGTTATATTGAATGCTGGTGGCTTTGGCATGCGTGGGTACCGATGCCATTTCAGCCTGCCTTCCCTTCCTCTGACTGACATTCAGGGAATTTCTAACGTCCAATGTATAACTACTATGTTGTAACTTTACGGTCACAGCTGTGACCACCTAACATTGTATGTGGTTACAATTGAATTGGGGACTTTGACAAACATAGATGTATTTTCTTGTGGGCATGGTGGGCTATGCAGTTTGTTACAGTTTGCTACAGGATGTGAGTGGCATATAACTTTTACATTTGTATGAAGGACGTACAACAAAGATTAGATTACATAACAAGACATACGAACAGTAGTTGTTATTTGTCACAGCACATAAACTTGCTTTGTCTTCTATCGCTTGGGTCTAATCCACCTGCTCTAACAATTTAGTACATCACTGACCTCCATCTGTGACCCTAGACACCGGTAAAAATGCACCTTACAATACTTCTCTCTTACCTGCCTTTTCAGACAGTATAATTCATTACATTCCTTTATTCTATTAAGCAACCAAGTTATTTCTTACATTCAGTGTTACAGCACTTCCTCCTAGAAAATGAGGAAGTAAGGGGGTCTGAGGCTGCAGATTCAAGCAAGCAGCCTTTCTCTCTCCTTACATTCAGTTAACCCTTTGTATGCATTCACTTACGGGCACAATGTATCACAGCCTATACTTTCGACTTTCAACAATTCAACAGCAACATAGTTTAGCAGTCTGCCTTTACTAGAGGGGATCCAATAATGCACATTTAGCCTTTAAATTCCAAACCCACAACGCCGCTGTGTACGGTGCATCAATCTTGGCTATAACCCAGCCAATGCGTTCTCATTGCTAGCAATCCCTTCTTACAGTTTGAGTAGGACTGCTACTAATTCTATATGACAGACAAACAGACTATTTCTATATAAACAACTCAGCAGGATTAGCTCTACACAACAAATAGCACACTAACTTTATATAACGGACAGGTAGGACGTTTTGAGCACACAGAAAGATTGCTTGATTAATCAATGATAACTTGACTCTCCACACCTTCTACACTTTTCTGGAGGGTGTAAGAATTGGCCTTGGTACCATGTTTGTTGCCTCTCAACCTTAATCATGGCAGTCAGATTTATGATTATAGAAGTCTCCTCAGAAGCCGGACACAGTATGTCTCGCCCTAGGGTCTCTAGCATTTCTGCCGCTACACCATTTAATAATCTACCCTCAGACAGAGGGATCCACTCATGAACGTTCAAACGATAAACAAATATTTGTGGATCGTAACCCTCAACCAGTGGACCATAGCCGCACCGGTGGGCGGGGTAGGGAATATCCTGTCTACAAATCTCCCATCCCCGTGTGCTTATGGTTAACAATAATCCTTTTCTGCAATTTGGGCAAGACATGGGCATACACACACAAATAGACAGAGCACCAGTACAGCTGGCTTAGTCTCACTGCCCCTTGGGATACGTGTCTGACAGCTCCCTTCTTCTGGACCCTACAAGCAGGCCTAGCAGGAGCGGAAATCCCTTATCAGACTTTCTCTGGCAGTCTCTCCCTCTCCCGGGCCCTACAAACAGGCCTCAGGAGTGCTGAGTCTCTGCAACAGGCCACCTGACGGTTCCCTCCTCCCTCTTGGTGTGGAAAAACACCGTACAGGCCTTCCCCGGGGGCAGCTGTTGATGTCACCAATTAACCAGTACTCTCAAGACAACAGGCATGTAAACATTCCTTTTTTTATCTTATGACAGGTTTTATTGAGTGGTCGAGACTTAAAATACCTGTCGTGCAGATCCAGAGCGATCGGCCTTGACATGGCACATAGGCGAGCTTGGAGTCAGCCACACAGGTATAGATAATTAATTTATCTTACCGGGTTCTGATGATTTGTTGGGCCCACCAAGTCCAAGGTTGCCTATGTCCGCGCCTTGTTTCCGATTGTCTCTAGATCCTATCGACCACTCCCCGTACAGGCCACCAAATGTCGTGGATTTCCTTTTGCATCCACAGTCTACTCAATTAGAAATGTTTGCACCCTTTCCTGATTGGTTACGAATTAATTATGCGCATAAGAAGATTTCACACTGACACAGGTTCAGCATGTATAAGCTTCCTCAATTCTGCTTTATTGTTGGGCACGTAGCTTCTTTTAAAGAGTTTAACATATCTGCCCATCTGGGCAGGTCAAAGATTACATAGATACAACGTATTGTTTAATTATTGGATAAGCATCTTGAAATTCTTCCATCCTCCGGTCATCTGCCACTGGCCATCATGTGGTAGCAGGACGAGATGAGTGGGTTGTCTTGGACCCACGTGTGGTTTCTCCGATATGATTGGATATTACAGCTTGAACTATTAATTGCATAAATTCCCCTTGTTATTTGCATAAGTTTCCAGTAAAACTGCTTGGGTTATAATTGCGGTAGCTAGAAGCGGTAATGGTTCAGACTGCGGTTATTTATGTCTGATGTACCCCTGCTAAAGTTACTAATTGCTAGCTTTGTTTACAGAGTTTAGGGAATGGAAAGTTTCAACATTTCTACATATAAGGAAGTGAATACATTGGATACATGAAAGAATATATATCTATATTTGTAGGAAAACAAACAACAATGGAAAAGTACTGTCATTTGGTATACAGAATGCTTAACATATAAAAACAGGTCCACTGTCCACTACACATGTCCACTATCCAAAATATAGATATATTGGATTTCTACTACAGAATGTCCTTAAAAATTATTTAAGGGAACTAAGATGTAAGCTTAGTTCAAGGACCTCCAAAGTGGTATTTTCTGAAATACTATCCGTACCTTGCGCCACCCCAGAAAGGCAGCATGACATTAGGAGGTAAACAAGTAGCTCCAGAGTTGGTGTAGGAAGGAGGGCTTTGGGTTCCTGGAGAACTGGGCTGATTTTGGTGTTGGTTACAGGTTCTGCCATAGGCGCGGGCTGCATCTTATTGGGGAGGGTGCAGGGGAGAAGATGGTTACAAGTTTGGAGGCATGCTTAAACTAGAGAATGGGGGGGGGGGGCAACCAGAGATATAGGGGGGAAGACAGTGGCCTGGGACTAAGTATAGAAATGGGGGTGGAATGATGGGAGGGGTTAGTACAGTTAGAACTTGCAGAGCAGTTAGTAGGGATACACATTATATTAAAAAATTACCAAAACTGTCTAAACTCTGTGGTGACTAATGCTAGAAGTCTAACCAATAAAGTAGATGAGCTAGAAGTAATGTCTAAGGAAAAAACTGACACCTGATTGAATGAAAGCTATGATTGGGTGGTAACCTTACAGGGTTACAACCTGTTCAAAAGGGATCATAAAAAGCAGAAAGGTGGAGGGATTTGTCTTTATGTAAAATCCTATTTAAAGCGCTCACTACGGAAAGATATATGGGAGGGAGAAATACATGGAGGGGTTTTCTATGGACCACCAAATGTAACAGGAGCTACGGAAAATCTACTATTGAAACAAATTAATGAAGCAGAAAATCACAATGAGGTAATTATTATGGGGCACTTTAACTATCCAGATATAAACTGAAGCCGAAAGCTGCGGATCTCATAAAGGTAACAACTTTCTGTGAATTACTAAAGATTATTACCCTACCCAACGTGTACAGGACCAACGTAGGGAAACTCCCATTTTGGACTTAATATTAACCAATAGACCTAATAGAATAACAGGGATGCAGGTTGGGGGCACCTGGGAAATAATGACCATAATATAATACATTTTAATTTGTCCTTCAAGAGAGAGTTTTATAGGGGAGCTACAGAAATACTAAACTTTATAAAGGCCAAGTTTGATCAGCTTAGTGTTGTCCCTAACCTTATTGACTGGGATAATGTTCTCAAAAATAAGAGTACAGACAATAAATGGAACATGTTTAAAAACATCCTAATTATTTACTGTGTAACTTACAGGAATAAAATAGTTAGTAATAGGAGAAAAACAATGGGGCTTGATAAAGGTAAGGAATAGAGATGAGCGAACGTACTCGTCCGAGCTTGATACTCGTTCGAGTATTAGCGTGTTCGAGATGCTTGTTACTCGTAACGAGTACCACGCGATGTTTGAGTTACTTTCACTTTTATCTCTGAGACGTTAGCGCGCTTTTCTGGCCAATTGAAAGACAGGGAAGGCATTACAACTTCCCCCTGCATCGTTCAAGCCCTATACCACCCCCCTGCTGTGAGTGGCTGGGGAGATCAGGTGTCACCCGAGTATAAAAATCGGCCCCTCCCGCGGCTCGCCTCAGATGCGTTGTGAGATAGCTGAGGGACAGTGCTATAGTGTTGGAGCTGCTGTAGGGAGAGCGTTAGGAGTTAGTGTAGGCTTCAAGAACCCCAACGGTCCTTCTTAGGGCCACATCTAACAGTGTGCAGTAGTGTGGAGGCTGCTTTTAGCAGTGTTGCACTTTTTTTTTTTTTTTTTGCTATATCGGCCGTGCAGAGCATTGCGCCCTGCAGTAATACTACAGGGACAGAAGTGGTGGTTAGGCAGGGAGAGTGTTAGGAGTTAGTGTAGGCTTCAAGAACCCTAACGGTCCTTCTTAGGGCCACATCTAACAGTGTGCAGTAGTGTGGAGGCTGCTTTTAGCAGTGTTGCACATTTTTTTTTTTTGCTATATCAGCCGTGCAGAGCATTGCGCCCTGCAGTAATACTACAGGGATAGAATTGTGTAGGCAGGGCCAGTAGACATATATTATCAATTGAATATACGCAGTGGTCCTTTAGAAAAAAATATTTGAAAAAAAACTATTTGGCCTGCCTGTCACTCTGCTCAGTGTTCTGGGTCTGTGTCTGCAGGGGGTAGTAGTTCTCCAAATAAATACGCAGCCAGCTAAGTGTTACAGCAGGCTTGCGCAAAATTATTTCCTGGCTCTGAAATCACCGCTCTGTTGCACTTAATAACAGTGCAACACTGCAGTTCCGTGACACACACATCAGGGACAGAATTGTGTAGGCAGGGCCAGAAGACATATATAGATTGAATATACGCAGTGATCCTTTTGAAAAAACTATTTGAAAAAAAACTATTTGGCCTGCCTGTCACTCTGCTCAGTGTTCTGTGTCCGTGTCTGCTGCGGGTTGTAGTTCTCAAAATAAATACGCAGCCAGCTAAGTGTTACAGCAGGCTTGCGCAAAATTATTTCCTGGCGTTCCGTAAGCGAACTCAGCCTACAACCACAGGCCAATAAGCGGCACATTAAATTACAGTGTTGTGTTTCTGCATTCCTGGTAATACAGCATGCTGAGGGGTAGGGGTAGGCCTAGAGGACGTGGGCGCGGCCGAGGACGCGGAGGCCCTAGTCCGGGTGTGGGCACAGGCCGAGCTCCTGATCCAGGTGTATCGCAGCCGACTGCTGCGGGATTAGGAGAGAGGCACGTTTCTGGCGTCCCCACATTCATAGCACATTTAATGGGTCCACGCGGTAGACCCTTATTAGAAAATGAGCAGTGTGAGCAGGTTCTGTCGTGGATGGCAGAAAGTGCTTCCAGCAACCTATCGTCCACCCAGAGTTCTGCGCCGTCCACTGCTGCAAATCAGAATCCTCTGGCTGCTGCTCCTCCTTCCTCCCAGCGTCCTCACTCCAAGAAAATGAGACATTCTGAGGAGCGGGCAGACTCCCAGGATATGTTCTCGGGCCCCTGCTCAGATTGGGCAGCAATGGTTCCTCTTCCACCAGAGGAGTTTATCGTGACTGATGCCCAACCATTGCAAAGTTCCCGGGGTCTGGGGGATGAGGCTGGGGACTTCCGGCAACTGTCTCAAGACCTTTCAGTGGGTGAGGAGGCCGATGACAATGAGACACAGTTGTCTATCAGTGAGGTAGTAGTAAGGGCATTAAGTCCGACGGAGGAGCGCACCGAGGATTCTGAGGAAGAGCAGAAGGACGATGAGGTGACTGACCCCACCTGGTTTGCTACGCCAACTGAGGACAGGTCTTCATAGGGGGAGGCAAGGGCAGCAGCAGGGCACGTTGCAAGAGGCAGTGCGGTGGCCAGGGGTAGAGGCAGGGCCAGACCGAATAATCCACCAACTGTTTCCCAAAGCGCCCCCTCACGCCATGCCACCCTGCAGAGGCCGAGGTGCTCAAAGGTCTGGCAGTTTTTCACTGAGAGTGCAGACGACCGACGAACAGTGGTGTGCAACCTTTGTCGCGCCAAGATCAGCCGGTGAGCCACCACCAACAGCCTCACCACCACCAGCATGCGCAGACATATGATGGCCAAGCACCCCAAAAGGTGGGACGAAGGCTGTTCACCGCCTCCGGTTTGCACCGCTGCCTCTCCCCCTGTGCCCCAACCTGCCACTGAGATCCAACCCGCCTCTCAGGACACAGGCACTACCGTCTCCTGGCCTGCACCCACACCCTCACCTCCGCTGTCCTCGGCCCCATCCACCAATGTCTCTCAGCGCACCGTCCAGCCGTCGCTAGCGCAAGTGTTTGAGCGCAAGCGCAAGTACGCCGCCACGCACCCGCACGCTCAAGCGTTAAACGTGCACATAGCAAAATTTATCAGCCTGGAGATGCTGCCGTATAGGGTTGTGGAAACGGAGTCCTTCAAAACTATGATGGCGGCGGCGGCCCCGCGCTACTCAGTTCCCAGTCGCCACTAATTTTCCCGATGTGCTGTCCCAGCCCTGCACGACCACGTCTCCCGCAACATTGTACGCGCCCTCACCAACGCGGTTACTGCCAAGGTCCACTTAACAACGGACACGTGGACAAGCACAGGCGGGCAGGGCCACTATATCTCCCTGACGGCATATTGGGTGAATTTAGTGGAGGCTGGGACAGAGTCAGAGCCTGGGACCGCTCACGTCCTACCCACCCCCAGAATTGCGGGCCCCAGCTCGGTGGTGGTATCTGCGACGGTGAATGCTTCCTCCACTAAACCAACCTCCTCCTCCTCCTCCGCAACCTCTGTCTCGCAATCAAGATGTGTCAGCAGCAGCACGTCGCCAGCAGTCGGTGTCGCGCAGCGTGGCAGCACAGCAGTGGGCAAGCGTCAGCAGGCCGTGCTGAAACTACTCCGCTTAGGAGATAAGAGGCACACGGCCCACGAACTGCTGCAGGGTCTGACAAAGTAGACCGACCGCTGGCTTGTGCCGCTGAGCCTCCAACCGGGCATGGTCGTGTGTGACAACGGCCGTAACCTGGTGGCGGCTCTGCAGCTCGGCAGCCTCACGCACGTGCCATGCCTGGCCCACGTCTTTAATTTGGTGGTTCAGCGCTTTCTGAAAAGCTACCCTCGCTTGTCAGACCTGCTCAGAAAGGTGCGCCGGCTCTGCGCACATTTCCGCAAGTCCCACACGGACGCTGCCACCCTGCGCACCCTGCAACATCGGTTTAATCTGCCAGTGCACCGACTGCTGTGCGACGTGCCCACACGGTGGAACTCTACGCTCCACATGTTGGCCAGGCTCTATGAGCAGCGTAGAGCTATAGTGGAATACCAACTCCAACATGGGCGGCGCAGTGGGAGTCAGCCTCCTCAATTATTTTCAGAAGAGTGGGCCTGGTTGGCAGACATCTGCCAGGTCCTTGGAAACTTTGAGGAGTCTACCCAGGTGGTGAGTGGCGATGCTGCAATCATTAGCGTCACCATTCCTCTGCTATGCCTCTTGAGAAGTTCCCTGCAAAGCATAAAGGCAGACGCTTTGCACTCGGAAACAGAGTCGGGGGAAGACAGTATGTCGCTGGATAGTCAGAGCAACCTCCTGTCTATATCTCAGCGCGGTGAGGAGGAGGAGGAGGAAGATGAGGAGGAGGGGGCAGACACAGCTTGGACCACTGGTGAGGGTGGACATGCTGCTAGCCTGTCATCCTTTCAGCATGTATGGCCTGAGGAGAAGGAGAAGGAGGATCCTGAAAGTGATCTTCCTAGTGAGGACAGCCATGTGTTGCGTACAGGTACCCTGGCACACATGGCTGACTTCATGTTAGGATGCCTTTCTCGTGACCCTCGCGTTACACCCATTTTGGCCACTACGGATTACTGGGTGTACACACTGCTCGACCCACGGTATAAGGAGAACCTTTCCACTCTCATACCCGAAGAGGAAAGGGGTTCGAGAGTGTTGCTATACACACAAGAACCCTGGCGGTCAAACTGATGGTAAAATTCCCATACGACAGCGGTAGTGGCCGAAGGCGCAGTTCTGAGGGCCAGGTAGCAGGGGAGGCGCGGAGATCAGGCAGGATGTACAGCACAGGCAGGCCAACACTCTTTAAGGCCCTTGACAGCTTTATGGATCCCCAGCAAGACTGTGTCACCGCTCCCCAGTCACGGCTGAGTCGGCGGGAGCACTGTAAAAGGATGGTGAGGGAGTACGTAGCCGATCGCACGACCGTCCTCCGTGATGCCTCTGCCCCCTACAACTACTGGGTGTCGAAGCTGGACACGTGGCCTGAACTCGCGCTGTATGCCCTGGAGGTGCTTGCTTGTCCTGCGGCTAGCGTCTTGTCAGAGAGGGTGTTTAGTGCGGCTGGGGGAATCATCACAGATAAGCGTACCCGCCTGTCAACCGACAGTGCCGACAGGCTAACACTCATCAAGATGAACAAAGCCTGGATTTCCCCAGACTTCTGTTCTCCACCAGCGGACAGCAGCGATACCTAAGCAATACGTAGGCTGCACCCGCGGATGGAAGCATCGTTCTGTATCCCCATCAAAAACGGGGACCTTTTCGCTTCATCAATCTGTGTATAATATTCCTCCTCCTCCTGCTCCTCCTCGAGAAACCTCACATAATCACGCCGAACGGGCAATTTTTCTTAGGCCCACAAGGCTCAGTCATATAATTTTTGTAAACAATTTTTATACGTTTCAATGCTCATTAAAGCGTTGAAACTTTCACCTCCAACAATTTTTATTTTAACTGGGCTGCCTCCTGGCCTAGTTACCAATTAAGCCACATTAACCAAAGCGATTAATGGGTTTCACCTGCCCTCTTGGTTGGCCATGGCCAATTTTTCTGATGTACATTAGTACTGTTGATACAGAAATTTTTGTGGGCCCTCGCCTACAGTGTAATCAAATGAATTTTTAGCCCACCTGCATTACAGCTGACGTTACATCCGCTGTGTTGGGCAATGCAATGGGATATTTTTATGTACCGCCGGTGGCTTCCTGGCACCCACCCATGCTGTGGGTCCACAGGGAGTTGTAAATGCATCTGTTTCCACTTCTAAAGAACCCCAGTCTGACTGGGGCATGCAGTGTGGGCTGAAGCCCACCTGCATTAAGCGCGACATTACTACCTCAGCTGTGTTGGGCAATGCAATGGGATATTTTTATGTACCACCGGTGGGTTCCAGGGAGCCACCCATGCTGTGGGTCCACAGGGAGTTGTAAATGCATCTGTTTCCACTTGTAAAGAACCCCAGTCTGACTGGGGCATGCAGTGTGGGCCGAAGCCCACCTGCATTAAACATGACATTACTACCTCAGCTGTGATGGGCACTGCAATGGGATATTTTTATGTACCGCCGGTGGCTTCCTGGCACCCACCCATGCTGTCGGTCCACAGGGAGTTGTAAATGCATCTGTTTCCACTTCTAAAGAACCCCAGTCTGACTGGGGCATGCAGTGTGGGCCGAAGCCCACCTGCATTAAGCACAACATTACTACCTCAGCTGTGTTGGGCAATGCAATGGGATATTTTTATGTACCGCCGGTGGGTTCCAGGGAGCCACCCATGCTGTCGGTCCACAGGGAGTTGTAAATGCATCTGTTTCCACTTCTAAAGAACCCCAGTCTGACTGGGGCATGCAGTGTGGGCCGAAGCCCACCTGCATTAAGCACGACATTACTACCTCAGCTGTGATGGGCACTGCAATAGGATACATTTATGTACAGCGGGTGGGTTCCAGGGAGCCACCCATGCTGTGGGTGCACACGGAATTCCCATTGCGGAGTTGTACCTGCCTGTGACTATTTATAAAAAACCGCGGTCTGACTGGGGCGTGCAGACACCTTGACAGAATGAATAGTGTTTGGCACATAGGTTCCCCATTGCTATGCCCACGTGTGCAGCTCCAGATGGAGGTGGCACAGGATTGGATTTCTCATTGCTTCTGTACAGCATTGTGGGCTATCGTCCCGCCCCTTTTAAAGAGGGTCGCTGCCTAGCCGTGCCAACCCTCTGCAGTGTGTGCCTGCTTTTCCTGTGGCAGACGCCCTTATAAATGGACATGAGGGTGGCGTGGCATGAGGGCAGCTGAAGGCTGGGCAGGGACAGTTTGGTGTGCGCTGTGGACACTGGGTCGTGGGGCGGGGGGAATTGGCAGCATGTAACCCAGGAGAAGTGGCAGCGGAGTGTCATGCAGGCAGTGATTGTGCTTTGTTGGAGGTAGTGTGGTGCTTAGCTTAGGTATGCATTGCTAATGAGGGCTTTTCAGAAGTAAAAGTTGTTGGGAGGGGGGGCCACTCTTGCCGCTATTGTGGCTTAATAGTGGGACCTGGGAACTTGAGATGCAGCCCAACATGTAGCTCCTCGCCTGCCCTATCCGTTTCTGTGTCGTTCCCATCACTTTCTTGAATTGCCCCGATTTTCACAAATGAAAACCTTAGCGAGCATCGGCGATATACAAAAATGCTCGAGTCGCCCATTGACTTCAATGGGGTTCGTTATTCGAAACAAACCCTCAAGCATCGCGAAAAATTCGTCTCGAGTAACGAGCACCCGAGCATTTTGGTGCTCGCTCATCTCTAGTAAGGAACTTATTATTTGTATAGTGCCAACTTATTCCACAGCGCTTTTAAGTAATTTTTGTTTATTACCCCCCAGCAAGCTGGGTACTCAATTTATCGACCTCGGAAGGATGGAAGGCTGAGTAAACCATGATGGAAGGCTGAACCCGCAACCCTCAGGTTGTGAGGGAGAGCATAGGACTGCATTCTGCTGCTTTAACACTCTGCACCACATGAGGCTGATAAAGATGAAATGAGTGCAATAAACAGCGAGAAGAAAGCGCTTAAACCACTAAAACAAGAAGGCAGCAACCTATAAGGAAAAAAATAAATTATGTAAAAATCAAATAAAAGCAGCAAAGATGGAGAGAGAGACTTATTGCCAAGGAGAATAAAACTACCCCATAACTGTTCTTTAACTACATTAACCCCTTAATGACATGGCCTATTTTGGTGTTGAGGACCAAACGATTTTTGGTATTTTTTCATCTCCATTTTCAACAGCCACAACTTTTTTATTTTTCCGTCGACGCGGCCGAATAAGGGCTTGTTGTTTGCGTGGCAAACTGTAGTTTATATTGGTACTATTTTTGGTTGCATAGACTACATTGTAAAACTTTTATTATTTTTTTTATGATCGTAGAGAGAGAAAACGCATCAATTCTGGTGTAGATTTTTGCGGGTTTTTTAGAGCGTTAATTATGCAGCATAAATGACACACTACATATTTTTTTTGCGGGATGGTACGGTTACAATGATACCAAAATTCTTATATTTTTTTAAGGTTTTTCCACTTTTCCACAATAAAAACCCTTTTTTTGGAAATTATTATTTTTTTCTAAACTCATTGCATTCAAAGTACTATAACTTTTTTATTTTTCCATGGACGGAGCTCTCTGAGGGCTTATGTTTTGCAAGATGAGCTGTAGTTTTTATTGGTACCATTTTGGGGTACACACTTTTTTTTATCACTTTTATTGCGTTTTTTTGGGAGGTAAAATGCTAAAAAATAAAATTAAAAAAGTTTTTTAGCATTTTTTATTTAACGCTTTTTGCTGTGCAGAATAAAAAGCATATTCAATGTATTGTACGTGTCGTTGCGGACGCGTCGATACCAAATATGTGGGATTTTTAATTTTTTATGCTAATATGAGAAAAAGCATTAAAAAAAGGGTTTTTTAACACATTTTTTTACATTTTTATTTTTTGTACTTTATTTTTCTCTTTTTTTTTTTACACCAGTTGTGTCCCTCTGAGGGACTTTTATTATAGCATTGCAGATCACTGCGATAAGGCATGGCAGGACTTCTCTCTTACCTTATCACTTACTAAAGCGATCACAGGCTATGGCAATACAGGATGCCGGTATCTGGCATCCTGTTGCCATACCAACCCGCCGGGTTCTCATGATGTTATTGCGAGAGCCGGGTTGGAGTCCCAGAGGGAGCGCGCTCCCTCTGTGAACCCTTTCCCTGCCGCAATTTACTTAGATCGCGGCAGGGAAGGGGTTAACAGCGGGGGGCACATCTGTTCCCGCTGTGGGATAGTGTGAGATCTGCTATGATATCGCGCTATCCCCATGACGTAAGGGTTCGTCATTTTGCAGGAAGTACCCCGTTTCCATGACGTACCCTTACGTCATGGGGCGAGAAGGGGTTAATAGTAAAAAGATTAATAATGATAGTGTTGGCCCTTTAATAAATACTGTAAGAGAAATTGTAGAGGGCGATGAGGAGAAAACAAATCTATTAAATAGTTTTTTCTCCAGTGCATTCACAGAGGAAAATTAAATGTCAGATGAGATGTAGAGTGAATGTACACTCTCCAATAATGTCACCAGTCTAACCGAGGAAGTAGGGCCAAGCCGTCTTAAAAAGATAAAAATAGACAGATTGCCGGGTCCCCAATGTTATACACCCCTGGCTTTTAAGGGAATTAAGTAATGTGATACACAGATGCTTGTTTCTTATATTGAAGGACTCTATAGTGACAGGGATGTTCCACTGGATTGGTGCATAGCCAATGTGGTGCTAATATTCAAAAAGGGGTCAAAAAGCGTACCTGAAAACTACAGGCCAGTAAGTCTCACTTCTATTGTTGGTGAAATGTTTGAAGGGTTTCTAAGAGATGCAATCCTGGAGGACCTCAAGAAAAATGGCTGTATAAGTCCATATCAGCAGGGGTTTATGAGAGATCACTCCTGTCAAACCAACCTGGTCAGCTTCTGCGAGGAGGTAAGCTCTAGACTGGACTATGGGGAGTCACTAGATCTTATGTATCTGGACTTTTCCAAAGTGTTAATACTGTGCCACATTAAAGGTTGGCATATAAAATAAGAATGCTTGGTCTGTGCGAGAATGTGTGTAAGTGGGTGAGTAACTGGCTCAGTGATAGATAGCAGAAGGTGGTTATAATTGGTACATCTCTGATTGGTTCACCGTTACTAGTGGGGTACCAAAGGGGTCGGTGTTGCACCCTATTCTTTTCACTATGTTTACTAATGACCTGGTAGAAGGATTATGCAGTAAAATATCAATATTTGCAGATGATACAAAACTATGTAAAGGATAGAAGATGCATTCAGTCCCCGGGGTGAACCACAACCAGCGATGCTTTGATCGCTCCTGCTTTTTGACAGGCAATCTATCAAGTCACCCCACGGGATGGCTGGATAGGCAGTTTCCTAAGGCAGCCCTGGGGCCTTTCAGAAGGCCCCGGCTGCCATGAAACCTGCACGGCTCCATCTACCTCACCGCGGGGGGTCCGTACGGGACCCCCGATTATTGTTCGGGTGATTTAAATGCTTCTGTCAGAATTGACAGCGGCATTTAAAGGGTTAATAGCTGCAATCGACGTGCAGCCAATTGCAGCTATTGCCCGCGGGTGTCAGCTGTAGTAAACAACTGACACCCACACTGTATGCAGGTAGCGGCGCTATTTATCTCCATACACGTCCTGCAATGGCAGGACGTAAAAACACTATTGGACCATCACTAAGGGGTTAGGGAGCGTACTTCTATGTAGTGATCCTGGCTCTGGACGGACATGTAGAAAATCTTGAAGACTGAATATTTAGTACCTCTGCACTAGCCTTGTCAGAAAAAGTGACTACTTACAATTGCTCTCTGTGTTATTTGTGGCTCACTCCATTCACATCCAGAATACAGTCACTACGAGAAATCTCTCCTCCTCTTCCATCTTCACCACAAGAAAGCTGAAGGTGCTTCCATGCGGCTCTGTGTTAGGTGAAACTCTTGCTACTTCAGAAGATGGAACTCTCCCCTTCCTGCTCTCAATCACTCCTATTTACACCTTCACTCATACCACATGACATGACAGACTGATACATTGACACGCGGTCACTGATTTTATTAAAGTTAACCTCTCAAGCGCCGCAGCTGTGCAACACATATACTAGAAATAACAAGACAGGTTTGCACAGTGCATCTACATGAGACACACATGTATGACATTTATAGAGGGGATCAAGAAGGTGTGCTGGGCCACTACAGATTCAGCTCCCAAGCTTGCTCCGTACAATGACCGCCATGTGGGTGGACACAACTGTATTTTTCCTAGAATTGCAGCCAGTTCCGAAGAAACATTATTTTTCTTAGTGCTTCCTTAATGTCTCTGTTTCTCAGACAATAAATTATAGGATTCATTAATGGAGTCATGACCGTGTAAAATATAGAAACCATTTTCCTTTGAACATCAGACTTCGCTTTCAAAGGAATTAAATACATGCAAATTAATGTTCCAAAATATATAGACACCACAATCAGGTGGGAGCTGCAGGTGGTAAAGGCCTTGTGCCTCCTAGTGATAGACTTGGTATTGAGGGTTGTACTGATAATATAAGTATACGAGATGATAATGACTAGGAATGGACACATAACTACAGGGATGCACAGATACATTTCCAGTGTCTCAATTGCGAAAACATCTGAAGTGGATATTTCTAATACGGGGTCAAGATCGCAAAAAAAGTGATCGATGACATTGGACTCCAAAAATTGGAGTTGGGATATATTTAGTGTTTGAATAAATGTTATTGAGAAACTAGACAGCCAGCATGTGATAATCAACTTCAGACAAAGCCTGGGATTCATACTAGAGCCATAGTGAAGAGGATAACATATGGCCAGATACCTGTCATAGGACATCACTGTCAACAATAGACATTCGAGACCCTCACAAGAACCAAAGAAGTATAACTGTGTGATACATTGTGTAAGGGAAATAGTGATACTGTCCTTCAGTATAATATGAAGCATGGTGGGGACAATAGCTGAGCTCACTATAATATCAGACATGGTTAGCTGTGTCAGGAAGAAGTACATTGGACGGTGAAGGTTCTTGCTGTAGGACACCAGAGATATGACCAAAAGGTTCCCACAGATTGATGCAATATAAAGGATCAGGAAGAGAAGAAAAAGAAGTGATCTCAAACAATGAAGACTCGGAAATCCTAGAAGGGTTATTGTAGTTACGTTGTTCTGATTCATTTCTAAAAGAATATAGGATTTGAGTAACTTGAGAGAGGATGGGATGTTCATGTTTCATTTTCCTTGTTATTTTTTAATAACACTTTTTTAGAGGACTGCACACTTCTGTATTACATAAATGTTCTGTGCCAATCCATAAAACAGCACTCATAGAAATCTTTGAGTCCTACTGTACCTCTGTATGTATGTTCCAAGGTGGGCCAAATTATGGAGGTATTCAATCCCTAGAAGAAGTCAAGAAGTTAAAAGGATATTTCAAGTTAATTTTACTAGGGGCGTTGCAGGGGAGATCAAGTGGGGGATGTGCAGAGGGAGGGCACAGAGGGCACCAAGCCTGACCGAGCTAGAAATTTTCCAATTATTGATGTCCACGCTGAACATATGCAAATATATGCATCAGCTCTGTAAATAGGAGCCTGCACACTCCTCACCTCTGTTACTGTTTGTCTCACTGTGGTCTCTCTTTTTGTGCCATTGGACTGGCACTGAATGCATCTTCTATCCTCTTGCACTCTCTTTGGCCCCTCGAAGCAGTAAGAACCTGAGTACAGGTGACAGCAGTAGAGGACTAAAGATACATGCCAGTGCCAGCCTAGTGACAGGATGAGAATGACCAGGGGCAGTGAGAGAGCATCATTAATGTAATTCACAGTGTGGACAGTCAGAACTGGAGGGCAATGGAGGGGAGCACTATTACTAATGGGGCTACATGAGGAGCACTTTTACTGTTGGGGCCACAAAGGGTAGGTGGGATCAAACTAAATCTTGCAGAAAAAAGACTTTTTTAATAATATAGTGCAGTGGTGGCGAACCTATGGCACGCGTGCCAGAGGCGGCACGCAGAGCCCTCCCTACTGGCACGCGCCCCATCGGCCGCTCACCACTTGTGAATACCAGCAGGGGCAGCGGCTCCCCTGCCGGCATTCACAAACGGCACTGCTAGCCGCGCTGATCCTGGCACACACTGATTTCAGTGTGCAGCTGGAATCCCTCTCCCCCCTGCCCCGACGTCTCCTACTACTTGGTTCCACCGGGAGGGGGGAGGTGTCCAGCAGCGTGTGTGTCAGAGTGTGTGCCGGGAGCATATTAACACTTTCATCCCCACTTCTACAGCAATCAGCAATTCCCAGCAACCTGATTGGTTGTTTGGGTTGGCTGATTCACCAAACAACCAATCAGGTTGCTGGGAATTACCTATTGAGACAGAAGTGGGTAAGAAAAAGTTAATATGCATGCCGGAACCAGAAGAGGAGCTGAGCTTCCAGGGGGAGGAGGAGGTAAGTATGTGGGTCTCGGGAGGGGCACTGTGGGGTGTCACTGCTGCACTGGGGGGGGGGGGGTGCTGGGGGTGTCGCTGCTGCACTGAGGGGCCACTGGGGGGTGTCCCTAATGCACTGGGGGGTGTCCCTAATGCACTGGGGGCTGCTGGGGGGGTCACTATTATCGCTGTGGGGGTCACTTTTACCGCTGGGGCCGGTGTGATGTGGGGGTCACTATTACCGCTGGGGCTGCTGGGGGGGGGGGGGGGTGTCACTATTACCGCTGGGGCTGCTGTGTGGTGGGGGTCACTATTATTGTTGTGGGGGGTCAATATTACAGCTGGGGCCGCTGTGGGGTGGGGGTCACTATTACAGCTGGGGCTGCCGGGGAGGGGGGTGTCACCATTACTGCTGGGGCTGCTGTGGGGTGGGGGTCACTATTATTGCTGTGGGGGGTCACCGGTGTGATGTGGGGGTCACTATTACCGCTGGGGCTTCTGGGGGGGGGGGGGTGTCACTATTACCGCTGGGGCTGCTGTGTGGTGGGGGTCACTATTATCGCTGTGGGGGGTCACTATTACCGCTGGTGCCGGTGTGATGTGGGGGTCACTATTACCGCTGGAGCTGCTGGTGGGGGGTGTCACTATTACCGCTGGGGCTGCTGTGTGGTGGGGGTCACTATTATCGCTGTGGGGGGTCACTATTACCACTGGGGCCGGTGTGATGTGGGGGTCACTATTACCGCTGTAATTTCCGCTGAGGACATTCTGCAGTATTTCCGCATCCAAAAGCAGTCAAAATCAGCACCCGGTCTATTTTGAAGCGGCCCTGTCCCTCTTCGAACGACGGGGCAAAAATCATACGTCGTGATAAGCCCCGCCCCCTGACGTGTTGGCACTTTGCAATAAATAAGTGGGTTTTAGGTTTCAGTTTGGGCACTCGGGCTCTAAAAGGTTCGCCATCACTGATATAGTGCACCCCACAGTCTGCCTACACAAAGTTTATAATTTGTTTACTGCAGTGAAGATGCCCCCTGTTCTCTTCGCTGGAGGTATGTCACGTTACTTGCAATGTCACTGCATCCTCTTAGGCTAGTGACATCCCATGTATAGATCACATGGGCAAGGAGTTGCTATTCAATGCTCCGTATATGAGCCATCACTGGTGACATTCAATTTTAGTTTGTGGTTTTTTTACTCTATTGGCTGCAGCAATTACGTGTGTAAATAGGGATTTAAGCCACTGAAACCAATGTAAATAAACACTAGCTACAGGAACAAAGTAGTGGCACTAGATGTAAGGGCACATATCAGGCTATAGTTTTTTTTTTTTTGTGGAACACAAATATCCCATTTAAACAATTTTAAAAGAAACAATAATCAGGAAGAGCGCCTGGCACGTGATTTAAAAGAGAAAATTGAGAAATACGATTTAACTCACCAGGTGCCAGGCATGTTACTGCAGCAACCCGCCTGCACCAAGGATCCAAGTGTACTTGTAGTGGTCCAAAATCCAATCTGTAGGAGAGCCGCAGTGCTGGATAACCCAGTTTCCAGAGAGAAACGGGTAAATAACAAAAATAAAGAAAATAAAAAATCCCTCACTGCGCTTCTGATGGAAGTGCCATAAAGAAATCTCCGCCAGTGGATATAGTCCACAAATATAGGTTTTATTGATTAAAACCACTGAGGTAAAAGGACTTCTTTAGAAGGTCAAACAGCAGAAGAAAAAAAGGATAAATACGAATACATGCAACGCGTTTCGGTGGAAGAATCATTCATACCTTCTCAATCTGTTTTTGTTGGATATTGAATTTTGTTATAAATAATAAACTCTTATTAAAATCAGCATTTTTTTTTTTCACTTTTGGCGTACGGCCTCTTCCTTGAGTAGTTGCTTCTACATACTTTATTATACACTGCATTTATAAGGTCAATCGGGTAACCTTTCTCTTTGAAGCGAGCTTTCAACACCAAAGCTTGTTCTTCAAAGACTTTCATAGACGAGCAGTTTCTTTTCACACGCTAAAACTGCCCGTAAGGGATATTCAATTTCCAACTCTTCTTGTGGCACCTTGTGAAGTTCAAATAGCCATTACAATCGGTCGGTTTGAAGTATGTTTTTGTACTTATGACCCCATCACTAGATAAAATTACTAAATCTAGAGAGACCACTTCTTCTGCATTAATATTACTAACCAATTCCTGATTGTAAGCATTTTGATTGATCTTGGCTACGAAATAATTCAAAAATTTGTAGGTAGGCTTAATTGGCATTATATTAGATTGCCATACCGGGAATAAATAATCCAGGGTACTACCTACCATCCCTCAATGGGAGCGTTACTGTGATTATCCTAATAAAGTTAGCTGAAAAAAACACGCACCGCGTCATCACGTGACATGCGGCTCACCTTTCAGGAGCGTGTCTTGCGGAGGGCTCCCTGTGAGACGCACGTAACACGTCATTGTGCTCTTCGTTAGATGCCACGTAATATGGAACGCTACATGCGGCCCAGACAGCACCGTTTGATGACGCGGATGAAAGAGTCATAATCAGGATGGCGCTGGATTCCGATGAGAGAGAGTGGATTTCCCTTTGGCTAATTGTTCATACGGTATGGTCTAATTACTATTTATACACATTGTGTGGGAGACTTACCTATGCTTGAGAAAGGCGGATTCTTCCACCAAAACCCGTTGCATGTATTCGTATTTATCCTTTTTTTTCTTCTGCTGTCTGACCTTCTAAAGAGGTCCTTTTACCTCAGTGGTTTTAATCAATAAAACCTATATTTGTGGACTATATCCACTGGCGGAGATTTCTTTAAGGCACTTCCATCAGAAGCGCAGTGAGGGATTTTTTCTTTTCTTTATATTTACACAATTTTAACAACTCCTATATTCATAAAATAAAATTTGAGCAAATTAAATTCAGAAAACTTTCAAAAACTAAAACTAATATTGATCCCCACAATGATTTATCTTAACTACTTTACTCTTTTAATAGTGGGCGACACAAGTCACTCATCTACAGCAATTCAGTATTTTTGCCCCATGAAGCTTAGCGTGCCACATGTTTTGAGACTAGGTATTAAAGCTTCCAGTTATACTATGTTACTAAAGTGCCTTTTGTGGCAAACAAACTTTGTAGATGTTAACTATGTCATGTGGTGACCGAATATCGAACCATGAAATGTTGGATACAGTCAAAGCTGCAAATTCTTTGGAGCTGCAAAGTCTCAGATCAACAAGTGATAGCAACATTGACTTTTTATTCCACCTATCATATATAGTAACATAGTATGCTAGGCTGAAAAAAGACAAATGTCCATCTAGTTCATCCTGTTTCCTCTCCTCCATGTTGATCCAGAGGGAGGCAAAAAAACCAAAACAATGAGGTACCAGCCAATATCCTCCATTTTGGGGAGAAAAGAGTTGAAACAATAATATAGTCAAGAGGTATAGCCGACGTCAGGTACATGATATGGACGATCAGTTGTAGAGGAGCAGGTATGTGGGAGAGACACTTGATAATAATAATGATTTTATTTGCATAGCGCCAACTCACTCTGCAGTGCTTTCAAGCATGAGAGAAACACAGACAATACAACAATTACATGTGATATACAATCAGTTTTGAACAAACAGGGTGATGGTGATACAGGAGGTACAAGAGAGGGGATGAAGCATGGGGTAACACAGGCAGTACGGGAGTTTCATGTGGAAATCAGTTACTAATAAGCAAACAGCGTGGGGTGATAAGGATGTGCAAGGGTAGAGGTAGTGTGCGATAGGCAGGGTGGAAGGAGTCGGGAGGCATAGGAAGGGGCAAGAAGACTACGTCAGGGCATTTGGTATGCCTCCTTGGAGAGGTTAGTTTTTAAGGCGCGTCTGAAATTTTGTGCATTGGGGACAAATTTGTAATTCGAGGTGCAGGGCACAATAACAAGCAAGGAGGCAGTGGCAAGGCCAGGCTTTTATAGAGAACCAAATCAGGGAAGGTATAAGACACAGGGTGGACCAAGGCAGGGAAACACACAACTAGGAACATGGACAGGAGACAAAGGACAAGGAACAAGGTGCTAGGACATGGTGGAGCTATTCAGCATGCTGAAATAGCTCAATAGGTAAGGTTGCTGCTTGCGGTGCAGGTTTGAATCCGGACAGAATGACTATCACTCCTATGTGTAAGGATAGGATCAGGTTCATATGTGTCCCTTGTACAAAAAGGGAACCTTACAATTAATATGGATACTATTGGTGAATTTTGTCCAATTTAAACCTAAAATTGAATGGGATGAAGGTTAAATATATGATGCCTTAGTAATTGATAATAGTTAAAATTCAAAAAAATCAAGATTAATAGTTGTTGCACATGTAATTAGCATACAGCCATATGAAAATAATCTTTGGAAAATTGGTTTCAATGACATCTAAGTCATTTTAAGACCTTTTTTCTCCTTAATATCTTAGATATTTAAAAATAAAGAGAACAAAAAGAAAAATTACCCATAATTGGTGCTAAATCCGTAACAACCCATACTATAAAAATATAATTTGTCCAGCATGGTGATTTCTATTAAATAAATAAATTAAATGTCCCAAAATAGCTGCTTTCTGTTCACCTCGCTTCCCAAATAGAGGAATCAACTTCATCAAATGTTTTCTAAACTAAAATATGCTGGACTATGTTATACACAGGATAAAATATTATGTTGCTGATATGTCCCAGCAAACGGAGCCTGTTGCCCCACTAGTCAGACTCAAACTGGCTTTTCATACTCATCTGACCCTAGATATCTAAAAGGCTCAATGAATAAGGCTCAAAGCATTTCTAGAGTCCCTATATCAAGCTTTTCATCAGGAGCCATATAAAGATACTGGTGTTAGATAAAAAAAAGCACCAGCCTATCAAGATACACCACAGCCAGTCAGCAAGATAACCTTGGGATAATAGGAAACACCAAGTTTATAAGCTCAAGACCTGTCATCATCATTCATGGCACATGATACCTTTCCCTATCATACATTATTGAGGTAGAAAACAGATTCGAACTGCTTGACACATCAGAAAATCATCCAGAGGAATTACGCCACAAAATACATTTCACGGTTATTGAAGCAGTCAGTAAGCATCTCATCTATGAGAAGCAGGAAAAACTACGATTTTGGTTATCCGAGCAAACCCTCAGAATAGCTAGTAAAAGCAGAGCAGCAAATGTGGCCGGCAACAAAGATGGCATTTGGCAATTAACTGCCAATTTTCATTGAACCTCAAGGAAAGACCAAAAAATAGACTGGGATGCGATTTGCAAACAACTTGAAGTAGAAATCATGAAAGGCCATATCCGAGGCCTATTCTCAAAGGTCAAGATGGCCCAATAACCTTTCATGGCATCCAACAGCACAATCACAGGCAAAAATAGAAAGGAATTGAATGACCAACAGAATATCAAGAATATGTGGAGGGAATACACAAAGGAACTATATGCCTGAACCATGTACTTGGACCATTGCATGAGGTGAAGTCTATGGACTTGAAGCCCTCCATTTTGAAGTCAGAAGTCGTTATGGCAATAAAACAACTAGCCAAAAATAAAGTGCCAGGCATAGATAGCATATCAGCAGAGCCTTTGCTGCCAGTACCAGTGAAAACCATTACAGTGCTGTGCCAGGCTGTATGGATATTCATGCAATGGACATGGCTCTGGAAAAATCTGTCTTCATCCCTTTGCCAAAAAATGAGTGACTCCCGGGATTGCTCCAACTATTGAACAATAGCCCTCATTCCTCATGTAAGCAAGATCCTTTTTAAAGTCATACAGGAAAGACTGAAATCAGTAGCGGCACTTCCTAATGCATAGGCAAGATTCTGGTAAGGACGCGGCACCCGCGAGCATATTGTAAACCTGTAATGGACTGTAGAAAAAGCTTGAAAATTTCAATGAAGTATCTATATGTGCTTCTTTGACTATGTCAAGGCGTTTGACTGCGTCAACCATGACAAGCTATGTGAGGAAGAAAAGGAAAGAAACTGGTGGATAGGTTGACTCTCCAAAAAAGTTAATAGGATGGTGGGACATAATATCCAACTTCTTTTTTAAAAAAAGATTAAAAACCACCATAAGAAACGCATTTCGGGTTGAACCTATTCATCAGTCAAGCTAGGTAGAACATCATTTTTGGGACTGGATAAATACGGATCCCAAAAGAGCTGGTGATACCAGTGGTAGAAGAATCCGGAGCTGGGATCACCAGAAGTACCTATCATTGGTGGGTTCTTCTGGTTGGTAGTACCTTCACTAACCATCTAATTTTTGCAACCGTCTCTATGGCTTTTTGGCTGTGAGATATTCATCTGGGATCCAAGCCTCTCGGACCATTGCATTTATTCTACCCCTCTTGCTTCTCACAACCATGACAAGCTATGGCATGCCCTTAAGACCCAGGCATATTGGCACATCAAGTCAAGCAGATACCAATCAAGAAACCACTATGAGAACACAGTATGAGGACACATAATGGTTTGGAATTGGCAAAGGCGTCCGACAGGGCTGCATACTCTCACCCTTCTTGTTTAATTCATATGGGGAAGTTATCATGAGGAAAATGAATCTAGACAAATTAAAAACCAGGGTGAAAATAGATGACCTAAAAGACCTGGCTACCAAAGAGCACGATGACCAATATTGTCAAAGCTGATACTGGCAGTGCAAAACCTGGAGGGAGCTCAGCTTTAGACTCACTGAGGGTGGTTAAGGACTAAATGGTTAACAACAACAACAACAAACTTTTTAGAAGAAGACAGAATTATACTTGCTTTTTTGAAAATGAACAAACATGAATGATGAAATGTTGGAAGCTGCAGTAACACACAGTAGCTGATAGTCTGCCTTTTATTAGCTGGTAGATTAAGTCTGGAAGAAATCTCCACAGAGTAAGGTGATCTCTGGGGTGAGCAATACATTAAAAAAAAGTGTAGAAACAACAAGGGAAAAAGGAGAAAAGCTCCCCCTGCGAATAAATGTTTGGCTCAGCTTATGAACTCCATTCTATACATTTCATTTGAGAATTTTTTCCCACTGACTTGATTTACAATCATTCAGCCTTTGTGTAGTTCGTGTGTTTGTAGGCGTTGTCATCAATAAAGTGCACCTTATGTTTCAGAAAACATCTGACATGTCATAGGTTAGCTTGGTGAGGATGTGCGCATCACCCCTGATCACTCATCTGCACAACACCACTGATCCCTGATCTGCGCATCACCCCTGATCACTGATCTGCACAACACCACTGATCACTGATCTGCGCATCACCACTGATCACTGATCTGCGCATCACCACTAATCACTGATCTGCGCATCACCACTGATCACTGATCTGCGCATCACCCTGATCACTGATCTGCGTATCATCCTGATCACTGATCTGTGCATCACCCCTGATTACTGATCTGCGCATCACCCCTGATTACTGATCTGCGCATCACCACTGATTACTGATCTGCGCATCACCCCTGATTACTGATCTGCGCATCGCCCCTGATTACTGATCTGTGCATCACCCCTGATCACTGATCTGCACAACACCACTGATCACTCACTGATCTGCACATCACCCCTGATCACTGATCTGCACATCACCACTGATCACTGATCTGCGCATCACCACTAATCACTGATCTGCGCATCACCACTAATCACTGATCTGCGCATCACCAATAATCACTGACCTGCAGATCACCACTAATCACTGATCTGCGCATTACCACTAATCTCTGATCTGCGCATCACCACTGATCACTCACTGATCTGCACATCACCACTGATCACTGATATGCGCATCACCACTAATCACTTGATTTACAATCATTCAGTATTTGTGTAGTTCGTGTGTTTGTAGGCGTTGTCATCAATAAAGTGCACCTTATGTTTCAGAAAACATCTGACATGTCATAAGTTAGCTTGGTGAGGATGTGCGCATCACCCCTGATCACTGATCTGCACAACACCACTGATCACTGATCTGCGCATCACCACTAATCACTGATCTGCGCATCACCACTAATCACTGATCTGCGCATCACCACTGATCACTGATCTGCGCATCACCCCTGATTACTGATCTGCGCATCACCCCTGATTACTGTTCTGCGCATCGCCCCTGATTACTGATCTGTGCATCACCCCTGATTACTGATCTGTGCATCACCCCTGATCACTGATCTGCACAACACCACTGATCACTGATCTGCGCATCACCACTAATCACTGATCTGCGCATCACCAATAATCACTGACCTGCAGATCACCACTAATCACTGATCTGCGCATCACCACTAATCTCTGATCTGCGCATCACCACTGATCACTGATCTGCACATCACCCCTGATTACTGATCTGCGCATCACCCCTGATTACTGATCTGCGCATCACCCCTGATTACTGATCTGCGCATCGCCCCTGATTACTGATCTGTGCATCACCCCTGATTACTGATCTGCACAACACCACTGATCACTGATCTGCGCATCACCACTAATCATTGACCTGCAGATCACCACTAATCACTGATCTGCGCATCACCACTAATCACTGACCTGCAGATCACCACTGATCACTGATCTGCGCATCACCACTGATCACTGATCTGCGCATCACCCAGATCACTGATCTGCGTATCATCCTGATCACTGATCTGCGCATCACCCCTGATTACTGATCTGCACATCACCCCTGATTACTGATCTGCTCATCACCCCTGATTACTGATCTGCGCATCACCCCTGATTACTGATCTGCGCATCACCCCTGATCACTGATCTGCACATCACCCCTGATTACTGATCTGCGCATCACAACTGATCACTGATCTGCGCATCACCACTAATCACTGATCTGTGCATCACCCTGATCACTGATCTGCCATCACCCTGATCACTGATCTGCACATCACCCTGATCACTGATCTGCACATCACCCCTGATTACTGATCTGCACATCACCCCTGATCACTGATCTGCACATCACCCCTGATTACTGATCTGCACATCACCCCTGATTACTGATCTGCACATCACCCCTGATTACTGATCTGCACATCACCCCTGATTACTGATCTGCACATCACCCCTGATTACTGATCTGCACATCACCACTGATTACTGATCTGCACATCACCCCTGATTACTGATCTGCGCATCACCCCTGATCACTGATCTGCGCATCACCCCTGATTACTGATCTGCGCATCACCCCTGGTTACTGATCTGTGCATCACCCCTGATCACTCATTGATCTGCACATCACCACTGATCACTGATATGCGCATCACCATTAATCACTGATCTGCACAACACCATTAATCACTGATCTGTGCATCACCACTAATCACTGATCTGTGCATCACCCTGATCACTGATCTGCACATCACCCCTGATTACTGATCTGCGCATCACCCCTGGTTACTGATCTGTGCATCACCCCTGATCACTCATTGATCTGCACATCACCACTGATCACTGATATGCGCATCACCATTAATCACTGATCTGCACAACACCATTAATCACTGATCTGTGCATCACCACTAATCACTGATCTGTGCATCACCCTGATCACTGATCTGCGCATCACCCCTGATTACTGATCTGCGCATCACCACTGATCACTGATCTGCGCATCACCCCTGATCACTGCGATTCACAGAGATGCAGTCTCTCTAGCTGTAGTCCCTGCTGCTTTGCTGGTTCTGGTGTGTTATGGAGGTGCGCTTCTCAAACACCATCTGCCTCCTTTCTTGTGCCGCTGTCCCTCTGTAACAGGCACAGATTTTCTAGGACACGTCTCACATGGTTTCCCATGGCATGGAGTCTCAACACAATGCATTCTGTGATCTACATGCACATCATCGACTATTGAATAAGACCCATCATCTCTCATAAGTAAATATTTACATTCTACATGAAGTAATGTTTCTGGAGCAACTTGTCTCATAATTCTGTGTTGTGCAGTTCCTCTGGTAATCCTCTTGGAAATGTACGCATAAACTGAGTTACTTTGCTAGCCTGCTGTTTACCAACTGTTGGTACAATGATGGTTCCTTTCTCCTACACAATAATAATGTGCAGTTTTGTCATGCTGGTTGGACAGATTTAGCAAAATTGTTATTGATTCTTAACAAGTTGAGATACCTTTCTGCATCACAGTTTTCTTACCCTTTTACCCCTTAAACTGGGGGGTGTAGTTAAGTGCTTAAAGACGCATGAATTTTTGGGGATTTTCATCTCCACAATCAAACGCCATAACTTTTTTTGTTTCTCCATTAACATATGGCCATATGGGGGTTTGTCCGCTGCATTGCGAGCTGTAGTTTTGTTGGTGCTACTTTGGGGCACATATCATGTGTATTATAACTTTTTTTAAATTTGGGGAGGGCTGAGTGACAAAACATAAATTCTGCCTTTTTTTTACAGTGTTAAAGGGGTTGTCCCAAGGCAGCAAGTGGGTCTATACACTTCTGCATGGCCATAATAATGCACTTTGTAATGTACATTGTGCATTAATTATGAGCCATACAGAAGTTATAAAAAGTTTTATACTTACCTGCTCCGTTGCTGGCGTCCTCGTCTCCATGGTGCCGACTAATTTTCGCCCTCCGATGGCCAAATTAGCCGCGCTTGCGCAGTCCGGGTCTTCTCCTCTTCTCTATGGGGCTCCGTGTAGCTCCGTGTAGCTCCGCCCCGTCACGTGCCGATTCCAGCCAATCAGGAGGCTGGAATCGGCAATGGACCGCACAGAAGCCCTGCGGTCCATGAAGACAGAGGATCCCGGCGGCCATCTTCAGCAGGTGAGTATGAAGACGCCGGACCGCCGGGATTCAGGTAAGCGCTGTGCGGGTGGTTTTTTTAACCCCTGCATCGGGGTTGTCTCGCGCCGAACGGGGGGGGGGGGGGGTTTAAAAAAAAAAAACCCGTTTCGGCGCGGGACATCTCCTTTAATTATGTGATATAAAACCCAGTGGTATCAAAAACGACAATACCAAAATCTATATATTTTTTGGTTTTACCAGTCACTTTTACACAATAAAAAACATTTTTTTTTAAAGAAATATGTATAATTTTTGGCATTATTTTTCATGTACGGAGTATTGTGAGGGCTTGTTTTTTTTGCATGGCAAACTGTAGTTTTTACTGGTAACATTTTGGTACATACAACTTTTTTGAATAATTTTATTACTTTGTTGGCTTTTGTCTTATAGTGTTTTCCGTATTCCATAAAAGTGTGTTGAGTTTATTGCTTGGGTTATTACGGATGCAGCAATTTCAATGTATCATGTATCATTTTAATTATTATTACTTTTTGTTTCAAAAATGGGAAAGCACTAGAGATGAGCGAACACCAAAATGTTCGGGTGTTCGTTATTCGTAACGAACTTCCCGTGATGCTCGAGGGTTCGTTTCGAACAACGAACCCCATTGAAGTCAATGGGCGACCAGAACATTTTTGTATTTCGCCGATGCTCGCTAAGGTTTTCATGTGTGAAAATCTGGGCAATTCAGGAAAGTGATGGGAATGACACAGTGACGGATAGGGCAGGCGAGGGGCTACATGTTGGGCTGCATCTCAAGTTCTCAGGTCCCACTATTAAGCCACAATACCGGCAAGAGTGGGCCCCCCCCCCTCCCAACAACTTTTACTTCTGAAAAGCCCTCATTAGCATGGCATACCTTTGCTAAGCACCACACTACCTCCAACAAAAAACAATCACTGCCTGCATGACACTCCACTGACACTTCTCCTGGGTTACATGCTGCCCAACCGCCCCCCCTCCCCCCACAGCGCACACCAAAGTGTCCCTGCGCAGCCTTCAGCTGCCCTCATGCCACACCACGCTCATGTCTATTTAGAATTGCGTCTGCCATGACGAGGGACCGCAGGCACACACTGCAGAGGTTGGCACGGCTAGGCAGCGACCCTCTTTAAAAGTGGCGGAGCGATAGCCCACAATGCTGTACAGAAGCAATGAGAAATAGAATCCTGTGCCACCGCCATCAGGAGCTGCACACGTGGGCATAGCAATGGGGAACCTATGTGCCACACACTATTCATTCTGTCAAGGTGTCTGCATGCCCCAGTCAGACCGGGCTTTTTAATTCATAGACACAGGCAGGTACAACTCCCTATTGTGAAGTCCCTGTCGACCCACAGCATGGGTGGCTCCCTGGAACCCACTGGCGGTACACAGAAATATCCCATTGCATTGCCCAACACAGCTGAGGTAGTAATGTCGTGCTTAATGCAGGTGGGCTTCGGCCCACACTGCATGCCCCAGTCTGACTGGGGTTCTTTATAAGTGTACAGATGTAGTAAAAACTCCGTGTGCACCTACAGCATGGGTGGGTGCCAGGAAGCCACCGGCGGTACATAGAAATATCCCATTGCATTGCCCAACACAGCTGAGGTAGTAATGTTGTGCTTAACCCTTTCCAATCCAATTTGTATATGGTTTTCCTAGGGGGCTTACTCTTTTTCTGCTGTTATACAACGGCGCTATATGCTGGCTAAAGCCAGTACTGCATGAGCTGACACGTAGGATAGGCTCCGACAGCAGAGAGGCTGGCAATATACAGTAAGAGAACCCCGACGGACGTCTACCAACAACGGAGCTGTACAGCCTTAAACCCTAATGTCTTCACAGGTCACACAGTGGACTGGAAAGGGTTAATGCAGGTGGGCTTCGGCCCACACTGCATGCCCCAGTCAGACTGGGGTTCTTTACAAGTGGACACATGTAGGTTTAACTCCCTGTGGACCCACTGCCTGGGTGGGTGCCAGGAAGCCACCGGCGGTACATAGAAATATCCCATTGCATTGCCCAACACAGCTGAGGTAGTAATGTCGTGCGTAATACAGGTGGGCTTCGGCCCACACTGCATGCCCCAGTCAGACTGGGGTTCTTTACAAGTGTACAGATGTGTTAAAAACTCCGTGTGCACCTACAGCATGGGTGGCTCCCTGGAACCCACCGGCGGTACACAAAAATATCCCATTGCAGTGCCCAGCACAGCTGAGGTAGTAATGTCGTGCGTAATGCAGGTGGGCTTCGGCCCACACTGCATGCCCCAGTCAGACTGGGGTTCTTTACAAGTGGACACATGTAGGTTTAACTCCCTGTGGACCCACTGCCTGGGTGGGTGCCAGGAAGCCACCGGCGGTACATAGAAATATCCCATTGCATTGCCCAACACAGCTGAGGTAGTAATGTCGTGCGTAATACAGGTGGGCTTCGGCCCACACTGCATGCCCCAGTCAGACGGGTTCTTTAGAAGTGTACAGAAGTATTAAAAACTCAGTGTGCACCTACAGCATGGGTGGCTCCCTGGAACCCACCGGCGGTACACAAAAATATCCCATTGCATTGCCCAACACAGCTGAGGTAGTAATGTCGTGCGTAATACAGGTGGGCTTCGGCCCACACTGCATGCCCCAGTCAGACGGGTTCTTTAGAAGTGTACAGAAGTATTAAAAACTCAGTGTGCACCTACAGCATGGGTGGCTCCCTGGAACCCACCGGCGGTACACAAAAATATCCCATTGCATTGCCCAACACAGCTGAGGTAACGTCAGCTGTAATGCAGGTGGGCTAAAAATTAATTTGATTACACTGTAGGCGAGGGCCCACAAAAATTGCTGTATCAACAGTACTAATGTACATCCCAAAAATTGGCCATGGCCAGCCAAGAGGGCAGGTGAAACCCATTAATCGCTTTGGTTAATGTGGCTTAAGTGGTAACTAGGCCTGGAGGCAGCCCAGTGTAACGAAAAATTGGTTCAAGTTAAAGTTCCAACGCTTTTAAGCGCATTGAAACTTATAAAAATTGTTCAGAAAAATTATTTGAGTGAGCCTTGTGGCCCTAAGAAAAATTGCCCGTTCAGCGTGATTACGTGAGGTTTCAGGAGGAGGAGCAGGAGGAGGAGGAGGAATATTAGACACAGATTGATGAAGCAGAAATGTCCCCGTTTTGGATGGTGAGAGAGAACGTAGCTTCCATCCGCGGGTGCAGCCTACGTATTGCTTACGTATCGCTGCTGTCCGCTGGTGGAGAACAGAAGTCTGGGGAAATCCAGCCTTTGTTCATCTTGATGAGTGTTAGCCTGTCGGCACTGTCGGTTGACAAGCGGCTACGCTTATCTGTGATGATTCCCCCAGCCGCACTAAACACCCTCTCCGACAACACGCTAGCCGCAGGACAAGCAAGCACCTCAAGGGCATACAGGGCTAGTTCAGGCCACGTGTCCAGCTTCGACACCCAGTAGTTGTAGGGGGCAGAGGCGTCACCAAGGATGGTCGTGCGATCCGCTACGTACTCCCTCACCATCCTTTTGCAGTGCTCCCGCCGACTCAGCCGTGACTGGGGAGCGGTGACACAGTCTTGGTGGGGAGCCATAAAGCTGGCCAGGCCCTTAAAGACTGTTGCACTGCCTGGGATGTACATGCTGCTCGATCTACGCACATCCCCTGCAACATGGCCCTCGGAACTGCGCCTTCTGCCACTAGCGCTGTCGGCTGGGAATTTTACCATCAGCTTGTCCGCAAGGGTCCTGTGGTATAGCAACACTCTCGAACCCCTTTCCTCTTCGGGAATCAGAGTGGGCAGGTTCTCCTTATACCGTGGATCGAGCAGTGTGTACACCCAGTAATCCGTAGTGGCCAGAATGCGTGCAACGCGAGGGTCACGAGAAAGGCATCCTAACATGAAGTCAGCCATGTGTGCCAGGGTACCAGTACGCAACGCATGGCTGTCTTCACTAGGAAGATCACTTTCAGGATCCTCCTCCTCCTCCTCCTCCTCAGGCCATACACGCTGAAAGGATGACAGGCAATCAGCCGGTGTACCGTCAGCAGCGGGCCAAGCTGTCTCTTCCCCCTCCTCCTCATCCTCCTCATGCTCCTCCTCCTCCTCCTGTACGCGCTGAGAAATAGACAGGAGGGTGCCCTGACTATCCAGCGGCATACTGTCTTCCCCCGCCCCCGTTTCCGAGCGCAAAGCAGCTGCCTTTATGGTTTGCAGGGAATTTCTCAAGATGCATAGCAGAGGAATGGTGACGCTAATGATTGTAGCATCGCCGCTCACCACCTGGGTAGACTCCTCAAAATTACCAAGGACATGGCAGATGTCTGCCAACCAGGCCCACTCTTCTGAAAGGAATTGAGGAGGCTGACTCCCACTGCGCCGCCCATGTTGGAGTTGGTATTCGACTATAGCTCTACGCTGTTCATAGAGCCTGGCCAACATGTGGAGCGTAGAGTTCCACCGTGTGGGCACGTCGCACAGCAGTCGGTGCACTGGCAGCTTAAAGTGATGTTGCAGGGTGCGCAGGGTGGCAGCGTCCGTGTGGGACTTGCGGAAATGTGCGCAGAGCCGGCGCGCCTTTACGAGCAGGTCTGACAAGCGTGGGTAGCTTTTCAGAAACCGCTGAACCACCAAATTAAAGACGTGGGCCAGGCATGGCACGTGCGTGAGGCTGCCGAGCTGCAGAGCCGCCACCAGGTTACGGCCCTTGTCACACACGACCATGCCCGGTTGGAGGCTCAGCGGCGCAAGCCAGCGGTCGGTCTGCTGTGTCAGACCCTGCAGCAGTTCGTGGGCCGTGTGCCTCTTATCGCCTAAGCTGAGTAGTTTCAGCACGGCCTGCTGACGCTTGCCCACCGCTGTGCTGCCACACCGCGCGACACCGACTGCTGGCGACATGCTGCTGCTAACACATCTTGATTGTGAGACAGAGGAGGAGGAGGAGGAGGAGGGTGCTTTAGTGGAGGAAGCATACACCTCCGCAGATACCACCACCGAGCTGGGGCCCGCAATTCTGGGGGTGGGTAGGACGTGAGCGGTCCCAGGCTCTGACTCTGTCCCAGCCTCCACTAAATTCACCCAATGTGCCGTCAGGGAGATGTAGTGGCCCTGCCCGCCTGTGCTTGTCCACGTGTCCGTAGTTAAGTGGACCGTGGCAGTAACCGCGTTGGTGAGGGCGCGCACAATGTTGCGGGAGACGTGGTCGTGCAGGGCTGGGACGGCACATCGGGAAAAGTAGTGGCGACTGGGAACTGAGTAGCGCGGGGCCGCCGCCTCCATGATACTTTTGAAGGACTCCGTTTCCACAACCCTATACGGCAGCATCTCAAGGCTGATGAATTTTGCGATGCGGACGGTTAACGTTTGAGCGTGCGGGTGCGTGGCGGCGTACTTGCGCTTGCGCTCGAACACTTGCGCAAGCGACGGCTGAACGGTGCGCTGAACTACACTGCTGGATGGGGCCGAGGACAGCGGAGATGAGGGTGTGGGTGCAGGCCATGAGGCGGTAGTGCCTGTGTCCTGAGAGGGGGGTTGCATCTCAGTGGCAGGTTGGGGCACAGGGGGAGAGGCAGGGGTGCAAACCGGAGGCGGTGAACGGCCTTTGTCCCACCTTGCGGGGTGCTTGGCCATCATATGTCTGCGCATGGTGGTGGTGGTGAGGCTGTTGGTGTTGGCTCCCCGGCTGAGCTTTGCGCGACAAAGGTTGCACACCACTGTTCGTCGGTCGTCAGGCGTCTCTGTGAAAAACTGCCAGACCTTAGAGCACCTCGGCCTCCGCAGGGTGGCATGGCGCGAGGGGGCGCTTTGGGAAACACTTGGTGGATTATTCGGTCTGGCCCTGCCTCTACCCCTGGCCACTGCACTGCCTCTTGCAACCTGCCCTGCTGATGCCCTTGACTCCCCCTCTGAAGACCTGTCCTCCTGAGTAAGCGTTGCACACCAGTTGGGGTCAGTCACCTCATCGTCCTGCTGCTCTTCCTCCGAATCCTCTGTGCGCTGCTCCCTGGGACTTACTGCCCTTACTACTACCTCACTGCAAGACAACTGTGTCTGATCGTCATCGTCCTCCTCACCCACAGAAAGTTGTTGAGACAGTTGGCGGAAGTCCCCAGCCTCTTCCCCCGGACCCCGGGAACTTTCGAATGGTTGGGCATCAGTGACGATAAACTCCTCTGGTGGGAGAGGAACCGCTGCTGCCCAATCTAAGCAGGGGCCCGAGAACAGTTCCTGGGAGTGTTCCCGCTCCTGAGCAGGTGTCATTGTAGTGGAGTGAGGAGGCTGGGAGGAAGGAGGAGCAGCAGACAGAGGATTCGGATTTGCAGCAGTGGACGGCGCAGAACTGCGGGTAGACGATAGGTTGCTCGAAGCACTTTCTGCCATCCAGGACAGGACCTGCTCACACTGCTCATTTTCTAATAACCGTCTCCCGCGTGGACCCATTAATTGGGCGATGAATGTGGGGACGCCAGAAACGTGCCTCTCTCCTAATCGCGCAGCAGTTGGCTGCGACACACCTGGATCAGGAGCTTGGCCTGTGCCCACACCCTGACTTGGCCCTCCGCGTCCTCGGCCGCGTCCACGTCCTCTAGGCCTACCCCTACCCCTCAGCATGCTGTATTACCAGTGAAATAAATTGGCGCAAGACTGCAGGCCAAATATAATTTTTGCCCTTTTTGGAAAACGAAAGGCCCCACTGCCTCTAGTGAATGAATTATCTAAGTTTAATAACTGTGCTGTGTCCCTGCTTATGTGTCACAGAACGTGAGGGTAGCAGAGTTATTAACTGTGGCAGAGCAGGTATTTTTTTTCCCAATTAAGGAAAGCAAATGGCGAACCCAGCAGTAAAGCGTAGCTGGGTGCGTATGATTTAGCAATGTTTTTCACGCAGCTCACACGTCTCCACAGGCGTAAGGACGGACACAGGCTGGACAAATAGATTTGTTTTCAGTTTTTTCCCACCAACAGGCAGCACTGCGTATATTCAATGAACCTGAGAAGTTTAATAACTGTGCTGTGTCCCTGCTTATGTGTCACAGAACGTGAGGGTAGCAGAGTTATTAACTGTGGCAGAGCAGGTATTTTTTTTCCCAATTAAGGAAAGCAAATGGCGAAGCCAGCAGTAAAGCGTAGCTGGGTGCGTATAATTTAGCAATGTTTTTCACGCAGCTCACACGTCTACACAGGCGTAAGGACGGACAGAGGCAGGACAAATAGATTTGTTTTCAGTTTTTTCCCACCAACAGGCAGCACTGCGTATATTCAATGAACCTGAGAAGTTTAATAACTGTGCTGTGTCCCTGCTTATGTGTCACAGAACGTGAGGGTAGCAGAGTTATTATAACTCTTGGAGAGCAGGTATTTTTTTTCCCAATTAAGGAAAGCAAATGGCGAACCCAGCAGTAAAGCGTAGCTGGCTGCGTATGATTTAGCAATGTTTTTCACGCAGCTCACACGTGTCCACCGCCCGTAAGGACGGACAGAGGCTGGACAAATAGATTTGTTTTCAGTTTTTTCCCACCAACAGGCAGCACTGCGTATATTCTATGAATAATAACTGTGTTGTGGCCCTGCCTATACAATTCTTTCCCTGCAGTATCAATGGAGGGTGCAATGCTCTGCAGAGGCGATTTTGAGAAGCCCAAAAAAAATGCAGCACAGCTAACAGCAGCCTGGACAGTACTGCACACTGATAAATATGGCCCTAGAAAGGACCGTTGAGGTTCTTGAAGGCTACACTCACTCCTAACACTCTCCCTGCCTATGCAGCACTTCTGTCCCTAATGCCAGGTGCAACGCTCTGCAGAGCCGATTTTGAGAAGAAAAAAAAATCCCACTGCTAACAGCAGCCAACACACAGCTATCAGTGGCCCTAATAAGGACCTTTGGGGGTCTTGAAGCCTACACTAACTACCAATTCTTTCCCTACAGCAGCTCCGGTACAAACAGCACTGTCCCTCATCTAACTCACACCGCATCTGAGGCGAGCCGCGGGAGGGGCCGACTTTTATATTAGGCGAACACCTGATCTCGCCAGCCACTCACAGCAGGGGGGTGGTATAGGGCTTAAACGTTGCAGGGGGAAGTTGTAATGCCTTCCCTGTCTTTCAATTGGCCAGAAAAGCGCGCTAACGTCTCAGGGAAGGAAGTGAAAGTAACCCGAACAACGCATGGTGTTCGTTACGAATAACGAACATCCCGAACACCCTAATATTCGCACGAATATCAAGCTCGGACGAACGCGTTCGCTCATCTCTAGAAAGCACCCAAAAGTTTTGCTTTTTTTGCTTGTTTGTTTTTTATTTATTTTTACGTTGAGTTTGTTTGACTATTTTCACCTATATTTAACCATTTTTATTTCCCTGTAGTTGACTTGAAATTGCAATTGCTCAGATGATACAGTACAGTACACTGCAGTACAGAAGTGTATCATCTGTATTCTTTCGTATTAGATATATTTTGCAGGGGAAAAAAAGGTATGGGCCGTGACCATTTGTGAAACATCAAGATAGTAAGCTTGAGTTCACTGTTTTAATAAACCAGCATGAATAGACGTGTTTTGGGACTTTGGAGCTCCTTCCTTGGTATTTACTGGGAACACACTATTCCAGAATATATGACATGGGGGATGGGGTAATATGAATAAAAAATGTATAGATATACAAGTAAAAAGGTGATTAGAGGAGGTATGAAAGAAGAAAATAAATACAAAGAAACAGGATAAAATAGAGATAAAGTCAGCATAAAAGTACATAAATCACATAAAAAGTTGCATTAATGTCCATTGTCTGATGCCATTATTAAAAACAAAATAGACATTATCTAGAGACCATGGTAATATAATAGCAGAGCATAGTTGGCTAAAATAACACACACACACACACACACAAAAAAGCAATTTTATACATTGTATAATTAAAAGAGGAGATTAAAAGAAAGCTATAAAACACATTTTCATAGAAGCAACTAAAACCAGCGTTATAAACATATACAATACATAAACTCATATAAAAAACTTAGAATAATGACCATATAATCAGCATATGAGATAGATGTGATAGTGTTAATAATGCCGATAGTCACTGTATAGGGATCCAAGTATTGGCACGATTGTCTGACATTTGGCACGTAAGAAACTATGGAGGGGATGGGTGGGTTGGGATTCTTTACCTATTTTTGGCACCAGAGTATATGTCTGTGTCGGAAAAGAAGGGCTATAAGCTATGGATTAAAAAGGTGTAAGAGTGTTGAATGGATGGAGCAGAGAAGGATATTACATTAGACTAGATGGTAGATGAGAGCATGCTTTACCCTTCTTGTTGACTTGTGGTTGAGGAATGATCATATCCTAAAAATGTTTTTGAGTTGAAGGCGGCAGGAGGTATGGAAGGCTTGTATGTACAGTTTGAAGGACAGGGCAGAATCAAATGTTACACTGAGATAGCGTAACTGGGGATAGAATGGAGCCATCGGTTGGGATTGATAGGTCTGGTGGGGGGTGAGTGAGATGGGGAAAGATGATACTGCATGTTGAGTTTTAAAAAGTGGGTAGTAAAGAAGGGGGACATAGCTGAAAGACACTTTGGGATCCTAGATAGTAGAGAGGAAACATCTGGCCAGTGATTAATTTGAATGTCAACACCATAAAGGTTTTAATGAAAGCCATGGGATTGTATGAACTATCCAAGATAATGGGTGTAGATAGAGAAGAATAGGGATAGAGCTTTGAGGGTCACAAACATGGCGTATGGTGTGTGAGTTGGAGACACTAAATGCTCAGTCATTGAGATATGAAGAGATGCAGTACAGGACCAAGTTTTTGTTTTACACAATATATTTTATTAATTTAAAATTACATCAACATAACATATTGGAAATATAAGAGTATGTAAACAAGTCACACAGGACTCGAGAAATGTTAAAAATGTGAAAAGAACTTGGCATACATGGCAGAGGCAATGAATAACAGTGAGATGACAAGACATTCTAGAGCTCCTGTTTTATACCTGGAGGGCCCAAACTTTACAGGATGTGCTATGGCAAAGTATGCAGAAATAAGAAGTAAAGAGATCATGTAATAAGAATAATTAACTGAGAAGAATACTAAACAAAACAAGAACATTGACAAGATGACGATCTGTAGGGCTAAGGAAAGGAAGAACAATTGAGGCAGACAAGTGGGTAGAACAAAGATTGGAGAACTCATTTTGTTACTGTGGGGACTCAGTGTTGAATCCATGGGTTCCAGATAGCAAGAAAATTCTTTCTGGTACCAAACTCCTTTAACTGAAACATTTGTGAAACTCTATCCCCCATTGCTCTAGTGTTGGTGTTGATGTATGTCTTCAAAGTAGATCAAAACAACTAAAATTGGTGCCTCTTGTTTAATAGAACAGCACTGATATATTGTATGCCTAAAGTGTTAATCGCTGCGTCCTCATAACACCATTCCCACTGGGGATCATCTTGCTCACACTTGAGTCCTATCCAAGGATCATCTAGTGTTTGGTGTAGATTAAAATTTCTTTTGGTAGTCTCAAACAAGAACACCAAATCTAACACCAAGAAAATATTCGTCTCGTTTGATCGATAACCAGTTGTTTGTGAAGTAATGTAATTCACACAGACTGCAATCAAACACCAGGATTGTTCACCCCAGGTCAGGTTTGAAATTGTTGGACACTAGAAACCGGATGCTCAATGTTCTGGAGCTGCGCTATTGTTTATAGGTATGGCGCTGTATTCCCCACTTTAACATAGATGTCCAATGTGTTGTTCACTTAGTCCATAGCGGACACATAAACTCAGCTAGTCCATGAAGGACAGTAGACATAGGGTAACTATAGGGTAAATATAGATCCGCACTCTCTTTATTCAATGAGATTATATCCCCTGTATACCCTATCCTCAAGCGCCTTGATGGAATAACAGTAGCCCCGAACACCAAACTGGCAAGTTTGGACGTTGAGGCGCTCTATAGCTCCATCCCACACTCTGGAGGCATAAAAGTGGTTGATTACTACCTCAGCCAAAGGGGTATACACCTCAAGGAGCACAACAGTCTATTGCTCAACCTCCTATCGTTCGTCCTAACAAAAAACTATTTCCTTTTTGAAGGAAAACACTTCCACCAGCTCAGGGGTACAGCGATGGGGAGCCCTTGTGCCCCCGGCTATGCCAACCTGTACCTGGGCTGGTGGGAGGAGCTATCAGTGTTTTCTGAGACGAACGATAGGTGGACAACATCTATTGAGCTGTGGGCGCGCTTCATCGATGACGTCCTTATACTATGGACTGGTGAAATTGAGGACTTTTGGGGATTCGTAGATCACCTAAATAACAACACTTTGGGTCTTTTCTTCACTGCTGAAATAAACCCCAACAGCATCACGTTCTTGGACCTTCGCATAACCAAACTTGATGATGGCTCATTACAAACTTCTATCTTCCGTAAGGCCACTGCTACAAATACACTTTTACATTGGGACAGCCACCACCCTGTGCCCCTGAAAACAGGTATCCCGAAGGGTCAACTGATTCGAACACGACGCAACTGCTCCTCTAATGAAGACTTTGTACACAAAGCGCATGAAATGAATAAAAGATTCCTGAAAAGAGGATATCCTGGTGATGTGATTCAAAAGGCTAGTAAGTATGCCAATAATCACAACAGAGAGGAATTTCTTAAACCCAGAGAGAGACCGAAAAATGATGACAAGATCAGGATAATCGGTACATATGATGACCACTCAAAAAAAAATCAAATTGCTCCTGAATAAACACTGGGATATTCTGTGCAGGGACATGGACTTGGTAGAGCATTTGCCAACAAAACCACTCATAACCTATAAACGTGGCCGTAACTTATGTGACCGGTTGGTGCACAGTCACTTTATGCCACAAACAGGGCCCAAAACCTGGCTCAATTTGGATCTTCCCAATGGTACATACCGATGCAGTGGATGTAAGGCCTGTAAATTTATCCAATGAGGGGCCTCTTTTTCTAGTTCATCGACTGGCAAAGTCTGCCAGATTCGAGACTTCATTAATTGTAGAACCACTGGGGTGGTCTATAAAGCCACGTGCCCCTGTCCTCGAGACTACATTGGGAAAACCACGCGCCAACTGCGGAGACGTATATTAGAACATGTTGGAAATATCAACAGAGGAGAAAACACCAGTGTGGCTGCGCATATCCGAGATAAGCATAATAATGACCCGGAATGTATTAAATTTCAAGGCGTAGAGAAAATTCGGGACAACGGAAGAAGAGGTAATATAGATCAGAAGCTATTGCAAAAAGAAATGCGATGGATACATCGAATGGACTGCTGTGCCCCAAAAGGGCTAAATGAGACTCTATCATTTACCGCCTTTATATAAGATATAGGGCTAGGAATATATATATATATATATATATATATATATATATATATATATATATATATATATATATATATATATATATATACATCTTTTCCTGACCTAACGGAGAAATAACTACCTTTGAAAATAAGCCCAGAGTGGTCTTAGGCACAAAAGGTATAACGCCTTAAAACATTACTGTATGAACAACAGCATAAATGCATACAAGTAATCCAGAGGCGATTGTATATTGTTACAGTAATACATGCAATTGGAATATGATATCAGTGCATGATGAACAAGTATACCTAATGCCTCCCTGACAGGGTCAATATGAGAGTGATTGCACATATATACCTATGTGAATAAACATCAGGAGCAGACTGAATAACTGTATGAAAGTTACTTATGTGGATACATTATACTGGGTCAACGGGCGATATAGCAGAAAGTTGACAATAACCTACTCACTAAAATCATCAAGTTTATTGGTACTTCATTATCAAAGGATATGTTATAATCCCTCTTGTAAATCAAACAGTGTATTCTTCTGATCACCTTGCTAATGCTATCTGCAAGCTCGGAGAGACTGCCTATTGTCCCATCAAGGGTTAATCCATATTCAGTGTCAGGTCCTTATGATCCACGTCCGGAGGCCGGCGTCTGCGTTGCCGAGGCAACGGCACATTACTTCGTCCTTCCGGTTAGCGCTGGTTGGCGGCCGCTCTGCCGTAGGCACTGCGCATGCGCGAGATCGCAAATCCACCGCGATACCTCAGAGCAGTGGTAAGTGTCAGGACAAGCTCATTGGAGCAGCTGGACGAGCCCCTTGCTAAGGGAGGGGGGGGGGGTCTTTACTACTTAAAGCCCTAAAGAGCGGTGTCTGACTGTCTATGTTCATTTAACTGCAGCCCGTCATGCTGCTCACTACTTGTGGCCGTAATTAACTTATACATACTACCCTGATGACACGGCTAACCGACTGTTAGCTGCAGAAACGCGTTGGTAGTGTAGTGCTATGCTCTTGAAGGGTTTTTAGCCTTGTTGGACGATAAAATCAGGGTCCAGTCTCGGCTATGAACATACCCGTATCTGTGAGAGGGCATAATAGCAAGAATGAACAAGAGCTGAGTGTTCCCAGTGATCAATATTGGGACCAGCTTCCATTGCATCACAGGGGTCGCTTTACTAGTTATATCAGGTGACCTTAGTGGATGCAGTGGAGCCAAATAAGGGGCATGGAGAAAACTGTCTGTGGATATCTATACACCAGGATAATCCATATAGAGCCTCTTTATTAAGAGTGGTGTGAATTACTCTTGTATAGGGTATACAGGGGATAGAATCTCGCTGAATAAAGAGACTGTGGATCTATATTTGCCCTGTAGTTACCCTATGTCTACTGTCCTTCATGGACTAGCTGAGTTTATGTGTCCGCTATGGACTAAGTGAACAACACACTGGACATCTATGTTAAAGTGGGGAATACAGCGCCATACCTATAAACAATAGCGCGGCTCCAGAACATTGAGCGTCCGGTTTCTAGTGTCCAACAATTTCAAACCTGACCTGGGGTGAACAATCCTGGTGTTTGATTGCAGTCTGTGTGAATTACATTATTTCACAAACAACTGGTTATCGATCGTTTTATTTTGAGATTGATTGGAGAGGTGGTTTACCTTCAGAATATGAAAGATGATCATGGAGCTAAAGTGCATCTAAGCCCCCAATATGTCCAGTGGTTCACTAGCTAGCATGAATGGGATTAGTGAAGCTGGGATCATTGGAACAAGTTTAGCTTGGACAGACATAGGGAAGTGTAAGAAGTGAACTACACCTTTGTGGTCAGGCTAAGCACAGGAAGCTTGTTTGCAAGAGGACTATTAGACCAAAGGCAATATTCACCTATTGATTGTAAGATGAATTTGCTCAGAGTGGTGTCAGGTGGGTTTATAAGGTGGGTTGGACAGTGATAACCACCTGGCTAAGTGTATAGCTTTGTAGTAGAGTCAAATATTCAGAAGGCTGAAGCTCCCTTGTGCCCTTTTCTGGCTTAGGTATGAGAAGGCCAAGCAAGGTCTGTGTTTATTCCTAATAAAGTTATGGAAGGTTTGATGAAGTTTAGTAAAAATGTAAGCAGGGATTTTAATTGGGACTCTTTGTACGGTGTAGAGACTGTAAGATAGAATATACATAGAGATTAGATTATTCTTACCTAACCACAAAATAAATGGAACACCTACATGTTGCAGCTATGTGTGGATGTTTTTGGGAAAGAGGTTTGAGAGTGAGCCATTAACCTGGATTCTGGATGTACGTTTAGAATATAAAGATAAAATAGCTGCTATGAACAGGGGCCAGTGTATTTGTCATATATGTCCAATTCACTCTGTCAAAGGGTGTTTTAGCATTTGTGCCAAGTGGAGTGAGTGGTATTCTATTGGTTCCAGCGTAATGGATGGTAATGGAATTGATATGCGGGACATATTAAATTTGTCCCCTCTGCCTGGAATAAATTCTGTTTGGTCAGGGTGTATAAGTCTAGTTATTGTGTTGTGCAATAAGCTTTGCCCATTTGAGATTTTTTAGTGTACTAAAATATCCGTAGGCCCTCTGGACCAATGCTTTTCCCATTGGGAATAGAGGATAGGATGTAGGAAACCTCTAAGGAGGTGAGGGGCATAGCAATTGGGATTTCTCATTGTCTGTTAATGTTCGAAGATTAACTCGTTAGTGATGAAGCCTCTTTGTGCTTTAGTGACTGAGCCAAATTTTGGAAATCTGACATGTGTCACTTTAACGTAAAATAACCCTGTAAAGGTTTTGCATTTCCAAGTGATTCTGACATTGTTTTTTGCCACATATTGAACTTCATGGAAGTGCTAAAAATAGACCGATAGAGTTTGTGTATATTTATTAAAAGCATCAAAATTGGGAAGATTTTAAAAAATTATAATTTATTCACATTTTCAATTGCAATATCTCAAATATGTGCAAACGTACTATACAGTTTTTTTTTAAATATTTTTTATTAGTTTTTACAAAAATGGTTACATTACATTTTAATTCACCACATTAGTCCTAAGGTACAGAGCAAGTATAGATTTGTTTGAGCAACATGTTATTAAATCGCTTTAAATACTTATAAAATTGGTGAACAATATTGACCTCTCATTAGTCAGAGGTAATGAGAAAAAGAAAGAAAAAAGACAATATCCTAAGTGTGAGGTACCGAGTGGTGTGATAGTGGATGGTCGCTACATCACCCCTAGGTTCCGTTATTATGCCTAGTGGGACTGGAGGAAGTTCATGTCCTGCTGTTTGAGACATGAAAATCCAGGAGTGCAATGTAATCTCTGACATGGAGACTCTCATTAGCCGCCAGCCTACCATAAGGGTTGGTGCTGCTACTCTTTTTGTTATTTTCTGTTCTTACCTTAGGGCCGGGATGGGGTGTGAATGCTATGCTAGAATAGCTGCAGCTAGATAGGATCGGCTATCACTCACCCAGCTTTAGTTATACGAGGATCAGAAATCTTAGTTCCTTTTTGCAGCAGCTTACTGATGTGGCTGCTGGCAGTTTCTTTTTGGTTCCTGACGAAACCAGGCTTACCAGTGGAAACGCGTCAAACCGTTTTATAGAACCGGGTCGTGATAACGATCTCCTTTAGATTTGCTAGTGGTTCTTGGCCTCTCCCTCTTGCCCTCTTTCTTCCTTTCCCTCCAGCTCTGGTTTCTACTCATATAGTAGGGCTCTGAGGAATTTTTTGTGACTTTTTTATGTTTGTGTGTCCTATTTCTAGACTTTCTTAAGTCTATTTTAAGTTTTGAGTGGATATTTATTAAAAGTTACGTTTTATGCTGCAGAAAATCCTTGGGTTGAGAGGCCTGGGATAAAATATGTGAGAATTTCCAGGGGAAGTCTGACCCCTCTTTTATCCATATCTGATTTTAACTTAAAATTGCATATATTCCAGGCTTGTAAAGTTGCTAACATGGGGGGCGATAGGCCCTGCAAGTCCATATCCAATGTAGGCTGCGAGGAAGCCCCACTTTAAGCTACTGCCAGTAATAAGGACTCCAACCTTCTGTTTTTGTTTAGACTCTTCTCTATGCTCAATCACGGAATAGTCTGAAGATCCTCCAACAAAGGAGTGGACACATTTAAATTTACAGCTTGACAATATGCCCATAGGTCGGGGACTCCCAAACCACCCTGTTTGCGATTAAGGTACAATATTGTAGTAACTACTAGAGATGAGCGAGCACCAAAATGCTCGGGTGCTCGTTACTCTGGACTAAATTATCGCAATGCTCGGGGGTTCGTTTCGAATGGGCGACCCGAGCATTTTTGTATTTCGCCGATGCTCGCTAAGGTTTTCATGTGTGAAAATCTGGGCAATTCAAGAAAGTGATGGGAACGACACAGCAACGGATAGGGAAGGCGAGGGGCTACATGTTGGGCTGCATCTCAAGTTCCCAGGTCCCACTATTAAGCCACAATAGCGGCAAGAGTGCCCCCCCTCCCAACAATTTTTACTTCTGAAAAGCCCTCATTAGCAATGCATACCTTAGCTAAGCACCACACTACCTCCAACAAAGTACAATCACTGCCTGCATGACACTCCGCTGCCACTTCTCCTGGGTTACATGCTGCCCAACCCCCCCTGCACGACCCAGTGTCCACAGCGCACACCAAACTGTCCCTGCCCAGCCTTCAGCTGCCCTCATGCCACGCCACACTCATGTCTATTTATAAGTGCGTCTGCCAGAGGAAAAGCAGGCACACACTGCAGAGGGTTGGCACGGCTAGGCAGCGACCCTCTTTAAAAGGGGCGGGGCGATAGCCCACAATGCTGTACAGAAGCAATGAGAAATCCAATCCTGTGCCACCTCCATCAGGAGCTGCACACGTGGGCATAGCAATGGGGAACCTATGTGCCACACACTATTCATTCTGTCAAGGTGTCTGCATGCCCCAGTCAGACCGCGGTTTTTTATAAATAGTCACAGGCAGGTACAACTCCGCAATGGGAATTCCGTGTGCACCCACAGCATGGGTGGCTCCCTGGAACCCACCGGTGGTACATAAAAATATCCCATTGCAGTGCCCATCACAGCTGAGGTAGTAATGTCATGTTTAATGCAGGTGGGCTTCGGCCCACACTGCATGCCCCAGTCAGACTGGTGTTCTTTAGAAGTGGAAACAGATGCATTTATAATTCCCTGTGGACCCACAGCATGGGTGGCTCCCTGGAACCCACCGGCGGTACATAAAAATATCCCATTGCATTGCCCAACACAGCTGAGGTAGTAATGTCGTGCTTAATACAGGTGGGCTTCGGCCCACACTGCATGCCCCAGTCAGACTGGGGTTCTTTAGAAGTGGAAACAGATGCATTTATAATTCCCTGTGGACCCACAGCATGGGTGGGTGCCAGGAAGCCACCGGCGGTGCATAAAAATATCCCATTGCATTGCCCAACACAGCTGAGGTAGTAATGTCGTGCTTAATACAGGTGGGCTTCGGCCCACACTGCATGCCCCAGTCAGACTGGGGTTCTTTAGAAGTGGAAACAGATGCATTTATAATTCCCTGTGGACCCACAGCATGGGTGGGTGCCAGGAAGCCACCGGCGGTACATAAAAATATCCCATTGCATTGCCCAACATAGCTGAGGTAGTAATGTCGTGCTTAATACAGGTGGGCTTTGGCCCACACTGCATGCCCCAGTCTGACTGGTAATATGTACCTTAATAGTAACCTCGTTGGTGGTAATGTGGTGGTGACTGTGGACCTGGTAGCGCGGTTTAATGTAGTTGGTTTTCGGAATGTGGCCAGGATTAAGTGGGCCGTGGCGGGGGGGATGGTGGTGGTGCTCTCTTGTTGTGTCGTTAAAGGTGAAATTCTTGGACTGCCACCAGACGGACCAATGCAAAGGTATTTGCCAAGAATGTTTTCATTGTTGGAGGAGGAGGGGGATGTTTTGGAGGCATTATGTGTCCTCTACACGTGTCCGTTGTTATATGCACCTTAACAGTAACAGCGTTGGTGGGAAATGGCCTCGCCGCCATCATGTCTTTGTGAAGCCTCTGTTTCCACACCCCAGTGACATACCATTAGCAGCGGTATAGGCAGAGCCCAGAATTATTAACATTTCAGCGGTAGCATTAGGGACAGGCCCCACTAACATATCAATAGCAGCAGTATAGGGGGAGCGCAGTCTTAGTTCCATTTCAGTAATAGTAGCACTCAAGACAGGCCCCAGTAACATTCCCATTGCAGCAGTTTAGGGAGATAACAGTCTCTTTCACATTTCAGTAGCTGCAGTATAGACAAGGCCCCAGTTACATTTATGTAGCTAAAGTGTAGGCCAACCACACACACCTTTCTGTACCATGAGTGCAGGCGAAGAACATAGAAATTACTATGATTACACTGTGGGTGAGGGCCCCAAAAAATTGGTGTACCAACAGTACTAATGTACCTCAGAAAAAATTGGCCATGCCCAACCAAGATGGCAGGTGAAACCCATTAATCGCTTTGGTTAATGTGGCTTAAGTGGTAACTAGGCCTGGAGGCAGCCCAGTTTAACGAAAAATTGGTTCAAGTTAAAGTTTCAACGCTTTTAAGAGCATTGAAACGTATAAAAATTTTTAAGAAAAATTATATGAATGAGCCTTGTGGCCCTAAGAAAAATTGCCCGTTCGGCGTGATTACGTGAGGTTTCAGGAGGAGGAGCAGGAGGAGGAGGAGGAGGAATATTATACACAGATTGATGAAGCAGAAATGTCCCCGTTTTGGATGGTGAGAGAGAACGATGCTTCCATCCGCGGGTGCAGCCTACGTATTGCTTACGTATCGCTGCTGTCCGCTGGTGGAGAAGAGAAGTCTGGGGAAATCCAGGCTTTGTTCATTTTTATGAGTGTAAGCCTGTCGGCACTGTCGGTTGACAGGCGGGTACGCTTATCTGTGATGATTCCCCCAGCCGCACCAAACACCCTCTCTGACAAGACGCTAGCCGCAGGACAAGCAAGCACCTCCAGGGCATACAGCGCTAGTTCAGGCCACGTGTCCAGCTTCGACACCCAGTAGTTGTAGGTGGCAGAGGCGTCACGGAGGACGGTCGTGCGATCGGCTACGTACTCCCTCACCATCCTTTTACAGTGCTCCCGCCGACTCAGCCTTGACTGGGGAGCGGTGAGACCGTCTTGCTGGGGAGCCATAAAGCTGTCCAGGGCCTTAAAGACTGTTGTACTGCCTGTGCTGTACATGCTGCTCGATCTCCGCACCTCCCCTGCTACCTGGCCCTCGGAACTGCGCCTTCTGCCACTAGCGCTGTCGGATGGGAATTTTACCATCAGCTTGTCCGCCAGGGTCCTGTGGTATAGCAACACTCTCGAACCCCTTTCCCCTTCGGGAATGAGAGTGGAAAGGTTCTCCTTATACCGTGGGTCGAGCAGTGTGTACACCCAGTAATCCGTAGTGGCCAGAATGCGTGTAACGCGAGGGTCACGAGAAAGGCATCCTAACATGAAGTTACCCATGTGTGCCAGGGTACCTGTACGCAACACATGGCTGTCTTCACTAGGAAGATCACTTTCAGGATCCTCCTCCTCCTCCTCCTCAGGCCATACACGCTGAAAGGATGGCAGGCAAGCAGCATGGGTACCGTCAGCAGTGGGCCAAGCTGTCTCTTCCCCCTCCTCCTCATCCTCCTCATGCTCCTCCTCCTCCTCCTGAACGCGCTGAGATATAGACAGGAGGGTGCTCTGACTATCCAGCGACATACTGTCTTCCCCCGGCTCTGTTTCCGAGCGCAAAGCGTCTGCCTTTATGCTTTGCAGGGAACTTCTCAAGATGCATAGCAGAGGAATGGTGACGCTAATGATTGCAGCATCGCCGCTCACCACCTGGGTAGACTGCTCAAAGTTTCGAAGGACCTGGCAGATGTCTGCCAACCAGGCCCACTCTTCTGAAAATAATTGAGGAGGCTGACTCCCACAGCGCCGCCCTTGTTGGAGTTGGTATTCCACTATAGCTCTACGCTGCTCATAGAGCCTGGCCAACATGTGGAGCGTAGAGTCCCACCGTGTGGGCACGTCGCACAGCAGTCGGTGCACTGGCAGAGTAAACCGATGTTGCAGGGTCCGCAGGGTGGCAGCATCCGTGTGGGACTTGCGGAAATGTGCGCAGAGCCGGCGCACCTTTACGAGCAGGTCTGACAAGCGTGGGTAGCTTTTCAGAAAGCGCTGAACACCCGAATTAAAGACGTGGGCCAGGCATGGCATGTGCGTGAGGCTGCCGAGCTGCAGAGCCGCCACCAGGTTACGGCCGTTGTCACACACGACCATGCCCGGTTGGAGGCTCAGCGGCGCAAGCCAGCGGTCGGTCTGCTCTGTCAGACCCTGCAGCAGTTCGTGGGCCGTGTGCCTCTTATCTCCTAAGCTGAGTAGTTTTAGCACGGCCTGCTGACGCTTGCCCACCGCTGTGCTGCCACGACGCGCGACACCGACTGCTGGCGACGCGCTGCTGCTGCTGACACATCTTGGTTGTGAGACAGAGGTTGCGTTGGAGGAGGAGGAGGAGGAGGAGGAGGGCGCTTAGTGGAGGAAGCATACACCGCCGCAGATACCACCACCGAGCTGGGGCCCGCAATTCTGGGGGTGGGTAGGACGTGAGCGGTCCCAGGCTCTGACTCTGTCCCAGCCTCCACTAAATTCACCCAATGTGCCGTCAGGGAGATGTAGTGGCCCTGCCCGCCTGTGCTTGTCCACGTGTCCGTAGTTAAGTGGACCTTGGCAGTAACCGCGTTGGTGAGGGCGCGTACAATGTTGCGGGAGACGTGGTCGTGCAGGGCTGGGACGGCACATCGGGAAAAGTAGTGGCGACTGGGAACTGAGTAGCGCGGGGCCGCCGCCGCCATCATACTTTTGAAGGACTCCGTTTCCACAACCCTATACGGCAGCATCTCAAGGCTGATAAATTTGGCTATGTGGACGGTTAACGCTTGAGCGTGCGGGTGCGTGGCGGCGTAATTGCGCTTGCGCTCAAACACTTGCGCTAGCGACGGCTGGACGGTGCGGTGCGAGACATTGCTGGATTGGGCCGAGGACAGCGGAGGTGAGGGTGTGGGTGCAGGCCATGAGACGGTAGTGCCTGTGTCCTCAGAGCGGGGTTGGATCTCAGTGGCAGGTTGGGGCACAGGGGGAGAGGCAGCGGTGCAAACCGGAGGTGGTGAACGGCCTTCGTCCCACCTTGTGGGGTGCTTGGCCATCATATGTCTGTGCATGCTGGTGGTGGTGAGGCTGTTGGTGGTGGCTCCCCGGCTGATCTTGGCGCGACAAAGGTTGCACACCACTGTTCGTCGGTCGTCAGGCGTCTCTGTGAAAAACTGCCAGACCTTAGAGCACCTCGGCCTCTGCAGGGTGGCATGGCGCGAGGGTGCGCTTTGGGAAACAGTTGGTTGATTATTCGGTCTGGACCTGCCTCTACCCCTGGCCACCGCACTGCCTCTTGCAACCTGCCCTGTTGCTGCCCTTGCCTCCCCCTCTGAAGACATGTCCTGAGTAGGCGTTGCAAACCAGGTGGGGTCAGTCACCTCATCGTCCTGCTGCTCTTCCTCAGAATCCTCTGTGCGCTCCTCCCTCGGACTTACTGCCCTTACTACTACCTCACCGATGGACAACTGTGTCTCATCGTCATCGTCCTCCTCACCCACTGAAAGGTCTTGAGACAGTTGCCGGAAGTCCCCAGCCTCATCCCCCGGACCCCGGGAACTTTCCAATGGTTGGGCATCAGTGACGATAAACTCCTCTGGTGGGAGAGGAACCACTGCTGCCCAATCTGAGCAGGGGCCCGAGAACAGTTCCTGGGAGTCTTCCCGCTCCTGAGCATGTGTCATTTTCGTGGAGTGAGGAGGCTGGGAGGAAGGAGGAGCAGCAGACAGAGGATTCGGATTTGCAGCAGTGGACGGCGCAGAACTGTGGGTGGACGATAGGTTGCTCAAAGCACTTTCTGCCATCCACGACAGGACCTGCTCACACTGCTCACTTTCTAATAAAGGTCTCCCGCGTGGACCTATTAATTTTGCGATTAATGTGGGGACGCCAGAAACGTGCCTCTCTCGTAATCGCGCAGCAGTCAGCTGCGATACACCTGGATCAGGAGTTCGGCCTGTGCCCACATCCTCACTTGGCCCTCCGCGTCCTCGGCCGCGTCCACGTCCTCTAGGCCTACCCCTACCCCTCAGCATGCTGTATTACCAGTGATTTGATTTCTCAGGCAGGAAATAAATTGGCGCAAGCCTGCTGTTAAACGTAGCTGGCTGCGTATGATTTCTTTACGTTCTCCACCCACCACACACGTACCCAGAACGCTGATCACTGTCAGAGGAAGGCCAAATAGAATGTTTCCCTTTTTTTTTTTAAGGGAAGGCCCACTGACTATATTCAATCAGATAAGAAATGTGTTCCACAGAACTGCAGTGTTATATGAAGTGCAGCAGAGCGGTGATTTTTCCCAGCCAGGAAATAAATTGGCGCAAGCCTGCTGTTAAACGTAGCTGGCTGCATATGATTTATTTTCGTTCTCCACCCACCACACACGTACCCAGAACGCTGAGGACTGTCAGAGGCAGGCCAAATAGAATGTTTCCCTTTATTTTTTAAAGGGAAGGCCCACTGACTATATTCAATCAGATAAGAAATGTGTTCCACAGAACTGCAGTGTTATATGAAGTGCAGCAGAGCGGTGATTTTTCCCAGCCAGGAAATAAATTGGCGCAAGCCTGCTGTTAAACGTAGCTGGCTGCGTATGATTTCTTTACGTTCTCCACCCACCACACACGTACCCAGAACGCTGAGGACTGTCAGAGGCAGGCCAAATAGAATGTTTCCCTTTTTTTTTAAAGAAAAGGCCCACTGACTATATTCAATCAATAATATATGTCTTCTGGCCCTGCCTACACAATTCTGTCCCTGTAGTATTACTGCAGGGCGCAATGCTCTGCACAGCCAATTTTGAAAAAAAAAAAAAATGCAACACTGCTAACAGCAGCCTGCACAGTACTGCACACGGTTAAATGTGGCCCTAAGAAGGATCGTTGGGGTTCTTGAAGCCTACACTCACTCCTAACACTCTCCCTGCCTAACCACCACTTATGTCCCTGTAGTATTACTGCAGGGCGCAATGCTCTGCACAGCCAATTTTGAAAAAAAAAAAAAAAAAGGTGCAACACTCCTAACAGCAGCCTCCACACTACTGCACACGGATAGATGTGGCCCTAAGAAGGGCCGTTGGGGTTCTTGAAGCCTACACTCACTCCTAACACTCTCCCTACAGCAGCTCCAACACAACAGCACTTTCCCTCAGCTATCTCACAAGGCATCTGAGGCGAGCCACGGGAGGGGCCGACTTTTATACTCGGGTGACATCTGATCTCCCCAGCCACTCACAGCAGGGGGGTGGTATAGGGCTGGAACATCACAGGGGGAAGTTGTAATGCCTTCCCTGTCTTTCAATTGGCCAGAAAAGCGCGCTAACGTCTCAGACAGGAAACTGAAAGTAACCCGAACATCGCGTGGTACTCGTTACGAGTAACGAGCATCCCGAACACGCTAATATTCGCCCGAGCATCAAGCTCGGACGAGTACGTTCGCTCATCTCTAGTAACTACCCTAGGTCTCTTGTTATTCCACACAAAGCGTGACAATTGTTTCTGAAATTCGATTATTTTACCATGAGGTATTGGGAGAGATATGGTGCGAAAGAGGCACAGTATCTTGGGTAAGACTATCATTTTATAAAGCACAATTCTTCCAAACCACGAGTATTCAATTTTACTCAGAGTTTCCAATTCTTTCTGAATTGAGATGTATAGGGGGTCTAGGTTGATAGAGACCATTTCACCTAATGGGAGAGACAGCGTTATTCCAAGATATGGGATCAAAGTTTGCCATAGAAATTTAAATTCGGCTTGAATGGTCTTTTTTTTAAAGAAGGGGGAATATTTATTCCTAGGATATTCGGATTTATTTATAATTAGTTTGTATTATGATTAGAGATGAGCGAGCGCACTCGTCCGAGCTTGATGCTCGTTCGAGCATTAGGGTGTTCGAGATGCTCGTTACTCAAGGCGAGCACCACGCGGCACTCGACTCCATTACATTTCCTTCCCTGAGAAATTTGTGCCCTTTTCTGGCCAATAGAAACACAGGGAAGGCATTACAACTTCCTCCTGTGACGTTCCAGCCCTATCCCACCCCCCTGCAGTGAGTGGCTGGCGAGATCAAGTGACCCCCGAGTATTTAAATCTGCCCTGCCCGCGGCTCGCCACAGACACACGCTAAGAGAGATCAGGGAAAGTGCTGCTGATGCTTCTGCTGCTATAGGGACAGTGTTAGCGTCTTCAAGAACCACAACGGCCCTTCTTAGGGCCACAGCTCACCTAGTGCATTACTGTTGTGGGTGCTGGGAGCAGTTTTGCACAATTTTTTTTTTAATGTATATCGGGCGTGCAGGCTGTAGCGTTCTCAGGCTGCAGTCTGTACTTGAGTATAGGGGCAGTATTGGTCAGGCAGGGACAGTGGTAGTGTAGAATCCTGTCTACAAATACCCCAATGGTTTTTCTTAGGGCAACCTGCGACCGTGTGCATTTAACTCCGTGGTTACTGGGAGTTGTAGTACCTGTAGTGGCTGCTGTGAGCACCTTTGCACAAATTTTTTTTTAATGTATATCAGGCGTGCAGGCTGTAGCGGTCTCAGGCTGCAGTCTGTACTTGAGTATAGGGGCAGTATTGGTCAGGCAGGGACAGTGGTAGTGTAGAATCCTGTCTACACGAACCCCAACGGTTCTTAGGGCAACCTGCGACTGTGTGCATTTAACTTTGTGGTTGCTGGGAGTTGTAGTATCTCTGTATTGCACAGCCTAGCCTGCGTGCAGCCTTCATTTAAAAATTTTTCTGTCCGCACTTTGCGTCGCCTCAGTTCACTCTGCCTCTAAGTGTACGCCAAGAGACCACACATTTTCTACAACGCTCTGTTATACGCGTGCTGTCTCAGAAGTTCATGGTCTGCCCGACGACCATAGACTGAAAGTGCAATACACACTGCCTAGCTTCAGCCTGCATTGCAGAGTAAAATAAGGAGATTTTTTTAAAAAATTCCTTTTTTACGGCTAACGCTTACCCAGTGCATTTGCCTGCGTGGCCTGTGGGACTTCACACCCATCCAAACTGCATAGTTCACAGCCTAGCCTGCGTGCAGCCTTCCTTATAATTTATCTCTTGCTTCATTTAGCGTTATATTACCGCTGGCAGCCAGCAACTGCGCGGCAATAATTCACAAACATTTTTACACCGCTCTGTATCTGCTCGATTCTTAATCCAGCATGCTGAGGGGTAGGGGTAGGGGCAGAGGACGTGGACGTGGTGACGGTCAAGGACGCGGAGTTCCAAGTGAGGGTGTGGGCATAGGATGAGTTCCTGGTCCAGGTGAATCGCAGCCGGCTGCTGCGGGAGTAGGAGAGAGGACAGTTTCTGGGGTCCCCAGCTTCATATTGCAATTAATGGGTCCGTGTCGTAGACCTTTATTAAAAAATGAGCAGTGTGAGCAGGTCCTGTCGTGGATGGCAGAAAGTGCATCCAGCAATCTATCGACCACCCAGTCTTCTACGCCGTCCACTGCTGCAACTCTGAATCCTCTGGCTGCTGCTCCTCCTTCCTCCCAGCCTCCTCACTCCATGAAAATGACACATTTTGAGGAGCAGGCAGACTCCCAGGAACTGTTCTCGGGCCCCTGCCCAGATTGGGTAGCAATGGTTCCTCTCCCACCGGAGGAGTTTGTCGTGACCAATGCACCAACCTTTGGAAAGTTCCCGGGGTCCGGGGGATGAGGCTGGGGACTTCCGGCAACTGTCTCAAGAGCTTTCAGTGGGTGAGGAGGACGATGACGATGAGACACAGTTGTCTATCAGTAAGCTAGTAGTGAGGGCAGTAAGTCCGAGGGAGGAGCGCACAGAGGATTAGGAGAAAGGGCTGCTGGACGATGAGGTGACTGACCCCACCTGGTGTGATAAGCCAACTGAGGACAGGTCTTCAGAGGGGGAGGCAATTGCAGCCGCAGGACAGGTTGGAAGAGGCAGGGCAAGAGCGAATAATCCACCAGCTGTTTCCCAAAGCACCCCCTCGCACCAAGCCACCGTGTAGAGGCCAAGGTGCTGTAAGGTGTGGCAGTTTTTCACTGAGACGGCGGATGACCAACGAACATGGGTGTGCAACCTCTGTCGCGCCAAGATCAGCCAGCGAGCCACCACCACAAGCCTCACCACCACCAGCATGCGCAGGCATATGATGGCCAAGCACCCCACAAGGTGGGACGAAGGCCGTTCACCGCCTCCAGCTTGCGCCACTGCCTCTCCCCCTGTGCCCCAACCTGCCACTGAGATCCAACCCCCCTCTCAGGAAACAGACACGACCGTCTCCGGGCCTGGACCCAGACCCTCACCTCCGCTGTCCTCGGCCCCATCCAGCAATGTCTCTCAATGCAGCGTCCAGCTGTCGCTAAGAGAATCGTTGGAGCGAAAGCGCAAATATGCCGCCACGCACCCACACGCTCAAGCTTTAAATGTCCACATAGCCAAATTGATCAGCCTGGAGATGCTCCCCTACAGGCTGGTGGAAACGGAGTCCTTCAAAAGTATGATGGCGGCGGCGGCCCCGCGCTACTCCGTCCCCAGTCGCCACTATTTTTCACGGTGTGCCGTCCCAGCCCTGCACAACCACGTCTCACGCAACATCGTACGCGCCCTCACCAACTCGGTTACTGCCAAGGCCCACTTAACAACGGACATGTGGACAAGCACAGGCGGGCAGGGCCACTATATCTCCCTGACGGCACATTGGGTGAATTTAGTGGAGGCTGGGACAGAGTCAGAGCCTGGGACCGCTCACGTCCTACCCGCCCCCAGAATTGCGGGCCCCAGATCGGTGCTGGTATCTGCGGCGGTGTATGCCACCTCCACTAAACCTTCCTCCTCCAACGCAACCTCTACCTCGCAATCAAGACTTGTCACCAGCAGTCGGTGTCGCGCTGCGCGGCAGCACAGCGGTGGGCAAGCGTCAGCAGGCCGTGCTGAAACTACTCAGCTTAGGAGAGAAGAGGCCCACGGCCCACGAACTGTTGCACAGTCTGACAGAGCAGACCGACCGCTGGCTTTCGCCACTGAGCCTCCAACCGGGCATGGTCGTGTGTGACAATGGCCGTAACCTGGTGGCAGTTCTGCAGCTCGGCAGCCTGACGCACGTGCCATGCCTGGCCCACGTCTTTAATTTGGTGGTTCAACGGTTTCTGAAAGGTTACCCACATTTGTCAGACCTCCTTGGCAAGGTGCGCCGGGTCTGCGCACATTTCCGCAAGTCCAAGACGGACGCTGCCACCCTGCGCACCCTGCAACATCGGTTTAATCTGCCAGTGCACCGACTGCTTTGCGACGTGCCCACACGGTGGAACTCTACGCTTCACATGTTGTCCCGGCTATATGAGCAGCGTAGAGCTATAGTGGAATACCAACTCCAACATGAGCGGCGAAGTGGGAGTCAGCCTCCTCAATTCTTTACAGAGGAGTGGGCCTGGATGGCAGATATTTGCCAGGACCTTGGAAACTTTGAGGAGTCCACCCTGATGGTGAGCGGCGATGCTGCAATCATTAGTGTCACCATTCCCCTGCTATGCCTGTTGAGAAGTTCCCTGCAAAGCATAAAGGCTGATGCTTTGCGGGCGGAAACGGAGGCGGGGGAAGACAGTATGTCGCTGGATAGTCAGAGCACCCGCCTGTCTATATCTCAGCGCATGGAGGAGGAGGAGGGGCAGGAGCCTGAGGAGGAAGAGACAGCTGGGCCCACTGCAGAGGGTGCCCAAGCAGCTTACCTTTCATCCATTCAGCGTGTATGGCCTGAGGAGGAGAAGGAGGAGGAGGAGAAGGACACTCAAAGTGATCTTCCTAGTGAGGACAGCCATATGTTGCATACAGGTACCGTGGCACACATGGCTGACTTTATGTTAGCATGCCTTTCTCGTGACCCTCGTGTTATACGCATTCTGGCCACTACGGATTACTGGGTGTACACACTGCTTGACCCACGGTATAAGGAGAACCTTTCCACTCTCATTCCCGAAGAGGAAAGGGGTTTGAAAGTGATGCAATACCACAAGGCCCTGGTGGACAAACTGATGGTAAACTTCCCATCTGACAGCGCTAGTGGAAGAAGGCGCAGTTCCGAGGGCCACGTAGAAGGGGAGGTGCGGAGATCAGGCAGCATGTTCAGCGCAGGCAGGGGAACACTCTCCAAGGCCTTTGCCAGCTTTATGGCTCCCCAGCAAGACGGTCTCACACCTCCCCAGTCCAGGCTTAGTCGGAGGGAGCACTGTAAGAAGATGGTGAGGGAGTATGCAGCCGATCGTACCACCGTCCTCCGTGACGCCTCTGCTCCATACAACTACTGGGTGTCAAAGCTGGACACGTGGCCCGAACTCGCGCTGTATGCCCTGGAGGTGTTGGCGTGCCCTGCGGCTAGCGTCTTGTCAGAGAGGGTGTTTAGTGCAGCTGGCGGAATCATCACGGACAAGCGTACCCGCCTGTCAACTGACAGCGCCGACAGGCTTACAATCATAAAGATGAACAAAGCCTGGATTTCCCCAGACTTCTCTTCTCCACCAGCGGACAGCAGCAATACCTAAAGAACTTTGTCAATCTGTGTATAGTATTCGTCCTCCTCCTCTGGCTCCTCCTCCTGAAACCTCTCGTAATCACCGCGAATGGGCAATTTTTCTGTGGGCCAAAAGGCTCATATAACTTTTCTAGACAATATTTATACGTTTCAATTCTCATTAAAGCATTGAAACTTACACCTGAACCAATTGTTTTTTAGACTGGGCTGCTTCCAGGCCTAGTTAAAAATTAAGCCACAGTTCGCTAAGCGATTAATGGGTTTCACCTGCCCTCTGGGTTGGGCATGGGCAATTTTTCTGGGGTACATTTGTACTGTCAGTACACCAATTTTTCGGGCCTTCGCCTACAATGTAATCCAAGTAATTTTTATGGGCTTCGCCTGCACTCATGCTAAACCACTGTGTCTGGGGTTGGCCTACACTTTTGCTACAGAAATGTAACTCTGTTCTGCCTACCTATACTACTGCCACAGTAATGCTACAGGGGTCTGACTATACTTCAGCAACAGAAATATTACTTCAGTCTGCCGAAACTTCTGCTCCTGAAATGTTACCTTGGTTGGTGTATACTGTTACTACTGTAATTTTACTAATACTGGGCTCTGCCCATAATGCTTCAACGGAAATGTTACTGGGGCATGTCTATACTGCTATAACAGAAATGTAACAAATAGTAGGCTCTGCCCATACTGCTTCTACGTAAATGTTACTGGGGCCTGTTTATACTGCTACTACTGAAATGTTACATATACTATGCTCTTCCTGCACTGCTGCCAGGGAAATGTTACTTGGGTCTGTCTGCACTGCAGGAACTGAAATGTTAAAGGGGTCTGTCTATACTGTTGCTACTGAAATATTACTGGGGCCTGTCCCTAATGCTGCCAATGAAATGTTACTGGAGTCTGTCTACACTGCTGCCAATGAAATGTCACTGGGGTCTGTCTGCACTGCTGCCAATGAAATGTGACTGGAGTCTGTCTGCACTGCTGCCAATGAAATGTCACTGGGGTCTGTCGCACTGCTGCCAATGAAATGTCACTGGGGTCTGTCTGCACTGCTGCCAATGAAATGTCACTGGGGTCTGTCTGCACTGCTGCCAATGAAATGTGACTGGAGTCTGTCTGCACTGCTGCCAATGAAATGTCACTGGGGTCTGTCGCACTGCTGCCAATGAAATGTCACTGGGGTCTGTCTGCACTGCTGCCAATGAAATGTCACTGGGGTCTGTCTGCACTGCTGCCAGGTTGCTATTCCTATTTTCGAAGAGATGATCGCAGGCAAGGTCCATCTGTCTACCAAAAAAGAGGTCGATACGTGAGAAGGTTTTATGATGTGGCGAAAAAAAAAAGAAAATTCCCTGGAGGAGGGGTTTAGGCACCTAAAGAAGTCATATAAAGCTTCCTTATGGAGCCATGGGAACAAAATGGGGGAGGATCTATGTTTATTTGTAGAGTCAAAGTCTCTATCTGGGGTGATGTTGAAGTCACACCAGAAATTATTAGTTTCCCCGCTTGTAGTTGTTTAATTTTTTTTATGACTTTGTTTAAAAAGGCAATTTGGGATTTATTTGGGGCATAAATATTTGCCAGAGTAATAGGGCATCCATTAATTGTGCCTACCAGAATTAGATATCTCCCCTTGGGGTCAATAAGATTTTCCTTAAGCGTGAAATTGACGTTAGCCTTAAAAGCAATTAGGACACCTGCTTGCTTTTTTGGGGCGCATGACATATAAATTAGGGGCTAGTTTTTGTTGGAAAATTTTGGGCAAGCTACAGAGAAGAAGTGTGTCTCTTGTAGACAAATCACGTCTGCTCCTGCTGATCTGGCGTGTCTCCAAACTGAAGCTCTTTTAAAAGGCGAGTTCAAGCCTCTAGCATTTTGGGAAGTAAACTTAAGCACCATGTTTACTAAATGATTGATCGATAAGGTTTTGAAGATGAGGTGTGACCACACAAACAACAACAGTTAAACATTTATGAATACATACTAAATAAGTTATAGCAGGATCATTGCGTTGAGCAGATGTGGGGGTAGATTCTTGATATCTACAAGAACAAAGTTGCAAAACAAAACATATATGCAAAGCATAAAGAAAGGCAGGATTTAATACCTGCATACTTATGGGGGAACAATAAAAGTTCGCCTGATGTTAATCGATCTTTCTTGGTGTGAGACTTGAAAGCAAGTTCCAAGACGTATAAAAGAGAAAACTGTAGTCTGCAATTGAGAGATCAAGAAGTAACGTTCAAGTGTAGACCGGTTGAGACCAAGAATTTGGGACTTTTTTGGATCTTGTTGCAGTAGTGTTGCGAATGTTGTTAGAGAGTGTTATACCCCATGACGTCAGAAGTTTGTTCCCTTCTTGGGGGGTGGCGATTATGTGAAGTGAGCCATCTTTATGTACTATCGGTTTAGTTGGGAAGCCCCACTTATAAAGGATTTTGTTTGAGCGTAAAGCGATTGTGACAGGAATAAAGGCTCTTCTCGCCTGTATAGTTGCTTGGGATAAATCCGAGAACAATTGAGTACTTGAGAATGGGTCGGGTAAAGTACCCATTTTCCGAGCTGATTGCATCATAACTTCCTTTACATGAGCAGAGAGACCAAACAAATGGGTGAGGAATCCATAACCTCACTATAACGTCTCTTGGAGTTTCTGCAGGGAGGAAGCTTGGTTTGGACAGTCTGTGTACTCTGTCTATGATTCGTTCTTGTTCTGGAATATCTGGAAGAATGGCGCAAATGGGTTTGGAAAGGAAATTTTTTAGATTGGATTGGTTGACATTTTCTGGGATTCCTCGGAATTTTATATTATTGCGACTATTCCTGTCTTCTAGGTCCGAGAGTTTGTTTTTAATAGAGGTGACCTCTTCCTCTAAGGTGTAGTGTGAGTCAATCAAGTTATTGTGAGAAGTGGTCAGTTCCTCCATCTTGTGTTCCATGTGATCCGCACGCTCGCCTAGGTCTTGTAAAGAGAAGTTGACGGAAGATGACAGTAGATTAAAGTCCTTCTGCATTGACTTTCTTAGAGCTACCACTATGTTTTTAATAAAGAATTCAGAGGCCGGTTGGTCTGTGGTAGGGAAGCTTATGATTGGGTCTTTAGTCAGGGCTAAGCTAGACTCTGAGGGGGACGGGGAGGATACCCTTGGACATTGCTTTTCTGGGCTAGCAGAGGGGGAAGGGTTCCCTCCCCGTTGCTCTCTGCTTATGGGCATAATCTTGCCTGCCTCACTTACAGGGTTGTTTGCAAAAATGTCCCCACTCACCCTCCTCTCGGTGTGGAGTCTGGGTGGACTGTGCTTGCTCCGGAGATGTAGGCTCCCCGCTGTTTTCCCTTGCAGCTGTGGCAGCGGAGAAAGCTTCCTCATCAGCAGCAGAGGCAGCCGCTGTTTCCTCCTCTGAGGAGAGTCCTGCTAGTGGGGGGAGGGGGGTGTCGGCTGCTGCAGCTTCACCTCGGCCGGCGCCGCGGTGTGTAAAAAAGTCCAAGACTTTCTGCGGAGGAGCTCTGGAATTCCTCGTTTTCGACATCTCTGTGGTCCTGCCGGTAAGCGCTAGTTTTGGAAGCAGATTCACTCTGTTTGTCGCTTTGGTGTTGCCGTGGAAGAAGTTTAGCGAGCAGAGCTTACAGGAGTGTGTCCAGCTCGGTCGGCATCCAGGCCACGCCCCATACTATACAAATTTTGATAAGATATTTATTTCCATCTGCTTACTTTATTCTGGACACACTTTTGAAAAACTTGTTTTAACTATTTAGGAGATGTACACATCTTTCAAATTTAATTTTTATTGGCATTTTATATATTATCACATTTCAACAGACCTCCACATATAGTTCAAAATGTACATTTCCAACTTATAGTCATCAAGCCCAACCTTGAATTTGCAGAAAAGAGAAATTTACTTAGTGACTACCCGCCAAAAACCAGGGATGATCTCAAGTGGAGAAACAGAGACAAAACATATAGTCATCACTAGACTAAAACTATAACAAAAAGGGTGAGGAAAAGGGGACCAGACAAGGGATACATAAAGAGAGGGCTGGGTGGAAGAGTATTGGAATGGAAAAAGGGGGGGAAACAGAGGGAGGAGGAAAGAGCCCCTCCGAGGCACATCCATTGACTCCCCAATCCACCACAATGACAGGATAAGAGTAGAGAGACCAAATGGGTGAGGGATCCATAACCTCCCTCTCCCCAAGCTAATACCAGCAGAACAAAAACGTAATCGAAAACCCGAGCGACAAGGAGACATACAAATTTAACATTGCTTATCAACATTTTGAGAAACACTTTGTTTTCCTACACCAAGCCTATATTGCAAAGGCTCATAGATGTCAGAATGATAGATTCCCCCACAAATGACCCATTTTAAAAACTACACTCCTTAATGTATTCACTGAAGGGTGTCAGGAGTATTTTGACCTCATAGTATTTTTTCAAGAGTTAATGCAATTTAAAGGGGAATAAATAAAATTCCATAGTTTTGCAAATACGTCATTTTAAAGGAAGAGTTTTTGTTCTATAGTGCACATGAAAATGAGGATTTACACCCCAAAATGGATACCCATATTTATCTTGTGCTCAGAAACATACCCATTGTGGCTCTAATCTTATATCAGTATGCACAGTGGGGCCCAAAATGAATGGAGCACCTGGTGGCTTTCAGAATAGAAATTGTGCTTGAAGGTATATTAGGCCCCCTTGCACACTTGTAGAGGTCTTGAGCCGCCAGAATGACAGAGCACTCCCACAACTGACACCATTTTGAATCTAGGGCTGTACTGTGTATTTTTACCCCACAGTTTTTGAATGAATCTAAGCAAAGCAGTGGAAAAAAAATCATGATTTTCATTTTTTGGCAATTGTGTCATTCTAAAAACATTTTTTTGTACAGCACACATATGAAAGAAGACTTTCACCCCAAAATGGATACCCCTATTTGTCCCGTGTTTAGAAACATACCGATTATGGCCCAAGTCTACTTACAGGACACATGGCTGGGCTTATAATGGAGGGAGCACCCATTGGATTTCTGGGCCCAACTGAATAAATTCCAGGCCCCATTGCTCACTTGTGCAGAAAACAAAATTGACTCCCTAAAAATGATCCCACTCTCCGTGCCCTTTTTGGTGTTCCCTAAATCTTGGATAAAATTAATTATGTAAACTGTGTGGTATTTCCTAAGACAGGGATAATTACAGAGGACCGTTTGGGATGGGCACATGGTGCAATAAAATCAGCTATCCCTCCTCCTCTCATGCTTGCTGCAAATATATCAGAGTGTTGGAACAGAGTGCTGGTGAGGTCTATACAGCTATCAGGCAGGACGCTCTTACCACCAGTGGCACACTGTGTCAGGGAGGCGGATACCGCCAGCAGGTTAGCACTGGATGTTGACTGTGGCTTCTTCTAGTGGCAACTTCTCTGAGCCAGAGGTTCCAAGGCCTCAGTAGGCTGTAGCAGGCAATGGGAGGTAGGCAGTAGTCTCATCTGAACACTCACCGTGGGTAGAGGGGATTTGTTCGGTGTTGTGGCTTGCCTCTCTGAATGAGAGAGTACCAAGATGGCTGAAGATTCAGCTTTTTATTCAAGAGATTCAGAGACCAGTGTCCAAGTTTTTGATGCCAAGGGAACAGTTGTGCCAGAAAAGACTGGTTGCCTGTTTTAAAGACAGAACTAGAAGAAACCACATAGAGTACTGTTTTCAGGCTTTTGCAGTTAGCAGATCATTGGTTGCTTTGGTTAGGTCAATTTCAGTAGATTGTTGAGGGTGTAGCTGGTCGAATAGTATATCACAACAGTTAAAGGTGGACATGCAAATGGGAGTGGTGAGATGGGGTGTTACCTGGGCTACAACCCTGTATCTTACTGTTCGTTTGTTTTGTAAAGCTTATTATAGCATAGTTAGGTTCTTGAAAAGAAAAAAGTATAATTACGATTTGATGATTATGGTCTTTGTTACCACTGATTATTTTATGCAGAAGAGGCTAACAGATGACTCTGTTCTGTAGGATTACGGTATATTATTACAATGTTATCTTCCTGAAGGCTTTCTTAATGTCTTCATTTCTCAGGCAGTAAATTATGGGGTTACTTAATGGAGTTAGCATAGTATAGACAATAGAAATAATCTTCCGTAAGGCAGTATACTTTCCTCTCTCTGGAGTCATATAAATGGAAACTAAAGTCCCATAAAATATGGACACCACTGCCAGATGGGACCCACAAGTTGAAAAGGCTTTTTGGCCTCGAGTTGTTGACCGAATCCTAATAATTGTATGCACAATGTAAATGTAAGATACTACAACTACTAGGAAAGGACACACGAGTACAGGAATACACATGAGTGTAGCCAGTAGTCTCATTCTTAATACATTAGAACAAGACAATTCTATTAAAGGATTAATGTCACAGAAGAAATGATCGATGATGTTTGACTTGCAGAACTGAAGGCGGGAGAGGTTTACGGTTAAAACTAATGAAACTGAAAAACCAAGAATCCAGGAAAGAATAATATATTTCACACAATGAAAAGAGGTCATCATGGTGTGATAATGCAGAGGTTTACATATAGCCAGATATCGGTCATAGGACATAACTGTCAGAAGGAAACATTCTAGAACTTCACAAAGAGCAAATATAAAATACTGCATTAAACAGGCTGGAAGAGGCAGAGAGAAGCCATTGTTCAGAACCACATGAAGCATGGTTGGGACAATATCCGAGGACAGGATGACGTCCGATGTGGTGAGTTGTGTCAGGAAGAAGTACATGGGGCAGTGGAGTTTCTTGCTGTAGGATACCAAAGCAATGACTGAGAAGTTCCCACAGATTGTAAGAAAGTAAATCACAAAAAGAAAAAGAAAAAAGAAAATTCTGAAACTATACGACCCTGGAAATCCAAGGAGCAGAATTGTAGTTATGTTGTTGACTTCCATTTCCTGTAAAAAAAAAAAAAATATATATATCTATATATATATTGTATATACTTTAGATTCTGAAAGTTAAAGTTGTTTACCAATTAAATAAACCTACTGTTGTAATTAAAGTTATTCCTTGCAGTATTGTAAATTAGTTTTTTTTTATACAATTACAAACTTTCAGCTGTTTATTAAAAACAGGACAATTTAAATAGTTCAACACAGCTAATACAACAAGGGTGTCAGGCAGACAGCTGTGGAGCCCTCTTGCAACACATTGGTTTGGCTTTGGGCTATTTGAGGTGAAAGCACCTGGGGAAGCCTCGTGTTCATGTTTCACCCTTCCAAATGGGATGCCAGCTTTTCTACAGGGCCCCAAAGCCATACCACACAGAGATAGCCCCAGTAATGTCGCTGCTGAGGCAGCACTGGGTCCAGCAGTGGTATCAGCAGGTCTGAGCAGAAATGAATGGAGAGACAGGATTGAGTCAGGGCTGACATTGCAGGAGAATTAATGAGGTCCAAGACATAGGTCAAAGCAGGTAACAGACAAAAGCAGAGTCCAAAATAGAGAGCCGAGGTCAGGGAGCACAGAAATCAGAATGATCAATAAACAGACGAGGTCAGAATCAGGAATTCACACGAATTGAGACGTTTTGACACTGGCTAATGAGACCGATTGCTTAGGCATCCTCTGTGACAATTTGGTTTCTCCAAATAAACCACAATATGTCAATTTTCCTGACAACATACATATATATTCCCACAATTTTTGGGATATACACGAAAAAATAATGGCAAAGAGAATATACATGTATGTTGTGCATGCAGGAAAAATGCTAATGTATTTCAGATCTCCAAGTGACCTTTACTCATAATCCTCCATATTCAGTGTCCTCCAGTCTTTAAATACAACTTTGATTGAGTATACACCCACACATGTGCATTGCATAGGGTCTTAATGGTTTTATAATAAATTATTTTTTGATATTTTAACACTATCAAGCTTCATGTTTTATTTTATTTTTTTCAGCGGTATGTCTGGAGGAGGAAGAATGAAGTAGACACTGAAAAGAACCTCCTGCCCACAGTGAAGCATTGCGGTGGCTCGGTGATGCTCTGGGCCTACTTTGCTTCCTTCAGCACTAGAAATCTGCAGAGTGTAGAGGGCATGATGGTTTCCATCAAGTATCAGGAAATGCTAGGAGAAAACATTATACCTTCTGTGAGGAAGCTGAAGCTTGGACATTATTAGACCTTCCAATAGCACAATGATCCCAAGCATACCTCAAAGTCCACCATGGCTCGCTTTCAGATGAAGTCCTGTAAGATTCTGGATTGGCTGTCACAGTTGCCTGACTTGAACCTCATAGAAATTCTTTGGTAGGATTTGAAGAAGGGGGTGCAGCATGCAAACCCAAGAATATAAATGACTTGGAGGCTATTGCCTATGAGGAATTAGCTAAGACTCCTCAAGAATGGTTTCAGAAGCTGCTGTGTGGCTGTGCATCATTTTTACAGCAGATCATAATAGCAAAAGGTGCTCTACAAAGTACTAACGACACTTGTCATGTAGTGGTGGAATAATTCTGAGACAGTAGTAGTGAGTAAAAATGATACTTTGTGCTGAATTTGGAGAAGCTGCTTGTTATATTAGTTGTATTCAGCTATTTATATTTTTCTTGTTTGTTTGTTTAAGTAAACAGCTGAAAGTGTATACATTTTGCAAATAAACTAATAAACCTAATTTCTAATAGGGGTTAAATAATTTTGCAACTGTAAATATATCCATCAACATATACCCATATTCAAACCACATAAGGTTTTTTTTCAACCACCATATAATAAAGTAACAGAATAGTCTACATTTTGAAGACAAATACTGAAGACTACAGAACATCAAAATTTACAATTATAGGGTTTTTCGTATTATCTTCTGGGAGGCATTTAAATATCGTATCCCAGGGGGTTTGACTATTGAAATCCCCATGTGTTCCCAAGAACAATGACCCCAAATACCCCATGTGAATGTAGTGGCAGTACTCATTCTCAATCACTGCTACATTCACTTCTATGGGAGAAGCAGAGATCAATGCTTTCGACAATCTCCATCCATGCCAAAGAAGAGAATTTAATGGTGCCCAAGCATGCAAACCACTTCTCCATTTGCATGGGATATTCGGATACCCTGGCCTCCAGTTTGCTGAGGCTCCCAGCAGTTAGACCTCCAGTGATGTGAGATTGATACACGATACATTTATTTAATTGGAAACCCTTTTAAGGATGAAAAATATGATATCTATATAAGCAAAATAGTTTAAGAGTAAAGTGCATACAATAACATAAGTGTAGAGTGGTACTATTGTATCTTGTCACCACCGGAAGTAGTGGTGGAGACAAGATTGACAGGCCAGTGACACCCCCTGTTCCTGATTGGCAGTATGGCTGGCTCCCCTTCCTCAGCCTCACAGGTCCTGGCACTCACCACTCTGGTCTCCGATGAGAGTGTCCCGCTGCCTTTCAAACATGTTGCAGATGTGAGTGTGTCGCTGTGGCAGCGGGGCTGCTACCAACCCCGCTCTGACTGTAGCCGCCGGCTGTGCACTTCCAGCAGCGCTGCTGTGACTGCATCTCCTCTTACAATCTCCCCTTACTGGCCCACTGTCACTTTTGTCCCAGCGACAGTCTCCTACCTCATCTCCCTTTACTAGCCCTGCTGTCAGTCTCCACAGTGGCAGTCTCCAACCTCTGCTCCCCTTACTAGCCCCGCTCTCAGTCTCCCTGGTGGAAGTCTCCCACCTCCGCTCCTCTTACAGGCCACCCTGCTGTCACTCTCGTCCCGGCGGCAGTCTCCCACCTTCGCTCCTAGTGTGGCCAATAATTTATTGCTGGTATGGAGGGTTACGGTTAGGGTTAGTTTCTGTGTAAGGCTTACATTATTTTCTGTGAATACTTTGATGTTACTATGGCTGTAAAGCTAATAATGTAAGCCTAACACTGAAGCTAACCCTAACCCTCCTTCCCAGCCATAACTAGAATCCCCTTTTGCTGCTAGGACCTTCCTGCAGGCAGCCAATGAGGACCTTTGGGGGCGTACCCTAGCCCTTAGCTCTCAGTCTAGGTCTCCACCCATTTATTGTGGTGGCGACAAGATACAATAGTACCATGTAGAGCTTGGGTACTAGGCGATTGTAAGGCAAAAGATACTTTTAACAACAATTAAGGGTTGTGAGACACATTAAGTATTAAAAGGGAAAGACCATAGTAAAGATACAACCAAGTGATATGTTTCTTACCATAGTGTAAGCTGCCTTTGACATGGTTTTGACCTTAGTGGAAATTTCTAGAAATGCTATGACCTTTCTGTTGACACTAGTGCACAATAGTATCTGCAACTACCAATAGCTGGGGAGCTGGAGAGGTACATGCAGGGGGTTTGAGTTCCTGAGCCAATGGTTGGGGAGCAACAGTATAGAGAATCTAAGGCTCTCTTCACTCAAGTATTATGGTTTCTTATCACAATGACATCAGTCTCTGTGTACCATACCAGCTGTTACAGTTAAGAGTTATGCCCATGTTAAAGGTTTATGAAACAAAGAAAACATTGTAGTACCATATTAACCAGTAGAATAATATTGTGATAAGAGAAACAAAGTAAGTAATCTTATAGATAAGATAAGTTCTAAGGGCTAACAAAAAGAGATGGTTATAGCAAGCTTTTGAGTCCAGAGGACAGATAAACATAACTTACTTCAAAGAAGAGAGGTATGGAACCAACATTACAAACCTGCTCCTAGTAGTAGTAGCCAATAATGGTCAATAGAACACCAGATCCACGGGAAGGTGTTTATTTAAAACATGCAGACAAAGACAGGCATAGGCAATGCATTTAGGTGCTGTGCAATGCACCTTTTTCAGGCCTAAATAATACAGTACCACACAAGGATATTTATAGAAAAAAGGATTCATTACAGTTCAGTGTTTGGCTTCCAGGGTGGAGCAATCTCCTCCCGATGCTAGTGAAACGCATGACGTGCATTTTACTGGCATTAGTTCTATCTGATAGGACGCATCTAGACCCGACATCATTACGTCGTAAACGTCAATACGTAATCACATCAAGAGCTGAAATCATCACGTTGTGGACATCATTACGACATCACGGCCACAGGCGCAGCTCCCTCAGGAGCATGTCTGTTTGGATAACTTTATAAACATTCACAAAAACTGCAGACATGGACAATACATAACTAGTACAGAACTAAATATATATACACACACACATACACACACACGAAAGGATTACCAGAGACCCTGTGTACTACATCTATAGAGATAAAGAACATTCCTTTTCTTATGGATGAGTGTTGCACAGCATCGAAACGCGTTGCCTATGCCTGGATATGTCTGCATGTTTTAAATAAACACCTTCCCATTAGAGATGAGCGAACGTACTCGTCCGAGCTTGATGCTTGCTCGAGTATTAGGGTGTTCGAGATGCTTGTTACTCGAGAGGCGAGCACCACGTGGTACTCGAGTCAATTGCATTTCCTTCCCTGCATGTTTTGCGCCATTTTCTGGCCAATAGACATACAGGGAAGGCATTACCACTTCCTCCTGTGACGTTTCAGCCCTATCCCACCCCCCTGCAGTGAGTGGCTGGCGAGATCAAGTGACCGCTGAGTATATAAAGCAGTCCCGCCCGCTGCTCACCTCAGACACAGGCTGGCAGAGATTAGGGAGAGTGCTGCTGCTGCTATAGGGAGAGTGTTAGCGTCTTCAAGAACCCCAACGGTCCTTCTTAGGGCCACATCTGACCGTGTGCATTACTGTTGTAGCTGCTGGTAGCAGTTTTGCACATTTTTCTTGTTTTCATCTTGGGATCTGCAGACTATTGCGTTCTCAGTCTGCAGCCAATTACACAGAGTATAGGGGCAGTACTGGTCAGGCAGGGACAGTGGTAGTGTAGAATACTGTCAACAAGTACCCCCAAAAAGCTCCTCCTTAGGGCTACCTGTGAGCGTGTGCATTACTGTTGCAGTGGCTCACTATTAGCCAGCTAGGCCTTTCTGCAGCCCAGCATATTATTTTTTCGGCCTACAGTGTGCGTTACATAACCGATGTGACCCTCCAAGTGCAGGCCAATAATTGCCTAATTTTTTACATCGCTCTGTGCGTCCCATCAACTTCACACACAGCGTACGCCCACAGCCGCTGATAGAGGGAAAGACATATACACGCTATCTAGGCGGCTGTTTAAAAAAAAAAATAAATGAAAAAACACTCCTCCTTAGGGCTACCTGTGAGCGTGTGCATTACTGTTGTAGTGGCTCACTATTAGCCAGCTAGGTCCTTTTGCAGCTTAGCGTATAATTTTTTGCGGACTGCAGTGTGCGTAACATAACCGCTGTCAGCCTCCAACTGCACGCCACTAATTGCATAATTATTCAGACCACTCTGTGTCTGCTCTATTGGTAATACACAATGCTGAGGGGTAGGGGTAGGCCTAGAGGACGTGGCCATGGATGGGGGCGAGGACACGAAGGTCCAAGTGAGGGTGTGGGCACAGGCCGAGTTCCTGGTCCAGGTGACTTGCAGCGGGCTGATGCGGGATTAGGAGAGAGGCAAGTTTCTGTGGTCCCCAGCTTCATATCACAATTTATGGGTCCACATGGTAGACCTTTATTACAAACTGAACAGTGTGAGCAGGTCCAGTCGTGGATGGCAGAAAATGCATCCAGCAATGTATCAAACACCCAGTCTTCTACGCCGTTCACTGCTGCAACTCTCCGTCCACTGCATATCCTCTCGCTGCTGCTCCTCCTTCCTCCCAGCCTCCTCACTCCATGAAAATGACACATTCTGATGAGCACACAGACTCCCAGGAACTGTTCTCGGGCCCCTGCCTTGATTGGGAAAAAATGGTTCCTCTCCCACCTGAGGAGTTTGTCGTGACCGATGCCCAACCTTTGGAAAGTTCCCGGGGTCCGGGTGATGAGGCTGGGGACTTCCGGCAACTGTCTCAAGAGCTTTCAGTGGGTGAGGAGGTGGTTGATGAGACACAGTTGTCTATCTGTGAGGTAGTAGTAAGGGCAGTAAGTGCGAGGGAGGAACGCACAGAGGATTCGGAGGAAGAGCCACTGGACGATGAGGTGGCTGACCCCACCTGGTTCACTAAGCCAACTGAGGAGAGGTCTTCAGAGGGGGAGGCAAGTGCAGCAGCAGGACAGGTTGGAAGAGGCAGTGGGGTGGCCAGGGGTAGAGGCAGGGCCAGAGCGAAGACTCCCCCAACTGTTTCCCAAAAGCACCCCCTCGCGCCAAGCCACCCTAGAGGCTTAGGTCTTCAAAGGTGTGGATGTTTTTCAGTGAGAGCGCGGACGACCGACGAACAGTGGTGTGCAACCTGTGTCACGCCAAGATCAGCCGGGGAGCCACCAGTACCAGCCTCACCACCACCAGCATGCACAGGCATACGATGGCCAAGCACCCCACAAGGTAGGATGAAGGCCGTTCACCACCTCCGGGTCGCACCACTGCCTCTCCCTCTGTGCCCCAACCTGCCACTCAGATCCAACCCCCCTCTCAGGACGCAGGCACGAGCGCCTCCCGGCCTGCACCCACACCCTCACCTCCGCTGTCTTTGGCCCAATCCAGCAATGTCTCTCAGCGCAGCATCCAGCTGTCACTAGCGCAAGCCTTGAAGTGCAAGCGCAAATACGCCACCACGCACCAAGATCAAGCTTTAAACGTGCACATTGCGAAATTGATCAGCCTGGAGATGCTGACGTACAGGCTTGTGGAAACGGAGGCTTTCAAAAACATGATGGCGGCGGCGGTCCCACGCTACTCGGTCCCCATTCGTCCACTATTTTTCCAGGTGTGCCGTCCCAGCCCTACACCAGCACGTCTCCCGCAACATCAATCGTGCCCTCACCAACGCGGTTACTTGGAAGGTCCACTTAACCACGGACACGTGGACAAGTACTGGCGGGCAGGGCCACTATATCTCACTGACGGCACACTGGGTGAATCTGGTGGAGGCTGGGACCGAGTCAGAGCCTGGGACCGCTCACGTCCTACCCACACCCAGAATAGCGGGTCCTTCCTCGGTTCGGGTATCTGTGGCCGTCTATGCTACCTCCTCTAAACCTTCCCCCTCCTCCTCCTCCTACGCAACCTCTACCTCTCAATTAAGAAATGTGAGCAGCACGTCGCTAGCAGTCGGTGTGGCGCGGTACGGCAGCACAGCGGTGGGCAAACGTCAGCAGGCCAGGCTGAAACTACTCAGCCTAGGTGACAAGAGGCACACAGCCCCCGAGCTGTTGCAAAGTCTGACTGAGCAGACCGACCGCAGCTTACATGTATTTCCTCTCACGTAACCTCAGCTATCCGGGGAACTGCAATGGGATTTCTTTCTGTACCCTCTGTGTGTTCCTGCTAGCCACCCATGCTGTGGGTGCACACAGACTTGCCATAGCGGAGTTGTACCTGCCTGGCACTTAAAAAAAAACCCTGAATGTCTAGGGCATGGTGTGTGGGCCACAGCCAACATGTATTTCCTCTCACGTAGTGTCAGCTATCCTGGACACTGCAATGGGATTCCTTTCTGTACCGTCTGTGTGTTCCTGATAGCCACCCACACTGTGGGTGCACACAGACTTACCATAGCGGAGTTGTACCTGCCTGGCACTTTTAAAAATAACCCAGAATGTCTAGGGCATGGCAGGTGGGCCGCAGCCAACATGTATTTCCTCTCACGTAACCTCAGCTATCCGAGGCACTGCAATGGGATTTCTTTCTGTACCATCTGCTATGTCACTCGCAGCACCTTGGGCCACTCAGGGTGTTGGCTGGGGCAGAGGCTGACCCAGGGCCCGCTCACATACTTCCTACACCGAGTATTGCTGCATTGTGGAGATGTGTAGAAGTGCTGGGCTGGCAGCGGACTCCCCTTTATGCCCACTTTTGCAGCTCCTGATGGAGGTGGCAAAGGATTGGAATGAAGATGGAACGTCAATCTATTATCAATTCTCAACAGCATTGTGGGCTATCACCCACACTTTCAAAGATGGTCACTGCCTGGCCCTGCCAACCCTCTTCAGTGTGTGCTTCTGGTTCCTCCTCATGGCAGACGCACTTATAAATAGACATGAGGGTGGTGTGGCTATGCAGCCAGCGTGTGGCATGAGGGCAGCTGAGGGCTGCGCAGGGGCACTTTTGTGTGCGCTGCGGATGCAGGGTCTTGCAGGGGGGTTGGGCAGCATGTAACCCAGAAGAGGCAGCGCAGTGTCCCGCAGGCTGTGATTGTGCTTGGTTGAAGGTAGTGTGGTGCTTAGCTAAGGTGTGCCTTGCTAATGAGGGTTTGTCCGAAGTAAAATTTGTTAGAGGGGGGGGGGGGGGCTCACTCTTGCCGCTATTGTGGCTTAATAGTGAGACCTGGGAAACTGAGATGCAGCCCTTCATGTTGCCCCTCACCTGCCCTATCCGTTTCTGTGTCGTTTCTGTCACTTTCGTAGGTTTTGCAGATTTGCACAAATGAAACTTTAGCGAGCATCGGTCATATACAAAAATGCTCGAGTCGCCCATTGACTTCAATGGGGTTCGTTACTCGAAACGTACCCTCGAGCATCGCGGAAAGCTCGACTCAAGCAACGAGCACCCGAGCATTTTGGTGCTCGCTCATCTCTACTTCCCATTGATCTAATCTTCCATTGACCATTACTGGCTACTAGGAAGGAGTTTGTGTGTTTCTTCCATACCCCTCTCCATTGAAGTAAGTGACATTTATCTGTCCCCTATCCACCTTTTGGAAGAGACTAACAATATTTTATCTAAAATTCTCTAATGAGCACAAAGTTTTTTATCCTTCACTTGTTTTTTTTTACCTGCAACAAGACTTGTCCAGAGTTTTTGGGGGGATTTCTTTGCAGCTCTCCATCCACCTTTCTGGTTGCCTCATCTGACATAAGAGGATTGGACCATAGAAACTAGGACTACAGGTGTGACACTTGGCCCCTTTCCCAGTGGGCCCGGGTGTTCACACAAGGTAAGTTCACTCCTTTTTTGTGATTAAACATTGTTTGAGCCCATTTGCCAGAGGCATTGTCCTAATTTTTAATTCTCACAAGAACCAAGTGGGCAGGGATAAATATCTTAAGAAAAAACACTCACAAACCACACAAAGAGCTACAACACAACAAGATATCCTTTCCGAACAGGATTTTGAAGACTCTGATGTGGAATGTATGTCCAACACTTTAGAACATAATGAAGAACATGACCAGAATGCCATATCAAGAGCCTTCACCAAAAAGAAACTGATGCAGTCACCCTCCCCATCATAAAGGGAATGAAACATGACGTTAAAGAGATTTTCCTCAGGGTAAAGCCCTAGAGAGTGTATACTACAATATTCTCCAATATAGCGAAGTCACTCAGAGTAGCCTAACATCACAATATCACCTGAACCAGGCCTTGCTTATAATCAAAGACCAAGAGAATAGAAGAAGAAGAAAGAACATCAGAATTTGGGGTCTACCAGAAACTATAATCAATAAAACCCTCAGCCCTGCATATCTTTTTGACTCTATTATTAGGTAATACAAGAACTAAACCACTTGTCATTGAGCAAATCCATAGAGTACTGCACCCCAAGCCAACTGTGTCTGAACCTCCATGAGATGTTATATGCAGCCTTTTAAGCTTTGTTGACTCAGCATCAGATGCTGCAGCAAGGGAATCCCAAGAAATTCTTTTCAAGTGCAAAAAATCTTACCTTTCCAAGACATAGCCACGAGCATGCTGGCTAAACGATGCATTTTAAAATCTCTAACTGATGCTCTTCGCCCCCAAAAACTGCCTGTAAGGTAGCTCTTCCCCTTTAGCCTCACAACTTCCAAATATGGTCAGCAAATTACCATTTGATCCCCCGAAAGATTGGCAGAGAATGTGGAAGAAACTAAACATTCCCCCAATTGAGATACCATTGTAGCTCCCTGTCCAGCTGTGTAATAAATTCCCAACCATCCCCCTCATCTAGTGGATTGGAAAACACACTCCTAAGACTAAATTACCCAAGAAAAATAGAAATATACAGTCCATGTTTGAGTGTTGTTATGCCTTATATCCCTCAGGTACTTATACAAAGCTACATTTTCAAGCTTCTGTTCCAGTTGTCGGAACCAAAGACCATTTCTCTGTTGTTTGGACTGAAAATTTACAAGCGGGTGTCTTCCAACGTATTTCCCCATTAATACCTAGACAGGCGCTCCTGTTGCTGTTGCAGAGGAATTCACCCAGCCTCCCCAGATCTTATCAAATTTCTCTGCGCATCCCCTGGCCATATATGTCAGTTTGTACATTGGGATTGCAGAATTTACCACCTGGACCCATGCATTCTTGGTTGGCCTCCCAGGGTGTTTCCAATTTAGTAAGATTACTTTTTGGCATAAAAAGCAGCAATTTATATAATGCGTGAGTTGCTGCAGTCGCCGGTAGGTCTCCAACAAGTCCAAAGAGGCACATTATAGGGAGCATGATCCTCAGGACTACCAAATGCACCTCCATGAATGTGAGAATGTCCCTCCAACAGTCTTGCAGGACAGCACACTCCCAAAACACATTCATGATGGTCCCATCAGTAACCAAGCACTGTGGGTATATCGCTAAAGGGAGCAGACCCATAGCTCGTAGCCTGTAGGGGGTATAGTATATGCAGTGCAAGAATTTAACCTGGATGAGCCTGTCCCTAGCACTGACCAAGAGAGGACCAGAACCCTTTAATATATCTTAATTTTGCACTAATAGCAGATCAGGGATATCAGCAACCGATTTCTGTGTGGCCTTCTCACTTAGAGGGGAAGATATTGTATTAAGTGGGTATAGAAACTCAACAATGGTTTAATAAGGTTGCACATCTGTGCAAAGCCCTCCAGCCACGTCAGAGACAGTGGTATGGATAGGCCTCCAAATTGGGCCATGACTAAATACCGCAGCTGGTAGTATCTAAAATAGGAATGTGCAGGCAGGACATGGGTTATCTGCAGCTGAAGGAAGGTGCAGAACGTACCCTCACTGATTATGTCAGATAAGACGTAAACACCCCGAAGTCTCCAAAAAGCAGACTCCGGAAAACATTGCAAGTGCGGCAGATTGGAATTATTCCACAAGGGGGTATGTGGGGACCATGTGGCTCTCTCCACCGTGGTAAGCCTCGAGTCCCAGTGCCAAACTTCGAGTGTTACCAGCATGGGGGTAGGCATTGGGGCAATAGAAGATGTCGGGCCACCCAACAGCAGTCTACTCAGGCTCTGTACAGTGCCCACCATTATGCACTCCAGGCCCACCACCGGATTATAATCTGACCGGGGCAGGAACAATCCAGCATATACTAATTGTCCAGCCAGATAATAGTAATAGAGGTGGGGTAAGGCTAATCTTCCCTGGCTCACCGGGACATGCAGAATCTCCAATTTAATCCAGGGTGGGCTGCACCTCCACAAAATGCATAGTACAATCCTGCAAAAATGGCAAATAACTTTTTTTGAACTAAAGTAGGGGAGCTGTGCAAAATGTACAAAAAATTTTGCAGTAGTTTTATTTTTAGCAAATTTATTCTGCCCACTAACGTTAATGGGAGAGAGAACTAGCGCACCACCATCTCTTCAGCCCAGCTCAGAAGGGGGCCTATATTAAAGTCATAAAAAGTAGAGATCTCCACTGACACCTTATGCCTTAATAAGTTGCCTGAGCTGTCCAACTCAGCAGAGCAGGTAGAGCAAGCCCAGCTGCTGCATAGTCCACTCCCAGTAGGTGGGTTTTGTCCCAATTAACCCTAATGCCAGAGTGCAGCCCAAATGCGTCAAAGATGGCTAGTGCAGAGTCAAGAGAAGACTCCAGGTCCTGGAGAAAGAGAAGGGTGTCATCCACATGATGTGCTATGTGCTCTTCTTAGTTAGTCAATTTAAACACCTCTACTGTCTGCAATGTTCAGACCTGGATCGCAAGAGTCTCTTTAGCAAGGGCAAACAAGGCGGAGGACAGAGGGCATCAGTGGCTTGTAGCCCTACCCAGGGATAACTGGTCATAAACATGAATATTGGTTTTGATATTGGCCACCGTGAAGTCACACAAGATGACAACCCACCTAATAAAGGCTGGCCCAAAGCCAAACCGCCACATCACTGCCCACAAGTATTTCCACTCTACGGAGTCGAAGGCCTTAGCCTGGTCTATAAATACCAAGGTGCGCTTCCCAGAGTTAGTGTGCTTATATGACAGATGGTTGAAAAGCTGCCTTAAGTTCATGTCTGTGCTTTTGCCAGGCATAATGATTTCTCCAAGGACTGAATTCATATGTGTTGCCATTATTTTTGCCAGGATTTTAATATAGCTATTAAGGAGTGAAATGGGGCAGTGAACGCTACAGTCCATAGGGTCATTTTCAGTTTTAGGGATCATGACAATTCAGGCCTTGCACATGCTATCTAGCAGAGCCCCTTCCCACTGGATAGAGTTATACAGTGTTGAGTCAAGGAGCAAAGAGTTTCGGATTCTTATTATACCATTCCCCAGGGAGCCCATTTACGACCGTGACCTCCTTTTGAGGACCGACTTAATGGTCTTCGTTATTCCCTCTATACTCAGGGCACCCTCTAAATAGGTTGCGCTATCCTGGCTCAATGTAGGGAAGGGAATATCATTGAGATAAGCTGTCAGCCTTTCTTCAGAACAGTGAAGTTTGGAAGTATATAGATCTTTTTAATATTGGGCAAACACTTGGTTAACAAGCTTGGGGTCAGGTATTAGGGTACCCGAGCCATCCAGCAGCACTGTAATTGGTGGTAGTGACTGATCCTCTCTGGCCAAGTAGACCAGCAGGTGGCTGTTTTTGTTACCCTGGTCAAAAACCTGGTGATGGGAGTAAAGAAGTTTATTTTTTGTATATCCAAAAAGTAGCAGTTTATATTCCCACTGCTGGTCATTAAGAGCTAAAGAAGTTTCCGGGAAGGGATCTGTTATAAATTTATCCTCAAAACGGTGCTCCAAGCCCAGTTGGGTGGCTCACAGAGACCTTTTATGTTCGTCTATGGCATAGGTAAATGACCCCCTACTAAAAGCTTTAAAAGCGTCCCATACCACTAACTCCAAGACCATCCCCTCATTGATCCTCCAGTACATCTCGACCTCCTGCTCCACATAATAATGCACTTTTCTTCCATGCCAGCCACAAGGGACTTAGTCCCCACATAGGACGACAACCACCAACTCCAAGGTCGAGGACCAATTGCAGCGGGGAATGATCTGATATGCCTCTCGGCAAGTAGGATACATCACGCACCATGGGGAGACAGTCTGGGGTGCCAAAACATATGTCAATATGGGAGAACAAACATTTTTGATACCTGGAAGTGTGTCTCCTGGAACAGTATTATATGGGAGTGAATTTTGGGAAAATTGAAGACCAGTGCTCTTTTAAATATAGAATTCAGGCCCCTGACATTCCAAGAGACCAGTTTGAGATACATACTAGCCATTACTGTAGAGCTGGACATTATTCACACAGATAACCCACACAGCATTCAGAAAAGAGACGCTCCAAGAAAAAACAATATAGCAAACAGGACTCAGCTCATGCTTACCAAGCCTAACCCAAATCCCCCCTTCCCACCTTACCCATCCCTCCTTCCTATCACCCCGAATTGAAGTTAAGCTTAGATCCCAAAACTTACAACTTTGTAAGGGGCATAAGACCTGCCCCAAAAGAGCCAACCGAGAAACTAAGACAGAAAGAACAAAAGCAGTTGTAAACATATAAACATAGAACCCCCGTGAGGGAGCAGTGACAAAGATCTGTTGTTGTGGGCTACTCCGCCTTAGGTTATACATGCCTGGCGCAATCTCAGCACTACTAAATTAGCTTGTTCCTCAGAGGGAGCCCCCCCGGCTGCAGGTCTCACGGACTGAAAATTATTTGTTTAGATTGTTGACTCCTTTTCTAACTGCGTTGATTGTGAGTTAAATGCTTTGAGAAAATGTTTATATACTCATCATCTTTATTGCCTATGTCTAGCTCTATTATACCCTAGAGCTGCTTACCCCTGTGTGGCTGTGTACTGATTCTTTCAATTTCATTGGAAGTTATTGATCACAACCATTCGGCACAATGCGCAGGAGTGACTGAGCCTCTTTCCCTCCCACCTCTATTCTCACCCTTCAGCTGCTTACCCCTGTGCAGCTGTGTACCGACTCTCTCATTCTCGAATAAAGTTGCTGATCATAATCATTGGGCATGATGTGTCTGGGTAACTTAGCCTCTACTGCACCCCTCCTCAACTTTTACCTCCATTTCCACAACTAAATGAACATGTTGGACCACAACTTAGTCTACTTGACAATGGATTTTGATTTCTAGCACATATATATCTCTTTTATTGACATTTGGTCTGTCCCTGTGGTTCATGAATCCCTCATGGGGCACATCCACCAACCCCCACTACACACAAACGGATGGCTGTTACTGGCATGATCTCTTAATGTTTTCCAAACACTAGGTATATTCAACCACTTCACTATACATGCTTGTTGCTACATCTTTTTAAATTCTCTCTCTTACACATACTCGCCAATGTTTAAAGCAAGCTCTGTATATAGTTTTTGTTCACACTCAGGCAGTCATCTCCCCATATGAGTAACCGACAAACATCCCTTTACTGCAGCACTTTCACGCAAGCATGAATATGGCAAACATCAAATGTACCTGCTTTAACATTTGAGGATTGAACACCCCTCAAAGAAGAAACCAAGTGTTTACCTTACTATAAAGGTCAGTCAGACATCAGTCAGACATAGTGTTTCTCCAAGAAACTCACTTTAGGCATGACAACGTGAAAACTTTCCACACACAAATATTCAAAATGGTTCCACAGCTCTTATATATTTGCCCCAAGAGAAGTGTCCAATTCTATTACAATATCAGACCACGCTCCAAGTCACAGCATAGAGCCTCCGCTATCTACAAGTCTCTGTGTGCGGTGACTTAAGCCACAGTTGTCAGTGCTGTACAGTGGGGTAATTTATTTGGGCCCTGCTCTATTCTTAATCCGCCATGATGAGGAGTAGGGGTAAGGGTCGGGGACGTGGACGGTGACGCGGACGTCCAAGTAAGGGTGTGGGCACAGGCCGAGTTCCTGGTCGTGGTGAATCATAGCCGGCTGCTGCAGGATAAGGAAAGAGGCAAGTTTCTGGGGTCCCCAGCTTCATATCACAATTTATAGGCCCACGTGGTAGACCTTTATTACAAACAGAGCAGTGTGAACAGGTCCTGTCGTGGATGGCAGAAAATGCATCCAGCAATGTATCAAACACCCAGTCTTCTACGCAGTCCACTACTCCCGGCTTAGGGAGTGCTACTCTGAATCCTCTGGCTGCTGCTCCTCCTTCCTCCCAGCCTCCTCACTCCATAAAAATGGCATATTCTGATGAGCAGGCAGACTCCCAGGAACTGTTCTCGGGTCCCGGCCATGAGTGGGAAAAAATGGTTCCTCTCCCACCTGAGAAGCTTGTCGTGACCGATGCCCAACCTTTGGAAAATTCCCGGAGTCCGGGTGATGAGGCTGGGGACTTCCGGCAACTGTCTCAAGAGCTTTTTGTGCGTGAGAATGATGATGAGGCACAGTTGTCTGTCAGTGAGGTAGTAGTAAGGGCACTAAGTCCTAGGGAGGAGCGCACAGAGGATTCGGAGGAAGAGCAGTTGGACGATGAGGTGACTGACCCCACCTGGCTGGCTAAGCCTACTGAAGACAGGGCTTCAGAGGGGGAGGCAAGTGCAGCAGCAGGACAGGTTGGAAGAGGCAGAGGGGTGGCCAGGAGTAGAGGCAGGGCCAGAGCGAAGACTCCCCCAACTGTTTCCCAAAGCACCCCCTCGCGCCAAGCCACCCTAGAGGCCTAGGTCTTCAAAGGTGTGGATGTTTTTCAGTGAGAGCGCGGACGACCGACGAACAGTGGTGTGCAACCTGTGTCATGCCAAGATCAGCCGGGGAGCCACCACTACCAGCCTCACCTCCACCAGCATGCGCAGGCATATGATGGCCAAGCACCCCACAAGGTGGGACGAAGGCCGTTCACCGCCTCCGGGTCACACCACTGCCTCTTCCCCTATGCCTCAACCTGCCACACAGATCCAATCCCCCTCCCAGTACACGCTGCCACCCACCCGCACGCACAAGCTTTAAACGTGCACATTGCCAAATTAATCAGCCTGGAGATGCTGCCATACAGGCTTGTGGAAACGGAGGCTTTCAAAAACATGATAGCGGCGGCAGTCCCGCGCTACTCGGTCCCCAGTCGCCACTATTTTTCCCGGTGTGCCGTCCCAGCCCTACACCTGCACGCCTTCCGCAACATAAATTATGCCTGCACCAACGCGGTTACTGGGAAGGTCCACTTAACCGCGGACATGTGGACAAGTACTGGCGAGCAGGGCCACTATATCTTCCTGATGGCACATTGGGTGAATTTGGTGGAGGCTGGGACCGAGTCAGAGCCTGGGACCGCTCATGTCCTACCCACACCCAGAATAGCGGATCGTACCTCGGTGCTGGTATCTGCGGCATTTCATGCCACTTCCTCCAAACCCTCCCCCTCCTCCTCCTTCGCCACCTCTACCTCTCATTTAAAAAGTGTGAGCACGTCGCTAGCAGTCGGTATCGCGCGTCGTGGCAGCACAGCGGTGGCCAAGCGTCAGCAAGCCGTGCTGAAACTAATCAGCTTAGGTGACAAGAAGCACATGGCCCCCGAGTTGTTGCAGGGTCTGACAGAGCAGACCGAGCTCGGGCTTTCGCCGCTGAACCTTCAACCGGGCATGGTCACGTGTGACAATGGCCGTAACCTGGTGGCGACTCTGCAGCTCGGCAGCCTCACACACGTGCCATGCCTGGCCCATATCTTCAGTCTGGTGGTTCAGCAGCTTCTGAAAAACTACCCCACTTGTCAGACCTGCTCGGAAAGGTGCGCCGGCTCTGCGCACATTTCCGCAAGTCCACCACGGACGCTGCCACCCTGAGGACCCTGCAACATTGGTTTCAGCTGCCAGAGCACTGACTGCTGTGCAACATGCCCACACGGTGGAACTCTACGATGCACATGTTGGCCAGGCTGTACGAGCAGCGTAGAGCAATTGTGGAATGCCAGCTGCAACATGGGCGGCGTAGTGGTAGTCCACCTCCGCAATTCTTTACTGAGGAGTGGGCCTGGATGGCAGATATCTGCCAGGTCCTCAGAAACTTTGAGAAGTCTACCAAGTTGGTGAGCGGCAATGCGGCTATCATTAGCGTTACCATCCCACTGCTTTGCCTGCTGAGAAGTTCGCTGAAAGCATAAAGGCCGACGCTTTACGGTTGGAACAAGAGACGGGGGATGACAGTATGTCGCTTGATAGCCAGACCACCCTCATGTCTATATCTCAGCGTGTTTTGAAGGAGGGGGAAGAGACAGCTGGCCCCACTGCAGAGGGTACCCATGCTGCTTGCCTCTAATCTGTTCAGCGTGTATGGGCGGTAGAGCGTTAGTGGCAGAAGATGCAGTTCCGAGGACCAAGTAGCAGGGGAGGCGCAATGATTAGGCAGCATGTCCAGCGCAGGCAGGGGAACACTGTCCAAGGCCTTTGCCACTTTATGGCTCCCCAGCAAGACTGTGTCACCACTCCCCAGTCAAGGCTGAGTCGGAGGGAGCACAAAGATGGTGAGGGAGTACATGGCCAATTGTACCACCGCCCTCCGTGATGCCTCAGCTCCATACAACTATTGGGTGTCAAAGCTGGATGCGTGGCACAAACTTGCGCTGTACGCCCTGGAGGTTCTGGCCTGCCCTGCCGCTAGCATCTTGTCAGAGAGGGTGTTTAGTGCAGCTGGGGGAATCATCACAGATAAGCATGCCCGCCTGTCAACTGCCAGTGCCGACATTCTTACACTCATAAAGATGAACAAAGGCTGGATTTCCCCAGATTTCTCTTCTCCACCGAAGGAGAGCAGCGGAACCTAATGATTCTTTTTGCTGTAACCGGAGAAAAAAACATTCTCTATTACCAGAAAAAAGGGCGAATAAGCTTTGTCAATCACTCTCTCAATATTATTACTCCTCCTTCTCCCACTCCTCCTCCAAAAACAGCATGTCATCACGCTGAACTGCCAATTTTTCTGCGGCCCAAAGGCTCTGCTTATAATTTTTCAAAGGTATTGCTACTTTAACAGAAATCAAATTTTTTCACAGGGCTACCTCCAGGTTCTATTACAAATTAAGCAACAGCGAGCTGTATCTTTGAAAACTGTTAATGGGTTTTACCTGCCCTCGCAGTTGAGCAATTTTCATGGGTACACTTGTAATCTTGATACACCAATTTTTCTGGCCCTCACTTATACTGCTATCTTACTAATTTTTGCGGCCTTCGCCTACACTCATGGTACACCAATGTTTCAGGGGTTCACCTATACACTTGCTACAGAAATGTTACAGGTGTCTGCCTATACTTCTGCTACAGAAATGTTACAGGGGTCTGCCTATACTCGTGCTACAGAAATGTTACTGGGGTCCGCCTATACTTCTGCTACATAAATGTTACTGGAGTCTGCCCATACCTTTGCTACAGAAATGTTACTGGGATCTGCCTATACTTCTGCTACAGAAATGTTACTGGGGTTCTGCCTATATTCTTGGTACACCAACGTTTCAGGGGTTCACCTACACTCTGGCTACAGAAATGTTACTGGGGTCTGCCTATGCCTTTGCTACAGAAATGTTACGGGGATCTGCCTATACTTTTACTACAGAAATGTTACTGGGGTCTGCCTATACTTCTGCTACAGAAATGATACAGGGGTCTGCCTATACTTCTGCTAAAGAAATGTTACTGGGGTCTGCCTATACCTTTGCTACAGAAATGTTACTAGGGTCCGCCTATACTTTTACTACATAAATGTTACAGGGGTCCGCCTATACTTTTAATACAGAAATGTTACAGGGTCCCCCTATAGTTTTACTACAGAAATATTACTGGGGTCCACCTATACTTTTACTACAGAAATGTTACTGGGGTCTGCCTATACCTTTGCTACAGAAATGTTACTGGGGTCTGCCTATAGCTATGCTACAGAAATGTTACTGGGGTCTGCCTATACTTTTACTGCAGAAATGTTACTGGGGTCTGCCTATACTTCTGCTACAGAAATGATACAGGGGTCTGCCTATACTTCTGCTAAAGAAATGTTACTGGGGTCTGCCTATACCTTTGCTACAGAAATGTTACTAGGGTCCGCCTATACTTTTACTACATAAATGTTACAGGGGTCCGCCTATACTTTTAATACAGAAATGTTACAGGGTCCCCCTATAGTTTTACTACAGAAATATTACTGGGGTCCACCTATACTTTTACTACAGAAATGTTACTGGGGTCTGCCTATACTTCTGCTACAGAAATGTTACTGGGGTCTGCCTATACTTCTGCTACAGAAATGATACAGGGGTCTGCCTATACATCTGCTACAGAAATGTTACTGGCGTCTGCCTATACCTTTGCTACAGAAATGTTACTGGGGTCTGCCTATACTTCTGCTACAGAAATGTTACTGGGGTCTGCCTATACCTTTGCTACAGAAATGTTACTGGGGTCTGCCTATAGCTATGCTACAGAAATGTTACTGGGGTCTGCCTATACTTCTGCTACAGAAATGATACAGGGGTCTGCCTATACTTCTGCTTAGAAAATGTTACTGGGGTCTGCCTATGCCTTTGCTACAGAAATGTAACTGGGGTCTGCCTATACATCTGCTACAGAAATGATACAGGGGTTTGCCTATACTTCACTACATAAATGTTACTGGGGTCTGCCTATACCTTTGCTACAGAAATGTTACTGGGGTCAGCCTATACTTTTACTACAGAAATGTTACTGGGGTCCACCTATACTTTTACTACAGAAATGTTACTGTGGTCCGCCTATACTTTTACTACAGGAAAGCTACTGGGGTCCGCCTAAACTTTTACTACAGAAATGTTACTGTGGTCTGCCTATACATCTGCTACAGAAATGATACAGGGGTCTGCCTATACTTCACTACAGAAATGTTACTGGGGTCTGCCTATACTTCACTACAGAAATGTTACTGGGGTCAGCCTATACTTTTACTACAGAAATGTTACTGGGGTCCACCTATACTTTTACTACAGCAATGTTACTGGGGTCTGCCTATACTTCAGCTACAGCAATGATTCAGGGGTCTGCCTATACTTCTGCTACAGAAATGTTACTGGGGTCTGCCTATACCTTTGCTACAGAAACGTTACTCGGGTCTGCCTATACCTTTGCTACAGAAATGTTCCTGGGATCCGCCTATACTTTTACTACAGAAAAGCTACTGGGGTCCACCTAAACTTTTACAACAGAAATGTTACTGGGGTCAGCCTATACATCTGCTACAGAAATTTTACAGGGATCTGCATATACTTTTGCTAGAGAAAAGTTACTGGTGTCTGCCTTTACCTTTGTTACAGAAATGCTACTGGGGTCTGCCTATACCTTTGCTACAGAAATGTTACTGGGGTCTGCCTATACTTCTGCTACAGAAATGTTACTGGGGTCTGCTTATAGCTTTGCTATAGAAATGTTACTGGGGTCTGCCTATAGCTTTGCTACGAAATGTTACTGGGGTCTGCCTATACCTTTGCTACAGGAATGTTACTGGGATCCGCCTATACCTTTGCTACAGGAATGTTACAGGGGTCTGCCTATACTGTGGGTGCACAAAGACTCCCCATCGCAGTGTTTTACCTATCTGGCACAAATACACTCTCTGACTAGGGCAGAAATGTGGGCCGAGGCTAAGGCCCTTGGCGGGGTGAAACTCTGCCATGTTTGGGCACTCTGATTTCTTCCTGTGTAATACCATCTTTGTGCACTCATGGCATAGGCGAGCCCAAGGAACTCTAAGACTTCCCCTTGCGGTGTTGAGCTATCTGACACCTACACAGAATGAATTGTGTGGGGACACATGGATTTCCGATTGCTATGTAACTCAGGGCACCTTGGGTCACACAATGTGGAGGCTGGGGCTGAGCCTGACCCTGGGCCCGCTCACATACTTCCCACACAGACTATTGCAGGTCCTACCTCGGTCATGGTTTCTTGGCCTTGTTATGCCACCTCCTCCTCCTGCTTGGGGTCAGGGGATCAGCACTGGACAACATGTCTTTTCTCTCATGTTACCACAGTTATCTAAGACACTGGTTCGTGCCAAACAAAAGGAGCGTTACTGCATTAATGAAACGTTCACAGCTGCACTAGCATCGGAGTCCGCTTTATGCCCACGATTGCTGAGGGTGTGGGCAGAGGACGAAGTCCTGGGGCTAATGCAACTGCGCCAGGCTTGGCCTGTGGAACTTCTCCCGGTTTATCCAGTCTTTGGATCGATGAAAGCAACCACAACTCATTTAATGAGACATTCACAGCTGCACTAGTATCGAAGTCCGCTTTATGCCAACGATTGCTGAGGGCGTGTGCAGAGGTCCTCGCAAAGTAAAAGTCTGCCATATTTGGTCACTGTAATTGCTTCATGTTTAATACTTTCCTTGGGTTCCTTTGGCCCGCCTATGCTGTGGGTGCACAAAGACTTCTCATAGCGCTGTTTTACCTGTCTTGCAAAAATACACTGGCTGACTTGGGTAGGGTGCAGAGTGCAAATGTCTTTCCAATTGTGTTGTTCAGCTATCTGACACCTACACAGAATGAATTGTGTGGGGACACTTGGATTTCCCATTGCTATGTAACTCAGGGCACCTTGTGTTACACAAGGTGGAGGCTGGGGCCGAGCCTGACCCTGGGCCCGCTCACGTGCTTCCCACACAGAGTATTGCTTGTCCTACCTCGGTCATGGTTTCTCTGGGTTGTTATGCCATCTTCTCCTCCTGCTTGGGGTCTGGGGATCTGCGTTAGTCGGCATGTATTATCTCTCGTGCTACAAATTACAGTTATCCGAGATATAGGATTGGAGCATACACAGGAAGCGTTAGTGATTTCCTGAGACTTTCATAGGCTCACTGTATACTTGTGTTGGTTCCTTTTGCAACACCTCCTGCTTCAAACCAATCTTTAGTGTTAGTATGTGCTGCTGCTTTGTGGAGATGTGTAGAAGTGCTGACACCTGAGTCCCCTTTATGCCTGCAATTTTGTGACGGAGGTGGCACGGGATTGGAATGATGATCGTACGTCAATCTATTATCAATTCTCAGCAGCATTGTGGGCTACCGCCCACACTTTCAAAGAGGGCCGCTGCCTGGTCCTGCCAACCCTCTGCAGTGTGTGCCTCCGGTTCCTCCTCATCGCAGTCGCACTTATAAATAGACATGAGGATGGTGTAGCTATGAAGCGAGCGTGTGGCATGAGCGCAGCAGAACGCTGCACAGGGAAACTTTTGTGTGCGCTGTGGACGCAGGGTTGTGCTGGGAATTGGACAGTAACCGAGGAGAAGAGGCAGCGGTGTCACCCGCAGGCAGCGATTGTCCTTGGTTGCAGGTAGTGCGGTGCTTGGCTAAGATGTGCTAGCGCATGTGCCTTGCTAATGAGGGTTTGTCCCAAGTAAATTGTTAGGGGAGTGACGCCAGACTCTTGCCCCCATTTTGGCTTAATAGTGGGACCTGGGAGCCTCAGATGCAGCCATGCATGCTGCCCCTGCCCTTCCCTATCCGTTTCTGTGGTGTTTCCAGGACTTTCTGATGTTTTCTGGTGTTTGACAAGTCATCAGCTGTGCGAAGCATCGGTCCCATACAAAAATGCTCGAGTCGCCTATTAACTTCAATGGGGTTCATTACTCGAAACGAGCTCTCGAGCATTACGAAAAGTTCAACTCAAGCAACGAGCACCGCCACCCTGGGCTCCCCCTGGAGTCTTAATGCCACACTGCATGTGAATGATAGATAATAAATGCAAGGCATTGGTTGGATGTTGGCCAAGATACATGAGCCCACTAACCACTTCACGGTTCCTGGCGTTGTAGTGGGTCCCTACACTAATATAAATGCATCACAGAAGGGGAAATCAAGAATTAAAAACAATCACAGAAAAATGGCCGTTACTTACTACTGAGGAGTGCACATAGATGCATCCTCCTCTCACCATGCAGGGAGCTGACTACCAAATGGAGGAGCCAATAACACCTGTGCAAGACACCGATAAAACAACCACTCACACTGACTCTTGATAATGAGGGGGGTGGATGCTTGGTGTAAACTCCCATACATAGTGGATACAGGGTGCCAGACCATTCTGATATATGTAGTTCACCATGCAGACCAGCAACCTATTAATGACGCCATGATAATTTGGCGGGTTGCCCTGCATATCCATCAGTGAATCACATTGGTACTGCCACCCTGGGCTCCCCCAGGAGTGTTAATGCCACACTGCATGTGAATGATAGATAATAAATGCAAGGCATTGGTTGGATGTTGGCCAAGATACATGAGCCCACTAACCACTCCACGGTTCCTTGCGTTGTAGTGGGTCCCTACACTAATATAAATGCGTCACAGAAGGGGAAATCAAGAATTAAAAACAATCACAGAAAAATGGCCGTTACTTACTGACTGAGGAGTGCATATAGATGCATCCTCCTCTCACCATGCAGGTAGCTGACTCAGTTATTCTTGGGCATAAACCCGATTGGTCATTGACCTACGTTACTGCAAAGCAAATTACCCGTAACAAAATGTATGGTCTGACAATTGATGACCAATGTATACCATCTCTTTTTCTAGAATTGGCCTGATTTCACCACAATTTTAGGCACATTAATAGCCTGTTTGGGACTGTCAAAATCCCTGTAGGGGTCTATTTGCAGTATGAATTTTTTTGTAAATTTTTGTGTTTGTTAGTCTCTTAGCCTAGTTTATTTTAATTGTAGACAATTAAAGCTATATTTTAGAATCTAATAGAGATGAGCGAGCACCAAAATGCTCGAGTGCTCGTTACTCAAGTCGAACTTCCCGCGATGCTCGAGGGTTCGTTTCAAGTAACGAACTCCATTAAAGTCAATGGGCGACTCGAGCATTTTTGTATATCGCCGATGCTCGCTAAGGTTTTCATTTGTTAAAATCTGGGAAATTCACGAAAGTGATGGGAATGACACAGAAACGGATAGGGCAGGTGAGGGGCTACATGTTGGGCTGCATCTCAAGTTCCCAGGTCCCACTATTAAGCCACAATAGTGGCAAGAGTAGCCCCCCCCCACCCCCCCCCCCGCGCGCACTGTCAGCATAAAGATCGTTCTCCTCTGCCACAGCTGTGACAGCTGTGGCAGGGAAGAACGATGTTAGCCCATTGAATTCAATGGAGCCGGCAATACAGCCGGCTCCATTGAAAGCAATGGGCTGCCGGCGAGCGCGGGATGAATTTTCGGAAAGGGCTTAAAAATATAAGCCCTTACCTGAAAATCATCCTAAAATGTGTAAAAATTAAAAAAAAATGTATACTCACCTTTCCGCTGAAGCCGGAGTTCAGCCACGCCTGGCCGGCCATTCTCCTGAACTGCTCTCTGTAGTATTCAGTAGCCGGGGATTTAAAATCCCCGCCTGCTGAATGAGTTGCCTCTAATTGGTCACAGCCTCACCAATCAAAGGCAGCTCTCACTCACACCCATTCATGAATTCATGAATGGGTGTGAGTGAGAGCTGCCTCTGATTGGTGAGGCTGTGACCAATCAGAGGCAGCTCATTCAGCAGGCGGGGATTTTAAATCACCGGCTGCTGATAGATCAGCAGTTCAACACCACAGTGCAGGGGACAGCAGGAGAAGACGCGGCTGTGCTCCGGCAGCTGAAGGGAGGTGAGTATCTACTTTTTTTACTATTTTAAAAGGCTTTTCAGGGAAGGGCTGAAAAGCCATTGACAGGATGCCGGCAGCAGGATTCTCTACCGCAGCTGTCATGTGTGACAGCTGCGGTTGAGAATTGAAGAATTCCTTTTGCTGCATCTGTCATGATTTTCAGGTAAGGGCTTATATTTTTAAGCCCTTCCCGAGAATTCATCCCGCGCTCGCCGGCAGCCCATTGCTTTCAATGGAGCCTGCTGTATTGCCGGCTCCATTGAATTCAATGGGCTAACATCGTTCTTCTCTGCCACAGCTGTTAAATACTTACTGTGAGCAGTTCATACCTTACAGGAATAAAAGAGTAAAGAATAGGAGGAAACCAATGTAAATAAAGATGTAAACGGGGCAATAGGCAACTAAAAGAATGTGTTTAAACTGCTAAAACAAGAAGGCAGCAAAAAAGCACAAAAAATCTCTAATAAAATAAATAAATTCTGTAATAAGCAGATAAAAGTAGCAAAGGTGGAGACAGAGAGACCTGCATGCAGCAAAATGCATAATGTAGCTGCAAGGGACTTGGGGCAGAAAAAAAAGGGTTAAGTAGGAAGGAGCATAGTGGGAAACACATGGGGTTAGGAGAGGAAGTGGAGGAGAGCCAGAAGAGAGGAAGAAGGAAGAGAGAGGACTACAGCAAACGAGCACCACGTGAAGAGATGGAGGAAGAAGGATTTGGAAGATAGAAGAAAGAAGAGAATGAAACAGAGGAAATTGCACCGGGTGGAAGACGGAGGTTGAAGGATCTGAAGACAGAAGGCAAAGGTGAAGAACATGGAAGACTTACAGAGGAAGATTCGGGAGGCTGTTAGGCAAGATGGGACCGGATGGCTGGAGAATCTGCTGGCTGCCTGCAGGACGGAGCCAGCAGCGGCAGCGACGGTCACGACAACAGAGCAGAAACATCCACCACAGGATTAGGTGGCCCAGACACTATCAGCACAGGAGGGGAGCACCACAAGGGGGAGACCGCGGAGAAGGAAGAACCCCCCAGCAAGGCTAAGCCCGAGTCTGGCCATGTAGCGTGGTGGTAGAAGAGGCAGCCAAGGCACAGACCAGCAGCATGGTGCTTGGATCCAAAAGTCAGCAGCAGCATCAAGATCTGTAATGGGGAGACAGCACACAGGCGGGCGTAGGACAGTGGGACCAAGCAGTGGTGAGGAGCAGTGGGCACCTGGTTGGCAGGAGCAAAGATCAGCGGCAGGAGAGAGGACCGTGTTGGACACCCAGCGTGCAAGCAGGCGCAGGACGGCCGGAATCAGCGTAGATGAGCAGCTACATGTGGGGGGGGGGGGGGAGAACGGAGTGCAGGACAGAGAGCACCTCGTGGTGCCTCAAGATTGCGGTTTTGGCTTGCAGCATTGCTTTGCATGGAGCACAGGAGTATTGTTAAGGGAGGGGGGAGTGAAAGCAGTGTGAGGGAAGGAAGAGGGAGATCACCAGGAAGCATGGAGGGCAGGAGCGGCTCGTTATTCAGCTCTGCGGGCAGTGAGGCAGAGTGTAGAGCCAGCAGCACACATTGGGTAAGGAGAAAGGGAAGGGGAACTGAGTAGGATGAATCGCTCAGCTCTGTGTCGGAGCGCCGCACCCGGCAGGGGAGGAGGGGCGCTGTGCAGAGTGAGATAGTAGTGTCAGTTATGGTAGGGCCAGTCATAAGGCACCAACAGCCAGTAATAAAGTGAAGATTTTATCTGTGAAGTGTGCAGGGGGGCTATGGGACATGTGCCGCAAAAGCCCTTATAGCATGCAGTTTGCTTGCCCTGGCTTCCCTGCTCAGGCTGCTTCTACTGCACGCAGGGGGTCCTTTTCAGGTTATAGCACCAGTGTGGGCAGGTAGCGGAAGGCAGCAGGTCGGTTAATCAACAAAGCAATTGGCATCAGGGGCAGGACGTCAGACGCAGGCAGGGGGAAGCATCAAGGGAACACAGTGCATATCACACTTTTTGCATTGAAGGCAATCGGAAGAGGCATTCAGCAAGCGCTAGGAGGAGTGCATGGGCACGCGAGGTCGGTAGCGGTGGTGCAGAGAGCATGCGTCTGGAGTGGCATTATCATTCAAGTTGTCACCGTCAGTCGTCGGTTTTGCTGTTATCCACTCCAAGTGAGGGGCATTTTCGTTGCAGGAGGCAGGAGTACTCATGGGAGCGGCCAGATCAGGCTGTAGCATCGCAGAGGGAATGGGCTCGAGGGGCAGGTGGCAGCACTTGCCCGGACACAGCAGGAGTTGATGCGGAGGATTGGGGAGGACCCCACCCTTGGCAGCGCCGGAGGCCGTTCGAGCCAGTGAGTCATCCTGTTATAATGCTTGAAGAAAGGTAATGGACCCCACGAGGGAAGCAGGAAAAGAAGATTTGGTTGCAGTTTTAAAATCATTGTTGAGCAAAGTTGATCTAAAACAAGGGCTTTTAGTGTCCTGTGGGTCACCAGGGGGTGTGGGCCCGCCTGATGTGATAGATAGTCAGGAATAAGGAAATAGTGACTGGCAGCATTCAGCAATGTAGAAAAATACAAGATTTATTTCCCCATTACAAAAATTACGGCAACGTTTCGGTCGTAATAGACCTTCCTTGGCTTGAGGAAGGTCTATTACGACCGAAACGTTGCCGTAATTTTTGTAATGGGGAAATAAATCTTGTATTTTTCTACATTGCTGAATGCTGCCAGTCACTATTTCCTTATTCCTGACTGCACCCTTGGAGCCTCTCTGGTTTAGGCTTCCTGACTGGCTTTTGCACACTGTTTTGCCTGGCTCTATGTGAGGATATATGCTGTGCTGCTGGGAACCTCTTTTTTCTACTCAGTGATGTGATAGATAGTGTGATTTCAATGGTTAACAAAGTCGATCGGGATCCTGCTGAGGGGTTAAAGTTTGCTGATTTGTTATTTTGTGGTGTGGCTCCCTTGGGGGGTGAGGCTTGTTGGAAGAAACGGTTGATAAAATAAAAAAAGGCATTTATGTGGATATTTGGTCGTTATTATCAGTGGACAATGTGATGGTAGACAAAGAGTGTTTTTGTGAACGTGGAGCGGATAAAAAACCAAAGGTCGCTAAAACATTTGGGAACTGGCTCCAGGCTTTTCTTGTTGTTGGCGCACGTGACGTGGCAGCACCAACATAGCAAAAGAATTAATGGTGTACTTGAATACCATTAATAGCGCATACAAGCTGCATGGAGGTTCGGCTTGGTGGCACTATGATGAGGACTTCAGATGGCGAGTTTCGGGTTCAGGTCACATTAGTTGGGCGTCCAAAGCGACCGACGTATGAATCTAACTAGTTCAGGTGCAGCGACTGCAAAAGACGTCCTTTCCCCGGAGAGCCACAGCGGCTGGGCAGTAGCCGTCTGCAGCCTCCTCTCAAACAAATGGCTCTTGTTGGCTATACAACGAGGGCCATTACAGATTCTACATGACCTGCAAGTTCTGACATGTGTGCTCGGCATGCGGAGGTCAGCACACTGAGATTTGCTGCTTCTGCAGACAGAGAGTGCCTCCGTAGGCACTTCCAACAGTGCGTCCAACTGTGGTGAAAGGCAGTTACCTGCAACAGTGGTTCGACTGGTACCACATGAGGTGGGAGGCAAGCCTTCTCAAGGTGGGCTTCTCTGAGGGGTTTGTTATCTCCTTTTCGAATCAACCCACGTCTATGCTATGCCCCAATTTACAATCGGTGTCAGATAATGTTGTTTTAGTTAGAGAGAAACTGTTGAAGGAGGTGGAGTTGGGCCGCATGGACGGCCCCTTTCTTGGATCCTCCATTCCCACATTTGCGATTTTCCCCATTGGGGCTAGTACCCAAGAAGTAAGCTGGCAAATACAGCTTAATCCATCATTTATTGTTCCCGTCCGGCGATTCGGTAAATGATAGCATTTCTAAGGATCAAGCCGCCATCTCAAACACATCATTCGATTGAGCAGTGCATTTGGTTCGGTCGGCTGGTAAGCGGGCACGCCTAGCAAAGGCAGATATTGAGTGGGCTTTTCACTTGCTCCCGATTCACCCTGATTGCTTCGCCCTATTTGGCTGTAGACTCGACTGTCAATTTTTTGTAGACATGTCTTTGCCAATGGGATGCTTCATCTTGTGCTACTACTTTGAGTTATTTAGATCCTTTTTAGAGTGGATGCTCAAATATGAGATGGGCATTGCATTGGTCATCCATTATATAGACGATTTATTGTTCGTTGGGGCTGTGATTTTTTTACTGTCAACATTTCGTAAGCTAATGTGTCGGGCCGGCGTTCCGCTGTCCGAGGAAAAAACTATGGGCCCAGTGATACACTTAATATTTTTGGGCATTGAAATCAACACGGAAGAGATGGTTTTCAGGCTGCTGGCGGACAAAGTGGCACAGCTTCGGCAGACAGTGGATTCAGTGGCGAGTTGCAAGAAAACAACGTTGTGCCAGATGCAAGTATTGCTGGGTCTATTAAATTTCACCTGCAAAGTGATTACGATGGGCCTCACTTTTTCGAGAAGGTTGTTATTGACAATGGTGGGGGCGAAGGAGCCACATCATTTTGTGCGAGTGATGCAGGGCATGCGAACCGACCTTTATATTTGGAAGGTTTTCCTACATTCTTTCAACGGGTGGGTAGTGTGCGGAAATAGCGGGCTGTGAGCTCAGCCTGTTTTCCGACGCAGCTGGTTCTGTCGGTTTTGGAGTCATTTTCAAAAATCATTGGTGCAGGGTGCCCTGGCCAATGTCGTGGATACATAAGCAATGGACCAAAAATGTGACGTTGTTGGAATTTTTTCCCTCGGTAGTCGCTTTGGAGATATGGAGGTCACAGTTGGTGGCTCATAAGATTTGTTTTTGGTCTGACAATTCAGCGGTGGTGCAAACAATGGACAAACAATCCTCTTCTTCCCGGCGGGTTTTGGCTTTAGTAAGGCATTTTGTCTTGCGCTGTTTGCAAATGAACATATGTTTTCGGGCAAAGCATGTTCCAGGTTGTGAGAATGGGGCGTCTGATGCACTCTCTCGTTTGCAGATGGAGACATACAGGCAACGTCACCCGACGGCGTATGCCAAAGGAGTACGTTGCCTATATTTCTTATGGAATCTAGCAGAGGAGAACTGCTGAAATTTGTGCAAGCATCAGTCGCAGAGGTGACTTGGAGAGGTTACAACACGGTGTGGTCTACATGGTTGGCCTATACTGATGGAAGCGTCGTGGATGGAGTAAGTTAATGTGACAAAGGAGTTCATGTTGAGGCAAATTGTAAAACGATGGCAGAGGGTGGGGGGATACGCGCTGCCCTATTACCTTTTCCATTTTAGGTGATCTGTTGGAGGTGTTGGAAGTAACGTGCGTTGACAAGATGGAGACGCTGTTATTCAGAGTGGCTTTTGAGTACTTATTTTTCGCGGCGTTAAGAATTAGTGAGTTAGTTCCGGAAAATAAACCATGGAGGGGTTGTGAAAATTGGTCAACTTGAAGATCTCGAAGTTCGTGCAATTGTTGCGCGGTATAGCTGTGAGGCATTGGGAATTGGAGGATAGGGAGCCCTGAGAAAGGATGGGGTGCACCTTAACGAGGTCAGGATGGACACATTTCTGTCCAGATTTCAGGACGGTTTGGAGGCAGCGCTAGTGCTGGCAAGTGGGGTGCTGCGGAATGCAACATAGGGGGTATGCCGCATCCCTGGTGGCCAAGAGTTTTCTATGCTAGCTGCGGTATGGGTCGAGGAAGGTTAGCAAGCCCGAAGGAGATCAGGGCTTACGAACATGTTTTTTTGTGGATTCAATAAATCAGGATGGATCATTGTATGGGAAGGGTTTATAGTTCTTTGAAAAGTTTTTAAAAAGTTAATATGTTTTTAATGTTTTTTAATAAAGCTGTGGCCTACCCGACTTTTCAATAGCAAGAAGTATTACAAGTTTTTGTCATAAGTAAGTAAGGGAGCGAGACAGTTAGGGTATGTGCTCCCAGTCTCATTGCCAAGGAGAGTGAAACTAACCATAAACCGTTCTTCAAGTATATAAATAGTGAAAATATTAGTACTGAAAGTAGTATTGTCCTTTCAATAAATAATATAGTAAACTTAAAGAGGTTGATGAGGAGAAAACAAATCTATTAAATAGTTTTTTCTCCAGTGTATTCACAGAGGAAACTAAAATGTAGGATGAGATGTAGAAGGATAAAGTAAACTCTCCACTAAATGTGACAGGTTTAATGCAGGAAGAAGTGCTGAGCCAGCTTAAAAAGATTAAAACAGACAAATTGCTAGGTTTGGCATACACCCCCAGTGTAAAGAAGAACAAAAAGTCCTGAAAGTGATGATATTGGCCCCAGTCTCTATTGGATTTCATGAAAAGACAGAAGGATTTGAGCAAGGCAACATCCACAGAAGATCTGTGCATCTGTGGAAAATATTTGGAACAACCTCCCCGCCGATTTACTTCAAAAACTGTATTTTTTCCACACCAGCCTAAAATTTTTACACCGTACTGTAGATACAATCAGACCACATTGTATTACTAATCAATGGAAAAATCCATGGAATTCCAAAAGTTACTCAAAGTGCTCAATATAAAGACATGTACCGTACAACGGTTGATTATTTACATTTTGCCCTATATTGTGGATAATGACAATAAAATACATCAATGGTACCACTGTCTGTGTTATTGGTTACATTGTGTAGGTGCAGTAAAAGGAAAACAGCAGCACTCCCACAGAACACGACAATGGTGTGAGGTTTCCATTAGAGATGAGCAAGCACGCTCGTTTAAGGCACCAAATTCCAAATGGTTCACTTACTTTTTCTTGCAACTCTATTGATCTGACATGCAATGAACAATAGCATTGTTCTATCTCAAGAGAGTTAGCATATAGTTTGGATGCATTGGCTGAGATGTGCAACACGTCTAAAACAGTTAAGGGTCGGTTGCACCAATGTTTTGATCAGCAAACAACAAGAGGTGATCACCAATCAAGTAGAAAGACTTTCACCATGCAGTTTAGCCCATGATCGGGTTCAGGTCTCAGATCAGTTTGATAACCTGATTTTAGTGGATTAAAGTTGTTGATCTAGTTTGCCAGGCAAAATCCAAGATGGCAAACTAGGCTGATAACCTGATAGGCTCTTCCTAGGTAGTAAAATTACACTGATGTTTGCTGCTGCCATGTTTTTACTATTGCTATGAATGCTGAGAAGATCACCTGACTATATTCACCAATCACCTTACATGATACATTTCTACTAGATTGAATCTTTGATCACAGATCACTTGAACTTTTTGCAAATCTTAGATCAAAATGTTTTGGTGCATTGCATTTTACTTAAAGCGACTGCAGTTTACCGGAACCAAGATTAACACCATCATTGGTGCAGCCGGCCATAAATCTACCAACTCACCAATCAGTGTCAGACATTTTCCTAAAATAAATCCATGCAGAATCCTGGTTATCAGCTTAGGATGCATTTGTACATGAAGCACATAGTAATGTAGCAAAGCTGTGGTTAGCTTGGGGCTACTTTACTGATGTCATGAGGAAGCACATAGACTTTTCAGGAACATTTTTGGCCACCTCAGTCATTGACATGAAGCTCTTACTATTCAAACAGAAAGAAGGCCCTGCCACAAGATGCCTACAAGATGGGGGACCCATTGATTAGGGTCCATGTGACCTATTAATGCTTAGACCAGTGTCTGGTATTTCTTAATTTATATGTCTTTATACTATGTACAGGGAACAGCTACACACAGATGCTCTCACAGGAGATTCTATAGGACTGGGTGAAAATTATAAACTTATGACACTAATAAAGCATATTTATTTTTCCATTGCAATAATAGAAAGAGGAAAAACGCAAGGTACTTACTGATATTCTGCTATCAACTTGGCACCCCTGGATCAATGAAAAACATAGTTAAAACAGAGAGGCTAAAAATGCTGCCTTTTATATAGTGGTAGATGTATTCCCCATGAGATGCGTTGTTCTCTGTAGAGCTGGGGTTGGTCTCTTGGGTTGCCTCAAGGAGCTCACAATGTGGAATCGTTCAGAATTCTAATTACTAAAAATGTTGTGATATATTTTTTTGCATCTGTAGAACTTTTTGTGTTAGTGGGAGTTTCTGCTTCATAAAGTTCTTTCATATTGCAGAGAGTGAATACACTGAGTCTCCTGTATATTTCATCCGTGTGGAAAGTGTCACAAAGTGTATTGGCTTTTTATGGTCAGGGATCAGTCACACGGGCATTTTAATGGGCGTTTTTCCGCACGTCAAAAAATTTGCACTAGATAGAACCAATGCTTTTCAATGGCAGCGGTCACATGTGCGAATTTTACATGCGGAAAAACTCCTGCAGCGAAAATTATAGGACACCGGTTCACAGAACGCATGTAACTGGGGCAAACAGGTGTTCCGTGTTTGTGAAACCCCCGGATGCTAGAGCATCAATGCGTTCAATGCGGCCGGTGGCAGCAGCGCTGACCCCTTTAAAAACATGTACTGAAGATCGTGACAGCTGTGACAGAGGAGAGCGATGTTCTCCCATTGAATCTAATGGAGCCGGCAATACAGCCGACTCCATCGAAAGAAATGGACTGCCAGCAAGTGCTGCAGTGATTTTCAGGGAAGGGCTTAAAATACAAACCCTTCCCTGAAAATCAATCTAATAATGTGTAAAAAAATAAAAAATTTATACTCACCTCTCTGCAGCTGCTGGGGCTCAGCTGCGTCCAGCCGGCTTTTCTCCTGCACTGCTGAATTCATGAATGGGTGAGTGCTGCCTCTGATTGGCTGAGCACAGGGACTAATCAGAGGCAGCTCTCAGTTGTCATTCAATAGCTAAGAGCTGTCTCTGATTGGTCACAGTGCTCAGCCAATCAGAGGCAGCCCATTCATTAAATCCCTGCCTGCTGAATACTCCTCAGAGCAGTGCAGGAGAAGAGTCGGCCGAACATGGCTGAGCCCTGGCAGTTGCAGAGAGGGGAGTATAGATTTTTTTTTTTTACACATTATTGGATTGATTTTCAGGGAAGGGTTTATATTTTAAGCCATTCCCCGAAAATCACTGCAGCCCTTTGCCAGCAGCCCATTGCTTTCAATTGAGCCAGCTGTATTGCTGGCTCCACTGAATTCAATGGGAGAACATCGCTCTCTTTTGCCACAGCTGTGACAGCAGTGGCAGAGGATCGAGATCTTCAGTACATGTTTTCAAAAGGGTCAGCGCTGCTGCCACTGGCCCCATTGAGCGCAAGTTAAAACCCCTAAATGCTAGAGCCTCCAGGGGTTTCACAAACACAGAACACCTGTTTGCCGCAGTTACATGCGTTCTGTGACAGCTATGGCACAGCTGTGGCAGAGGATTGCGATCTTCAGTATATGTCCTCAACGTGCTGGCGCTGCTGCCACAGGCCTCACTAACCACAGGTGAAGCCCCTGGATGTGACAGCATCTAGGGGTTTCACATCCAAGGAATCCCCTGCTGCAGCTGTCAAAGCCACGGCAGGGGATAGCTGGCAGTGCTGTTTTTGAGCCGCAAAACGCCCATGTGACTGAGCCCTTTTGAGTGGATAAAGGTTTTTTCTGCTGTGGCACCCACTTAGGTCATGCAAATTTTTGTATGCACCAGTTATTCGTGCATCAAAACACCCGTGTGACTGAGCCCTCAGGTTGAAACAAGAAAGTTTGATGTAGTTTTATATTTTTTCATTTGTCCTTTCTTTGATTTTTTTGATATGTATGCCTTATTTTTACCCCCAAAAGATTCATACAAACCACATAAAAACTGCAATTAACAACTTCGTGCAAACCTTATCTTGATCTTCCCCTGCAGCCATTTTTTGCCCTCCTGACCATTCACCATTTTTCAAATCTGACATGTGTCACTCTATGTGCTAATAACTTTGCATTGCTTTAACTTCACATACATACATACATACGTGCTCACAGAGGTTCTACGGGACTGGATTTAACATGTAAACATTACAAAAATAAATTATATTTTTTCTGTTATAATACGAAAAAAAGAGATAAAAACTATTCTATGTACTTACTGAAACTGACGAATGAACAACATGAAAAGCATAGCTGGGTAGAACATCAAGGCTGGATATTCTGCCTTTTATGTAGTGGCATATGTCTACTGATGACATCCACTTGCTGATCTCTTGGGTGGCCTGAAGATGCTCAGGAGGTGTTCAAAGTTATAATCTAAAAACTTTTATGTGAAATTCTGAAATATTTACATGTGTATAACTTTGTCCTGATTTTATTGCAGTTTTATCTGTGTAGCCTGTAATGTTCATAGAAGTTTCTAGAAGTTCTTAGATGTGACATGTCATAACCTTTGGGTACCCCAAAATGAAATGTTATAAAGTGTATTGGTCTCTAATGGTCAGGTTGACAAGTTTGATAGTGTTTTGCATTTTTTCTCTTGTTTTTAAAGGGCCACTCCTGTGATTTTTTTTATTTATTCATGCTACAGCTATCCTCCTAGTATATATCAGTCAGCTCTTGTTACCTTAGTTATGCCTTTCTTTCTGAAAATTCCAGACTCTTTTCCCTCAGTGATCTCAATTCTGATGATCTCAGATCTACTTAGGGTTATGGATTCACTTTCTAGTCAGTTTCTCATTTTGTGGGATACTGTTACATTATCTATACCACTAAAACTACCTGAGGGGGATACAGACACTACAGGAATAATAGAGGAGATCCCAACTCATTCCCCTAACTTGTGAGCTGTAGTTTATTTAGGTGAATACAGAAAGTAATTATAATAACTAATCTATCCCCCCAGCAGGCAGAATGGTATAGCCTTAGCTAATGCTGTGCTGATGCATTATGGGATTGACTGAAAGTGAAAGTAAAAAGAATCCCCCTTGGGTTTATTTTTGTACCCTACTTGTAGCCCACATTAAGTAATACTTACTGCTGAGAACTCTTAGGGCCCTTTTACATATAAGGAGTGTCGGGCAAACGATGCCCAACATTCGTCCCTGTGATGCTCACTCTGCACCGGAGCGAACATCGCTGGATCCCTGAGAGCGCGGTCAGCAGGGACTGCTGGAGGAGAGTTCTCTCCCCCAGCCCCTCTCCATCCAATGTAAGTAGCAGCCATTCAGTACTGAACAGTTGCTGTTTAAACTTAATGATCTGTCATTTGGGTTTTTTAGTTGCTTAACCCCTTAGTGACCAAGCCTGTTTGTGCTTTAATGACCAGGCCAAATTTTGTAAATCAGACATGTGCCACTTTAACATATAATAACTTTGTTAAGGTTTTGCATATCCAAGTAATTCTGACAAAGCTTTTTTGTCACATATTATACTTCATTTAGCTGGTAAAAATAGTCTGATAGAATTTGTAAATATTTATTAAAAGGGCCAAAATTGGGAACATTTAAAAAAAATTGCAATTTTGTCACATTTTCAATTACAATCTCTCAAATATCTGCAAACATACTGCACACATTTTTGATGAAATATATATATATATATATATATATATATATATATATATATATATATATATCCATCCATCTGTTTACTTAATTTTGGGCACTTATTTGAAAAACTTCAGTTTTTTTAACGATTTAGGAGACATACGAATTTAACATTAATTATTAACATTTTGAGGAACATTTTGCTTTCCTACACCAAGCTAAGATTGCAAAGGCTCATAGGTGTCAGAATGATAAATATTCCCACAAATGACCCCATTTTAAAAACTACACCCTTAATGTATTCACTGAGGGGTGTCAGGAGTATTTTTACCGCACAGTTTTCTTTTTAGGAGTTAATGCAATTTAGAGGAGACAAAATAAAATTTCATATTTTTGCAAATATGTCAATTTGAATACATATTTTTTTTCTAAAGTGCACATTAAAATGAGGATTTGCACCCCAAAATGGATACCCATGTTTTCCTGCGTTCAAAAACATACCCATTGTGGCTATAGTCTTATGTCCGTATGCACAACGGGGCCAAACCTTAAAGGAGCAGCCGTGGTTTTCAGAACAGATATTTTGCTTGAAGGTGTTTTAGGCCCCATTGCTCAGTTGTAGAGCCTTTGAGCAGCCAAGACAATGGAGAACCCCCACAAATGGCCCCATTTTGAAAACTAGACCCCTTACCGAATTCATCTAGGGAAGCACTGAATATTTTGACCTCATAGTTTTTGAATGAATCTAAGCAATGCAGAAGGAAAAAAAATTACGATTTTTATTTTTTTGGTAAATGTGTCATTTTAAAAACATTTTTTTTTTGTACACCACACAAGTGAATGAAGACTTGCACTCCAAAATGGATCCCTCTGTTTGTCCTATGTTCAGAAACATACCCACTGTGGCCCAAATATTGTGGCTGTATGCACAACGGGGCCCAAACGGAAAGAAACAGCAGGAGGCTTTGAGAACAGACATATTGCTTGAAGGCATTTTAGGCCCCATAAAACACTTGTAGAGCCATTGATCGGCCAAAACGATGGCGAGTCCCCACAAATGACCTTTATTTTAAAAACTAGACTGCTTAACAAATTCATCAAGGGGTGTACTGCATATTTTGACTCCACAGTTTTTGAATAAATTTAAGAAAAGCAGAAAAGAAAAAAATACGATTTTCATTTTTTTGGCAATTGTGTCATTTTATAAAATGTTTTTTCTTGTACAGCACATATCTGAATGAAGACTTTCAACCCAAAATGGATACCCCTGTTTGTCCTGTGTTCAGAAACATACCCATTATGGCCCAAATATTATGTCTTTATGCACAACAGGATCCAAAGCGAAAGAAACATCAAACTTCAACTGAAGAATAACGTCAATGACGTGACTGGGGACCACTCACTGCAGCCCTTGGTCACTGCTCCAGGTTCTTGGCTACCTTTAACAGCCAGGAGCAAGGGACATCAACAAAAGGCTTAGGTAAGTAATATCACCTCCACTCATGGATCAGATCGGTGACAAGAGGTGAAACTAACTTTTTTTTTTACTTTTACGTGATTGCCGTTATCCATTGGATAAATGTAATTATGTGACCAAGAACCGCGTACTGCAGCCCCCCATGAGATCTAGCTCTGGGCTATATTCGGTAGCCAAGAGCGGGGAGATTTTATATTATCCCGGCAATCTGCGGCCTTCATGCATGTGTACACTAAGTTGGCGACAGGAGCATGTGCAGAAGCCAGGATAAAATTTGCAGATAAATCCGGGGGGCTTAGGGACATAATTTCATCACCCCTCATGGATATGATCCAAGAGGGCAGATGGAACAAACATTTTTTTTTTTATACTTTTTTTAACTTTAACATAATCACTGTTATCCATTGGATAACAGCAATCATGTGACAGGAGCAGCATACACCGGCTCCCGGTGACAGCTCCGTGCTCTCGGCTACTCAAACTAGTAAGTAGGGAAAGGGAGTTTTAGAATTTCCCAAGCCTCCCGGCCCTCTGTGTATGCGTGTGACGTAATGCTGTCTGGCGCGCATGCGCAGATGCTGGCATCAGGTCCCGGGAGGACGAGAACCCCGCCGGACATCGTGGAAGATGGGGGTGAGTCTCTTCATCTCGCCTTACTGATCCAATCGTTTAAAGGGGTTGTCCCGCGGCAGCAAGTGGGTCTATACACTTCTGTATGGCCATAATAATGCACTTTGTAATGTACATTGTGCATTAATTATGAGCCATACAGAAGTTATAAAAAGTTTTATACTTACCTGCTCCGTTGCTGGCGTCCTCGTTCCCATGGAGCCGACTAATTTTCGCCCTCCGATGGCCAAATTAGCCGCGCTTGCGCAGTCCGGGTCTTCTCCTGTCTTCAATGGGGCCGCTTCTGCAGAATGCCGCCTCCGTGTAGCTCCGCCCCGTCACGTGCCGATTCCAGCCAATCAGGAGGCTAGAATCGGCAATGGACCGCACAGAAGCCCTGCGGTCCACGGAGACAGAGGATCCCGGCGGCCATCTTCAGCAGGTGAGTATGAAGACGCCGGACCGCCGGGATTCAGGTAAGCGCTGTGCGGGTTGTTTTTTTAACCCCTGCATCGGGGTTGTCTCGCGCCGAACGGGGGGGGGGGGGGGGTTTAAAAAAAAAAAAAACCCGTTTTGGCGCGGGACAACCCCTTTAAGGGAGCTGAAACATTAATTTTTTAAACTTTACATTGACTTTAATGTGCTTGTCACCAAGGGGTTAAAATAAACTATGTTAAATCTGAAGCATTAAATATCTTTATCTCTAACAATTCTTGTCCAGTTGTTCAGTTTCAGCATTGTTTTACATGGGGTGATTATCATTCAAAACCCCATGGGAGAACGATAATCATCTTGTGTGAAAGGGCCTTTGTTGCAGAAATAAACATTTCAGCCCCAGCACCTAGCACACTACATTACTGCTGTACAGACAACTCCAATGCCACAGCATATGGTATATGGACTGGAAATCAATCTCTTAATGCAAGTGTATGACATGTTTCATGTGAGTCTCACAGACTTGGATAGAGATTCTGACTTCCAGTCTACAAAGCAGATATTCATTGAATCATAGAATGGTAGAGTTCAAAGAGACCTCCAGCCTTTCAGACACATCTTTGATTTGTGCACCTGTCTTCCTGTCTTTTCAGTCCTACAGAACACCACCCATTCCTACTAATACATGTAGGGACAAATGAAACTGCAAAAAAGGACCTTGCAACTATCTGCAGAGGCTTTCCTAACACAGAAAGAGAAATATGATGTCATAGGCATCCCGGACACTTGGTGGAATGATACACATGATTGGAATACAAGGCTTGAATCATACAAGTTATTTATAAGAAACAGAACAAAAAAAGGGAGGAGGTGTTGTGTTGTATGTTAGGAAAACATTCATCTCCACAGAGATTCAAGCTTCAGAGCTGAGAGTTCTGTAGAAACTGTTTGGGTAAAAATACAAGGAGAGAACAACAGAAAGGACACCATTGTGGGCTTTTACTATAGGCCACCTGGACAAGCAGAAGATATTGATGAACTCTTTCTACATCAGATGGCCAAGCTCTCAAAAAAGCATGACATTGATTATGGGATTTTACTAGAGATGAGCGAACACCAAAATGTTCGGGTGTTCGTTATTCGGAACGAACTTCCCGCGATGTTCGAGGGTTCGTTTCGAATAACGAACCCCATTGAAGTCAATGGGCGACCAGAGCATTTTTGTATTTCGCCGATGCTCGCTAAGGTTTTCATGTGTGAAAATCTGGGCAATTCAAGAAAGTGATGGGAATGACACAGAAACGGATAGGGCAGGCAAGGGGCTACATGTTGGGCTGCATCTCAAGTTCACAGGTCCCACTATTAAGCCACAATACCGGCAAGAGTGCCCCCCCCCCTCCCAACAACTTTTACTTCTGAAAAGCCCTCATTAGCATGGCATACCTTTGCTAAGCACCACACTAGCTACAACAAAGCACAATCACTGCCTGGATGACACTCCGCTGCCACTTCTCCTGGGTTACATGCTGACCAACCGCCCCCCCTCCCCCCCACAGCGCACACCAAAGTGTCCCTGCGCAGCCTTCAGCTGCCCTCATGCCACGCCACACTCATGTCTATTTAGAAGTGCGTCTGCCATGAGGAGGAACCGCAGGCACACACTGCAGAGGGTTGGCATGGCTAGGCAGCGACCCTCTTTAAAAGGGGCGGGGCGATAGCCCACAATGCTGTACAGAAGCAATGAGAAATAGACTCCTGTGCCACCGCCATCAGGAGCTGCACACGTGGGCATAGCAATGGGGAACCTATGTGCCACCCACTATTCATTCTGTTAAGGTGTCTGCATGCCCCAGTCAGACTGGTAATATGCACCTTAACAGTAACCGCGTTGGTGGTAATGTGGTGGTGACTGCGGACCTAGTAGCACGGTTGTATTTTGTTGGTTTTCGGAATGCGGCCAGGATTAAGTGGGCCGTGGCGGGGGGATGGTGTGGGGGCTCTCTTGTTGTGTCGGTAAAGGAAAGGTGAAATTCTTGGACTGCCACCAGACGAACCAATGCAAAGGCATTTGCCAAGAATGTTTTCCCTGTTGGAGGAGGAGGGGGATGTTTTTGAGGCACTACGTGTCCTCTCCACGTGTCCGTGGTTATATGCACCTTTACAGTAACCGCGTTGGTGGGAAATGGCCTCGCCGCCATCATGTCTTTGGGAAGCCTCTGTTTCCACACCCCAGAGACATACCATTAGCAGCGGTATAGGCAGAGCCCAGAATTCGTAACATTTCAGCCGTAGCATTAGGACAGGCCCCACTAACATATCACTAGCAGCATTATAGGAGGAGCGCAGTCTTCGTTCCATGTCAGCAATAGTAGCACTCAAGACAGGCCCCAGTAACAATTCCGAAGCAGCAGTATAGCGGGAGCGCAGTCTTCGTTCCATGTCAGCAATAGTAGCACTCAAGACAGGCCCCAGTAACAATTCCGAAGCAGCAGTATAGCGGGAGCGCAGTCTTAGTTCCATTTCAGTAGCCTTAGTATAGCCAAGGCCCAAGTTACATTTATGTAGCTAAAGTGTAGGCCAACCCCACACACCTTTCTGTACCATGAGTGCAGGCGAAGAACATACAAATTGCTATGATTACACTGTAGGTGAGGGCCCCAAAAATTTGGTGTACCAACAGTACTAATGTACCTCAGTAAAAATTGGCCATGCCCAACCAAGATGGCAGGTGAATCGCTTTGGTTAATGTGGCTTAAGTGGTAACTAGGCCTGGAGGCAGCCCAGTGTAACGAAAAATTGGTTCAAGTTAAAGTTCCAACGCTTTTAAGCGCATTGAAACTTATAAAAATTGTTCAGAAAAATTATTTGAGTGAGCCTTGTGGCCCTAAGAAAAATTGCCAGTTCAGCGTGATTACGTGAGGTTTCAGGAGGAGGAGCAGGAGGAGTAGGAGGAATATTAGACACAGATTGATGAAGCAGAAATGTCCCCGTTTTGGATGGTGAGAGAGAACGTAGCTTCCATCTGCGGGTGCAGCCTACGTATTGCTTACGTATCGCTGCTGTCCGCTGGTGGAGAACAGAAGTCTGGGGAAATCCAGCCTTTGTTCATCTTGATGAGTGTTAGCCTGTCGGCACTGTCGGTTGACAAGCGGCTACGCTTATCTGTGATGATTCCCCCAGCCGCACTAAACACCCTCTCCGACAAGACGCTAGCCGCAGGACAAGCAAGCACCTCCAGGGCATACAGCGCGAGTTCAGGCCACGTGTCCAGCTTCGACACCCAGTAGTTGTAGGGGGCAGAGGCGTCACCAAGGATGGTCGTGCGATCCGCTACGTACTCCCTCACCATCCTTTTACAGTGCTCCCGCCGACTCAGCCGTGACTGGGGAGCGGTGACACAGTCTTGGTGGGGAGCCATAAAGCTGGCCAGGCCCTTAAAGACTGTTGCACTGCCTGGGATGTACATGCTGCTCGATCTACGCACATCCCCTGCTACCTTGCCCTCGGTACTGCGCCTTCTGCCACTAGCGCTGTCGGCTGGGAATTTTACCATCAGCTTATCCGCAAGGGTCCTGTGGTACAGCAACACTCTCGAACCCCTTTCCTCTTCGGGAATGAGAGTGGGCAGGTTCTCCTTATACCGTGGATCGAGCAGTGTGTACACCCAGTAATCCGTCGTGGCCAGAATGCGTGCAACGCGAGGGTCACGAGAAAGGCATCCTAACATGAAGTCAGCCATGTGTGCCAGGGTACCTGTACGCAACACATGGCTGTCTTCACTAGGAAGATCACTTTCAGGATCCTCCTCCTCCTCCTCCTCCTCCTCCTCCTCCTCAGGCCATACACGCTGAAAGGATGACAGGCAATCAGCCGATGTGTACCGTCAGCAGCGGGCCAAGCTGTCTCTTCCCCCTCCTCCTCATCCTCCTCATGCTCCTCCTCCTCCTCCTGTATGCGCTGAGAAATAGACAGGAGGGTGCCCTGACTATCCAGCGGCATACTGTCTTCCCCCGCCCCCGTTTCCGAGCGCAAAGCAGCTGCCTTTATGGTTTGCAGGGAATTTCTCAAGATGCATAGCAGAGGAATGGTGACGCTAATGATTGTAGCATCGCCGCTCACCACCTGGGTAGACTCCTCAAAATTACCAAGGACATGGCAGATGTCTGCCAACCAGGCCCACTCTTCTGAAAGGAATTGAGGAGGCTGACTCCCACTGCGCCGCCCATGTTGGAGTTGGTATTCGACTATAGCTCTACGCTGTTCATAGAGCCTGGCCAACATGTGGAGCGTAGAGTTCCACCGTGTGGGCACGTCGCACAGCAGTCGGTGCACTGGCAGCTTAAAGTGATGTTGCAGGGTGCGCAGGGTGGCAGCGTCCGTGTGGGACTTGCGAAAATGTGCGCAGAGCCGGCGCGCCTTTACGAGCAGGTCTGACAAGCGTGGGTAGCTTTTCAGAAAGCGCTGAACCACCAAATTAAAGACGTGGGTCAGGCATGGCACGTGCGTGAGGCTGCCGAGCTGCAGAGCCGCCACCAGGTTACGGCCGTTGTCACACACGACCATGCCCGGTTGGAGGCTCAGCGGCGCAAGCCATCGGTCGGTCTGCTGTGTCAGACCCTGCAGCAGTTCGTGGGCCGTGTGCCTCTTATCGCCTAAGCTGAGTAGTTTCAGCACGGCCTGCTGACGCTTGCCCACCGCTGTGCTGCCACACCGCGCGACACCGACTGCTGGCGACATGCTGCTGCTAACACATCTTGATTGCGAGACAGAGGAGGAGGAGGAGGAGGGTGCTTTAGTGGAGGAAGCATACACCTCCGCAGATACCACCACCGAGCTGGGGCCCGCAATTCTGGGGGTGGGTAGGACGTGAGCGGTCCCGGGCTCTGACTCTGTCCCAGCCTCCACTAAATTCACCCAATGTGCCGTCAGGGAGATGTAGTGGCCCTGCCCGCCTGTGCTTGTCCACGTGTCCGTAGTTAAGTGGACCGTGGCAGTAACCGCGTTGGTGAGGGCGCGTACAATGTTGCGGGAGACGTGGTCGTGCAGGGCTGGGACGGCGCATCGGGAAAAGTAGTGGCGACTGGGAACTGAGTAGCGCGGGGCCGCCGCCTCCATGATACTTTTGAAGGACTCCGTTTCCACAACCCTATACGGCAGCATCTCAAGGCTGATGAATTTTGCTATGCGGACGGTTAACGTTTGAGCGTGCGGGTGCGTGGTGGCGTACTTGCGCTTGCGCTCCAACAGTTGCGCAAGCGACGGCTGGACGGTGCGCTGAACTACACTGCTGGATGGGGCCGAAGACAGCGGAGGTGAGGGTGTGGGTGCAGGCCAGGAGACGGTAGTGCCTGTGTCCTGAGAGGGGGGTTGCATCTCAGTGGCAGGTTGGGGCACAGGGGGAGAGGCAGGGGTGCAAACCGGAGGCGCTGAACGGCCTTCGTCCCACCTGGTGGGGTGCTTGGCCATCATATGTCTGCGCATGGTGGTGGTGGTGAGGCTGTTGGTGTTGGCTCCCCGGCTGAGCTTTGCGCGACAAAGGTTGCACACCACTGTTCGTCGGTCGTCAGGCGTCTCTGTGAAAAACTGCCAGACCTTAGAGCACCTCGGCCTCTGCAGGGTGGCATGGCGCGAGGGGGCGCTTTGGGAAACACTTGGTGGATTATTCGGTCTGGCCCTGCCTCTACCCCTGGCCACCGCACTGCCTCTTGCAACCTGCCCTGCTGATGCCCTTGACTCCCCCTCTGAAGACCTGTCCTCCTGAGTAAGCGTTGCACACCAGGTGGGGTCAGTCACCTCATCGTCCTGCTGCTCTTCCTCCGAATCCTCTGTGCGCTGCTCCCTCGGACTTACTGCCCTTACTACTACCTCACTGCAAGACAACTGTGTCTGATCGTCATTGTCCTCCTCACCCACAGAAAGTTGTTGAGACAGTTGGCGGAAGTCCCCAGCCTCTTCCCCCGGACCCCGGGAACTTTCGAATGGTTGGGCATCAGTGACGATAAACTCCTCTGGTGGGAGAGGAACCGCTGCTGCCCAATCTAAGCAGGGGCCCGAGAACAGTTCCTGGGAGTGTTCCCGCTCCTGAGCAGGTGTCATTGTAGTGGAGTGAGGAGGCTGGGAGGAAGGAGGAGCAGCAGACAGAGGATTCGGATTTGCAGCAGTGGACGGCGCAATACTGCAGGTTGACGATAGGTTGCTCGAAGCACTTTCTGCCATCCAGGACAGGACCTGCTCACACTGCTCATTTTCTAATAACCGTCTCCCGCGTGGACCCATTAATTGGGCGATGAATGTGGGGACGCCAGAAACGTGCCTCTCTCCTAATCGCGCAGCAGTCGGCTGCGACACACCTGGATCAGGAGCTCGGCCTGTGCCCACACCCTGACTTGGCCCTCCTCGTCCTCGGCCGCGTCCACATCCTCTAGGCCTACCCCTACCCCTCAGCATGCTGTATTACCAGTGATTTGATTTCACAGGCAGGAAATAAATTGGCGCAAGACTGCAGGCCAAATATAATTGTTTCCCTTTTTTGAAAACGAAAGGCCCCACTGCCTCTAGTGAATGTATAATCTAAGTTTAATAACTGTGCTGTTTTCCTGCTAATGTGTCACAGAACGTGAGGGTAGCAGAGTTATTAACTGTGGCAGAGCAGGTATTTTTTTTTCCCAATTAAGGAAAGCAAATGGCGAAGCCAGGAGTAAAACGTAGCTGGGTGCGTCTGATTTTTAAAGGTTGCACACGCAGCCGACACGTGTCCACCGCCCTTAGGACGGACAGAGGCAGGACAAATAGAAATATTTTCCGTTTTTTTGCACCAAAAGGCTGCACTGCGTATATTCAATGAACATGAGAAGTTTAATAACTGTGCTGTTTTCCTGCTAATGTGTCACAGAACGTGAGGGTAGCAGAGTTATTAACTGTGGCAGAGCAGGTACTTTTTTTCCCAATTAAGGAAAGCAAATGGCGAAGCCAGGAGTAAAACGTAGCTGGGTGCGTCTGATTTTTAAAGGTTGCACACGCAGCCGACACGTGTCCACCGCCCTTAGGACGGACAGAGGCAGGACAAATAGAAATATTTTCCGTTTTTTTGCACCAAAAGGCCGCACTGCGTGTATTCAATGAATAATAACTGTGTTGTGGCCCTGCCTATACAATTCTTTCCCTGCAGTATCAATGGAGGGTGGAATGCTCTGCAGAGGCGATTTTGAGAAGTAAAAAAAAATGCAGCACAGCTAACAGCAGCCTGGACAGTACTGCACACGGATAAATATGGCCCTAGAAAGGACCGCTGAGGTTCTTGAAGGCTACACTCACTCCTAACACTCTCCCTGCCTATGCAGCACTTCTGTCCCTAATGCCGGGTGCAACGCTCTGCAGAGGCGATTTTGAGAAAAAAAAAATTGCCACTGCTAACAGCAGCCAACACACAGCTATCAGTGGCCCTAATAAGGACCTTTGGGGGGTCTTGAAGCCTACACTAACTACCAATTCTTTCCCTACAGCAGCTCCGGTACAAACAGCACTGTCCCTCATCTAACTCACACGGCATCTGAGGCGAGCCGCGGGAGGGGCCGACTTTTATATTAGGCGGACACCTGATCTTCCCAGCCACTCACTGCAAGGGGGTGGTATAGGGCTTGAACGTCACAGGGGGAAGTTGTAATGCCTTCCCTGTCTTTCAATTGGCCAGAAAAGCGCGCTAACGTCTCAGGGAAGCAAGTGAAAGTAACCCGAACACCGCATGGTGTTCGTTACGAATAACGAACATCACGAACACCCTAATATTCGCACGAATATCAAGCTCGGAAGAACACGTCGCTCATCTCTAGATTTTACCCATCCAGACATTTGTTGGGAATCTCTCTCAGGTAAAAGTAATGGATCCAACAAATTCTTATCCGCTCTTGATGACAACTTTATCTTCCAAAAAGGTAGAAGAGAAAACAAGGGGATCTGCTATCTTGGACCTAATTCTTACCAATGTTAGCGCAAAATTCGCTATTTCGATATACTGTGCGTTCCAAATTAAGATAATATGTGTACAGGCCTGGAGAGCCTTTCAAAGACCACAAGCTACATCATGTGCCCCCGAAGAAAACTCTTTCTTTATTCAGCGCGCGTAAACTTAAATAAGTTTAACACAGGAAATGAAGTAATTTACAGTTACAGTATATAGCGAGCCGATTGGTCGTTCTCAGAGGGAGGTATTTGTGAGGTAGCTTGTGATGTCATCCATCTGGGAGGAACTTCAGTGAGCACGCTCAGTTCATTCTTGAATTTAGCTTCATGAGAGAAACATCCTGTTTCTCCTCTCTGTTTGCCAAGGACAGACATTCCTATGCCATGTGCTTTCAATTGGACCCCCCCCCCCCCACCACCATCTGAAGTAGCCAGTTTCTTTGATCAAAGGTTCAGAATCAACAACTCAATTCCCTACACAATGCTGATGGTATCACAGGATTAACAAGACTCAACAGCTTCATGGCCATACAATTTATATGGACAGAGCTCAAACAAACCTATACAAATGGAATTGTAGTAAAAGCATGTAGCATTGTTCTGTATAAGTAAGACCAATATACATATGTTAGACCTCTATCTTATACAAAGAACTAACAAGTCACATACACATTTCACAGTTACATCAAAGCTTCCTACACCAAACAGGTTTGAAGTCCACATGAATGTTCATAGCTATTCGTATGTAAAATACAGAATGGAGAATAAAAGAAAATACTAAATGGAGGATGAAGGACAAAATGGAGGGCCACAAATAGCCAATTATATTTGCACCACAATCCACCCTTTGGCCATTTGTAGCCATGATATCACTATTTCATAATGTGATCAAGAAACATAAAATAAACATACAATTTAGGGCTGGAATATGCATTTTGACATATCATGGTTTGATCTTCAAGTTCTATTAATGAACAATTAGCAGCTTCCAAATGTTTCCTTCAAATGTTCCATATTTTATATTCGTTTAATACTTCAAATATTAAAACATGCATATATATATATATATACATCAGACAATAATATCATGGAACTTTCCATTCCGCTCACACCAACAAGGAGGGAATGGTTGAGAAAGTAAGGGTGGCTGGGACCTTAGGAGGCAGTGATCATGATATCCTTGGATGTTGGATAAGAAGGGAATCGGAAAAACAACAATGTTGGGCTCTTGGAATACGGAGATACAAAAGTAAATCTTTGTGCTTAGTGAACAAAAATAGGAAAGCTTAAAAAGCTGTATAAACTTGTTATCACTGGAATCTTGGTGACCCAAGGATCACGCTATCCTTTTGGATAAAAAGGGGAGGAAGACCTGAGAAAACTCAAACCTCAAGGTTGGATTTCAGAAAGGCAGATTTAAATAAACTCAGAAAGAAGGTAGGAAGAATCCAATGGCTGGATGTTCTTAATGACAGAAATGTCCAAGGAGGTTGGGAAATATTGCAAACTGAGATTCTCAAAGCACAATTGTTAACAATCCCTAAAAGAATGAAGAATGGGAAGGATTTAAAGAGACCAGGATGGATGAACACAGTACTTGCTCACATGGTAAAAACAAAGAAAAATATGTTTATCAAACGGAAAGAGGGGGGGATATCTAAAGAAGAATATAATGCGGTCTGCAGAATCAGAGAAGAGCAAATGCTGTCCCTATCTTCAAAAAAGGTAAGAAGGTGGATTCCAGAAACTACAGGCCTGTGAGCCTGACTTCTCTACCAAGAAACATGTTTGTTTTTTTTTAATCATCTTTTATTGGAAATTTTATATAGAAAAACATATTCTATTTTACATAAGAGTGCAACGAAGGTACATTGACTGTTCCTTGAATCTCCCAATTAGCACTCAGTGACGAAATAATATACACAAAACCCGTGTATACTCTAAGTGAGGCCTAGAAAAAGTCTTGGGCCTTGATTGAGACACGGCAAAATAGAAAATCATCAGAACCATTTAGCCTACAACAGTAAAATAGAAAAAGAAAAGAAAATAGAATCAAGTGATAGTAAAAAGGAAAGAAAGGGAAGAGAGAAAAAAGGAAGAGTATAAAAGGGGAAATGGGCGGGGGGGTATAGCTCATTTATAACCTAAAACAGATCACTCTGTTACAATATACAGTAAACTTATTGTCTCACTCCATTCAACGCTCGGACAGTCATTTGCGCTTCACCAGATCCTTCCTCAACAATCTCCAGGGGTCCCAGATGTGTAAGAACTTCTCATGTGTTCCTCTTGCCCATCTGCTGCACTCTTCCAGGTTGTATGTTAGGTCAACCCTTTCTATCCATTGGTCTAACGTAGGAGGTAGTTTTTGTATCCAAAGGCACGGTATAGTAACATAGTAAAATAGTATGTAAGGCCGAATGAAGACAATGTCCATCTAGTCCAGCCTGTTTATCCTACTGTGTTGATCCAGAGTATGAGGGACTTAGCCGCATCTAATAAGAAAGCCACTTATGTTTTGGGGGGTGGAAATGTGTAGCTGGCCTCCATAGAGGTACCATTTCTGGGGTAATTTTCAGATTGTGTGAGTACAACTTTCAAAGCAACGCTTCGACTTCCTGCCAGAATTGAACCACCAGCGGACACTCCCACCAGATATGCATATATGAGCCAATGCCGTCATTGCACCTCCAGCATCTGTTGTCCGAGGCAAGTTTGTGGTCAAACAACCACTGGGGTCTTCTATACCACCTCACCAGTAGCTTATAATGACTCTCTTGAGCCATTATACAAGGGGAGTGTCCGAATGTGGTACTTAAAATCAACTTGGTATCTTTAGCGGGAAGCGAAATACAAAGATCCTTCTCCCATGAGATGAGAAAGAGCGGTTTAGAAATGCTTGGCGGAGCAACAAAATTTCTCTTGATAAGTGCAATTTTCCTAACACTCGGATCCTTATTACCTAGAGATTTCTCGAAGCGAGTTAGGGGCCTAGTGGATTCATGAAGTCTGAGAAATTTTCTAAAAACCCTGTCAAAATGCAAAAAAGAGAAAGTTTGATTTGGCAGGAGAACACTAATAATATCCTCTGGGTTCAAATGTGCTAAGGCTTGTAAATCTCTGATCTGCAACTTTTCTAACTTCCTCCAAAGTTTCCCAGTACAAGGGTCTCAATCCCGGGAGTTTAGGTAGAACACGTAAAGGAGTGGCTGAAGATGGACTGGGGGCTAAGGATTCTCTCAAGTTGTCCCAGACCTCGCAGGGTCCACGAAGCAAAGGGTTAAAATATTTTGCTCTATATTCGTATTTTGCCGGGAACCACAGAACTTCCAAGAGGGTAGGGCTCTGGGCTCCCAAAAGAGATTTCCTAGCCGAAACAGTCAATTCCATCCAATAATTTAGATGGGAGGCTCTGTAGTAATCGTGGACGTACGGCAGACAAATACCACCCTCCGGGCCTCTTTTCGTCGTGAGAGAGAATGCCATGCTTGGTCTCCTCTGTCTCCAAACATAACCCGTGAATATCGAGTGGAGGCTTTTAAAAAGGAATAGGGCAGGTGGATCGGCAACATGTAAATCTTATAGAATAATTTGGAGTATATATACGTTTAAAATATTTTTCCTGCCGAACCAGGAAATAAGTGGGAGGTATTATGAATTTAGTAAGTTCTTGATCTTCGCTAAGAGGTGTTGGAAATTACCCGTATAGAGATCGTCTAACCTTTTTGTTAATTCAACCCCCAAATACTCTATTAATGTTTCTGACCACGCAAATGGAATGTTATTTTTTAAAATTTTACTACGGGCCGCAGGTATAGAAATATTTAATACGATGGATTTGCTGAAATTCATTTAAAATTGGAGATGGAGCCGAATTCCTCCAGAAGGAAAGTGAGCCGAGAGAAACCCTTCTCAGGTTCAGTTATGAGGAACACAATATCATCTGCGAATGCAGCAGAAGAAAGTGCCTTTTCTCCAATGCATAGTCCTTGAATATCCGGGTCCAGTCTAACCCTCTGGAGGAAGGGCTCCAAGGCGAGTATAAAAAGAGTGGGTGATAGAGGGCATCCCTGCCGTGTGCCATTTCTTATGTCAAAAGGTGGGGATAATATTTCATTCACTTTTAGCCTAGCATAAGGTTGAGAATAGAGTGAGAAAATAGCCATAACAAATTCCTTAGGGATCTTAAATTTTAAAAAAGCTGCTTCCATATCCTGCCAGTCCGTGACTGGCGTCATTAGGGAGGACGCTTCACTTTCCTTTAGGCTGGGCAAGTTTAAAGTTTCAAAAAAGGATTCAAGCTGGGCTTTAGTATTTTGGTCATCTCCTTCCGGGGAAACCAGTCCCTTGAGGTTGTACAATTAGGAATAGTATCGTTGAAACTCTTTGGTGATATCGAGTGATGTGGTAACTGTGTTGTGGGCTTGCTTTATTAATGTTAGTTAATTTACTCCCTCGATTACCCTGTGAGTAGACCACCTGTTTAAAGTGCATATGTTGCCTGTTAAACCTGGTAGCCAGACAGAGTTTCAGTTCACTCCTTAGAGCAGTTTTTGAGACAATTTTGCTGCTAGTTCCAATTTAGCTATCTGAGATAATTTCTCATCTATTACTTTTTGTTGTGTCTTTTTTAGCCTGGAACCTAAGGCAATTAGGTGCCCTCTTATGTACGCTTTGTGGGCCTCCCATACAGTCGGTATCCCTAGATCCCCCATGGAATTTATTTGAAAATATTCCTCTAGTAGCTTTTCAAGGTGCAATCTATCATCCAATGTGTCCAATAATTAGATATTTAAGCGCCACCTCCACTCACGAGGTGATGCCTGAATTGGCCGCAGGTTTAAATGAATGGGTGCGTGGTTCGATACTGTCATTGTATCCACACTTGAGCTCTCTAGATATGTCAGAAGGCCCTAAGAGACAAACAGTTAGTCCGGTCTCTGGTAAGAGGTGTGAACCTGGTCCGCCACGAGTCCATGACCCCCCAGCTCAACCAAACAGCTGTTTATCTTTCTCAGTTTTACCTGCGAGATCTGGGACTTGCCTACCGAAGAATCTAATAGGGCGTTTAGGGTGATATTTAGGTCCCCCCCCCCCCCCCCGATCAGGATAGATCCGACAGCGAAATGTTTAAGGTTATCTAATTGCTCTATGGGCCAGGAAGCTTGGTCCGAGTTGGGGGCATATAAATTTGCAACTGTCACTTTAGCATTGTTAAGTTTACCCTTTAGGAAAAGTACTCTGCCCTCTGTATCTTTATACTGGGACTCACAAATAAAATTGGTGGATCTATGGAAAAAAAAAATAGAAACCCCTTTAGTTGCAGAAGTAGGGTGTGAGCTGTGGAATCCCTGGGGGAATTGTTTCCCTGGCAGGCTCATACATCTGCCTCCTTTGTAGTGTGTTTCCTGCCATAGAAGGATCCTAGTGTCATATCTTTTCGTGAGGAGAGCCACATTATGCCTTTTGAAAGGAGAGTTAAGACCCCTTACGTTGAATAAAGTAAGACTTAAAGAATCTCCCATTACAAGGACAGTGAGCAACAATCAGCTTTTTTCAGAGAACTCAGGAAGACAAAAAAGTAAATTAGCAATCAGTAGAGCACAGAGTAATACTTCAATGTAGTTAAATCACCAATCAAGAGCTATTAGTACAGGGGAAGGGGAAGGGGAGGAAAGAGAGAAAAGCAACAGCAAAAATACAAGAGTAAGTTACTGTTAGATTAGGGGGCAGTCAGATCCAGAATCTCGAGACCAATCGGGAAACTACCCCTTAATTTCAGGAGCCCTCTTCCAAGCGAGACAGAGGAGCCGATAATAGTTACTTAAGATCTCAAACTAACTTTTGAGCCCTATCTGTCGGGCACAACAAGGACCAATAATCTTGGGAAACAGAGAACATTAAAAATCACTTCTCTGGGGGGAGAAAAACAGTTAAACAATCAAGAGAAATGAGCAGGTACCAATAATGGCTCCCTTAAATAACCAGTGGGTCTGACTGGAGGAAGGATTATTGCAGCCCTAGGAGAGAACACCGATTGCACACCACAGGTCAAGCGTCCGCTCCCAGAGTATCCCCGCTACTCTTTTTCTTTTTGCCTCTCAGCGATTTGGTGCTGCCCACGGTCGTCCAGCTCTCTGGGGCAGACAGCTTAGAAAGGCGAGGGAAATCCAGCAGCGGGAACCAGCTAGGAATCTCAATAGGGTCAAGATCCTAATATTTCCAGCTATCCTGTAGGTCTTCAGGTATGCGTATGTTGAATTTCCTGCCTTTATATGAGATTCCCAGTCCAAAGGGGAATAGCCATGCATACTTAATGTACTTCGCTTTTAGTGCCTCCAGCAGTGGTCGTAATAAGCGACGTTTAGCCAGGGTAGATGGTGCAAGATCTTGAAAAATCTGAAGCAGAGCATCAGCATATTGTAAGTCCTTGCAATTCCTTGCGGCACGCAAGATGGCGACAGCATCTGGAAATGACAGTATTTTACAAAACTCGTCTCTCGGGGGTTCAGCCGCTGCGGGCTGAGCTCCAAGAGCCCTATGAATGTGTTTAATCGAGACAGATGCCATTTTGTCCGCCCCCAGCAGGGAACCAAAGATTTCCATTGCAATTTTATGTAGTGGATCACCAGCCCAGGTAACTTGTTCCACTGATTGATCACCCTCACTGTCAGAAAGTTTTTTCTAATATCTAATCTGTGTCTCCTCCCTTTCAGGTCCATCCTATTGCTTCTAGTTTGCAGAATCGGAATTGTATGTGTGGTATTCACATGATCTACCAACAAGATGAAAGGAGGTCAAAGAGAACTGAGGCCCTGGCATAACCTGCTGGTGGGTGATGACACAAGAAAGAGTGAAGTAGATAGTATTGATTTCTTTAAACACCTATTGCCCTTGGTAACTCATAATTAACCATTGGCCACCCGTGGACATGACATTTATGCACACTGGATCCTGAGGTATTTATTTATCCAGACACCTATAAATATTTGTGTGAAATCCAGCTGTCTGAAGAAAAAGTCTATGTACTTCAAAACACGTTACCTGGGGGGGGGGGGGTGCAAGGCCTGACTGAGGACCGAAAAGAATACTTCACATTAAGCTCCACTCGACATCAGCCTAAAAAGCATATATAAATTGGCTAAAGAGCAATCCAGCATCGGAGGAGATAATATAAAGGTCCCTGGGACCCACAATGACCAACAAGGGGACCTCCATAGCCCCACCCCAGAGTTCTTCTGACCTTTTTGCAGCACAATGTGCTGGCTGGGAGCAGACTGTAATGCCTAGTAGGCCCTTCCTCCACTATCGGCACTTCAGCAGGAAAAAAGTTAGCAATAGCTTCTCCTCACCCTGCAGTTAATATTGTTGTCACCACTGAGAACACAGGGACCATGCTGAGAGGATCTCTGGAAGCCTTGCCGCAGGAGGGGGTGAGTGTTTGTGTGGGAGGTGGAAGGGAAAGTCCTGTGTTGTTAAGCAGGCCTGTACAAACAGCTCTAAGGAGCACAGCCCCCTCCACCTCTGCAAGCCCTGAAAAACAAAGACCAAGACTGTCCATACACCTTCCCTTACAAAACTGCTCTGCCACGACAGAAGATCCCATAGCCAGTGTCCCCTCCACCAAACAACTGGCATAAAACGTATGATAATGGCTCTGAGAGGCTCAATACAGAGTGATATAAATCAGTTATCCTCTGTTTTCAATTCCAACGTACAAGAGTTGGAGAATGCATCAACCATGTGGAAAGCAAAATGGAAGAAATAACCCCTTCCCATAATAGCCTAGCTGATGCGCACTGTGCCCAGGAAGAAGTGAACTCTATCAGGAATAAATTGGCAGACCTGGAAGATAGAAAGAGCCGCAACATAAAATTTCAGGGAGTCTCTGAAAGCAGAGCTAAAGAATCTAAACTCATAATGTCAATCCTTCCAAATACGCTGAAAGAAGAGCTTACTATAGATAGCACACACAGACTACCCAAGCCCAAATTCTTCTCAGAAAAGACGCCGAGAGATGTCATAGCGAGGATTCATTTTTTCATGTGAAGGAAGCACATGATGTTCTCAGTGAGAAAGTAGGATCCCAGACTACTTCATATGTTGATATACAACTGTATACGGACTTATCCCAGATCACCATCCAGGCTGGGAGGGCCTTGTCAACCATCACACCTGTGCTGAGAGATGCAAAAACCCAGTATAAATGGGGTTTCCCCACAAAATTACTAATTCATAGAGAAAATAACCTTACATATAATTGCATCCCCAAAAGAGAGAGAAAGGCTTCTACTATCCTGGGGTATACCAATCTCTGTAAAAAGGAATGCAACACACCAACACATCAGGACCCAAGAAAATATCTACAGACTGATCTCACTCCTCAGTGTAATCAAAGTTTCCTTTAAAGGGGTTGTCCCGCAGCAGCAAGTGGGTCTATACACTTCTGTATGGCCATATTAATGCACTTTGTAATGTACATCGTGCATTAAATATGAGCCATATAGAAGTTATACACTTACCTCCTCCGTTGCTTGCGTCCCCGTCTCCATGGCGCCGACTAAAGCTGCTTCTTTAGTCGCACGAACAGTTGCGCTTGCGCACCGAAGGATTCCTCTTCTGTCTACCTCCGGGCTCACGAGCTGCGTCCTGGCTCCTCCCTCTTCTCCGCATCACCGTAGCTCCGCCTCCGTCACGTGGTGCCGATCAGGCAATTAGGTGGCTGTAATCGGCAGTGGAACACAAGACAGGAGAAGATAATCCACGGTGCACCATGGGAGAAGACCCGCGGTGCACCATGGGAGAAAACCGCGGTGCACCTTGAGAAAGGACCGGCGGCCATCTTTAAAAGAAGAAAAGAAGAAGCTGCCCGAACGGGGATGCAGGTAAGCGATTTTTTTTTTTTTTTTTAAATAACAAAGGGATTGTTTTTAACAGGGCACAATGTGTAGAAAGAAAAAAATTTTGATTTCGCCGCGGGACAACCCCTTTAAGGATTATGAATCAGTGAGACTTTTCTAACCTTATCTGGCTGGATATGCTCCCAAAAGATTTTACTGATATAGGCTGAAACCCACAAGGCAAACTTTTATTTGCTTCTCTCCAGATTATGCAGGTAGTAATTCCTTCTCTATTATGTGTTCTATTTGATAGTTTTGTTTTCCAGATCCGTACCAAAGAAAGAAGTCAAGTGTGTGAAGCAAGCACGCATAACTAGAGATTTCAGCTTTTTTTGTGTTACTGTTATACTGTTTCCTTTAACCTTTGCAGCCGCAGTCAGGGTTCCCAAACGATTCAGCATTAATTCTAAGGGTCATGTCACTTAAACTTATGTCGCTAAACGAGAGGGGACAGAATACTCCCTTCAAGAGGGTGCCGATTTGGAGAGATGCTTGCTTAGATAAAGCAGATGGGATATGCATAGAAGAAATGCATTTCTCGTCTGCCGCTAAACCAAAATTCTTCAACAAAAAGTTTCCCCCAGATTTACATGGCTTGTGCTCCAAAAAAGAAAGCAGGGGTGTTAATAGCATTTAAAGAAGATATTGATTTTGTGTTGACTGAAGAGGTAGCAGATGATAGGGGTAGATCTTATCCTTACAGGGACATTAAACAAAGAAAACAGTATGGTTAAAGATGAGCAAGTATACTCGCTAAGGCACATTACTGGAGCGAGTAGTGTCTTGGCCGACTATCTCCCCGCTCGTCTCTAAAGATTTGGGGGCCGGCGGTGGGCGGGGAGGGGGGGGAGAGATCTCTCTCTCCCTCTCTGACTCCCACTCCCCGCCGCAACTCACCTGTTACCGGCGCCGCCCCCTGAATCTTTAGAGACGAGCCGGGAGATACTCGGCTAAGGCACTACTCGCTCGAGTAATGTGCTTTAGCGAGTATACTCACTCATCTAATTATGATTTCAAATATATACGCCCCGAGCAGTGCCCAGATTTCCATTTTGAATAAAGTTATAAAAAAATAAGACGGCTACAAAGAGGAAATCTGGTTGTGCGAGAACTTTAATATCACTCCTGATAGGAAAATTGACTCCACTAACAAACATAGAAGATCCCCAATATTGTCCCATTGGTTGCATAAAGAATCCTTATATGATACCTTTAGATATCTCAACTCCTCCTTGCAAGACTTTAACGTTTTTCTCCTCAGGCAAAGACCATTCTCACGTATATTTTTATTTTCGGTACATAGATGGACATGATCTATAGCTCAGTCTGCAGAGATTGGTATAATGATTTGGTCAGACCATGCTCCAATCTACTGTTATAACAGATTTTCAGAGACAATTATCAAACTTCATATGGGACAAGAAGAGGGCCAGAGTGGCAGCCAATATACTTTTCCTGCACCGCAGACAAGAGGGATTAGAACTACCTAATTTATGGTCTTATTATCAGGCTATAACTATGACCCTAACCACTCAGTGGCTTAAGAAAGAACAGAAATCACCATGGATTCATATTGAGAGACAGTTCAATGGGAACCTGTCACTAAAGCCCCTCCTTAAAGCCTCTATATTAAGTGTAATGTATTGGGGCCTTCATCATGTCTAGATATACAGAAATTGTTACCTCCCATGCAATCTTCTCTCCTGGCCTTGAGCCTGTGAGCTTACAAACTCAGACAAGACTCAAATAGGGAACTCAGATAAAGTTACCCTTGGATGTCCTTACCTTCTTTGTTCCCAACTTGTCTATAACAAGATGGACCAAACAGGGCAGCAGATAGATCACTGATATTTTAAATGATAAAAATACCGGTCCATACTCTTAAGAATACATTTGAATTTTAGACTTATTGTCAAACCCATTCTTTCCTAACAAATTCACATTTAGGGGAATGCATGCTCACTAAGACATTAGTGTAGCTCCTCTCCAAATGAGGCCCAGTATACAGATTTTACACTAGGAGATGTTACAACACCTTTCCTGGAGAGATGAGAAAAAATAAAAAAAGTACACCTATTAAATTGGGAACGGGACTTAGGAGAAACGTTCTCTCCGAAACAATAGTTATTGTCTTTTGAATGGGTAAACAAATCCACCAGGTGTGCTAATGTTTTACAATACCATTATAAACTATTAACTAGGTAGTACTGTATGCCCTCTAAATAGGCAAGAAGTTTACCCAACACCAATGATAGATTCTGGAGAGACTTTGGACATAAAAGGACTATCTTTCACTTGATGTGGGATTGTCCAATGATACATATGTACTAGGATGAGATATTTCAAATTATACAAATGACAACAGGCTGCAAAATCTCTAAAAACCCAAAATTAGCTTTGCTGTTGCTGGCATGCAAAGTGTTGCCCCCTCAGTTTCGGATGTGGACTTACTATTTTCTGCTAACCGCTAAACTCATATTGACTAGCAGGTGGAGATCTGCTATTCCCCCTAATACCAAAGAGTTACAGGTGGTGTTTGCAAATAACTGTACATATAAGAGACTATTTGCTTTAAATAATGAGAGTTTGCCCAGGTTTAATCAGAAGTGGAATTTCTGGATACTCCGTGCTCCAAAATAGAGATATGTGTGGCCTTTAGGCCATTGACTTCCCAGGTTTATCGATCAAACTTTTATCTAGTTTTCTAATACTTAATGTTTTAGAGTAAAAATTATTGCAACTAAACTCAGAATCACACAAAGTCAGGAGGGGAAAAACATAAATCAGTACTAGAAGGGATTATTGGATTATTCATTGTATTAGAGAGTTATTTAATAATGGGAAATTAGATGGACCTCTTGTTAGGATGTAAGGTATTAGATAGACAGCCATTATCTCCTCCTGACGGCAAATAAATATGCACATAATGGTAGATATGGACACCCAAGATTCCAAATACATGCTTTTTATTTTTTTGTCAATATGCTAAGAAAATTCGGGGTTTATGGAACCCAGATTTAAGAGGCTGCTAAGTATGTTATTCCTGTTTCAATATGATTTTCTAAATCAATGCAACTATTTTCCATTGTAAAACACCTTGCACTACGGTGAATATAATGCATGAGTGATTTATGTATAACAGTTGTTGCTATTAAAAGTGTAAAGATTGTTACTTAAACAATACAAAAGCGAACTGTAATGCAATGGTACTATATAATGTTAAAAAAACAAATAAAAAACAATTTTGATAAAAACACGTTACCTGCTGGTTCAAAATAAAATGTGCTTTTAAATAATTCAAAACAATCGAAATTTTCTCTTTCTTGAGTCAACATCCACCAACATGTTGCGTTAAAGCCTCCGTTCTCATTGTTATTCTTGCATATCAGATTGAAATGCTACCATGACCTAGGTTTCAGCATACAAGGCTGACAGCACCTATTGATTGCCGACTTCCTTTGGACATATCTTGCCTTAAGGTCCACGTTTCTGCAGCGCTCTGCTTAGCTCTCCTCCTATTCCTTACATGATGTACCAAAATCCAGGACTGGAGTGCTTTTTATTTCAATAAAGATCTGTTCAAGAGAAATCCCAGCAGTATGTATCATTTAATGGGGGATAACAATTAAGTGGGTGCACAAAAATAACTTGCGAGTGAATATTTAAGGGGCCTGCTAAGATTAGAAATATCTCTCTCTCTCTCTGTAATTTGGTGCTCGCTCGAGTAATTAGTTCTTAGGAGAATATCAATGCTCGATCGAGCATCAGGCTTAAACGAGCATGCTCGCTCATCTCTACTTGTAATCCATCTCCATAGAAAGCTACCATGAAATTAATAACAGATTATCACCGAGTGGTCCTCTCGGTGATAATCTTCTCTGAATTAAAGGACTTTACTGCCACGGTGATAATGAAATTTATAACGATTTACTATTGCAAAATTGAACTGCATACGTGTTTTTATAAAAGAAGAAAAATATATTTAGTATTTAACAATTACAGTCTTACAAAATAGAAGAGGCTGCTCTGAATAATCTTTTTTTTACAGTTATCATTACGATGTTATCTTCCTGAAGGCTTTCTTGATGTCTTCATTTCTCAGGCAGTAAATCATGGGGTTACTTAATGGAGTTACCATAGTATAGACAATAGAAATAATCTTCCGTAAGGCAGTATACTTTCCTCTCTCTGGAGTCATATAAATGGAAACTAAAGTCCCATAAAATATGGACACCACTGCCAGGTGGGAACCACAGGTAACAAAGGCTTTAGGGCCTCGAGTTGTTGACTTTATTTTTATAATTGTATGCACAATATAAACATAGGATACTACAACTATCAGGAAAGGACACACAAGTACAGGGATGCACATGAATGTAGCAAGTAGTCTCATTCTTAATACATTAGAACAAGACAATTCTATTAAGGGATTAATGTCACAGAAGAAATGATCAATGATGTTAGCCCTACAGAAACGAAGCTCGGAGAGGTTTACTGTTAAAATTAATGCAACAATAAAACCAAGAGTCCAAGAAAGAATAATATATTTCACACAGAGAAGGGAGGTCATCATGGTGTGATAATGCAGAGGTTTACATATAGCCAGATATCGGTCATAGGACATAACTGTCAGAAGGAAACATTCTAGAACTTCACAATGAGTAAAAATAAAATACTGAGTGAAACAGGTTGGAAGAAGTAGAGAGAAGCCATTGTTGAGAACCACATGAAGCATGGTTGGGACAATATCCGAAGACAAAATGATGTCCGATGTGGTGAGCTGTGTCAGGAAGAAGTACATGGGGCAGTGGAGGTTCTTGCTGTAAGACACCAGAGTGATGACCAAGAGATTTCCGCAGATTGTAAGAATGTAAATCACAAACACAAAAAGAAAAAAGCTGATTCTGAAATTATATGATCCCGGAAAGCCAAGTAGCAGAACTGTGGTTATGTTGATGACTTCCATTTTCTACAAAAAAAAGACAGCACGGTAATGTGTGTTGACATACTGATCTGTCCTGTCTTAATTTTTCTATAAACCCGTTTCCCGAAATGTATGGAAAAAAATGCCAAACAAATATGGAAAGGGCATAAAACGTAAAAAATGGACATATACATCCAATAGATGTCTCAATGAATGCCATCTATAAGGCATCCATCTGTTACCCTTAGACTTCCATATTAAGAAAGAGGTATATATTTTTTTTCAGGATGGGTATGCCTCTGATAGATTGACCATCCAGTAACCAAATGTTCCCATTTTTAATAAAATGTATATATCTGAAGGATGCTTCAACAGATGCCATCCATCAGCTGTCTGTTACCCATAAGTTCCCATATCTTATGTATACATTTAAAAAAATGTATGCTTCCCTTATTGGATGGAGCAAGATCATGTCGGCTTGGTATAATAGCAAATTAGCTCAGTTCAAGATAAATGAAAAGTGGACTCATCTCTACATACTTAGTAACATAGTAACAATTTATAAGTAGAGATGAGCGAGTATACTCGCTAAAGGCAATTGATCGAGCGAGCATTGCCTTTAGCGAGTATCTCCCCCGCTCGAGATTGAAGGTTCGGGTGCCGGGGCGGGGGAGCGGTGAGTATCGGCTGTCAGCAGGAGGGAGCGGGGGGGAGAGAGGGAGAGAGAGATCTCCCCTCCGTTCCGCCCCGCTCTTCCCCGCAGCTCCGTGCCTGCTGCCGGCACCCGAACCTTCAGTCTCGAGTGGGAGAGATACTCAATAAAGGCAATGCTCGCTCGAGCAATTGCCTTTAGCGAGTATACTCGCTCATCTATATTTATAAGGTTAAAAAATCCTTCCATCCAGTTCAGCCTCCTACCCTACAATGTTGATCCAGTGGAAGGTATCAACCCACCCTTCATGAAGTAGAAGCTAATTTTCCCCATTTTAGAGAAAAATATTATTTGTGACACCAAATCTGGCAATCAGAATAATTTCCAAGAACTATGACCCATCTCCAGGAATCTAGTGATCAAATTTTTTTCCATATTACACTCAATAAAGGCATCCAGGCCTCTCTTAAGCTCTTTTAATTAGTTTGCCATTACTACATTCTCTGTCAGAGAGTTCCATTGTCTCACTGCTCCTACAGTAAAGAACCCCCTTCTATGTTGGTATAGAAAATGTATTTACTGTAGACGTAGCGGGTGCCCCCTTGTTACAATACTGGGAATAAAAAAAACATCATGGGAGAGATCGCTGCATTGACCCTTGATTTGTTTAAACTGTACATATTCATTAGGTCGCTTCTCAGTTGTTTTTCTGAACTAAATAACTTTTGTATTGATGATCTCTTTGGGTATTGTAGTCCACCCATTCCATTTATTACTTTAGTTGCCACCTAACAAGCCTGAATACATCTACTATAATCTATAGTGAATTGATCCTTCCTGCATTAACATGGGGGGGGGGGGGGGGTAATAGGTTGAACTGGATGGACATATGTCTTTTTTCAGCCTTGCATACTATTGTGCAATGTTACTATGAACACATTGAACACATGTCCTACAATTCCAAACCTGATGATCTCTTCATTGAGTTGAACATCAACATGCAATAAAATAACACAGAACATGGAAGTAGCAACCATTAAAGTAAAAAAAAATATATGAAGATACACAAATGATCTAAGAAGAAAATACACTCAATATCATAAATGTTGAGAATCTAAGGCCCTGTTCACCTTATTGACATGGATGTCATTCATAATGAGGCCAGCCATCTTTGAGACACATAACAGCTGCTAGAGTGATAGTTTCACCTAGAACAAACCTTTTCACTTAATTTTCTAATTAACCGTTTTACCAGTACACACAATACAATGAACAAATCTCAAACCTGGCAAATCAATTTGGCCAATGCATCCTACAGTTTGATAAACACAAACTCTATTGCAGTGAAGAAAATGGTCTAAAGAGTTAAACTCAAACAGAGCAATCTAATCTTTAGTTTTCTAACATCTACAGATCTTCCATAACACTGTGCAACATAATTTTTGTAACAGGTAAGCAGATAGGTGGTTTATAGTAAACTTTAGTGTGCTCAATTCAAAATGATATCCATTTTATTCTGTTGCAAAGTATTAAGGCATCAGAATGCAATCCTAAGCTCTCGCTCACGACCTGAAGGTTACGGGTATAATCCCCACATGATTCAGGTAGCCGGCTCGAGGTTGACTCAGACCTCCATCCTTTCAAGGTTGGTAAAATGAGTAGTTAGCTTTCTTTGGGGTGTCTGTGGGGGATGGGGGTGGGGGTAATAAACAAATTACCTGAAAGCGCTGTGGAATCAATTGGCGCTATACAAATAACAAAATCCACCCTTCCAATTGCTTTTGTACTTTATGGAACTTTTGTACTTCTTATATGCTTATATAATGAATCCAGTAGGCTTGCCATTTGTCTCAACATCAACTAACTCATATGGAAATACATGTTCTTGAAAGTGGGCTGTCCTTCGTCCTGACGACCCACTATGAGGCATTCATCTGGATGAAGGACATCTCCCTCTTTTATAAGAAAACTGCAATGGAGAAAATATGTTGCCTTAAAAGACAAAAACCTATGAAGAAATTACGTCTATCACCACAGGATATTCTGGAGGCGAGAATGCTTTCGCATTAGAAAATGAAGAGCCAGATTCAGGCCCATGCACTGATCTAAAATTGCCCAATAAATCTACTCCACCAGCAATCCACTGTCCACAGTTGGATAGTTTTGAAAAATTGGTGACTTGTGATCTTAAAGCGCTGCGTCTTCAGAAAGGTCCACCCAATATGAATGAAGCAGAGTTATCAGGGACTTGAAAAAATGAGGCTTTGATTATTAAACAAGGATGGAAATATTAAACAACTCAGATAAGGGCAGAAATATTGTGGTCCTTGATAGGAGTTTATATGTCCTAATGTGTGATCAGATTTGAGTGACTCCGATACTTATACTAGGGCAAGTGAGGGCATTAATGTCTGCCAGGGGTACCCTTTTGGGCACCCTGGATGTGGAGGCACTTTATAGTTCCATTCCGCACCAGGGGGTTCTGAAGACAGTTGAATACTTTATATCTCAAAAAGGCGCACAATGTAGAGAACATAATATCTTCCTAGTCAATCTTCCACACTTTGTATTAACATACAATTTCTATCTCTTTCACACTAAGCTCTTCCACCAGTTCAGGGATATTGTGATGAGAACGTTATGTGCCCTATTCTATGCCAACGAATACCTGGGCTGGTGGGAGGAAAAGTACATGCTTTCTGAGTCTAACGAGATCTGGTCCACCAGGATCCTTCAGTGGATCAGATATATTGACGATATCCTTATACTGTGGACGGAAGCAAATCAGAATTCATGGAGTTTGTTGACACACTTAACCATAATGACCTCAATCTGAAGTTCACCTCAACTGTAAGTGTGGAATTTCTGGACGTTGCACTAACTTCACAATCTACAATCTCCTCTGACCTTTTTCGTAAGCCAACAGCAACAAACAATCTGCTTACCTGGGATAGCTTTCATCCATATGCCCTTAAAAAGGGTATCCCAAACAGGCAATACTTATGTACACAATGTAACTGCTCAGATGACTCCTCTTTTGAGGTAGAATGCGTAAAACTAACTAAGAGGTTTGAGCAGCGATACTATCCATCTGACGTACTGAAAGAGGCTTAAGAATTTGCCCGAAGTAAAGACAGAGGTGAACAGTTAGTCCCGAGATAATGTGAACAATCCAAAGATCTAAGAATCATAGGCACTTATGATACAGGCCATAAACAAGTCAAAGAGATTTTGACCAAATATTGGGACATTTTACTAAACGATACAGACTTGGCAACTTCACTCTCAGATTTTCCTTGCATCAGCTATAGGCATGGTGATAATATGAGGGATAACTCGGTAAAAAGCGATTTTAAATCAGCTGTTGGCCAAAACAATTGGCTTGGGATGTTGCGCTCTACGGGTACATTCTCTTGTTCTAAATGTGCAGCATGTCTCTATATCCATAAAAGCCACATGTTCTCATCATCTGTAATAAATACGACATGCGTGATTTCATTAATTGCCTCACAAAAAATGTTGTGTACTTGATCACCTGCCCCTGCAATAAACAATACTTTGGCAAAACACGCCAGCAATTCAGTAGACGGATTCTGGGACATGTCGGTAACATCAAGAGAAAAGAATCGACTCCAGTGACAAATCATGTCTGGGAAGAATACACGGGGGACGCAGAATGCCTCCAATTTTAAGGAATCAAATTGGTTAAAAAAGATCAAAGAGGGGGAGATGTAGACCCGCTTTTGCTGCGCAAGGAGGCAGTATGGATTTATAGATTGGACATTATCCATCCGAAAGGTCTAAATAAAAATATTTCTTTCAATTGTTTTATACGAGGGGCTGCTGATAAGTCTTTGGCTTTACCCAGAAAGAAACGAGATAGGAAGATGAAACTTGGCATTTATTCCACATCCTCTCCACTGATGTCAACACAGTTCTAACATCGGTATTCCAAGTTCTGTAAACCTTGCAAAAAGAAAGATTTTGGTTGTGCCTCAAACCAGTCATCCGTAGCAGCCATGATAACAGAAATAGTGTAAAATTTGGTACCCTTGAGGTGTTTCTTCAGGTTTGGAAACAGATGATAGTCGGAGGGAGCTAGATCTGGTGAATAAGGTGGGTGGTCAACCAGCTGGAAGCCTAGCTCCACCAGTTTTGCCGTGGTCGCGTGTGCAGTGTGAGCGGAGGCGTTGTCTTGCAGGAACAAGATTCCTTTGGACAGCTTGCAGCACCTTTTGGCCGTCAGAGCTGACTTCAATTGGTCCAAAAGTTCAATGCAATATCTTGCATTAATGGTGGAACCATTTTGAAGGTAGTCCACTAGCAGCATGCCCTCCTCATCCCAGAACACAGACGCCATCACCTTAGTGGCTGAACTTCTTTGGGCGAGGAGAACCACTGTGCCTCCACTCTTTTGACTGCTCCTTGGTTTCAGGGTCATACCAATAAATCCAGGTCTCATCCATAGTGACCAGTCAATCCAGGAAGTTCTTATCAGTCCAGAAACGCTGACAAATGGATTGGGAAGTTTTCACTCGCATACTTTTCTGATCTGTTGTCACATATTTGGGGACCCACATTACAGATGGCTTCTTCATGTTCAAATGTTCATAAATAATTACACAAACACATTCACGAGAAATCCCCATGATGTCTGCTATTCCTTTAGCTGAAATTGGCCGATTCTTCAGTATGAGGTTGTGCACAGCATTGACGATCTCCGGAACAACAACCTCTCTTGGTTGTCCAGGACGTTCCTCATTATTGGTGCTGAAGTGGCCCATTTTAAATTTGGCAACCCAGTTCTTAACTGTAGAATATGAAGGGCATTGATCCCCCAATGGGAATGGGGATAGCCTATGATTAACAAACAATATGGTAAAATAGCTCTATCTAGGAGTAATAATATAGTAGAAGATTGACTGAAACAACAGATCTATTCCCAAACCTATGTAGTAAGGCGGAAGTGCTTAATAGATATATTTGGCTCATGTTATCAAACACAAAGCAATAATCAGATATTTGCGCATTAGTGTATAAAACCTGTATTTATATGACTTACCCTCTAATTAAGCTCAATTTTTCTGTTGATCCGCTAAATGAACAGCAGTGAAACCTGAACTGACACTCTAAATATCAGTGTAAAACATGTATCTATAAGAATTACGATCTAATCAAGCTCAATTCCTTTCCTGATGATCCGCTAAATTAAAGCGGGGAAACGTGTAGAAGAAATTTCACCTTTGATCTTTAGTACAAAGCATGCGACCGTGTGAAGAAATAAAACCTTGAGCTTTTTTGTGGTGCGCATAGGTGCATAATCTTACACCATGTGGGTTTGCATACACTTATTTTCTAGCCAAGCAGTATATTGCAGATGGTATAATACACAACTGAGCTCTGGTCTGGGGAACATGAGCACGTACTAGCGGGGAGAACAATCTTGGTCTGGGGTACATGAGCACATACCAGCGGGGAGAACAATCTTGGTCTAGGGTACATGAGCATGTACTAGCGGATTGAACAATCTTGAGCTACTGCAGGTCTATGAGTTATGTGCTGTCTGAGTAGTTCATACCTCCTGCAATCAGGCAAAGTTGTAACCTGCCGATTAGCCAAGATTGAAAATACCCACTATCACCCAGAATAAGCAGGAAAAACATTAGTTGCTCTCTGAACGCATCAATACCCAAACCCTACTATAGATGAGCTTCTGAATGGTGTATTTATCAGAGCCCATAGGCTATTATACAATATTAATGAGCCTATACCACATGCCATGCCACAGTACCTTCTCTTCATATACCAGAGATTTATCTAAGATATTATCAAGATATTCATCGTTGACACACTATCCTATTGGCCGATATTTCGGTATGCGTTTTGTTACGCGTGTGGTAGGTCAAATTTATTCCAGCCCAGTTAAGGATTAATCACACCTTATCCGTTACTGCCGCTACTGTGTATGCGCTTTGTGAATATTTTTTAGGAGATATTTAATAAACTTTAATACTTAAATATAAGTATTTTCTGTGAGGGACTATTTTTCTAAATGTAATACATTATGGCTGAGCGTCACGGATGTCAGAACAACCCAGACAATTTCTGCTATGTCTGCAGCAGTTCACAACAAAGACACAGCGGAGTAACATAACATCCTTGGTACATTGTGCCTATTACAAGTATTTCAGAATAAAGCTTGGTGACCAAGATAAGAAGTGGCACCGCACATCATCGGTGTGTCATGTAACACACAGCTCACACAGTGGCTGAAAGGCACGAGTAGAATGCCATTTGCCATTCCAATAGTATGGCAAGAACAAAGAGACCCCCATACTGACTTTTATTTTTGCAAGACAAATACCAAAGGTTTTTCCAGTAAACAGAAAGATAACATTAGTCTGCAATAAAACCTCATGATGCCAGATTACCTATTCCTAATCCAATGAGAGGGTTGCTAGTGGCCTCTGGCTGAGCAGCATCTCCGGGACTACTATGGTGGTCGCTACCACTACTCAGGCCAATATAGGGGACACTGATACTACTGGGCCACTATGGTGGTCACTACCACTACTCAGGCCAATATAGGGGACACTGATACTACTGGGCCACTATGGTGGTCACTACCACTACTCAGGCCAATATAGGGGACACTGTTACTACTGGGCCACTATGAGGGTCACTATTACTCCTATGGCCACTATGGGGATCACTATTACTACTGATACAACTGTGGTGGTCACTATTGCTACTGGGGCTACTATAGGGGTCACTATTGGGGCTCATTCCCATGGACATAAGTGTATTTCAGTCATGAAAATGTGGTATGTATTTGAACAACAACAACAAAAAATCCCTTTTGCCCATGTTTTTCACCAGCTTCAATGTGTTTTTAGGTGCACAAATACACTGCATATTTCCATATGCAAAAAAATAACGTAGCCAGACTCATTGAAATGGTGTGCAAATAAGCAGGTTTCCTGCGTACTCACTGCATATTTGTGCCTGCTCATTCATTTCAATGGCTCATTGCAGTGTGTAATACGCCCAACAAGGTCATGCTGCAGATTTTTTCATGAATGAGTTCTATTCACTACACATTCCGCACATAAGACATCTCAGTCATTGGACACAAGGAAAAGTTCATTCCAAATATGATGGGCGACTTTTGCTGGTTCTTACAGAGGGAAAGTAATGTTTCTTACAGGAGAAAGTCAAGATCCAAGCATCATTTTCAGCCAAAAACATTTAATAGTAATATGGTAATAGGAATGTCCAAGCTGTTGTCACCTTAAATAAAGGAAGCGGTTCATAACTTGAAAGTGAGACGTGCAGCTCGTACACAATGGTACCAATGTAATCAAAGTTCAATTTTACTGAACATATCAATGACTTTCTGTTATGAACATTTTTTAAAACTTTGTTGCACGGTGTAATTATCCAGCCAAATCACAGCTGGCAACATCAAAGTCATCGACAGATCCTTGTTGTGAAAAGGGCGCACATGCCTTCAACCTCTGAATGTAATTATTCCATCCACAGAAAGCAAGCTGAGATCTGGACAATGCTGAGAAATTGTAACGCAACAACACACCTTTATATAATATAGGATATTTGGCATGCTGGGAAATATTCTGCCTCTTATAGCTTGAATATTTATACTCTAAACACTTAGATCCTCTCAAGAGAGCGTAGTAAGTCTCCAAGGAGGAGAAGCACAAGAATACACTGAATTGCAAAGAAAAAAAAAAGAGCTTTCACAGTGTTAATTAGGTATTAATGTCCCCTCCATACATCTCTGACCTAATATCCTGATACCACCACATGTAATCTATATACAACCTGTCCCTCCATACATCTCTGACCTAATATCCTGATACCCCCACATGTAATCTATATACAACCTGTCCCTCTATACATCTCTGACCTAATATCCTGATACCCCCACATGTAATCTATATACAACCTGTCCCTCTATACATCTCTGACCTAATATCCTGATACCACCACATGTAATCTATATACAACCTGTCCCTCCATACATCTCTGACCTAATATCCTAATAACTCCCACATGTAATCTATATACAACCTGTCCCCTCCATACATCTCTGACCTAATATCCTGATACCCCCACATGTAATCTATATACAACCTGTCCCTCTATACATCTCTGACCTAATATCCTGATACCCCCACATGTAATCTATATACAACCTGTCCCCCCCCATACATCTCTGACCTAATATCCTGATACCACCACATGTAATGTATATACAACCTGTCCCTCCATACATCTCTGACCTAATATCATAATACCCCCACATGTAATCGATATACAACCTGTCCCCCATACATCTCTGACCTAATATCCTGATACCCCCACACATGCAATGTATATACAACCTGTCCCTCTATACATCTCTGACCTAATATCCTGATACCCCACATGTAATCTATATACAACCTGTCCCCCCCCATACATTTCTGACCTAATATCCTGACACCACCACATGTAATGTATATACAACCTATCCCTCCATACATCTCTGACCTAATATCATAATACCCCCACATGTAATCTATATACAACCTGTCCCCCATACATCTCTGACCTAATATCCTGATACCCCCACATGTAATCTATATACAACCTGTCCCTCCATACATCTCTGACCTAATATCCTGATACCACCACATGTAATCTATATACAACCTGTCCCCTCCATACATCTCTGACCTAATATCCTGATACCTCCCACATGTAATCTATATACAACATGTCCCCTCCGTATATTTCTGACCTAATACCCTGATACCCCCCACATGTAATCTATATACAACCTGTCCCTCCATACATCTCTGACCTAATAATATCCTGATACCGCCCATATGTAATCTATATACAGCCTGTCCCCTCCGTATATCTCTGACTTAATATTCTGATACCCCCACATGTAATCTATATACAACCTGTCCCCTCCGTACATCTCTGAGCAAATGTCCTGATACCCCCCAAATGTAATCTATATACAGCTTGTCCCTCCATGCATCTCTGACCTAATATCCTCATACCTCCCACTTGTAATCTATTTACAACATGTACCTTCATACGTCTCTGACCTAATATCCTGATACCCCACATGTAATCTATATACAAGCTGTCCCTCCATACATCTCTGACCTAATATCTTGATACCGCCCATATGTAATCTATATACAGCCTGTCCCCCCATACATCTCTGACCTGATATCCTGATACCCCACATGTAATCTCTATACAACCTGTCCCTTCATACATCACTGACCTAATATCCTGAAACTCACCACATGTAATCTTTATACAGCCTGTCCCCTCCGTCCATCTCTGACCTAATATCCTGATACCCCCACATGTAATCTATATACAACCTGTCCCTTCATACATCTCTGACCCAATATCCTGATACCCCCCACATGTAATCTATATACAACCTGGCCCCCATACATGTCTGACCTAATATCCTGATACCCCCCCACATGTAATCTATATACAACCTGTCCCCCCATACATCTCTGACCTTATATCCTGATACCTCCCACATGTAATCTATATACAACATGTCCCTTCATACATCTCTGACCTAAAATCCTGGTACCCTCACATGTAATCTATATACAACCTGTTCATACATACATCTCTGAGCTAATATCCTTATACCTCCTGTATGTAATCTATATACAACCTGTCCCGTCTGTACGTCTCTGACCTAATATCCTGATACTCCCACATGTAATCTTTATACAACCTGTCCCCTCCATACATCTCTGACCTAATATCCTGATACCCCCCACATGTAATCTATATACAACCTGTCCCCTCCATACATCTCTGGCCTAATATCCTGATACCCCCCACATGTAATCTATATACAACCTGTTCCCTCCGTACATCTCTGACCTAATATCCTGACACCCCCCACATGTAATCTATATACACCCTGTACCCCATACATCCCTGTCCTAATATCCTGATACCCCCACATGTAATCTATATACAACATGTTCCCTCCGTACATCTCTGACCTAATATCCTGATACCCCCACATGTAATCTATATACAACCTGTCCCCTCCACACATCTCTGACCAAATATCCTGATACCCCCCACATGTAATCTATATACAACCTGTTCCCTCCGTACATCTCTGACCTAATATCCTGACACCCCCCACATGTAATCTATATACACCCTGTACCCCATACATCTCTGTCCTAATATCCTGATACCCCCACATGTAATCTATATACAACATGTTCCCTCCGTACATCTCTGACCTAATATCCTGATACCCCCACATGTAATCTATATACAACCTGTCCCTCCATACATCTCTGACCTAATATCCTGGTACCCCCACATGTACTCTATATGAAACCTGTCCCTCCATACATCTCTGACCTAATATCCTGATGCCCCCACATGTAATCTATATACAAACTGTCCCTCCATACATCTCTGACGTAATATCCTGATATCCCCACATATAATCTATATACAACCTGTCCGCTCCACACAGCTATGACCTAATATCCTGATACCCCACATGTAATCAATATACAAATTGTCCCCTTCATACATCTCTGACCTAATATCCTGATACCCCCCACATGTAATCTTTATACAAGCTGTCCCTCCATACATCTCTGACCTAATATCCTGATACCCCCCACATGTAATCTATATACAAGCTGTCCCTCCATACATGTCTGACCTAATAATATCCTGAAGCCGCCCATATGTAATCTATATACAGCCTGTCCCCTCCATACATCTCTGACCTAATATCCTGATACCCCGCCCACATGTAATCTATATACAACCTGTCCCCTCCGTATATTTCTGACCTAATACCCTGATACCCCCCAAATGTAATCTATATACAAGCTGTCCCTCCATACATCTTTGACCTAATATCCTGACACCCTCCACATGTAATCTATATACACCCTGTACCCCATATATCTCTGTCCTAATAACCTGATACCCCCACATGTAATCTATATATAACCTGTTCCCTCCGTACATCTCTGACCTAATATCCTGATACCCCCACATGTAATCTATATACAACCTGTCCCCTCCACACATCTCTGACCAAATATCCTGATACCCACCAAATGTAATCTATATACAGCCTCTCCCTCCATACATCTCTGACCTAATATCCTGATACCCCCACATGTACTCTATATGAAACCTGTCCCTCCATACATCTCTGACCTAATATCCTGATGCCCCCACATGTAATCTATATACAAACTGTCCCTCCATACATCTCTGACGAAATATCCTGATATCCCCACATGTAATCTATATACAACCTGTCTCCTCCATACAGCTATGACCTAATATCCTGATACCCCCCACATGTAATCAATATACAACCTGTCCCCCCATACATCTCTGACCTAATATTCTGATACCTCCCACATGTAATCTATATACAAACTGTCCCTCCATACATCTCTGACATAATATCCTGATACCTCCCACATGTAATCTATATACAACATGTCCCTTCATACATCTCTGACCTAATATCCTGATAGCACCACATGTAATCTATATACAACCTGTCCCCTCCGTACATCTCTGACCTAATATCCTGATACCCCCCACATGTAATCTATATACAACATGTCCCTTCATACATCTCTGACCTAATATCCTGATACCTCCCACATGTAATCTATATACAACATGTCCCTTCATACATCTCTGACCTAATATCCTGATACCTCCCACATGTAATCTATATACAACATGTCCCTTCATACATCTCTGACCTAATATCCTAATAACTCCCACATGTAATCTTTATACAAGCTGTCCCTCCATACATCTCTGACCTAATAATATCCTGATGCCGCCCATATGTAATCTATATACAACCTGTCCCTTCATACATCTCTGACCTAATATCATGATACCCCCACATGTAATCTATATACAGCCTGTCCCCTCCATACATCTCTGACCTAATATCCTGATACCCCGCCCACATGTAATCTATATACAACCTGTCCCCTCCGTATATTTCTGACCTAATACCCTGATACCCCCCAAATGTAATCTATATACAAGCTGTCCCTCCATACATCTCTGACCTAATAATATCCTGATACCGCCCATATGTAATCTATATACAGCCTGTCCCCTCCGTATATCTCTGACTTAATATTCTGATACCCCCCACATGTAATCTATATACAACCTGTCCCCTCCGTACATCTCTGAGCGAATGTCCTGATACCCCCCAAATGTAATCTATATACAGCTTGTCCCTCCATGCATCTCTGACCTAATATCCTCATACCTCCCACATGTAATCTATTTACAACATGTCCCTTCATACATCTCTGACCTAAAATCCTGGTACCCCCACATGTAATCTATATACAACCTGTCCCCTCTGTACGTCTCTGACCTAATATCCTGATACCCCCACATGTAATCTATATACAAGCTGTCCCTCCATACATCTCTGACCTAATATCCTGATACCGCCCATATGTAGTCTATATACAGCCTGTCCCCTCCATACACCTCTGACCTGATATCCTGATACCCCACATGTAATCTCTATACAACCTGTCCCTCCATACATCTCTGACCTAATATCCTGATACCCCCCAACATGTAATCTATATACAACCTGTCCCCTCCGTACAATTCTGACCTAATATCCTGATACCCCCACATGTAATCTATATACGACCTGTCCCCTCCATACATCTCTGACCTAATATCCTGATACGCCCACATGTAATCTATATACAGCCTGTCCCCTCCATACACCTCTGACCTGATATCCTGATACCCCACATGTAATCTCTATACAACCTGTCCCTCCATACATCTCTGACCTAATATCCTGATACCCCCCAACATGTAATCTATATACAACCTGTCCCCTCCGTACATTTCTGACCTAATATCATGATACCCCCACATGTAATCTATATACAACGTGGCCCTTCATACATCTCTGACCCAATATCCTGATACCCCCCAAATGTAATCTATATACAGCTTGTCCCTTCATACATCTCTGATCTAATATCCTGATACCCCCACATGTAATCTATATACAACCTGTCCCCTCCACACATCTCTGACCAAATATCCGGATACCCCCCACATGTAATCTATATATAACCTGTCCCCTCCATGCATCTCTGACCTAATATCCTGACACCCCAAATGTAATCTATACATAGCCTGTCCCTCCATACTTCTCTGACCTAATATCCTGATACCCCACATGTAATATATATACAACCTGCCCCTCCATACATCTTTGCCCTAATATCCTGATACTCCCACATGTTATCTATATACAACCTTTCCCTTCCATGCATATCTGGCATAGTATACTGATATCCTTATATGGAAGGCTGCAACTGCATTAGGTTGCTTCACGCGGTAAGATATGCCCAAGCCCAAAAAATCCCCCTGGCTCTAGTAGGCTCTGACGCCGAAAATGCCTTTGATCGGGTCAATTGGCTATACATGAAACTTGTTCTTGCCCATTTCAATCTCCCTCCCGCTTTCATCGCCACAATCTTTTCCCTATACGCCGCCCCGTATGCCAGGCTTAAAATGAATAATATCCTATCCCCCCCCCCCCCCCCTTCAACATAAGTAATGGAACCCGCCAGGGTTGCCCTCTTTCCCCTGCCCTCTTTATCCTCGCCCTCGAACCCTTTCTACAAAAGGTTAGGACTGACCCCATCATCCGGGGACTGGGGATCGGCCAAGCAGTCCTCTCTGCAGCCGCTTATGCAGATGATATAATCTTCCTAATTACAAACCCCGAGAGCGGACTGCCCCGACTTACCAGCCTTTTAGATGAATTTGGGGTCTTTTCCAATTTTAAAATAAACTATTCTAAATCTACAGTACTTAACATCTCCATACCCCCCGCTAGGTGTAACGCTTTGAAGAGCAATTCCCCATTTTCGTGGTCTACCACAGAGATGGACTTCTTAGGCATAAAATTTACAAAGAAAGCGGAAGACCTCTATGCTGCAAATTTCGTTCCTCTGTTAGCCAAAATAAAAAATCTACTACGTTCCTATGACCTCCCCTTCATCTCATGGCTGGGGAGGAAGAATATCATAAAATCGTATGTCCTCCCAATCATTCTTTATAAGCTTAGACTCCTCCCAATCTTTATCCCGAATTCCTTCTTCAAAAACATGCGCCTGGCATTCTCAAAATACATCTGGTGGGGAAAGAGGCCGAGGTTGGCCCATTGCCTTCTGGTCAGGAGTAGCAGTGAAGGAGGAGTGGACATGCCCTGTCTCAGAGAGCTTTACCTCGCTATCCAATTAAGCCACTGGATGGAGCTGGTCCAGCTGATCAAAGATCAACTAGTACAGGCTTTCGCTAGGGAAGCACACGGCCCTTCCCTTCTTCAGGATCTCTGGTTCCCCAACCGGATTAATAGAAAAGAGAAAAGATAAACCCTCTTCTTAGAGGATCTCTGGAGACCTGGGAAAAATTGAGAGGGTCACTAGCACCATGTCCATCCCCCCTCTCCCCTTTATGTGCGTTACATAAGATCCTGGACCCGTGTACAGCAGGCATTTGGCAGATTTTCACTGGGAAGAAAATTTCCAAAATTTATCCCCTAGCACACAAACCTCCCGCGGACATACTGAAAGAACGTATTCCTAACCTCTCACTACCTTTTCTGGTGTTGGCACATGTGACCAACGCTCTTAAAGACTTCCTAACGCGGCATGAAACACTCAGACCTCTGACCTACTTCAAGGTGGCGCTGGGGGAGAGCAATCCAAATAAAAGGAGGGTAGCCTATATCCGCAAGCAGTTTGTCCCTTCTCCCTCGGTGAATGCGAGGCCAGCTTTCGTCGCCTCGTGGGAGAGGGAACTTCGGATATTCCTGTCCCAGAACGATACGAAGGTGATACTCAGGACGGCTTTCGGGCTCTCCCCCTGTGTCATCTCTCAGGAGTCTCACTACAAGCTCTTAGTGAGATGGTACAGAACCCCGCAGTGGCTCTTTGACCATAAACTGGCCTCGCAGGACAACTGTTGGAGATGTGACTCCTCTACAGGCTCATACCTCCATATTTGGTGGGGATGCCCGGAGTTGGCTTCTGTTTGGAAAGATGTCGGGTGCGTGCTAAAAAGGCTCTCCCCGGACCTGACCCTCTCCCCTGAGGTGGTTCTCCTGTGGAGACCGACTGCCACCTTTCATCCTCTGAAGCATAAACTAATAGCACTTTTGCTGGACGCAGCTAAATCTCTCAACCCCCTCTTGTGGCGTCAGAGGGATGCCCCTACACTCTCAATGTGGAAGAACAGAGTCGATCTCCTATCGAATCTGGAGGAATTGACTAGCTGGTCTAGGGGCACCCATGATACTTTCTTAATAATTTGGAGCCCATGGCGATCCATCAGAGGGGAAGTGAATTAATTGATTGAATAATTGATTGATTGGCGGTATAGGGGTGGGTGTCTTCTACTTCGAGACAGGCTGAAGGCAGACTAGATAATGCTGCCCCCGTGTCTCAGAGAAGCCAGCCGCAATAATCCAGGACTGGTCTGGAGGAGGAGCCCTCCCCCCTCCTTCTCACACCAGCTCAGAACCCCTAAGAGGAGTCTTTTGGGTTACCCATATTTTAATCTACACTTCTTTTCCGGGTGCGGATACCGTACGAGCTTCCGATCATCCCCCCCCCTCCTCCTGTACTCAACCCTCATGGTGTCTTCCTCTCACTTATCTGTCTTGTCCCCCCAGTTAATTATATTGAGGCCGCGGACTGGCACAACTCGGGGAACGCCCTGGGTCGGGCCACCCTGGCCGCTAACAGTTTTCTGTTACACCATTGCTGTAGATGTTCGCAACAATTTTAAGGAGCATACTGTAACCTGAACAGCTAATTTCTGCTTATGTAATCATTCATGCATATCAGTATGATTCTGTTTTGTTTTGTCATACATACAAAACTCAATAAAAATTGATTATCAAAAAACAAAAAAAAGGTTCTCTAATAGTTTGTGGAGACTTTAACCTTGTAGCTGACAGAGAAATGGATTCCAGTGGACAGGGAAGGTCCTCTACTCCCTCACTGTCTTCATGAAAACACAAAGAGGAACTACGATGTGGGGTAGCGGGGATGGGGGGGGGGGGGGGAGAAAATTTGTTACCAAACTCATGTTTCAGTTAAGAATACTCTTAATTAGAGAAAGTTAAATTGTCTAACGTTTCAGATCAGCCACATGTTGCCTATCGATTAGCAGAAGCTTATATTGCCAATTTTATCTCCAAGTTTATTTGTTATATATATATATATTTGAAAGCCTGGTGTCTGCAATATATACTGATCCTGTGTTGCTTGCCCTTACCACAAAACTATTTAAAGGGGTTATGCAGTTGTAAACTACTGATGTTCTATCCTTATGCTAGATCATCAATAATACAGTGGCAGAGATTCATCACCAGGGACGCCTGCCAATCTGCTGTTCTCTGGACTGATGTACTTGGGTACTGAGCTGATTTCTGTAGGAAGCAGACCGCTGAATTCCCACTTTTATAGCCAGGCTTTGCATTGCAGGAATTGAAATGAATGGGAAAGTGGGTTGCAGTACCAAGCCTGACCACTACAATGGGGACGTGGATTTCTGCCTCTTGCAGAAAGCTCAATGTGCAAGCACATCAGCCCAAAGGACAGCTGATCAGTCGGGTTCCTGGGTGGCAGACACCCATGACCCGCTCTTGATGACTGTACCTGAGGATAGGCCATCAATATTTTACAATCTAAGTTTGCGCTGTCTAACCTTTAGAGAGTATTAGTAAATAAGTCCTTTTGTGTTTTTTATTCCATGTTCTGTTAGATGTGGTATTATGCAAGTACTCCAAACATTACACCCAGGGAAGAACATTTTCATAATATGGTGCCCTACTGAGCAACATATGGCAGCTCATTGAGTATCCATGGCTCCATAGAACAGAACAGAGGGTTTTGTATTACGTGGCTTGTCTCTTACTTTGTGACCACTTTCATTAGAATCATAATAACACTATTTTGGCCTCTAGAAGGATGAGAAACTGGTAGAATGAATCTCATACTGAGCTGTTGGATGGTCACCGACTGCATGATGGCCTGCACTATACAATATGGCTTATGGGAAATGGATGTATATGAAAGTCAATGACCAGAAATGATAGAACATTAATGTCAGTGTAATAATAGAAAACATTCAGACTGGATTACATCATTACTAGAACTTGTGAATTATCACAAATCCTATTAAATCCTACAGAGACGATAATCATTTATTTTTAGACTACTAGGCAATTAATTTAATCAGGACGCTTCTGGTAAAACACTTATAACAGAATGTAATGGTTTACTAATAATCGTCCCTGATGAGCTCATTACATCATTTCTTGTTCTGAGGAGATAAACCACAAGAGGAATGAGTAGAAACGAGCTGTGAACAAAGTGATTAACTGTTATATGATGGCTGTATTGCTGTATACATATCACTATACTTATAGCCTATCAATATATCACTATCCTCACCAGCTGTATACTGTATACATATCACTATGGCTACAGTCTATGAATGTATCAAATCTGCAGCTGTATACAATATATAAGGCCGGCTACAGCTTTACATTGGCCCTAGAGTGACAGTCACCGAGGGAGCGCGTTGTTACTTATAGGCCGGTCCAGAACACATGTAACCATTGTAATATCCTATCAATTTATAGTAATTAGTCATATATTATTAATTCCTAGGTGAAATCATCAAAATACATGCTATTTATAATACCCTTAAAAATATAAGAAAATAAAGGTTTTATGCTAACATGTCTTTCCTATACAGTGAAACCTGCAGTCTATTCTCTTTACCAATGGATATAATTCCCATGCTTGTGTGTTTTTAGGATACGACTAGACTAGAGATGAGCGAGCATACTCGTCCGAGCTTGATGCTCGTTCGAGTATTAGGGTGCTCGAGATGCTCGTTACTCGAGGCGAACACCACGCGTTACTCGTCTCGATTAAACGAGCACTGACCATTGAATTCAATGGAGCCGGCAATACAGCCGGCTCCATTGAAAGCAATGGCCTGCCGGCGAGCGCGGGATGAATTGTCGGGAAGGGCTTAAATATATAAGCCCTTCCCTGCAATTCATCCATAAATGTGTAAAAAAAAAATATATATACTCACCTTGTCCCGGCAGAACGATGTTAGCCCATTGAATTCAATGGAGCCGGCAATACAGCCGGCTCCATTAAAAGCAATGGGCTGCCGGCGATCGCGGGATGAATTGTCGGGAAGGGGTTAAATATATAAGCCCTTCCCTGCAATTCATCCAGAAATGTGTAAAAAAATATATATATACATACTCACCTGGTCCCGGCAGACGGAGTTCAGCGCGGCCAGCGGCAGTCCTCTTGAACTGCTCTGAACAGCTGTGAGTAGTATTCAGCAGCCGGGGATTTAAAATCCCCTCCTGCTGAATGAGCTGCCTCTAATTGGTCACAGCCTGACCAATCAGAGGCAGATTCCACTCACACACCCATTCATGAATTTATGAATGGGTGCGTGACTGCTGCCTCTGATTGGCTCAGCGGGACCAATCAGATGAGAGGCAGCAGTCACACACCCATTCATAAATTCATGAATGGGTGTGTGAGTGGAATCTGCCTCTGATTGGTCAGGCTGTGACCAATTAGAGGCAGCTCATTCAGCAGGCGGGGATTTTAAATCCCCGGCTGCTGAATACTACTCACAGCTGTTCAGAGCAGTTCAGGAGGACTGCCGCTGGCCGCGCTGAACTCCGTTTGCCGGGACCAGGTGAGTATATATATATTTTTTATTTTTACACATTTCTGGATGAATTGCAGGGAAGGGCTTATATATTTACCCCTTCCGGACAATTCATCCCGCGATCGCCGGCAGCCCATTGCTTTCAATGGAGCCAGCTGTATTGCCGGCTCCATTGAATTCAATGGGCTAACATCATTCTGCCGGGACAAGGTGAGTATATTTTTTAAAATTTTTTACACATTTCTGGATGAATTGCAGGGAAGGGCTTATATATTTAAGCCCTTCCCGACAATTCATCCCGCGATCGCCGGCAGCCCATTGCTTTCAATGGAGCCAGCTGTATTGCCGGCTCCATTGAATTCAATGGGCTAAAATCGTTCTTCTCTGCACAGCTGTTACTGCTGTGGCAGAGGAGAACGATCTTTATGCTGACAGTGCGTGGGGGGTGGGGGGTCTCACTCTTGTCACTATTGTGGCTTAATAGTCGGACCTGGGAACTTGAGATACAGCCCAACATGTAGCCCCTCGCCTGCCCTATCTGTTTCTGTGTCGTTCCCATCACTTTCTTGAATTTCCCAGGTTTTCACAAATGAAAACCTTAGCGAGCATCGGCGATATACAAAAATGCTCGAGTCGCCCATTGACTTCAATGGGGTTCGTTACTCGAAACGAACTCTCGAGCATCACTGAAAGTTCGACTCGAGTAACGAGCACCCGAGCATTTTGGTGCTCGCTCATCTCTAGACTAGACTAATGCACATGACAGTGCTCATATTATATAAACTGCTAGGTCTGATGAAGCATCATGTTCAGTTGCACCAAGCACTTGTCTCACACACCCAAAAAAGTGGACTATCATTTCCTCTAAACAATACATGCAGGGTGAGATTCTAGTGAGGCACATAGGACAAGTGCTCCAGGACCTCTATCACCTCCTCTTCCTCTCTGCCAAGGACAGTTCTGATTTTAAAGGGTTCCTCGAGACCCATAACCAAGCTTTATTTATTTATTTTATGTTTCTATGATCTTCTTCCGTCCTTACATTTCAATGAATAGTACATGCACTAATTGCCTTCTCAGTCACAGATGTGCAGTTCATCCGAATGCAAGAACATTCAACTGTTGGTGACCTGTGAATGGACTAGTCCATACACAACCTGTCCCCCATACATCTCTGACCTAATATCCTGATACCCCCAACATGTAATCTATATACAACCTGCCCCCCATACATCTCTGGCCTAATATCCTGATACCCACCACATGTAATCTATATACAACCTGTTCCCCCCATACACCTCTGACCTAATATCCTGATACCCCCACATGTAATTGTGGGAGAATGACTGAGAGGTTCGCCATATTGTGTATTTTCTGTTGTAAGCTGTGAAGATGTTAAGATGGGGGAAGGCAACATCCCCCACAAGAATTGAAGGAGCAGTGCATTGTGTCCAAAAACAGGTCTGACTGGTTTCTTGACCAGTGGAAAACTTATCCAGGGCTCAAGTTACAGCCACATGGCCAAAAGGAATGTCTTTGTGTTAAAGGACAGCAGATGGCTGGAGAGAAACAGGAAGCATCTCCTTTGGACAGCAAGTCAAGAATGAATAGAGCATGTTCAATGGAAGCTCCTTCCCGGTGAATAAGCTCACAGCTACCTCACAAATACCTCCCATGGAGAATGACCTATCAGCACACAAAATGCTGTAACTGGACTCTGAATGATCTAACGTCCTGTGCTTGAAAGCCTATATAAACTTTTACCCGCCTAAATAAAGATTAGATCCCTTTTGGTGTACACTACGTAGATGTGTGTTTATTGTCCGGGCCTGTTTATCAATCAAATCTAATATGGCACCCCCAGTATATCGAATAGCGAAAATTGCACTAATATAATCTATATACAACCTGTCCCTCCATATATCTCTAACCTAATATCCTGATACCCCTCACATTTAATCTATATACAACCTGTCCCTCCATATATCTCTGACCTGATATCCTGATACCCCTCACATTTAATTTATATACAACCTGTCCCTCCATACATCTTTGACCTAATATCCTGATACCTCCCCACATGTAATCTATATACAACCTGTCCCTCCACACATCTCTGACCTAATATTCTGATACCTCCACATGTTATCTATATACAACCTGTCCCCCCATACATCTCAGACCTAATATCCTGATACCCCACATGTAATCTATATACAACCTGTCCCCTACATACATCTCTGACCTAATATCCTGATACCCCCCACATTTAATCTATATACAACCTGTCCATCTATACATCTTTGTACTGTACATGCTAGAGATATACAAGTGAGGTGGGCCTACAGGAAAAGGCATGACAGATGCAAATGAGTAGTGACTAGAAATGAGCGAGCTTGATGCTCGATCGAGTATTAGGCTACTCGAGATGCTCGCTACACGAGTCGAGCACCACGAGGTGCTCGAGTAAATTTCATTTCCCTTTCTTGCATGTTTAGCGCCATTTTTTCGCCACTAAACAGGCAGGGAAGGCATTACCACTTCCTGTCGGGACGTGCCAAACCTGTGCACGTCAACAGCAGTGAGTGGCTGGCGGGATTATGTGATCGCCGAATACTTAAACTGGTGCTGCCAGCGGCTTGCCTCAGACGCATGCTGGCAGAAGTTGGGGAAAGAGCTGCTGATGATGACAATGGGAAAATGTTAGTGTAGGGTGTGGTTAGGCAGGGATCCTGACTTTAGGAACCCAACAGTCCTTCTTAGCGCTACTCTTCATAGTGTGCATTAGCATTTTGGCTGGCTGGGAGCAGTAGTGCACCATTTTTTTAATCTACCAGTCTGTGTGTGCGGCGAATTAGCCGTAATTCTCATCGCTATAGAGTGGGTTAATTTTTTCTGGGCCTTTGCAGAGCATTTCACATCTACCATTCTCTGTGTGCGGTAAATTAGCCGTAGTTCTCATCACTATACAGTGGGTTAATTTTTTCTGGGCCTGTGCAGAGTATCTCACATCTACCATTCTCTGTGTGTTGAATTAGCCGTAGTTTGCATAGCTATAGAAAGGGTTAATTTTATTCTGGGCCTGTGCAGAGCATCTCACATTCACCATTCACTATGTGCAGTGAATTAGCCATAGTTCTCATCGCTATAGAGTGGGTTAATTTTTTCTGGCCCTTTGCAGAGTATCTCACATCTACCATTCTCTAAGTGCGGGTAATTAGCCCCAGTTCTCAGCACTATACAGTTGGATATATTTTTCTCGAACTGCATATAGCCTCTCGTATCTACAAGTCTCTGTGGGTGGTGAATTAACCCCTGTTCTCAACACTATACAGTGGGTTAATTTTTTCTGGCCCTTTGCAGAGCATCTCACATCTACCATTCTCTGTGTGCGGGTAATTAGCCCCAGTTCTCAGCACTATACAGTTGGATATATTTTTCTTGAACTGCATGTAGCCTCTCGTATCTACAAGTCTCTGTGGGTGGTGAATTAACCCCAGTTCTCAACACTATACAGTGGGTTAATTTTTTCTGGGCCTATGCAGAGCATCTCACATCTACCATTCTCTGTGTGCGGCAAATTAGCTGTAGTTCTCATTGCTATAGAGTGGGTTAATGTTTTCTTGCCCTGTGCAGAGCATCTCAAATCTACCATTCTCTGTTAGCGGTGAATTAGCCCTAGTTCTCATCACTATACAGTGGGTTATTTTTTTCTGGGCCTGTGCAGAGTATCTCACATCTACTATTCTCTGTGTGTTGAATTAGCTGTAGTTCTCATCACTACAGAGTGGGTTAAATAGAGTGGGTTCTTTTTTTCTGGGCCTGTGCAGAGCATCTCACATCTACCATTCTCTGTGTGCGGGTAATTAGCCCCAGTTCTCAGCACTATACAGTTGGATATATTTTTCTTGAACTGCATATAGCCTCTTGTATCTACAAGTCTCTGTGGGTGGTGAATTAACCCCAGTTCTCAACACTATACAGTGGGTTAATTTTTTCTGGGCCTATGCAGAGCATCTCACATCTACTATTCTCTGTGTGTTGAATTAGCCATAGTTCTCATCACTACAGAGTGGGTTAAATAGAGTGGGTTATTTTTTTCTGGGCCTGTGCAGAGTATCTCACATCTACTATTCTCTGTGTGTTGAATTAGCCATAGTTCTCATCACTACAGAGTGGGTTAAATAGAGTGGGTTAATTTTTTCTGGGCCTGTGCAGAGCATCTCACATCTACCGTTTGCTGTGTGCAGTGAATTAGCCGTAGTTCTCATCGCTATAGAGTGGGTTAATTTCTTCTGGACCTGTGCAGAGCATCTCACATTCGCTGTGTGCGCTGAATTAGCCGTAGTTCTCATCACTATAGAGAGGGTTAATGTTTTCTGGCCCTTTGCAGAGCATCTCACATCTCCCATTCTCTGTGTGTGCTGAATTAGCCCCACTTCTCAGTGCTATACAGTTGGTTAATTTTTTCTGGAACTACATAAAGCCTCTCGTATCTACAAGTCTCTGTGGGTGGTGAATTAAACCCAGTTCTCAGCACTATACAGTGGTTAATTTTTTCTGGCACTGCATACATTCTCTCTTATCTACAAGTCTCTGTGAGAGGTAAATTACACCTAGGTATCAGCGCAATACAGTGGTTTAATTTTTTCTGTCACAGCATAGAGCCTCTGTGTGTGATAAATTAGCCCTAGTTCTCAGCGCTATACAGTGGGTTAATTTATTTGGGCCCTGCTCTATCCTTTATCCTACATAATGAAGAGTAGGGATAAGGGTCAAGGACGTAGACGTGGAGGCGGGCGTCCGAGTGAGGGTGTGGGCAGGGTGAATCAGAGCCTGCTGCTGGGGGATTAGTAGAGCGCCGCGTATCTCCGCTCCCCAGCTCCATCTCACATTTTGCAGGTCCGCGTGGTAGACCTTTATTACAAGCACAACAGTGCGATCAGGTGCTAACGTGGATTGCGGATAACACGTCCAGCAATTTATCCAACACCCAGTCTTCCATGCAGTCCACTCATGCAGGCCAAGGGACTGCTCCTCTGAATCCCCAGGCTGCTTCTCTTTCCTCCCAGCCTGGTTACTCCAGGAAAAGGAGAGATTCTAAACAGCCATACTCCCAGAAACTGTTCTCGGGTCCCTGCCCTGAGTCAGGAAAAAATGTTCATCAGCCACCTGAGGAGTTTGTCGTGACCAATGCCCAACATTTGGAACTTTTCCAATCAGGGTGATGAGGTTGGGGACTTCCGGGAACTGTCTCAAGAGCTTTTTGCGGATGAGGATGATGAGACACAGTTGTCTGTCAGTGAAGTTGTCCGAGGGAGGAGTGGACAGAGAATTCAGAGGAAGAGCTGCTGGACGATGAGGTGACTGACTCCACCTGGCTTGCTAAACCTACTGAAGACAGGGCTTCCCCACAGCACCCACTCGCGGCAAGCCTCTGTGCAAAGAGCTATGTGTTCGAAGGTCTGGTGGTTTTTTAGTGAGAGTGCGAATGACCAACAAATAGTGGTGTGCAACCTGTGCCGCACCAAGATCAGCCGGGGAGCCACCACTACCAGTCTCACCACCACCAGCATGTGCAGGCACCCCACTAGGTGGAAAGAAGGCCATTCACCGCCTACGAGTCACACCACTGCATCTTCCCCTGTGCCACAACCTGGCACACAGATCCAATCCCATTCCCAGGACGCAGGAACGAGCGCCTCCCAGCTTGCACCCATACCCTCACCTACATGGTCCTCCTGTGTCTCCAGCAATGTTCCTCAGCATAGCGTTCAGCTGTCGCTAACGCAAGCGTTGGAGCGAAAGTTGAAATACGCCGCCACGCACCTGCATACACAATTTTTTAACGTGCATATTGCTAAATTACTCAGCTTGAAGATGCTGCCGTACAAGCTAGTTGAAACGGAGGCTTTCCACAACATGATGGCGGTGGCAGTCCCTCGGTACTCGGTCCCCAGTCACCGCTATCTTTCCCGGTGCGCCTTCCTTGCCCTACACCAGCACATCTCACGCAACATAAACCGTGCCCTCACCAACGTTGTTACTGGGAAGGTCCACTTAACGACAGACACGTGTACAAGTGCTGGTGGGCAGGGACACTGATGACACATTTGGTGAGGGACTGGGACCGAGTCAGAGCCTGGGACCGCTCACGTTCTACCCACACCAAGGATAGTGGGTCCTACCTCGGTGATGGTTTCTCTGGTGTATTATACCACCTCCTCCAACCCCCCCCCCTCCCCCTCCTCCTCCTCCGCAACCTCCACCTCTCAATTAAGTGTGAACACGTCGCCAGCAGTTGGTAACGCGAGGCGTGGCAGCACTGCGGTGGGGAAGCGTCAGCAAGCCATGCTGAAACTACTCAGTTTAGGTGACAAGAGGCACACCGTCCAGGAGCTGTTATGGGGTTTGACAGAGCAGACTGATCTCTGGCTTTCACCACTGAGACTCCAACCGGGCATGGTCGTGTGTGACAGTGGGCGTAACCTGGTCGCAGCTCTGCAGCTTGGCAGCCTCACACGCGTGCCATGCCTGTTCAATCTGGTGGTTCAGCACTTTCTGAAAAACTACCCCCACTTGTCTGACCTGCAAGGTGTGCTGCGTGTGCGCACATCTCTGCAAGTCCACTACGGATGCTGCCACCCTCAGGACACTGCACATCGCTTCCAGCTGCCAGAGCACTGACTGCTGTGCAACGTGCCAACGTGCTGGAATTCTACGCTGCACATGATGGCCAGGCTTTTATAAGCAGCGTAGAGCAATTGTAGAATACCAGCTGCAACATGGCCGTCGGAGTGGTAGTCAGCCTCCGCAGTTCTTCACAGAGGAGTGAGCTGGATCCAGACATCTGTTAGGTCCTTGGAAACTTTGAGGAGTCTACACAAATGGTGAGCGGCGATGCGGCCATTATCAGTGTAATCATCCCGCTGCTTTGCCTGCTGAGAAGTCCGCTGCTTAACATAAAGGCCAATGCTTTGTGGTTAGAACAGGAGATGGGGGATGACAGTATGTTGCTTGATAGCCAGACCACCCTCACGTCAGGATCAGGAAGAATGTCCAGCGCAGGCAGCGGAACACTCTCCAAGGCCTTTGCCAGTTTTATGGCTACCCAGCCAGACTGTGTTATCACTCCCCAGTCTAGGCTGAGTCAGAGGGAATACTGTAAAAAGATGATGAGGGAGTACAAAGCTGATCGTACCACTGTTCTCTGTGATCCCTCTGCTCCATATAACTATTGGGTGTCAAAGCTAGACACTAGGCACGAACTTGCACTGTACGCCCTGGAGGTGCTGGCTTGCCCTGCCGCTAGCGTGTTGTCAGAGAGGGTGTTTAGTGCTGCTCGGGGGATCATCACGGATAAGTGTACCCGCCTGTCAACAGACAGCGCAGACAGGCTTAAACTCATTAAGATGAACAAAGGCTGGATTTCCCCAGACTTCTCTTCTTCACCGGTGGAAAGCAGCGGAACATAAAGATTCTTTCAGCTGCACCAGGAGAACCATTCATCCTCTATCACCCCAAAAAAGGGGAGAAGTAACTTGGTCTATCCCTCTTGGATCTTACTCCTCCTCTTCCTAACACAGCATGTCATCACGCTGAACTGCCAATTTTTCTGCGAACCAAACGTCACTATTAAAACTAAATTTTTTGGAGGGCTGCCTCCAGGCTCTGTTAGCAAATTAAGCAACAACGAGCTCTATCTTTAAAAAATGTTTCTGGGATTCACCTGCACTCTGGAAAACAATTTTCAGGGGTACACCTGTACTCTTGATACACCAATTTTTCAGGCCTTCGACTATACTCTTAGCAAACTAATTTTTCCGGGCTTCGCCTATACTCTTGGTAAACAAATTTTTTCAGGTGTTCGTTTATACTGTTGGTACACCAATGTTTCAGGGGTTCACCTATACTCTTGGTTCACCAATGTTTCAGGGGTTCGCGCATACTCTTGGTACACAAATGCTTCAGGGGTTTGCTAATACTCTTGTTCAACAAATGTTTTAGGGGTTCGCCTATACTCTTGCTACACAAATGTTTCAGGGGTTCGCCTATACTCTTGTTACACCCATGTTTCAGGGATTCGCTTATACTCTTGCTACAGAAATGTTTCAGAAGTTGACATATACTATTGCTACAGAAATGTTTCAGGGGTTCGCCTATACTATTGCTAAAGAAATGTTTCAGGGGTTCGCCTATACTCTTGTTACAGATATGTTTGAGGGGTTCACCTATACTTTTGCTACAGAAAGGTCTGAGGGGTTCACCTATACTCTTGCTACAGAAATGTTTCGGGGGTTCGCCTATACACTTGCCACAGAAACGTTTGAGGGGTTCGCCTATACTCTTTCTACAGAAATGTTTCAGGGGTTCGCCTATACACTTTCTCCAGAAAGGTTTGAGGGGTTCACCTATACTCTTGCTACAGAGATATATCAGGGGTTCACCTATACACTTACTACAGAAAGGTTTGAGGGGTTCGCCTATACTCTTGCTACAGATACGTTTCAGGGGTTTGCCTACACTCTTGCTACAGAAATTTTTAGGGGTTCACATATATTATTGCTACAGAAATGTTTCAGGGGTTCGCCTATACAATTTCTACAGAAAGGTTTGAGGGGTTCATCTATACACTTGCTACAGAAAGGTTTGAGGGGTTCACCTATACTCTTGCTACAGAAATGTTTCAGGGGTTCACCTATACACTTTCTACAGAAATGTTTCAGAGGTTCGCCTATACTCTTGCTACAGAAAGGTTTGGGCGGTTCGCCTATACGCTTGCTACAGAAAGGTTTGAGGGGTTCGCCCATACTCTTGCTACAGAAACGTTTGAGGGGTTCGCCTATATGCGTGCTACAGAAACGTTTGAGGGGTTCGCCTATACGCTTGCTACAGAAAGGTTCGCCTATACTCTTGCTACAGAAATGTTTCAGGGGTTCGCCTCTACGCTTGCTACAGAAAGGTTTCAGGGTTTCGCCTATACTCTTGCTACAGAAAGGCTTGAGGGGTTCGCCTATACGCTTGCTACAGAAAGGTTCGCCTATACTCTCGCTACAGAAATGTTTCAGGGATTCGCCTCTACGCTTGCTACAGAAAGGTTTCAGGGTTTCCCCTATACTCTTGATACAGAAATGTTTGTGGGGTTCTTCACGCTTCCATTTCTTCAAACTTCATGCAGTCTTTGGAGCGATCAAAGGAAATGTAACTGATTTAATGAGACTTTCACAGGGTCACTGTATTGCTGAGGTGACAACTTTGGGAACACCTCGTGCTTAGAAGAATTCTTTCATTTTAGAAAGAGTTGCTGAATTTGGCTGATGCTTGGAAATACTAGCATCCGAGTCTGCCCAATGCCGTCGTTAGTTGAGGGTGTGGGCAGAGGCCAAGGTCCTGGCCTGGGTGCAACTCTGCCATGTTTGGGTACTCTAATTTCTTTATACTTCATACTGTCAATGGGGCGGGGGGGTTAAGGGAACCGTTACTGATTTAATGTGATGTTCACAGCAGTACTAGCATCTGAGTTGACAGTGTTGGCAGAGTCTGAGGTCCTGGGGATGGGGGGTGCATCTTGGCCAGGTACTGGCATCTGGAATCCCCTTTATGCCCACGTTTGTGACTCCTGACAATTTTGTGACGGAGGTGGCACGGGATTGGAAAGATGATCGCACGTTAATTTATCAGCAATTCTCATCAGCATTGTGGGCTATAGCTCACACTTTTAAAGAGGGCCGTTGCCAGGCCCTGCCAACCCTCTGCAGTGTGTGTCTCCTGTTTCTCCTCATCCAAGACGCACTTATAAATAGGCATGAGGGTGGTGTGGCTATCAAGCGAGCGTGTGGCATGACGACAGCTGAACGCTGCGCAGGAAAATATTAGAGTACGCTGTGGACGCAGGCTCGTGCGAGATTGGACAGCAATGCCAGCATGTACCCCAGGAGAAGAGGCAGTGGTGTCACCCACAGGTGGTGATTGGCCTTCATTGCACCTAGTATGGTGCTTAGCTTAGATGTTCCAGCACGTATGCCTTGCTGCTTATGGTCTATCCCAAGTAAATTGTTAGGGGGTTGACCACCAAGCTCTTGCCCCCAATTTGGCTTAATAGTGCAACCTGGGAGCCTCAGATCCATCCATGCATGCTGCTCCTGCTGTTCCCTATCTGTTTCTGTGGTGGTTCCATGACTTTATCATGTTTTCAGGTGATTCACAGAACCTCCCCTATGCGGAGCATGGGTCACCCTGAAAAATGCTTGTCTTCCATTCACTTCAATGGGGTTCGTTACTCAAAATGAGCTCTCAAGCACTCTGAAAATTTAAACTCGAGTAACGAGCACCCGAGCATTTTGGTGCTCACTCATCTCTACTAGTGACTGAAAAGGCAGTTAAAATGTACGAGTTTGAAATAACACCAGAGCAGCAGATATTCATCTGCCAGTTTTGACAATTATTGGACAACACTTGCATTACTTTTGGACTGTGTGCGGGTGACCACCACTGCTAGGTTGAAAAGTTCAGTGATACTACTATGTGTTCTACAATTAAAGTGTGCTGCTGATCTCTGTAATTTTTAAAAGTTCTTACTATTCCCCACTCATGTTTGAGTTAAGAATACTCTTAATTAGAGAAAGTTAAATTGTCTAACTAGGGAAGAGAGAGAGAGAGTATTCAAAAAGATCTAGAAAAGCTTGAACAGTGGGCTGTGACTAACAGAATGGTGTTTAACAAGGAGAAATGCAAAGTCCTACATCTGGGCAAGAAAAATGAAAAAAAGCACATACAGAATGGAAGGAATTGGGCTAAGCAGCAGCACATGTGAAAAAGGCTTGGGTATACTAATAGATCATAGACTGAACATGAGTCAACAATTTGATGCAGGAGCCAAAAAGGCAAATACAATTCTAGGATATATTAGGAGAAGCATAGAGTCTAGATCACATGAGGTCATTATCCCCCTCTACTCTTCCTTATTCAGACCTCATCTGGAATACTGTGTCCAGTTCTAGGCACCCAGTTTAAAAAATATATAGACGAACTGGAGCAAGTTCAGAGAAGAGTTGCCAAGATGGTAAGCGGTCTGCAAATCATGTCCTATGAAGCACGGTTAAAGGATCTGGGAATGTTTAGCTTGCAAAAAAGAAGGTTGAACGGAGACTTAATTTCTGTCTACAAATATCTGAAGGGTTGTCACAATGCAGAGGGATCAGCCCTATTCTCAGTTGCACAATGAAAGACTAGAAGCAATGGTATGAAACTGAAAGGGAGGAGACACAGATTAGATATTAGAAAAAACTTTCTGACAGTGAGGGTGATCAATGAGTGGAACAGGTTACCACAGGAGGTGGTGAGTTCTCCTTTAATGGAAGTGTTCAAACAAAGGCTGGACAAATATCTGTATTGGATGATTTAGTAAATCCTGCACTAAGCAGGGGGGTGGACCTGATGACCCTGGAGGTCCCTTCCAACGCTATCATTCTATGTTTCAGATCACCCACATGTTGCTTATCGATTAGAAGAAGCTTCTATTGCCAACTTCATGTCCAAGTTTATTTGTTAAAATAACATATATTTTTTTTGAAAGACTGGTGTCTGCAACATATCCTGATTCCTGTGTTGATGACCTTACCACAAAACAATTTAAAGGGGTTGTCCAGTTGTAAACTACTGATGTTCTATCCTTTTGCTAGGTCACCAATAATACAGTGGTGGAGATTCATCACCAGGGACCCCTGCTAATCTACCTAGTAACACTATTCAGGCCTCTAGAAGGATGAGAAACTGGTAGAATGAATCTCATACTGAGCTGTTGGATGGTCACCGACTGCATGATGGCCTGCACTATACAACATGGCTTATGGGAAGTGGATGTATATGGGAGTCAATGACCAGAAATGATCGAACATTAATGTCAGTGTAATAATAGGGAGCATTTAGACTGGATTACATCATTACTAGAACTAGTAAATTATCATGAATCCTACAGAGATGATGATAATTGGCTTTAGAATGCAAGACAATTAATTTAATCAGACCAACAATCGTCTCCGATGAGCTCATTACATTGTTTCTTGTTCTGAGGAAAGAAACCACAAGAGGAATGAGAAGCAAGCTGTGAGTAAAGGGATTAACTGTTAGATGGCGGCTGTATGCTGTATACATATCACTATGCTTATAGCCTATCGATATATCATCATCCTCACCAGCTGTATACATATCACTATGCTTATAGCCTATCGATATATCATCATCCTCACCAGCTGTATACTGTATGAATATCACTATCATTATAGCTTATTAATGCATCATTATCAGTAGCTGTACACACTCTGTGAAAAACAAACAAAAAATATCAAGCCCGCCAGAAGTTGTCATTTTTCTGCAACACTCGACATGCAGTTACATCTTAGATAGATAAACAAATGATTGGAGTTGTGTTGTCATTAGATGGACAGTCTTGACCTCTAAGGCCCTAAAAGTGGTGCCGCCCTTGGCTAATGAAAAGTCTCTCAGAGGTGACTTTTGTGTAGTGAACCTCGTTTAGAACTTGTTGACCACTAGACTCCTCTACAACACAATCCAAGAGATTTTGCCAGTTAACAGAGTTTGAGAGGGGGTGCATTATTTAATGTGAGAAGCTGGACGATCCTATCAACAAATTGCCTACCACCTGGGCAGTTCTGACTAACGTGTAGGAGGTGCTGGAACAAGGCAACAAGGTGACCGGACTTAGGATGCCCTTCATAGGCCACCAGTAGAGAGGCTCATCTGATCATCTGGAAAGAACAAGCAGCTTCAACTGTTTCATTGTCCGTCATCCACAGACAGGTGGCACCATCATTACAGGCCACTGTGTCTGTCAAAACCATGTCCTGGCACTTGGCTTAAAGACATTTGGCCTCACAGCAGCCATTTCATGTGCTGCCTTTGACACCCACCCACCATCACCTCTATTTGCAGTGGTGCTGTGAAAAAATGAAACTAGACTGCTATGGAATGGAACCAGGTTAAGTTTGTGCATTGATAATGGCCATGTTTCTGTCTGGAGACCTATGGTCAGCACCTCAATGCTGTCTTTGCTGTGGAGCCGCACACTTCCCCCTACTGGTGTGATGGCCTGGGGGGGGGGGGGCATCAAATAAGCCAGGTGATTACATCATGTTCTGTTGCACCAAGCACTTGTCTCACACACACAAACAAGTGCCCTATCATTAATCCTCTAAACAATACTGCAGGGTGAAATTCTAGTGCGGCACATAGGACAAGTGCTCCAGGACCTCTACCAACTCCTTCCTTTCTGCCAAGGACAATTGTTATTTTAAAGGGTTTCCTTGAGACCCATAACCAAGCTTTATGTATTTATGTTTCCATGAGCTTCTCCGTAATTGGGGCGACCTTACATTTGAATGAACAGTGCATGCACTAACCGCCTTCCCAGTCACAGATGTGCAATTTGTCCGAATGCTAAAACATTCAACTGATAGTGACCTAGCTGATGACATGTATGTACACACTGAGCCGTAAAGTACGTGATCTTAGCAGAAGGTTGGTGATTCCTACAAAAACGTCACATGATCATGCTGCAGATCTGCAAAGCGGCACACATTTTTAATCATAAGACAATTGGAAAGATGTTCATGGTGACATATATATACACACAAACCTGAAGTTTGGCACGACCATTCTTTATGTCCTAAATAGGAAAAGTAAAGGGGTCGCAACTATAATATTCAATTCTTTTTTTTTTTTTCAAATCCAATTTTTATTGACATTTTGTAATTTACAGACATATAAAACACAGGAATGACTGACATTCGTCTTACATATTTCGTAATGCGTACATAGGCAACAATATATAATGTGGCCTGCATCAAAACCCCCGTTTGAAGGTCGTGAAGAGCTTTACTAAAACATCTACAAATAGACTTACAACCAGAGCCAGTGCTCTGTCTTTGCTTCAATGTACATATAAAATAATTCAGTCGTGACCAGGGGGAGGGGGTCACAACACTAATACACTTACAAAAACATAGACAAGGACAAAGGACGGAGGGGGGGGGGGGGGGAGGGAGGGATCAAGGAAGGGGGGTTGGTGGAATAGAATCAGTATGCCTATTAGGGGAGGGGATGTACCTTTAAAGAAAGGATCAGCCTCCGTCTCACTCATCCCAGCACGCCATCTGTCTCAGCCCGTTCCAAGGTGACCAAATATTGTTAAACTTATCGTGTGAATTTGTGGACCAGCTATGTAGTTCTTCAAGATTGAAGAGGTTGTCTATTCTGTCTTTCCATTGTCTAAGTGTTGGAGATATGTTTTGTCTCCAGAGATGGGAGATTAGTGATTTGGCCGAATCGAATAGGAAGGCTAGTAGTTTATTTTTCCTGGGTTGGAAGTGAGATGACGGTCTCCATATGAGGACCATGTCTGGAGATAGTCGTAAATTTGGAGAAATTTTTTGAGCGATCATCTCAACATTCTTCCAAAAGGGGGATATTTTAGGGCATGTCCACCAGAGATGGAGATATGAACCTTCTGCACTCCAGCAAGTATTCTGAGGTGCGAGTCCATGCTCGAAGAGCCACTGGGGGGTCCGATACCATCTAGCTAGTAATTTATAATGCGCCTCCTGGGATAGTACACAAGGCGATATCCCAAAGGAAGTCTTGAGTATAGCCTCTACTTCGCTAGATGTTAGTGAAACGTTGAGCTCCTTCTCCCACGAGGAAATAAATGCTGGTTTGTAAGGTAGTGGGGGTGTAATGAATTTTTTCCGTAAGAACGAAATTTTCCTTAGCGTGGTTTTGTTTTCCCCTAGGGCCTTCTCAAAGGGGGTCTGCGGTCTAGTTGATCTATATGTTTTTAAAAAATCTCTGAAGATCCCTAGAATATGGGCACGATGTAGAAAAGAGAAATTTTCGGATGGTAGTAGACTACCCAGTATGGTTGTTGGGTGGAGGTGGGCGAGTGACTGTAGGTCGGCGACCGTGAATGTGTTAAACCTCTTCCAAACCGAGGCGGTGCTTGGGTCCAGAGGAAGGTCTAGTGTTTTGGTGATGATATGTAGTGGGAGGATGGGGGAGGGAGATGGAGCAAGTGTCGTCCTAAGCTCATCACATACGCCACAAGGGCCTCTAAACAATGGGTTAAAAGTTTTTGTATTGTAGTAGTTTCTCGATGGGAGCCAAAGGTCCATAGGTAGTGTGACATTACTGTATCCCTCTACTATCACTGGTAACAGGTCATCCTTGCGGCCTTGGGTTAAATCAATCCAATAGCGGAGTTGAGCCGCTCGGTAGAAATCATATATGTCTGGAAGATCGATTCCCCCCTCGGAGCTCCTCTTAGTCAGCAGTTTGTGTGCTATCCTTGGTCTCCTCTGCCTCCACACAAACCCCAAGAAGGCCGTACATATTGACTTGAAGAAGTTTGTTGGAAGATGAATGGGGATCATCCTGATCCTGTATAAGATAATTGGAAGGATGTAGGCTTTAATGATATTTTTCCTGCCGAACCACGATGTAGATGGAGCATCGTATGTTTTGAGAAGATGCTTAATTTGGTTCAGCAGAGGGATAAAGTTATCTTTGTATAGGTCCTCCGCTCTCTTGGATAGCCTGATGCCAAGGTATTCCATCGCAGCGGATGACCAAGTGAATGGGGAGTTAGTTCTTAATGATTTGCATTGAATTTCGGGAATTGAGACATTCAATACCGTCGACTTCGAAAAGTTGATCTTAAAATTTGATACGAAACTGAAGTCTTCTAAAACCTTGGTGAGCCGTGGGAGACTGTTTCGTGGGTCTGTTATCAAGAAGATGATGTCGTCGGCGAAAGCCGCTGTATGGAGCGATTGGTTCCCGAACGATAGACCCTGAATTACCCGGTCCTGACGCACCTTTAGGAGCAATGGCTCTAGTGCTAAAATAAAGAGGGAGGAAGACAGAGGGCAGCCCTGCCGGGTACCGTTCCTTATGTCGAAGGGGGGGGAGAGGATGTAATTAATTTTAAGTCTAGCGTAAGGGCATGTATAGAGAGTGAAAATTGCGTGAACAAACTCCGGCGGGAGATTGAAGTGATGCAGGGCTCTTTCCATGTACTTCCAATCAACCCGATCGAAAGCTTTCTCCGCGTCAGTACCTACCAATGCTAGCGGGATCTTATGATGCAGCGCGAAGCGGGTCGCGTGGAGTAGTCTGACGCAATTGTCCCTCCCCTCTCTCCCTTTAATGAAGCCAGCCTGCTCCTCTTTAACTAATGAGGGCATGAAGGGTTCCAGTCTTTTGGCCAGTAACTTGGCCCATAGCTTCATGTCTAAATTGATCAGAGAGATCGGGCGATAATTTGCACATAGTTCGGGGTCCTTGTTGTCTTTATGAATAAGGGTTATGTGGGCCTCTTGGGACTGTCTCGGCAGGGCTGCCCCCCTCATTAGGTTATTGAATAGGTCTGTTAATTTCGGCTTCAATATGGGTAGGAAGGCCTTATAGTATTGGATGGAAAGGCCATCAGGGCCCGGACTTTTATTTGGGGGACTTGTTGCTATTAGTTTCTCCACTTCAGATTGTGTTACCTCCACAATCAAAGAGGCTGCCTCTGTATGATTCAATTTAGGGATGTTGAGGTGACAAAAAAATTTGTCTATTTTTTCTTTTTTTTTATTCATTAACTTTTTATTGAGGAGTATGAAAATCACATGAACATAAAACACTTGAAAGACAGTATTATCAAAACACGGCAATAAAAACATTGTTATTCTGTTCTGTCTTAAATTCTTATCTTTCCTCAGTATTTTTGAAAAGGGAACATTTACTATATATATCTAGATATTAAAGCTAGATGAGATCTAGTAATATATCTATTGACAGCCTACATAACTATAGTCCCATCGTCTTTTATTATTCAATATATATAGAGGAAGATAGGGACTTACCTAAAGTAACTCAACACATTAAAACAAAACAAAAAAGGCATCTTGAGGTAATCAATTATAACTAGTTATATGGGCTCTCCCCACATGCTCCACATCTCCTCATATTTCAATGTACTGTTTTCTCTGAATGCCAACCATCTTTCGAATATTTTCTGTTCGGCCATCCTGTCGACAAAATCACGGTATACCGGGGGGTCTACTTTCATCCAGTGTTTTGCGATTAAGGCTTTCGCAGTCATCAAGGCATGACCTGCTAATTTTCTGGACGGGGGGGCGGGGGGGGGAGGGAAATCCTTCCAAACCCACCAGCAGCAGAATCTGTTCAGCCTCCCTATGGACCCGGATATGTAGGATTTTGTCTAATAAGTTTAATACTTCTCGCCAGTAGGCCTTCAATTTAGGACATGACCAAAAAATGTGAGAGAGGGTGCCTCTACCTCCACAATCTCTCCAGCAGGCCCCATCTCCTCTTCGAAATCTATTACTACTTAGTGCTGGCGAATAATACCAACGCATGTTAATCTTAATTTGTACTTCTAGGATTCCCATCCCTTTAGTCGCTTTCACTGCTAGTTTAAATGTGTTATTCCAGCTGTCCATTGGGATAATTGTCTTCAATTCTCTCTCCCAATTTGGCATATGAACTCTTTTAGATGGGATGTTGTTACTTGTTAATATATCATAAAAGAACCTAGTCTCTGATTTTTCTAATACAGTGCAGGCAGAGATTCTTTTTATAGCTTCATGTGGAATTTTAATTGCATGTACTTGAGATTTATGTAAGAAATGGGCTATTCTTGTATATCTATATAGGTCTTGTGGGAGTAAGTTATACTGAGAAGCGAGCGTCCCAAAGGGCCTCACTGCATGACCCAACATTAGATCCGATACATTTACTATACCCTTGCTTCTCCAGTCTCCTAAGTCCAGATCTGGGAGGAACAAGCATAATGTCTCAAGAGGGATCTGTGGAGGCTCCAGCGTGTCATATGCGGCTAGTTTTTCAGTTAGGTCTTTCCAGACTTTGAGAGAAGCAGTCGTAGTAGGGGAGAGGTGTTTTGCGTTAATTTTCAAATTATTTAGTAAGTTCGGGCGGTTCGCCATAGTTTCCAGGGACGCCGCCAGAAGCAATGGTCTGCATGAGCTGAGCCTTGCAAAGTTGCTTTCCATACCAGCCCATCCCATTTTATCTACCCGTAAGAACCAACCTCTGGTCTGATTCAGGAGGGAAGCTTTAAAATATTTTTCCACATTTGGAATATCCGCTCCACCCCTGGATCGGTGCATAGCTAATATAGGTAACGCCAGGCGGGATTTTTTCCCCTCCCATATGAAGTTTGATATTTGTTTCTGGAGCTTAGATAGCATACTTGATGAGACGTCAATCGGCAGAGCTCGAAAAACGTACAAGATCTTGGGTAGTAGTTTCATTTTAAATGTCATAACTCTGCCATACCATGACAGGCCGAGCCTCGCCAAGCGATCCAACTCCTTCTGTATATAGGACAGCAACGGGGGAAAATTAATTTTCTCTAGGTCATTTGTGTCGGGGCACAGGCAAATTCCCAGATAAGGGAGGTCGTTTTCACGCCATTCGAAGGGAAATTCTTTTTTTATGGAGTCTCTTAGATCCCTCGGGACATTCACCCCCATAATCATGGATTTATCTATGTTAAGTTTATATTGCAAAACTTGACTAAATTCTTGCAGGGTGTGTTGGACTGCTCTCAGAGAGCTTAGCGGGTTCGACAGAGTGAGGATCACATCATCCGCGAACAGCCCAATTTAATGCTGGCGGAGGTTTAAAGGGATCCCTCTTATTTCCAACGATGATCTAATAGCCTCCGCCAGTGGTTCAATTGAAAGGACGTACAATATAGGGGACAACGGGCAACCCTGTCTCGTGCCGTTAGTTATTTTAAACGGCCCAGACAGAGTCCCATCCACCAACGTCCTAGCTGAGGGCATGGAGTATAAGGCTCGGATAGCCCGCTGTAAACCCTCTCCTATGCCAAACCTTCCCAATGTCATAAATGTGTAGTCCCAATGGACGCGATCAAAAGCCTTTTCGGCATCGAGTGCGAGCATGATCGCTGGGAGGCGGAAAACTTTCAAAGAGTGTAAGAGGTTGATTATTTTACATGTACCATCTGATGTCTGCCTGCCCTTCACAAAACCGACCTGGTCGGGGTGGATGATTTCCGGGAGAACTTCTAGAAGTCTCCTCGCCAAGGTCTTAGAATATATTTTTACATCTATATTTAATAAAGAAATTGGCCTAAAGTTAGACGGGTCATCAGGAGGTTTACCTTGTTTGGGCAGCACTACAATAGTTGCCTGGAGGGACTCCGCTGGAAACACGCCACTTCGTATAGCTAAATTGAAATGGTGAACTAAATGTGGGGCTAACAGTCCTTGGAACAATTTATAGTACTCGGCTGAGAAGCCGTCAGGGTCGGGAGCTTTCTGGTTTTTCATTATTGTGATAGTGTCCAGGACTTCTGATAGAGACATTTCTTTGTCTAGCACAGCCATCTGTGAATTGGAAATTTGGGGAGTGTTAACTTATTTAGGAACTTTTCTATCACCTTTTTTTGTGGTTGTTTTATGGAGGTGTCATCTTTCAGGTTATACAGCTCACTGTAGTATGAGCTAAATCTATCTGCGATTTGCTTCGGGTGGGAAATTTTGAATTCTTTCTTTTTTGAGTTCCACACAAAAGGAATGTTGGATTTAATTATCTTTTTTTTAACCAGGTTGGCCATCAGTTTTGTTGGTTTATTTAATGAAGAGTATATGTTGGCTCTATTTATGGTAATTTCTTTTTCGAAGTCCCCTTGTAGGATTTTTCGGAGTTCTAATCTTGTATTAAGTAACTTATTATGAGTGACTATGGAAGGGGAAGCCTGTAGTTCTTTCTCTAGGGATTGGATATTGATCACTAAGGACTCGGTCTTGTCGCGCTTCAGTCTTTTATACTTGGCACCCAGCTTTATAAGCACTCCTCTTATAAACGCCTTATGGGCGTTCCAAAGAATATTTGAATCTACATCAGGAGTGTCATTTAGGGCGAAGAATTCCTCCAAGCTTTTTTTAATTTCTTTTTTATATTCAGGGATTTTCATGAGATATAGATTATTTTTCCACGTCTTAGCTCCCTGGCGAGAGCTGCCTATATGGATTGACGTTGTTATGGGAGCGTGGTCCGACCACGTGGCCGTTCCGATGGCTGCTTCCGACACTGAGGTGATTAATTGTTTGTCCACCAAACACAAATCTATGCGTGAGAACGTCTTGTGTCGGGGAGAATAAAAAGTGAATTCTCTTGCCGATGCGTTTAAGCAACGGAAAGTGTCGAACAAAGCCATCTCATGCATCCATCGTCCAAGAGGGGAGTCTCTTTTTATGTGTCTTTGGGTGGAGTCTATCTTGCCTTCAGGCACCAAATTGAAATCCCCGCACAGAATCAGCGGGCCTTTAGCTACTTTGTGTGTTTTTTTCATGAGTTTATTTAGGAAGTGGACTTGTTTCGTATTAGGGGCATAAATATTTATTAGTGTAACCTGTGAACCTCTCAAAGTGCCCACCAGTATTATATAGCGGCCCTTAGGGTCACACACTTGGGTGTCAATTTTAAACGTTGTGGAATCTCTAACCGCGACCAGCACCCCCGCGTGTTTTTTGGGAGCACAAGCAAACGCCAACTGGGGAAATTTGTATGTGACATACGAGAACTATCTGATTCAAGCAAATGTGTCTCTTGAATACATACTAGGTCGGCGTTGTGGTGTAGAGCTTCCTTCCAAACAGCCTTTCTTTTGATCGGGGAATTCAATCCGTTAGCATTCAGAGACAGCACCTTCAACGCCATATTTCTGTGGATAGCAGTGCGGAGCTAGGAGCTAGAGAACCAACATAGTGGATGATGCCTGTCAAGAAACTACAAACAAAACTAGAAAAACATAATCTAGATATGCAGAAAAAGGTGCAACCATAAGAGACAGTTAAAGAACGCTTTAGTATATTGCAGACAATCCAGGAAGCACAATAAGACATACTAAAGAGAACTAGGCAAGCAAAAACTTGCAATCTTGTTTCGGGGAACGACAGTTCGCGGGAGAGTGAGGTGCATCACTCAAATCTGCGGAAACATATTGCGGTCGGGCTCAGAAGTCGGAGTAACGACCTTTGGCAAGGTAACAGGAGGCTTTTGTTCCTTTATATATCCTTAAAGGGAATCAGATGTTTCGAGCCTCTCTTCTTTGGTTTCTCCCAGCATCACCGTCAGAGCGGGAAGGCGGAGGGTCATTTGTTTTTATGCCCCACGATTTCAAGGTAGATTTGGCCGAGGCGGGGTCAAGAAAAACATGGGAGGAGTTTTCTCTTGTCACGATAATCTTGGTGGGGAAACCCCACCTATACTGAATCTTCGCCTCTCTCAAGGCTAGAGTCACCCCAGCAAAACTTCGTCCATAGTGGCCTGGGACAAATCGATAAACAGGCGAATGTCTGTGTAAGGGCTCGGCAGGACCCCCAATTTCCTTGCGGAATTCATGAGGGCCTCTTTTGTGCTAAAATAGTGGAAACGTACAATAATGTCCCTCGGGCTGTTATCTCTCAGAAATTTAGGTAGTGGGAGCCTATGCGCCCTGTCGATCTTGAGTTCTTGCTCAGGAATATTTGGTAAAACTTTTTGAGTCAGGCGCACAACATAATCCACAATTCGGTGTTCGTGATCTTTTCAGGGACGCCTCTTATTTTTACATTATTGCGCCTGTTTCTGTCCTCAAAGTCACTTATTTTATTCTGTAATTTGGTAACCAGGCCTTCTAGATCGTAGTGGGCATCTATAAGAGCATTATGAGATTTGACCATCTCCTCCATTTTATGCTCTGTGTTGTTAATTCTGCTGTTAACTTCTAACACTGAGGAGTCTACATGCTGGGTTAGGCTCTTTAAATCAGTTTGAATCGTGTGCCTCAGGGCCAGAATGGCCTCTTTAATATACAGTTCTGAGGCAGGTCTTTCTGTGGCAGATAAGTTGCTTATTTCGCCATCTATTGCAAACATAGGAGCAGCATCCTCCAGCTTCTCCTCTCCCATGTCCTCTGCCATTCTCTGACGTTGTTTGGCAGGGCTACCAGAAGCAGAGGCAGGCAGGTTTCCCTGCAATGGCACCGCCGCCATTTTGTTTTTTATGCTGCGGCCGGGGGGGGGAGACCTGTCTTTTGCCTATAATCTCCCTTAGTCTGTTTCTCTCCCTGTCCCGGTTCCCCTGGCTGTTCCCTAGCGTTAGGGGAGTCCATTTTACATAGGGGCTGCGGTTCCAGGGAGTCAGGAGATCCTCTTACCGGAGGGTCGGCAGCCTGCATGTCTTCTTCCTCCGCCGCCATTACAGGGAGAGGAGCGCGCGGGACAAAAAACTCCTCCAGCCGCGTCGGTTGAGCTTTGGAAGCTCTCCTTCTGGATGCTGCCATGATCCTTGGGGCTTCGTCTTGTCAATGAAAGGTATGTCGAGCCCTCCGGTATGCTGTGAGAGTTGCTGAGCGATGCTGCCGAGCGGAGTCTATCTAGACACGGCCGTCTCGGTCTCTCTCCAGGCCACGCCCCCCAAAAAATTCGTCTATTGATGTAGTAGGGTCCTTGGAAGCATCTGACAGGGGGTGGCCCTTTAAGTTGTATAAGTCAGAATAAAACTTCTGAAATTCTGCTGCTATATCTTTAGAAGAGGTCAATATATTGCCTGATGGAGACTTTATGGAGCTAATCTGGTTCCTTGCCCTGGCCTTCTTAATCAGGGCAGTCATCAGTCTACTCCCTCTGTTGCCCTGCGCGTATATTTTATGTTTAAACTGCATTTGTTTTTTGTTGAACCTGGCTGTTAATAAAAGTCTCAGTTCCGCCCTCAGGGACGAGAGATTGTTCAGATTCTGTTTTGTTTGAGAGAGCTTCGCTACCAGTTCCAGTTTCGCTATCTGTTTTAATTTTATATCAATTTCTTTTTGAGCATGTTTTTTTACTCATGCGCCCAGGGCGATTAGAAGGCCTCACATGTAAGCCTTGTGGGCTTCCCATACCATTGGGGCTCCCAGATCGTCTGAGGAATTCAGGAGGAAATATTCCTCCAATGCTTTGGAAAGTTGCTTTCTCTCCTCTGCTGAGTCCAGTAACAAAGCGTTGAGAGTCCATCTCCACTCCCGGGGGAGAGGATGTGGTGTTCTAATGTTCACATGTACTGGCGCGTGGTCTGAAATTGTCATCGAGCCTATGTCTGCTTTGACTAGGGCCGTGAGGAGGTCAGAGGAGACCAAGAGGTAGTCTAGTCTCTGGAACGTAGAGTGCACCGAGGAGAAAAATGAATAGTCCTTCGTAGAGGGGTGTAGCGTACGCCAGGCATCCACCAAACCTAACTCTTGTAGGGTTCTACCCAGCTTTCTCAGTCTGGGTTGTGAAATTTGGGATCGGCCAGAGGATGCATCCAGTGAGGGGTTGAGGGTCACATTCAAGTCGCCCGCCACAATCAACTGTCCTACACTGAAATGTCTAAGTACCTCTAATTGCTGGAGAAGCCAAGGAACTTGCTCAACATTAGGGACGTATATGTTTGCTAAGGTTACTTTTACATTGTTCAGTGTCCCTCTTATGAATAGGACTCTGCCCTCCTCGTCTCTGAACTGGGCATCCTCTACGAAATTAATTGTTTTATGTAGAAAAATGGATACCCCCTTCGAGGCCGACGAGGGATGAGTGCTATGGAAGCTTTTGGAGAATTGTTTTCCTGGAAGGTCAAAGTGTTTTTGCCCTTTGAAGTGTGTCTCTTGTGCGAAAAGAATTTTGGTTTCGTACCTTTTCAGGAGAAGCGCCAGGTTATGCCTTTTGGAGGGTGAGTTTAGTCCTCTGACGTTGAAGGATGTGAGACGAAGGCTGTCCATATCTGCGTCCCTGTACTGCAGTGGAGGATAAAGAGGATAACAGGAAGAATATCGTGAACTCAATACAAATGAAAATACAATCAATCGTCTGTCCTTTCCCCGGGCACACCGAAATCCCACAGGTAGAGGTGCGGGATACGAGGTATTTTTTGGGAGGGGGGGGGGGGAGGGAAGGTAAGGCTTAAAACAAGAAGGAAGAGGGAGACACAAATAACAACCAAAACCGGTCGAAAAATCAGCGACAAATTAACGCTGGTCTACTGAAGACCAAAATTTGTGTCAGGGGAGGTCAACTGACCCGGGGTCCCTGACTCCTTGGGGAAGCGGATTACTGAGGACTCACAGAGCAATAAGCCCTAGTGAGACAACAGAAAATTTTTTTTACTGCCTGGACAGGCAGGCATCGCCCAACGACCCTAAAAAGCGAGTCCTACGAACATAGCTGGGTGGTGAACCCCGCCATGTGTGTATCTGGCTGGCAAGACATGTAAGGGACATAACATGACAATCCTTACATTACAGCAAGGTATACAAAACATTCATAACATTATAACTTGCGGGTTGTATATCAGCAAATGAGCAGGTGAAGTCGGCAAATTACCCGTTCGGGTAGCATCTTAAGTAAGTAGTAGCAGAACAATAGAACAATAAAAGGGAAAAATTGTTACGTTCAAATCGCTCCTGAAGGGCCAATCCGTGCGGTTCATCATACGCCCCGTGGTCTCGTAGAAGTCCTCAAGATGTTAAGATCCTGAACCCATGGGGCACTGTGACTGTATTTTTCCAAGCACAAGATAGGTGATAGCCCTCCTATAACAAATGAACTTGTTCAGTCGCAGGGGACCACGTCCCTGGAGATTCAGAAAATTCACAGGTCCTCTTTTGCTCTCTTCTTCTTCCCTTTAGGGGATTTAGAGCTACTTGCAGCGAGCCACCTCCCCCGGTCCTCCAATTGAGGTAGGAGAGGAGGTTCCGGTAGTGGTTGCCAATTTGGGAGATCTATTGGTTCGATATCCAATAGTTGCCAGAGACTTTGAAGGTCCTCTGTTGTTCGCATGTTTATTCTTTTGCCTCTATGTATGATGCTGAGACCAAACGGATAGAGCCATGCGTACTTTATTTCTCTGGTTCTGAGGACCTCTAGCAGAGGACGTAAAGCTAGTCGTTTTGCTAGTGTAGAGGGTGCCAAATCCTGAAAAATCTGGATCGGGGTCTCTTCATATTTTAGATCTTTATGAGACCTAGTGGCTCTCAAAATGGCTGCAGCATCCGGAAAATTGAGCAGCTTGTAAATAACGTCTCTAGCTGGTTCGAATGCATTAGGAAGGGGCCTAAGAGCTCTATGAATTCTTTCAATGTTAATTGAAGAAGCTCTGTCCTCGCCTAACAACGAGCTAAAAATTTCCTTAGCAACCTTAGGGAGGCACTCACCCGTCACAGCTTCCAGAAGCCCCTTGATGCGAACGTTATTGCGGCGATGCCGATTCTCGAGGTCTTCCTGCATCAGCAACACCCTATTCAGGTGTGTATGTTGATCTTTTACTACCTGCTCAAGCTGTTTTGCATGGGTGGTGATTGCTGCAGAAGTGGACTCTAAATCTTCCACTCTGTGCCCCAGCTGCCTGAACTCCTCTTTAATGTCAGCCAAATCAGCGCTGATGGGACGGAGAGCTTGTGCAAGTAGGTCCTTCATAAAGCTCCTGGATATTCCCTCGTTGTCCTCCTCATCAGAAATAGCCTCCTCTTCTCCTCTCCTGTCAGAAGCGGGAACCAGCTCCCTGGCCGGCGCCATCTTAGGGGGGGGGCGCGGTGAACGAGCGCTCCTTTCTCTGAAGAAGCGCTGCATGTCAGCTTGTCCCTTCAGCTGCCGGGGGGTTCCCTGCTGTTCTGTACCTCTTTCTTTGCTGGATTTGCCCATGTCTCGCCTTTAAAAGTGCTGCTCTCGGTCCTTGAGGGTGCCTGCAAGCAGGAGCGCTGTACTCAAGCTGCCATACCGCACTGCGTCCAGGCTCCGCCCCCTATAATATTCAATTCTAAGCATGAATAAAATGCAAAAATCTGTGATTCTCAGAAACCATAAAGGAAAGCCTAAGGAAATTATTTGTATACTGAGGAGAATCTACCTCCCCTCTATGTGTATATACTGAAGAGAATCTACCTCACCTCTGTGTGTATGAACTGAGGACAATCTACCTCACCTCTGTGTATATACTGAGGAGAATCTACCTCACCTCTATGTGTATATACTGAGGAGAATCTACATCACCTCTATATGTATATACTGAGGAGAATCTACTTCACCTCTATGTGTATATACAGAAGGGAATCTACCTCACGTCTGTGTCTATATACTGAGGAGAATCTACCTCACCCCTGTGTGTATATACCAAGGAGAATCTACCTCACCTCTATCTGTATATACTGAAGAGAATCTAACTCACCTCTATGTGTATATACTGAGCAGAATCTGCCTCACCCCTATGTGTATATACTGAGGAGAATCTACCTCACCTCTATGTGTATATACTGAGCAGAATCTACCTCATCTCTATGTGTATATACTGGGAAGAATCGAACTGACCTCTATATGTATATACTGAGGAGAATCTACCTCACCTCTATATGTATATACTGCGGAGAATCTACCTCACCTCTATGTGTATATACTGAGGAGAATCTACCTCACCTCTATGTGTATATACTGCGGAGAACATAACTGACCTCTGTGTGTATATAATAAGGATAATCTTCCTCACCTCTACCTGTATATACTGAGCAGAACCTGCCTCCCCTCAATGTGTATATACTGTGAAGAATCTACCTCACCTCTATGTGTATATACTGTGAAGAACCTACCTCATCTCTATGTGTATATACTGATGAGAATCTACCTCACCTTTATGTGTATATACTGAGGAGAATCTACCTCACCTCTGTGTGTATATACTGAGGAGAATCTACCTCATCTGTGTGTATATACTGAGGAGAATCTACCACACCTTTATGTGTATATACTGAGGAGAATGTACCTCACCTCTATGTGTATATACTGAGGAGAATATAACTGACCTCTGTGTGTATATAATGAGGAGGTGCAGGGATGGAGTATGCTTTTAAGGCTAAGAAGGGGCTGCAACCTCTAGGTTGGGGATAAATTTAAATAAAAAGGGGTGTTACCTTTAAGGGAAAAAAGTGAGCAGAGTGGGAGGGGTGACAAATTCTGTAGAGGGACATCGGTACATGCAGTCTGAGGAGAATTAAATGCATTACTGAGCACCAGTGTCCAGAACTGTACGCAGTATTTTATGTGAGGCCTGACAAGTGCCTTATAGAGTGGAAGGAAAATGTTCTTGTCCCTCGCCCCTATACCTCTTTTAATGCACCACAAAACTTTATTTAACTTTGTAGCAGCTGACTGGCGTTGGTTATTCCAGTTAATTCTACTGTCCACTAGTACCCCCAGGTCTTCTTCCATATCACTTTTCCCTAGCAGTGCCCCATTTAGTGTATATAGGTAACATCCATTTTTGCTGCCCATGTGCATAACCTTACATTTATCAACATTGAACTTCATTTGCCATTTTTCTCCCCAAGCTCTAGCTTTATCTAGGTCCATTTGTAGCCGTACCTTGTTCTCTACTGTATTAATTACCTTGTATAATTTTGTATCATCTCCAAATATTGATATTTCACTGCAGCCCCTCTATCAGGTCATTGATAAATATATTGAACAGAATGGGGCCCAATACTGAACCCTGTGGCACCCCACTAGCAGCGGTGGCCCAATCAGAGTACAAACCATTTATTACCACCCTCTGCTTTCTATCTCTGAACCAGTTCTTTACCCAATTACACACGTTTTCACCCAATCCGAGCTGTCTCATTTTATATATCAGCCTATTATGCATCACGTTGTCAAATGCTTTAGAAAAATCCAGATATACAAGATCAATAGACACTCCCAGGTCCAGCCTAGAACTTACGCCGTTGTAGAAGCTGATCAAGTTGGTTTGACATGATCTCCTCCACAATCGAGGCCATTGTGGACGGTCAGCTCAGCAGGCCACAGCCCCCACAAGGGAAGAGGGCAAGAGTAGCATCAGAGGTCTCAGCAGTGTCACAGGATGGAGACCAAGTGACACTGAGGGGTTCCTGGGGCAGAAGATGTCATGTCATATGGAAGTGGAGAAACTCCCTATCTGCACTGAACTCAGTCCCTGAAAAAGATGACATTGCCATGGACCTCGATTGGTGTCAGGGATCAAGAAGTGTTCAAGCTGTAGGATGCGTAAGACAGCTCCAACAACTATTTTGTGTGTGCCGATTAGGAACTACGATCGACTGATGTGACTGGGGGAATACCTCTCAAAGGCATTAAAGAGATGCAGAAATTGTTAAGCAATTGATGGACTGCCAATTTGCACAAAGGATTGATGTTTAGTAGTAGAATAGGAAATGTTATGCAAGGCACTGTGTAATGGAGTGATGCCATGTAGCTATGTTAGGAATAGGTATTGTTCCGAGGATGACAAGGCATTTCGGAAGTAATGGCATTAGACACCAACTCAAGATTATGTGAAGCGAAAGTGTACAGAAGATGTCCTTTTGCACCTACAGTGCATTGAGACTGCGATGATGCGGAACTCCTAAATTGGTAACGGAACTTTCAAGAATATGAATTTGTATGGAGTACTACGAGAATAGTGGTTAGTCATGAGTGAAGTTTGAAGTGCCTTGTCTCACCAAAGTGAACTCCTGATATGGATATGTGGATACATATGTTAGTTCAGGTTAAAAATCACGTATAAGGGCCGCTGCCAACTTATAAATCCAGCCCCACCTTGATCTTTAGTGTAAACCCCTATGACTGTTTCTGCAGTTATACCCTATATACTCCACCATCACAGTTAAAGGGATTCACTAGAAACTAGAGATGAGCGAACGTACTCGTCCGAGCTTGATAATCGTTCGAGTATTAGCGTGTTCGAGATGCTCGTTATTCGAAACGAGCACCACGCGATGCTCAAGTTACTTTCACTTTCATCTCTGAGACGTTAGCGCGCTTTTCTGGCCAATAGAAAGACAGGGAAGGCATTACAACTCCCCCCTGCGACGTTCAAGCCCTATACCACCCCCCTGCAGTGACTGGCTGGGAAGATCAGATGTCACCTGAGTATATAAATCGGCCCCTCCCGCGGCTCGCCACAGATGCGTTCTGACAGAGATCAGGGAAAGTGCTGTCTTGCTGGAGTTGCTATAGGGAGAGTGTTAGGAGTATTTTAAGCTTCAAGAACTCCAACGGTCCTTCTTAGGGCCACATCTAACCGTGTGCAGTACTGTGGAGGCTGCTTTATGCAGTGTTGCACTTTTTTTTTTTTTTTGTATATCGGCCGTGCAGAGCATTGCGCCCTGCAGTAATTATACATAGTCCAGGGCCAGTAGTGGTGGTGAGGCAGGGACAGAAGACATATTTATTGAATATAGGCAGTGGGCCTTTCCAAAAACATTTGGGAAAAAAATCTATTTGGGCTGCCTGTGACCGTCCTCAGTGTACTGGGTCTGTGCTGGGGGTAGTTGTCCTAATTCATACGCAGCCAGCTAAGTGTTACAGCAGGCTTGCGCAAAATTATTTCCTGGCTCTGCTGTGCGTTCCGTAAGCGAAGTCAGCCTCCAACCACAGGCCAATAAGTGGCACATTAATTACAGCGTTCTGTTTCTGCACTACTGGTAATACAGCATGCTGAGGGGCAGGGGTAGGCCTAGAGGACGTGGACACGGGCGAGGACGCGGAGGCCCAAGTCAGGGTGTGGGCACAGGCCGAGCCAGTACGGTGGCCAGGGGTAGAGGCAGGGCCAGACCGAATAATCCACCAACTGTTTCCCAAAGCGCCCCCTCGTGCCATGCCACCCTGCAGAGGTCAAGGTGCTCTACGGTGTGGCAGTTTTTCACAGAGACGCCTGACGACCGACGAACAGTGGTGTGCAACCTTTGTCGCGCCGAGATCAGCTGGGGAGCCACCACCACCAGCATGCGCAGGCATATGATGGCCAAGCACCCCACACGGTGGGACGAAGACCGTTCACCGCCTACGGTTTGCACCACTGCCTCTCCCCCTGTGCCCCAACCTGCCACTGAGTTCCAACCCCCCTCTGAGGACACAGGCACTACCGTCTCCTGGCACACCCTCACCTCCGCTGTCCTCGGCCCCATCCAGCAATGTCTCAGCGCAGCGTCCAGACATCGCTAGTGCCACTGTTTGAGCGCAAGCGCAAGTACGCCGCCACGCACCCGCATGCTCAAGCGTTAAACGTGCACATTGCCAAATTGATCAGCCTGGAGATGCTGCCGTATAGGCTTGTGGAAACGGAGGCTTTCAAAAGCATGATGGCGGCGGCGGCCCCGCGCTACTCGGTTCCCAGTTGCCACTACTTTTCCCGATGTGCCGTCCCAGCCCTGCACGACGACGTCTCCCGCAACATTGTACGCACCCTCACCAACGCGGTTACTGCCAAGGTCCACTTAACAACGGACACGTGGACAAGCACAGGCGGGCAGGGCCACTATATCTCCCTGACGGCACATTGGGTGAATTTAGTGGAGGCTGGGACCGAGTCAGAGCCTGGGACCGCTCACGTCCTACCGACCCCCAGAATTGGGGGCCCCAGCTCGGTGTTGGTATCTGCGGCGGTGTATGCTTTCTCCACTAAACCACCGTCCTCCTCCTCCTCCTCCAACGCAACCTCTGTCTCGCAATCAAGATGTGTCAGCAGCAGCAGCACGTCGCCAGCAGTCGGTGTCGCGCGGCGTGGCAGCACAGCAGTGGGCAAGCGTCAGCAGGCCGTGCTGAAACTACTCAGCTTAGGAGAGAAGAGGCACACGGCCCACGAACTGCTGCAGGGTCTGACAAAGCAGACCGACCGCTGGCTTTCGCCACTGAGCCTCCAACCGAGCATGGTCGTGTGTGACAACGGCCGTAACCTGGTGGCGGCTCTGCAGCTCGGCAGTTTCACGCACGTGCCATGCCTGGCCCATGTCTTTAATTTGGTGGTTCAGCGCTTTCTGAAAAGCTACCCACACTTGTCATACCTGCTCGGAAAGGTGCGCCGGGTCAGCGCACATTTCCGCAACTCCAAGATGGACACTGCCACCCTGCGGACCCTGCAACATCCGTTTAATCTGCCAGTGCACCGACTGCTGTGCGACGTGCCCACACGGTGGAACTCTACGCTCCACATGTTGGCCAGACTCTATGAGCAGCGTAGAGCTATAGTGGAATACCAACTCCAACATGGGCGGCGTAGTGGGAGTCAGCCTCCTCAATTCTTTACAGAAGAGTGGGCCTGGTTGGCAGACATCTGCCAGGTCCTTGGAAACTTTGAGGAGTCTACCCAGATGGTGAGCGGGGATGCTGCAATCATTAGCGTCACCATTCCTCTGCTATGCCTCTTGAGAAGTTCCCTGCAAAGCATAAAGGCAGACACTTTGCACTCGGAAACGGAGGCGAGGGAAGACAGTATGTCGCTGGATAGTAAGAGCACCCTCATGTCTATATCTCAGTGCATTGAGGAGGAGGAGGAGGGGGAGGAGCATGAGGAGGAGGGGGAAGAGACAGCTTGGCCCACTGCTGAGGGTACCCATGCTGCTTGCCTGTCATCCTTTCAGCGTGTATGGCCGGAGGAGGAGGAGGAGGAGGAGGAGGAGGAGGAGTAGGATCCTGAAAGTGATCTTCATAGTGAGGACAGCCATATGTTGCGTACAGGTACCCTGGCACACATGGCTGACTTCATGTTAGGATGCCTTTCTCGTGACCCTCGCGTTACACGCATTCTGGCCACTACGGATTACTGGGTGTACAAACTGCTCGACCCACGGTATAAGGAGAACCTTTCCACTCTCATACCCAAAGAGGAAAGGGGTTCGAAAGTAATGCTGTACCACAGGACCCTGGCGGACAAACTGATAGTAACATTCCCATCTGACAGCGCTAGTGGCAGAAGGCGCAGTTCCGAGGGCCAGGTAGCAGGGGAGGCGCAGAGATCAGGCAGCATGTACAGCGCAGGCAGGGGAACATTCACCAAGGCCTTTGCCAGCTTTATGGCTCCCCAGCAAGACTGTGTCACCGCTCCCCAGTCAAGGCTGAGTCGGCGGGAGCACTGTAAAAGGATGGTGTGGGAGTACGTAGCCGATCGCACGACCGTCCTCGGTGACTCCTCTGCCCCCTACAACTACTGGGTGTCGAAGCTGGACACGTGGCCTGAACTCGCGCTGTATGCCCTGGAGGTGCTTGTTTGTCCTGCGGCTAGCGTCTTGTCAGAGAGGGTGTTTAGTGCGGCTGGGGGAATCATCACGGATAAGCGTACCCGCCTGTCAACCGACAGTGCCGACAGGCTTACACTCATCAAGATGAACAAAGCCTGGATTTCCCCAGACTTCTCTTCTTCACCAGTGGACAGCAGCGATAGCTAAGCAATACGTAGGCTGCACCCGCGGATGGAAGCATCATTCTCTATCACCATCCAAAACGGGGACATTTTTGCTTCATCAATCTGTGTATAATATTCCTCCTCCTCATCCTGCTCCTCCTCCTGAAACCTCCCGTAATCACGCCGAAGGGCAATTTTTCTTAGGCCCACAAGGCTCAGTCATATAATTTTTCTAAACAATTTTTATACGTTTCAATGCTCATTAAAGCGTTGAAAATTGCACCTGAACCAATTTTTATTTTAACTGGGCTGCCTCCAGGCCTAGTTACCAATTAAGCCACATTAACCAAAGCGATTAATGGGTTTCACCTGCCCTCTTGGTTGGGCATGGGCAATTTTTCTGAGGTACATTAGTACTGTTGGTACACCAATTTTTTGTGGGCCCTCGCCTACAGTGTAATCCAATTAATTTTTTGCCCACCTGCATTACAGCTGACGTTACCTCAGCTGTGTTGGGCACTGCAATGGGATATATTTATGTACCGCCGGTGGCTTCCAGGGAGCCACCCATGCTGTCGGTCCACACGGAGTTGTAACTACATGTGTCCACTTCTAAAGAACCCCAGTCTGACTGGGGCATGCAGTGTGGGCCGAAGCCCACGTGCATTAAACATGACATTATCTCAGCTGTGATGGGCAATGCAATGGGATATATTTATGTACCGCCGGTGGCTTCCTGGCACCCACCCATGCTGTGGGTCCACACGGAGTTGTAACTACATGTGTCCACTTCTAAAGAACCCCAGTCTGACTGGGGCATGCAGTGTGGGCCGAAGCCCACCTGCATTAAACATGACATTACCTCAGCTGTGATGGGCAATGCAATGGGATATATTTATGTACCGCCTGTGGGTTCCAGGGAGCCACCCATGCTGTCGGTCCACACGTAGTTGTAACTACATGTGTCCACTTCTAAAGAACCCCAGTCTGACTGGGGCATGCAGTGTGGGCCGAAGCCCACCTGCATTAAACATGACATTACCTCAGCTGTGATGGGCAATGCAATGGGATATATTTATGTACCGCCGGTGGCTTCCTGGCACCCACCCATGCTGTCGGTCCACAGGGACTTCACAATAGGGAGTTGTACCTGCCAGTGTCTATGAATTAAAAAGCCCGGTCAGGTTGGGGCATGCAGTGTGGGCCGAAGCCCTCCTGCATTTAATCTGACGTTAGCTCTGCTGTCCAGGGCACTGCAATGGGATACATTTATGTACAGCTGGTGGGTTCCAGGGAGCCACCCATGCCGTGGGTGCACATGGAATTCCTATTACGGAGTTGGGGATTCCCAGTTGTACCTGCCTGTGACTATTTATAAAAAAACGCGGACTGACTGGGGCATGCAGACACCTTGACAGAATGAATAGTGTGTGGCACATAGGTTCCCCATTGCTATGCCCACGTGTGCAGCTCCTGATGGCGGTGGCACAGAATTATATTTCTCAATGCTCTGTACAGCATTGTGGGCTATCGCCCCGCCCCTTTTAAAGAGCGTCGCTGCCTAGCCGTGCCAACCCTCTGCAGTGTGTGCCTGCCGTTCCTCCTCATGGCAGACGCACTTATAAATAGACATGAGTGTGGCGTGGCATGAGGGCAGCTGAAGGCTGGGCAGGGACAATTTGGTGTGCGCTGTGGACACTGGGTCGTGCAGAGGGGGGGGGGGGTTGGGCAGCATGTAACCCAGGAGAAGTGGCAGCGGAGTGTCATGCAGGCAGTGATTGTGCTTTGTTGGAGGTAGTGTGGTGCTTAGCTAAGGTATGCCATGCTAATGAGGGCTTTTCAGAAGTAAAAGTTGTTGGGGGGGGGCACTCTTGCCGCTATTGTGGCTTAATAGTGGGACCTGGGAACTTGAGATGCAGCCCAACATGTAGCCCCTCGCCTGCCCTATCCGTTGCTGTGTCGTTCCCATCACTTTCTTGAATTGCCCAGATTTTCACAAATGAAAACCTTAGCGAGCATCGGCGATATACAAAAATGCTCGGGTCGCCCATTGACTTGAATGGGGTTCGTTATGCGAAACGAACCCTCGAGCATCGCAAAATTTTTGTCCCGAGTAACGAGCACCCGAGCATTTTGGTGCTCGCTCATCTCTACTAGAGACTAATGACCAATACATTTGTGATGGGTGGAATGGATTTCTGTCAGTCACCATGATTATTTGAAACTACGTAGTTATACAAAAAATGATCTGTATGAGTTAAACAAGTGTTCCAATCTTGGCTGTTCATGACTGAAATGGGAAAACCGTCTCTCTGTTTCTGACCGCCTGTCATAAACAGCCAAGCACGTCAGTGTAGCACTATTTCCATAGCTCTAATGTTTCTGCAGCTTCCATTCATTGCAATGAAAGCAACTAAAACAGTGCTCCCCTGAAGCACTCAGCTATTTTCATAGTTAACTGCCAGGTAACTATAGCAGGGGTTTCCTATCTTGTCTATGAAATCTGAGATGAGAAGACCCCTCTAATGCACCTATTACTGGTTATAGAGATATGAGCGATTGTCATATATGGATTCATGTTAGAGTTCATATAGGGGAATGGAAAAGTATATATAAATGGGTGACTTCTACACCTCCATTGACAAACACCATTCAGGTGCCTTCAGACTCCCCCAGATGGAGCAGAACCATCCTTAAAGGATGGTGTGCTATGTTTCTGCCATTAGACTTCAGGCGCTGCTACGCTATGTGTGTTGTGTGGCCGCTGCCATTCTGTTTGAATGGTGGCCAAACTAAGCAAATAGTGTAGTTGTGCCAAGCAGCATCTCTTTAGCATGTACAGAAAGGAAACGTAGCTCGCCTTGTTCAATGTCTCGGCATTATTCCCATTGTCGCAGCACTTCTGTCCCCTAGCTACACCCCTCAGTCGTTATGGTGTTATTACAGGCAGTAATCTTCCAAAAGAAAGGAAGCTGGAATTCTTTCTGCAAAAGAGTGCATGCTTTATTACATACGTGTCATGTAAAGCAGGATTCAATCCATCCTCCGGTGGATGGACTGACTTACTCCTTACACCTCTAACAATGGTCTTCTACAGCTGCTCACAAAAATGGATATAGACTGGACCTTATTATGCACTGCTCCCTAATGACATAGTAATGTGGAATGTAAGGCCGAAAAAAGACTTATGCCCATCAAGTTCAGTATATTAGTAAATTCAGTAAATTTTGATCCAGAGCAAGGAAAAAACCCTAAAGAGAAAAAATTCATTCCTGACTCCAAGTCTGACAATCGGAATAATCCCCGGATCACGGACCCTCCTGAAATAACCAGTGATAAGAACATGTAATATTGTAACGCACTAAAAAGACATCCTAGCCCCTCTTATACTCTTATCGAGTTCGCCATCACTACGTGCTCAGGCAGAGAGTTCCAGTCTCATTGCTCTTACAGTAAAGAACCCTTCTATGTTGTGTAAAAACCTTCTCTTCTCTAGACACATAGGATGCCACCTCATTATAGTCACAGTGCTAGGTATAAATAAATGATAGAAGAGATCTCTACTAACTCCTGGTATATTAATATATAGCTATTAGGTTGCCCCTCAGCCATCCTTTTCTAGACTAAATAATCACAATTTTTGTAACTTCTCTAGTTATTGTAGTGCGCCCATTCCATTTATTACATTAGTTGCCGCCTTTGTACCCTCTCAAGCTCTGATATGTCCTTCTTGTGTACCGATTCCAAAAACTGTACAAGTATGTCCAAGTATAGTGCTTGGCAGCCGCCCCCCTTCTATAGGGATGCTGTCTGGGTGGTTGCTTATCAGTAACTTGCACCCATGTTCCTACTGATAGCAGTTTGCTGTCTTCATGCTGAGGGATGTGCTGCATTACCTGCACCCCCTATGTTACACAAAGTAAGTATTTTGCCATTATTTAGTGTTTGTTTGCTTATCTCCTTCCCTTTAGATAACACTGGTCAACACTGAAATTGTTACTAACTTAACAGGTCCTAATTAGAGATGAGCGAGCACCAAAATGCTCGGGTGCTCGTTACTCGGGGCAAAATTTTCGCGATGCTCGAGGGTTCGTTTCGAGTAACGAACCCCATTGAAGTCAATGGGCGACCCGAGCATTTTTGTATTTCGCCGATGCTCGCTAAGGTTTTCATGTGTGAAAATCTGGGTAATTCAAGAAAGTGATGGGAACGACACAGCAACGGATAGGGCAGGCGAGGGGCTACATGTTGGGCTGCATCTCAAGTTCACAGGTCCCGCTATTAAGCCACAATAGCGGCAAGAGTGGGCCCCCCCCTCCCAACAACTTTTACTTCTGTAAAGCCCTCGTTAGCATGGCATACCTTAGCTAAGCACCACACTACCTCCAACAAAGCACAATCACTGCCTGCATGACACTTGGCTGCCACTTCTCCTGGGTTACATGCTGCCCAACCCCCCCTCCCCCGCACGACAGTGTACACAGCGTACACCAAATTGTCCCTGCCCAGCCTTCAGCTGCCCTCATGCCACGCCACCCTCATGTCTATTTATAAGTGCGTCTGCCAGAGGAAAAGCAGGCACACACTGCAGAGGGTTGGCATGGCTAGGCAGCGACCCCCCCATAAAAGGGGCGGGCCGATAGTCCACAATGCTGTACAGAAGCAATGAGAAATCCAATCCTGTGCCACCTCCATCTGGAGCTGCACACGTGGGCATAGCAATGGGGAACCTAAGTGCCACACACTATTCATTCTGTCAAGGTGTCTGCATGCCCCAGTCAGACCGCGTTTTTTTATAAATAGTCACAGCCAGGTCCAACTCCGCAATGGGAATTACGTGTGCTCCCACAGCATGGGTGGCTCCCTGGAACCCACCGGCGGTACATAAACATATCCCATTGCAGTGCCCTACTCAGCAGAGCTAACGTCAGATACAATACAGGTAGGCTTCGGCCCACACTGCATGCCCCAGTCAGACTGGTAATATGTACCTTAACAGTAACCTCGTTGGTGGTAATGTGGTGGTGACTGCGGACCTGGTAGCGCGGTTTTATGTAGTTGGTTTTCGGAATGTGGCCAGGATTAAGTGGGCCGTGGCGGGGGGATGGTGGTGGTGCTCTCTTGTTGTGTCGTTAAACGTGAAATTCTTGGACTGCCACCAGACGGACCAATGCAAAGGTATTTGCCAAGAATGTTTTCATTGTTGGAGGAGGAGGGGGATGTTTTGGAGGCACTATGTGTCCTCTCCACGTGTCCGTGGTTATATGCACCTTAACAGTAACAGCGTTGGTGGGAAATGGCCTCGCCGCCATCATGTCTTTGTGAAGCCTCTGTTTCCACACCCCAGAGACATACCATTAGCAGCGGTATAGGCAGAGCCCAGAATTATTAACATTTCAGCGGTAGCATAAGGGACAGGCCCCACTAACATATCACTAGCAGCAGTATAGGGGGAGCGCAGTCTTAGTTCCATTTCAGTAATAGTAGCACTCAAGACAGGCCCCAGTAACATTCCCATTGCAGCAGTTTAGGGAGATAACAGTCTCTTTCACATTTCAGTAGCTGCAGTATAGACAAGGCCCCAGTTACATTTATGTAGCTAAAGTGTAGGCCAACCCCACACACCTTTCTGTACCATGAGTGCAGGCGAAGAACATAGAAATTACTATGATTACACTGTAGGTGAGGGCCCAAAAAATTGGTGTACCAACAGTACTAATGTACCTCAGAAAAAATTGGCCATGGCCAACCAAGAGGGCAGGTGAAACCCATTAATCGCTTTGGTTAATGTGGCTTAAGTGGTAACTAGGCCTGGAGGCAGCCCAGTTTAACGAAAAATTGGTTCAAGTTAAAGTTTCAACGCTTTTAAGAGCATTGAAACGTATAAAAATTGTTTAGAAAAATTAGATGAGTGAGCCTTGTGGCCCTAAGAAAAATTGCCCGTTCAGCGTGATTACGTGAGGTTTCAGGAGGAGGAGCAGGAGGAGGAGGAGGAATATTAGACACAGATTGATGAAGCAGAAATGTCCCCGTTTTGGATGGTGAGAGAGAACGATGCTTCCATCCGCGGGTGCAGCCTACGTATTGCTTAGGTATCGCTGCTGTCCGCTGGTGGAGAAGAGAAGTCTGGGGAAATCCAGGCTTTGTTCATCTTGATGAGTGTAAGCCTGTCGGCACTGTCGGTTGACAGGCGTGTACGCTTATCTGTGATGATTCCCCCAGCCGCACTAAACACCCTCTCTGACAAGACGCTAGCCGCAGGACAAGCAAGCACCTCCAGGGCATACAGCGCGAGTTCAGGCCACGTGTCCAGCTTCGACACCCAGTAGTTGTAGGTGGCAGAGGCGTCACCGAGGACGGTCGTGCGATCGGCTACATACTCCCTCACCATCCTTTTACAGTGCTCCCGCCGACTCAGCCTTGACTGGGGAGCGGTGACACAGTCTTGCTGGGGAGCCATAAAGCTGTCCAGGGCCTTAAAGAGTGTTGCACTGCCTGTGCTGTACATGCTGCTCGATCTCCGCACCTCCCCTGCTACCTGGCCCTCGGAACTGCGCCTTCTGCCACTAGCGCTGTCGGATGGGAATTTTACCATCAGCTTGTCCGCCAGGGTCCTGTGGTATAGCAACACTCTCGAACCCCTTTCCTCTTCGGGAATGAGAGTGGAAAGGTTCTCCTTATACTGTGGGTCGAGCAGTGTGTACACCCAGTAATCCGTAGTGGCCAGAATGCGTGCAATGCGAGGGTCACGAGAAAGGCATCCTAACATGAAGTCAGCCATGTGTGCCAGGGTATCTGTACGCAACACATGGCTGTCTTCACTAGGAAGATCACTTTCAGGATCCTCCTCCTCCTCCTCCTCCTCAGGCCATACACGCTGAAATGATGACAGGCAAGCAGCATGGGTACCGTCAGCAGTGGGCCAAGCTGTCTCTTCCCCCTCCTCCTCCTCCTCCTCATGCTCCTCCTCCTCCTCCTCAACGCGCTGAGATATAGACAGGAGGGTGCTCTGGCTATCCAGCGACATACTGTCTTCCCCCGCCTCCGTTTCCGAGCGCAAAGCATCTGCCTTTATGCTTTGCAGGGAACTTCTCAAGAGGCATAGCAGAGGAATGGTGACGCTAATGATTGCAGCATCGCCGCTCACCACCTGGGTAGACTCCTCAAACTTTCCAAGGACATGGCAGATGTCTGCCAACCAGGCCCACTCTTCTGAAAATAATTGAGGAGGCTGACTCCCACTGCGCCGCCCATGTTGGAGTTGGTATTCCACTATAGCTCTACGCTGCTCATAGAGCCTGGCCAACATGTGGAGCGTAGAGTTCCACCGTGTGGGCACGTCGCACAGCAGTCGGTGCACTGGCAGAATAAACCGATGTTGCAGGGTGCGCAGGGTGGCAGCGTCCGTGTGGGACTTGCGGAAATGTGCGCAGAGCCGGCGCGCCTTTACGAGCAGGTCTGACAAGCGTGGGTAGCTTTTCAGAAAGCGCTGAACCACCAAATTAAATACGTGGGCCAGGCATGGTACGTGCGTGAGGCTGCCGAGCTGCAGAGCCGCTACCAGGTTACGCCCGTTGTCACACATGACCATGCCCGGTTGGAGGCTCAGCGGCGCAAGCCAACGGTCGGTCTGCTCTGTTAGACCCCGCAGCAGTTCGTGGGCCGTGTGCCTCTTATCTCCTAAGCTGAGTAGTTTCGGCACGGCCTGCTGACGCTTGCCCACCGCTGTGCTGCCACGCCGCGCGACACCGACTGCTGGCGACGTCCTGCTGCTGCTGACACATCTAGATTGCGAGACAGAGGTTGCGGAGGAGGAGGAGGAGGGTGCTTTAGTGGAGGAAGCATACACCGCCGCAGATACCACCACCGAGCTGGGGCCCGCAATTCTGGGGGTGGGTAGCACGTAAGCGGTCCCAGGCTCTGACTCTGTCCCAGCCTGCACTAAATTCACCCAATATGCCGTCAGGAGATGCAGTGGCCCTGCCCACCTGTGCTTGTCCACGTGTCCGTTGTTAAGTCGACCTTGGCAGTAACCGCGTTGGTGAGGGCGCGTACAATGTTGCGGGAGACGTGGTCGTGCATGGCTGGGACGGCACATCGGGAAAAGTAGTGGCGACTGGGAACTGAGTAGCGCGGGGCCGCCGCCGCCATCATACTTTTGAAGGACTCCGTTTCCACAACCCTATACGGCAGCATCTCAAGGCTGATAAATTTGGCTATGTGGACGGTTAACGCTTGAGCGTGCGGGTGCGTGGCGGCGTACTTGCGCTTGCGCTCAAACACTTGCGCTAGCGACGGCTGGACGGTGCGCTGACAGACATTGGTGGATGGGGCCGAGAACAGCGGAGGTGAGGGTGTGGGTGCAGGCCAGGAGACGGTAGTGCCTGTGTCCTCAGAGCGGGGTTGGATCTCAGTGGCAGGTTGGGGCATAGGGGGAGAGGCAGCGGTGCAAACCGGAGGCGGTGAACGGCCTTCGTCCCACCTTGTGGGGTGCTTGGCCATCATATGTCTGCGCATGCTGGTGGTGGTGAGGCTGTTGGTGGTGGCTCCCCGGCTGATCTTGGCGCGACAAAGGTTGCACACCACTGTTCGTCGGTCGTCAGGCGTCTCTGTGAAAAACTGCCAGACCTTAGAGCACCTTGGCCTCTGCAGGGTGGCATGGCGCAAGGGTGCGCTTTGGGAAACAGTTGGTAGATTATTCGGTCTGGCCCTGCCTCTACCCCTGGCCACCGCACTGCCTCTTGCAACCTACCCTGCTGCTGCCCTTGCCTCCCCCTCTGAAGACCTGTCCTGAGTAGGCGTTGCAAACCAGGTGGGGTCAGTCACCTCATCGTCCTGCTGCTCCTCCTCAGAATCCTCTGTGCGCTCCTCCCTCGGACTTACTGCCCTTACTACTACCTCACCGATAGACAACTGTGTCTCATCGTCATCGTCCTCCTCACCCACTGAAAGTTCTTGAGACAGTTGTCGGAAGTCCCCAGCCTCATCCCCCGGACCCCGGGAACTTTCCAATGGTTGTGCATCAGTGACGATAAACTCCTCTGGTGGGAGAGGAACCACTGCTGCCCAATCTGAGCAGGGGCCCGAGAACAGTTCCTGGGAGTCTTCCCGCTCCTGAGCATGTGTCATTGTAGTGGAGTGAGGAGGCTGGGAGGAAGGAGGAGCAGCAGACAGAGGATTCCGATTTGCAGCAGTGGACGGCGCAGAACTGTGGGTGGACGATAGGTTGCTCGAAGCACTTTCTGCCATCCACGACAGGACCTGCTCACACTGCTCATTTTCTAATAAAGGTCTTCCACGTGGACCCATTAATTGTGCGATGAATGTGTGGACGCCAGAAACGTGCCTCTCTCCTAATCGCGCAGCAGTCGGCTGCGATACACCTGGATCAGGAGTTCGGCCTGTGCCCACACCCTCACTTGGCCCTCCGCGTCCTCGGCCGCGTCCACGTCCTCTAGGCCTACCCCTACCCCTCAGCATGCTGTATTACCAGTGATTTGATTTCCCAGTCAGGAAATAAATTGGCGCAAGCCTGCTGTTAAACTTAGCTGGCTGTGTATGATTTTTGTTTAAGTTCTCCACCCAGCACACACGTACCCAGGATGCTGAGGACTGTCAGAGGCAGGCCAAATAGAATTTTTGCCCTTTTTTTTAAAGGAAAGGCCCACTGACTATATTCAATCAATAATAAATGTGGTGTGGCCCTGCAGTGTGTCACAGAACTGCAGTCTTGCACTGTTAGTAACTGCAGCAGAGCGGTGATTTCCCAGCCAGGAAATAAATTGGCGCAAGCCTGTTGTTAAACTTAGCTGGCTGCGTATGATTTTTGTTTTAAGTTCTCCACCCAGCACACACGTACCCAGAACGCTGAGGACTGTCAGAGGCAGGCCAAATAGAACTTTTTGCCCTTTTTTTTAAAGGAAAGGCCCACTGACTATATTCAATCAATAAAATATGTCTTCTGGCCCTGCCTGCACAATTCTGTCCCTGTAGTATTACTGCAGGGCGCAATGCTCTGCACGGCCGATTTGGAAAAAAAAAATGTGCAACACTGCTAACAGCAGCCTCCACAGTACTGCACACGGTTAGATGTGGCCCTAAGATGGACCATTGGGGTTCTTGAAGCCTACACTAACTCCTAACACTCTCCCTGCCTAACCACCACTTCTGTCCCTGTAGTATTACTACAGGGCGCAATGCTCTGCACGTCCGATATAGCAAAAAAAAAAAAAAGTGCACCACTGCAAAAGGCAGCCTCCACAGTACTGCACACGGTTAGATGTGGCCCTAAGAAGGACCGTTGGGGTTCTTGAAGCCTACACTAACTCCTAACACTCTCCCTACAGCAGCTCCAACACGATACCACTGTCCCTGATCTCTGTCACAACGCATCTGAGGCGAGCCGCGGGAGGGGCCGATTTTTATACTCGGGTGACACCTGATCTCCCCAGCCACTCACAGCAGGGGGGTGGTATAGGGCTTGAACGTTGCAGGGGGAAGTTGTAATGCCTTCCCTGTCTTTCAATTGGCCAGAAAAGCGCGCTAACGTCTCAGAGAGGAAAGTGAAAGTAACCCGAACATCGCGTGGTACTCGTTACGAGTAACGAGCATCCCGAACACCCTAATATTCGCCCGAGCATCAAGCTCGGACGAGTACGTTCGCTCATCTCTAGTCCTAATCTGTAGCATCTTGGTGCGCTGAACACGAATATGACCAGGAACAATTCATTCCGCAGATATTTCATATAGTTTACTTGCTGTGTTTCCCCGTGTAAATGTATCCAGTTGGACTGTAACAACATCCTTACAGTTACAGCCCTCAGATTAGAGAGCTCTTCAAAAATGCAGGCTGATGGTAAACGAGCATGGAAGGCTTTTCGCTTAGTGTCTACAAACTCTCTCCGGAATGTTAGGGTAGAAAACTACAAGGAACAAGACATGTTGATGCAGTATCAAAAACATTGCTGCAATATGTCTATAAAGATCCACGGTTCTGAAAGCCACTCTTTTCAGTTTGGGCCCCATTGTGCATACGGACACAAGATTAGGGCCACAATGGGTATGTTTCTGAACACAGGACAAATGGGGGTATACATTTTGGGTGCAAATCCTCATTTTCATGTGCACTATAGAAAAAAATACCGTCTTTGAAATGGCATATTTGCAAAAATGTGACATTTTATTTTTTCTCTTCTAAATTGCATTAAAGGGGTTGTCCCGAGGCAAACATCAAAATTTTACCTTACCCCATTCCCCCTGTCACCACTCTGGCATAAAATAGCAAATTAAAGCGGTTTTTAAACCGCTTGCTACTCACCGATCTGAAGAAATATGAAGTTATAAAAATCTTCTCCCCAAGATGGCCGCCGGTCCTTTCCCAGGGATGCACCGCGATTTTCTCCCAAGGTGCACCGCGGGTCTTCTCCCATGGTGCACCATGGGCTCCGTGCGGTCCATTGCCGATTCCAGCCTCCTGATTGGCTGGAATCGGCACACGTGACGGGGCGGAGCTACGATGACGATGCGGTGACCAGCTCTCCGGCACGAGCGGCCCCATTCACCAGGCAGAAGCACGGACTGCGCAAGTGCGTCTAAAAACGCCAGAAGACACCGAAATTAGACGGAGCCATGGAGACGGGGACGCCAGCAACGGAGCAGGTAAGTGAATAACTTCTGTATGGCTCATATTTAATGCACGATGTATATTACAAAGTGCATTAATATGGCCATACAGAAGTGTATAACCCCACTTGCTGCCGCAAGACAACCCCTTTAATTCCTGAAAAATAACCGTGGGGTAAAATTACTCCTGACACCCCTCAGTGAATATATTAAGGGTGTAGTTTTTAAAATGGGGTCATTTGTGGGGGTATCTTTCATTCTGACACCTATGAACCTTTGCAATCTTGGCTTGGTGTAGGAAAACAAAGTGTTCCTCAAAATGTTAAAAATCAATGTTAAATTTGTACGTCTCTTAAATGGTTAAAAAAAACTGAAGTTTTTCCAATGTGTGTCCAGAATAAAGTAAACAGATGGAAAAATATACCTTATCAAAAATGTGTACAGTATGTTTGCAGATATTTGAGAGATTGCAGTTGAAAATGTGAAAAAATGACAATTTTTTCAAAATTTTCCCAATTTTGGTGCTTTTAATAAATATACACAAATTCGGCATATTTTCACCACTTTCAGGGGTGTGTCTTATTTTGTGCACTATTTAATGTGTGTTAGTCACTCTGTAACGTTAGCTTGAAAAAGATCCAAGCTTTGGATCAAAACGTTGCTGCTACTGTCTCTTATGTCTTGGGATCAATAAATACAGTTTATGGATTAAGTGAAAATTCCCTTTGCTTGGATTGCTGCTGGACATCCACTTATTCTGCTATTACTTTAAGAGCCAGGATTCAGCTCTTTGCTTCAGCCTGCAACCACGGTTGGTCTATTTGATTACCGCATTTGGGGTAAGTGCCGCGACTATTTGAATTACTTTTAATAGCTGAGGCAAATCGTTGCGTGAAACGCAGTGGAAATCCGGCCGTGGACATTAGCTCTAATACTCTGCAGGAGATGTGTCCTTAGCATGCAAGACACACAATGTTGTAGGCATCATCTCACTGTGGTCCTCATACATGACTTTAAATCTGCCCTGCGCCCTCTATCAGGGGCCTTGCTGCACCATTGCACATTGTGCATAACATACATTTTCCTAACAGCTAACTACACTGGCCTTGCACTACCTATAGTGCCATGTTCAACTACGCTTGCAGGCATTACTCCCAATCAGATAGCCCCAATAAATCAAAGATCCCCACCCTGTCCAGGGATTTAAGATACCGCAGTCCCAGGAGAGTAAATGCACTTACGAATGTGCGGCACCTGCTTTGCTGGATAATGACCTCTCTATAGTTCTAGTCCTTCTATCGAAATACGAGCCGACATCCAACACGATACCATAGGAAATGAAGATTTATTCAATGTCTACATTAATGAGTCTAGGAGACATAAAGGTTCTCAAATCCAGACTGCCTAGTGACATCACAACCGATTCTTAAATACTAGGTAGGCAGTCTTATTAGAAGCTAATGCTTATTGGTTCATCTTATCTTTTATACTAGTTACATGTACAGAAAGTGGTGGTAGGTAGAGCTAAGGGGGGCAGCAGGGGGGATCATCGCTGCATTCCAACATACAGTTTACACTCCGCTCTTCAGCTTTTCATATGTATAAAGTTGTGAGTTCCTGTCCCTTCCCCCATGCGCTGTGGGGTTCTCTGGCCCGGTTATCTGGTCACACCTTCCTCTGGTTTCTCCATTTATTGTTGGCTGCTACTATCTTCATCAGTGCAGAATAGGTCTGTGTGGACCTTTATGCAGGTCCCTTGACAGTCTCTGGGCCTCAGCATGGGGAATGGCCACAGTGAAGCTGCAGCTTGTGAATGGCCTCCACTCCTTTAAGAGCTATCTCTGTACTGTACTTTCCCGGATGGTGCTGCATCACTCACTTCTGTAGAGCAGCTTTTCACTTTCCGGTGCTCGTAGGGCCTCTGTCATGTCCCAAACCCCTGGCTGTGTTACCTGCTAGCAAAAGAGCCTCTTGCCCTGAAGCACCCATTCAGCTTTCCCCTGCCCGGCCATATTTTGGACCGGGAGGGGCAGGGCATAATGTGGCAGCCGGACTAGTCATTTGTCAAAGCAGCTGAGCCACTTCTGTAAGAAGGGAGTAGAGTACTGCTCACCCCTCATACAAAGCCTCATAAAACTGAATCCAACAAAGTAGGAAAGTTACAACCACTAGAAAGCAAAGGCAAAATATCAAGAATGTATGTCAAAAGCCAAGGGGGCTACAACCTGCAATTTTAAAAACTAATCTACCATTCAAATCCACCCCATTCTTTCTCCCCACTCCTTCAACTGTTACAATTGCGACACCAAAAAATATATCCAAACATTTGGTATCAATCCCAAACAGATTAGGAATATATATAAAAAAATCTTTATTCACCGATCATATTAAAATATTTTTTATTTAAGCTTAGGACCGGAGCTCCCACAGAACGGTGCCCTCAGAGAGCTCCCAGCAGCGATAATAGCGGCAAAATGCCCAAACAAGCAAAGGAAAAAGGAGAACATACCAGCACACCGAAGACATCTAAGAGCCAGGCGGGGATGCAGCGATTTCTAAAGGAACGGGGCTCCCGCTCTCCTCACCCGTCCAGCAAGATGGCTGCGGCCTCGGAGGCTGCTTCTGCATACAGTAAGGAGGGGGAGGGTGATACATCCTCAGATGAAGAGGACTCAGGAACTGTTTCCCGGGGGTTTATGAAAGAGCTGCTGACTAAGGCTCTGCGTCCTCTTATCAATGAGCTGTCAGAGATAAAAGGTGATATAAGGCAGATGGGCTGCAGAGTGGAGGAGCTTGAATCTGCCTCTGCATCAGTCACAACCCATGCTCTAGCTATGGCTGCAGTCGTAAAGGAGCAGCACGCTAATTTAAATAAAGCTCTCATTCTCCAAGAAGATCTGGAGAACAGAAATCGGAGATGTAATGTCCGCCTTAAAGGCTTACCTGAATCCTGGGCGACGGAAGCCTTGCCTAAAGTCGCCTCAGAAATATTTGGTCAGTTACTTGGGCAAGACAGAGCAGCGACAATTTCTGTGGAGCGTATCCACCGCGCTCTGCGACCCCCCCCCTCCTCCTACAGAGCCCCCCAGGGATGTTATCTGCAGGCTCCTCACCTTTCAGGACACATCTGCCGTCCTTAAAGCTGCCAGACAACACAAGGACTTAAAATATGGGGACTCCTTTGTCCAGATCTTCCAGGATCTTTCCCCTGCCACCCTATTAAAGAGACAAATCATGCGTCCTCTGTTGGAGGCCCTAAGAGCACGAGACATTCGTTACGCATGGCTCTTTCCCTTTGGCATCAACATCACCTACAAGGGACGCAGACTTCTCATCCGTACTCCAGAAGACCTCAACGATGTATGGGAACACCTTGAAATGGACCCGATTGAGCTGCCGAACTGGCTGCCTCTCCCGGAGTTCCCCAGGCTCCCTAACCTGACCCCCCCGGAGGTCTGGCAGCCAGCGGGTAGCCTCAAATCGCCCAGAGGTAAAAAAATGAAAGCGAAGGACCCTCCTGCTGGCCCTGACGGGTGAAGATGAGGAGACTCTCAGGTTTTCTTTTTTCCTATCACCATCCTTTGGATGTACCTGTTGTTCCGCTGCTTCCTGATCTGGCGACCTTTTTATTGTTTTCGTAAGATCTCGGCAACGTGTTCGTATATGATGACTTTGTTATTTACCGCGTTAAACAAGTTAATGCATTAATGTTCCTTTTCTTCTCCCTTATAGCGATCAACTACCTAAGGCATTTGCCCCTCAGCTCTAGGCTCCTGGGGGCGCCTACCTGTTCAGGCTACTATTGACGCAGTTGGTGGGCCTTCCCGGTAAGGCACACACAACTCGTCCTCATCCCCCAGCAGGGTCTGCTCAAGTTTGCTGACCTGCTGACCTAAATTTACGTTTTTAGTGTCGTAGTTTGCGACACATTTTTTTTTTTTTTTCAGCACAAGTTCTCCCTTTTGTGTTTACCCAGTGTTTTCCCCTCTCACTCTCTGCACTTCCCCTCCATCTCCTCTTCCCTCCGTGTCCGACCGAGTGACAAGGAATTAGTACTAAGTCACTAAGCGCTCACTTACATAATCTTGCTTCCTCTCTCTACCCCCTTGCTAGGGTACTTCCGGCCACTCCTGCGTGTCCGTGATGGCAAAACCTCTACTATTTACTACCTTCAATGTGAATGGACTGAACTCTCCTAGCAAAAGACACCACGTGGCCCTTCTTCTGAAAAGGTATGGCTCTGGGGTAGTGTTTCTGCAGGAGACCCATTTTAAAGGGGACAGATGCCTATCCCTTCCTGGGGGGCAGTTCCCGCTAGCTTTCCACGGCTCCCACCCCTCCTCCGCCTCCAAGGGTGTGTCCACACTAATACACAAGTCCCTTAAGTTTAGTTGCGAGGCTCGCTTCGCAGATGAGGAGGGCAGAGTTCTGTTCCTGAGGGGCTGCCTAAACGAAACTAAAATTACCCTTGCCAACCTCTACGCCCCTAATAAGGACCAAGTAGAATGGCTCACAAAACAATTAGAAGCGCTCAGGATCTTCGCCACTGGGCAGGTCATCCTGGGTGGAGATTTTAATCTCACCATCTCCCCCTCCATAGACTCATTGACTGGAAAATCCCAGATTTCACAGAGGAAATTAAGTAAACTCAGCAGATCCCTCGCGCAACTCCATATCGTAGACGCCTGGAGGTACTCTAACCCATCCTCCAGGGATTATACCTTCTTCTCGCAGGTCCACTCCTCCTTCCAGCGGTTAGACTGTGTTTTTATTTCCTCCTCCTTCCTACAATACACGAAAAAAGCTGAGATAGACTCCATTGCCTTGTCGGACCACGCCCCAGTCCACTTGTCTATCTACCTTCCAGGCTCCACTCCCCGCGAGTGGAGATGGAGACTCAACCCCTCTCTCCTGGATTCGGCTGAGGATAGAGCCCAGCTCAACAAAGCGTTGGAAGAATATTTCCAACTCAACACCACTGAGGATATGTCAGTTCCGGTGGTATGGGAGGCTCATAAGGCCTATGTGAGAGGCCTTCTGATCTCTGCTGGATCCAGAGCAAAGAAGAAACAACAGAAAGACATTGACGAGAAACTTGGTCAAATTGCCAAATTAGAGCGTGTGACTAAGCTCTCACAAAGTGTAGCGGCCATGGAGAAACTTACCTCCCTCCGAACTGAACTTAAACTCCTTTTGGAAGCTAGGTTTAACAAAAAGCATCTATACCTCAGACATACCTCTTACGCCCAAGGTAACAAGGGTAGCAAATTCACGTCGTCCCTTATCAAAAAAGCCCAAGCAAGGAACCTTATTAAGGCCATTAAATCCCCCACGGGCCATCGCGTCACATCTACCCCTGATATTGCCAAAGAATTTCAATCCTTTTATTCCCGTCTATACAACCTTAAAGATCCTCCCACTCCTGAAGAAAGAGCTGTCTTGAAAAAACAAATCGACCACTTCCTCAAAGACCTAAACCTCCCCAAAATTCCAGATGACGAGACCACATCCCTCCTGTCCCCAATCACCCCGCAAGAGATACAAGACCTTATAAACTCATCTCCCCCGGGTAAAAGCCCAGGCCCAGACGGCCTCCCCCTTATATACTATAAGGCCCTGAGTACTTCGCTCATTCCTAGATTAGTAGACTTGTACAATGCTCTCCTGAGCGGGACCCCCCTGCCTAGACAAGCGCAAGAAGCGCATATTACTCTGGTGCACAAAGAGAACAAAGACCCCGAGTCTTACGGGAGCTACCGCCCCATCTCCCTGATTAATTTCGACATGAAATTGTGGGCCAAAATCCTAACAAAACGCCTAGAAAAACATACTACCTTCTTGATCAACCCTGAACAGGCGGGCTTTGTGTGGGGAAGAGAGGGGAGAGACAGTTGTCTCAGACTCCTACATGCTGCTAGATTTGCCCAAAAATGAAACATATCACTCGCTTTAGTAGGTACTGATGCCGAAAAGGCATTTGATCGCGTGAATTGGACATATATGGAGCAAGTCTTGCTACACTTTAATCTCCCACCCCAATTCGTCTCAGAGATCTTCTCTCTCTACGCAATGCCCCATGCGAGACTCAAGATTAACGGTTCTCTCTCCCCTTCCTTTGAAATAGGAAATGGCACTAGGCAGGGGTATCCCCTCTCCCCTACGCTCTTTGTCCTGGCCTTGGAGCCTCTTCTCCAAATAGTGAGATCGGACCCTTCCATAAAAGGTCTCAAAATTGGGAATGACACTCTCTCGACGGCAGCTTACGCCGACGATATTATTTTCCTTATTACTAACCCGGAGGAGGGGCTCCCTCGCCTGCTTTCTATGCTAGAAAATTTTGGTGACCTCTCTAATTTTAAAATTAATTTCACCAAGTCAATTGCTCTAAATGTTTCCATTCCCGCCAACCAAATTAATGCTGTCAAAAAAGTATCCCCATTTGCGTGGTCCGACACGACAATCGATTTCCTAGGCATAAAGATACCCAAGAAAGCGGAAGACCTATTCGCGACAAATTTCCTCCCCGTCCTGGCCAAAGTTAAAAAACTGCTAAGATCATATGATCTCCCTTTTATCTCATGGCTAGGTCGTAAGAACATCCTAAAATCCTATGTTATCCCAATAATCCTTTATAAAATGAGGCTCCTCCCCATTTCCCTCCCAGCCAGCTTCTTCAAAGCACTTCACACAATCTTTTCCAGATATCTCTGGATGGGAAGTAGGCCTAGACTGGCTTATGGCCTGTTGATTAAAAGGCGCACGGAAGGAGGAGTGGACCTCCCCTGTCCACGGGAGTTCTATCTTGCTACTCTCTTGAACCACTGGATAGAGCTTACACACCCTAGTAGAGATCCGCTGTTACAACGCCTGGCAAAAGGATCCTACGGCCCTACTCTGATAGAGGATCTCTGGTTCCCTGAGGGGACGAGCAGAAGAGATCAGAAGAAAAATCCTCTTCTGGAGGGAGCAATGGAATCCTGGGCTGTCTTGGGGAGGACCTTGCCCCCCCCCCCCTTCCCCTCGCACGCCCCTGTCTGCCTTATATAAATTTATGAATCTTTCCCTAGACTCTTGCTCGACACGGGCGTGGAGGATGCTCTCTGGCAAACACTTCCACGATGTACCTACCCTTGAGCAGGGTGCCGACCTCACTCTTACGGACGATCTCCTACCAAATCGCCCCCTCCCCTTCTTGGTGTCGGCCCATGTGAGGAAGGTCCTGAGCGAATTTCGGAAAACCCGCGGTCCCTCTAGACCACTTACCCCTTTTGAAACCGCAATTGACATCTTCCCTAACCCCTCTTTGAGGAAAATTTCTCTCATCCGCAAAAAGTTTGTCTCCCGCCCCTCGTCTGGGAAACCTGCCTTCCTTTTCTCCTGGGAGAAGGAGCTACACATTTCCCTCCCAGAAAGCGAGACCAAAGCGATTTTGAAGACAGCTTTCGGGCTCTCCCCCTGCGTCACCGCCCAGGAGTCACATTACAAGCTCCTGGCGCGGTGGTACAGGACCCCGCAGTGGCTGCATGACCATAATTTGGTGGCGGAGGACATGTGCTGGAGATGTGGGAGTTCCACAGGCTCCTACCTTCATATTTGGTGGGATTGCCCGAATATCATTCCTTTCTGGAAGGATTTGGCAATCGTGTTAAAAAAACTCCTACCAGACTTAGTGCTCTCCCCAGATGTGGTCCTCCTGTGGAGACCTACCCCTGCCTTCCACCCGTACAAGCACAAGCTTGTCGCCCTGCTGATCGACTCTGCCAAATCTCTTATTCCACCTTTGTGGAAGCAGAGGGACCCTCCGACGATGGCCCTATGGCGGTCCAAAGTTGATAGGTTAGCAAATTTAGAGGAGCTCTCAAGCTGGTCAAACGGAACACATGATAGATTCTTGAAGATCTGGGAACCCTGGCAGGAAATTAGGAAAGCGGACTCGTGACCCAGGCACTCTAGTCCTCTGCGGTTGAACCCTCCTCCTGGTTCCCGTGTGGCGGTTGATCCCCGAAACGCCGTTTGCTCCCCTTAGCTCTAAAGAGGGAAGATATCGGGCGACCTTTTGATCGCGCATACGATCAAACGGCACAACGAGACACGGATCTACTCTGGAAGTGCAGTACCCCCCCCCTCCCCTTTCCTACCACATCTCTCCCCACCCCTCCCCTCTCTTCCCTTCCCCACTACTCTGTAATTTACTCCCCTGACTGTTTGTCTTGTACTGTCTGTATCTAAGAGGCGGCTGAGCGCAACCTATAGCTATCTCACCTCAGTTACAGCCTCACACTCAAGAAGGGGTCCACATACCCCTCTCTTCTCGCTTAAGTGCCCCCCCCCCCCCAGCCTGTAGATGTATTGAGAGTTACGTTATATCTTGCTCCAGAACTCACGGGGGAGGCGCACCTGTGCCTTTAGGGTTTATATTTGTACCCCTTCTTTGATATATGTTTGTTATGTATATCTGTGTTTATTCTAAAACCAATAAATATTGATTTATAAAAAAAATATATATATTTTTTATTTAAAATTAACAAGTTTCACTAGTGAGTGCAGCCCTCACACAAACAGTCCATCGGTATTAGTGTATCTTGACGTCACCAGAAGCTAGGGGTTTGACAGGAGAAATGTAAGAAGTGTAAGGTATCAGCACACTGTGGATTGATTTCTGCGTGCAGGGCACGTACAAATCAATCCACAGTGTGCTGCTGCTGTCTGTGTGTGCTGCGGGCCGGCCGTCATTTCAGACATGCTTACCCTCCGGCCGGCGCCTCAGGGCTCCGTGCTGTCCGTCCCCTCACTCCTCGCTACAGGCCGGTGCCTGCATGCTCCCTGCCGGGGGCCACCTGACTGCTCTGTGGCTGACTGGCGGGCGCTCCCCGCGGTGGCACTTCACAATACGCCGGCCGCCTCTCTGGTGGATGAGGGTGGCCGCCTCTGTAACCCCTGAAGGCCGCGCCACCGAAGAAACCTGAGAAGACGGCGGGAGCCTCTGTGATAGCTGACGGCGTCCACCTCTGGGATCCATGACGGCCGCTACCCCCTGACAGCTGTGCAGAAAACATGATGCTTCCGCTAAAGGCGAAAAATTGTGGAAACGCACAAGCATCAGGTGGCACCCCGTCTATGCCTTCTGTAGTTTAGTGCTCTTGCAAGACCTGAGGAATACAAAGTAGTACAGCCAATCACATTGAGTAGGCGTTACCCCCCTGTCAATCTTGACTCCACCAGGAATTCCTTGTGGCGTCAAGATACACTAATACCCAGTCCATCATCAGTCAAATCTGCATTGGTATAATGGTTGATGTCCCATATGTGTTACAATGTATAACTGGCATCATATCACAATACATTACTAGCAGTCATATGTTACCACGCAGAATAAATGAATATACTTCTACCATATAAAGCACGGACTTAGATGCCCCCCGACATAGTGTGCCGCCCAAAATATGGCTGGGCTTCCCCTGGGGGGTTAGTGTCAGGGATACTAGGCTGCTCTTGTAAAGAGTGTTAGGAATGTAATTACCATTAGCAGCTGTTATTTTACCCCCACAGCACCTCACACATGAGGACTGATTAGTTGTTTGTCTCACCCTCACAGGAAGTGGGGCAGATATTTCTAAATTGTAAGACAGAAGTGGAGATTGTGTTCCCTCCCCCCAAAAAAACTTCATGAACAAGGGTTCCTATTCAGACATATAAACAAGACCGAAGGTCTACTACAACGCTTAAATCCCCTTCTGAAAATACATTTTCCTAAAAAATACTGAATTTATAATGTCCGTAGCGGGATTCAAACCAGGAACCCCTGCATTACATGACAACAGTGTTTATCTATTTACCACAAGTCCAGATACCTAAACCAGAAAATAAATAGTATTTACCATCAAAACAGTGCAAAGGAGTGATATATCAATATATCACGTGCAAAATAAGTGACACACAGTGAAAAATAAAAAAGTTCACCCCCATGTGAAGTGTCAAGTGAAAAAAAAAAAAGCAAAAAGAGTTCCTGCTGTGTTCCAGCCCCTGTTTCATGGTCACCCTGCCCCAAAGATCTTTTGTTTTTTTGGTGCTTTTTTGGGAGCATAATAAATTTATATACCTACAGTATGACCGACAGGAGGTTTTAATAGAGGAGGCTTGTGCAGTTATTGCGTGTGAGTCAGACTCAACTAGTGAGGATGACCCCACTTTTCTGGCATTATCTTCTTTATGGTCAAGTGAGTCTGAACAACCTGTACCCCTGAGAAGGCATCCACAGACAGCCATTTTGGAGCACCATGATTCATCTGATGCTCAATGGATTCCCCCCCCCCCTCCCCCAGCCCAAAATGTCAGACCCCAGAACCCTGACTGTACTGGGAACTTAGAGATACAATTTAATACAGCACGGCTCAGAGGGGTGGACTTTGGATGACTTTATGACCCACATTGATACCCAAACTAATTTATATGCCCAGAATTTCATCTGACAAAACCCCAACTCCAGTTTTGCAAAACTCCACAAATGAACCCTATGGATGCATTAGAATTCAAAATCTCATGCATTTTTTTTGCTACTGTAAATGTCATAAATGGGCAAATCCACCCCGCCTGGACCCCCCACCCCCACCCCCACCCCCACCCACATAAGATTTCCTTATTATAATGATAATATGCAATGCCCACTCAGCAATTACCCTAATTATGATCGCTTATATAAATCAGGTCGGTAATAGTGCATTTAATGCTAGATTTGCCCAGGTCTACGCTCTCGAGAAAAACATTTCTGTAGATGAGTCCCTGGTACATTTTAAAGGAAGGCTTTTATTCTAGCAGTAACTGTCCAGTAGGAGGGCATGATATGGTGTGAAAATGTACAAGCTATGCAAGAGTATATCATGGTACACGCATAAGTTCTGCATTTATGACATAAAAATGGAGCCCCCAGAATGCTCCTCGCCACCTTCCTGGGAATTACAAGAATTGTATAGGAATTGGTGCCCTCACTAATGGACAAGGGTTACTACCTCTACCTGGATGATTTTTACACCAGTGTTCCTCCCAAAGCCTTACTACCAGGAAAAACTATCATATGTGGTACTACTAAAAAAAAAAAAAAAAAGGCAGAAAAGCCTCACTTAGTTGCTGTTTGGGCAAATATCCTAGAGGGGTGAGAGCAGGGCTTAATGCTCTATGGGTCAGTTCTTGGGGGTTTCAAATGTACAGGTACCTAAGGAGCACTACAAACACAACATGGAGTCTGAAAATTATTATAACAGAATCAGCATTCCAAAAGCCAAGTAACGCTCCTTCCCTTCTGAGTCCTGCCATGTGTCCACATAGTAGTTTATGTCCATATATAGATCCTTTCTAAAAAGTGCAGAATCTGGGTAATATATTCTAAGTTTTGTTTCTCTGTTAACTCCTGCTGTGTATAAAAAATATGACTTTAAATTGAAAATCTTTAAAAAATTAACTGTTTTAATTCACTTGACTTCTTGTGAAACATCTAAAGGGTTAATAAACATCATACATGGCATTTTAAATACTTTGAGGGGTAAAATTTTTAAATTGCAGTGATTCATGGGGTTTTTCTGATATATAGGCTTAAAAACCATAAAAATGCGTAAATGGGCACACAAATCTAACTTTTATGCACCCATTCAGATGGCACGGGCCCTGACGAATATACGCCGAGCTAGCAATGATGTTGCCTTCCCTTCCCCTATGCCAGCCCACCTCTTCTCCCCTTCCCTCTGGCTGTTTGCAATGGGGGTGGGCAGGACGGGGTGAAGCTAAGTACCCGAACCCTCCCGCCCTTGCTTGCAGCCAGCAATGGGAAGCGGCAGAGCGGGGTGGAGCTTAGCTCTGCCCCCGTCCTATCCCCTCCTATTGCAAATAACCGGAGGGGAGGAGAGAAGAGGGAGGGAGTTTAGCAGTCATGATGCTAAACTCCCATCCGCCCTTCTTCTCTGGTGGCTGTCATTGGCTCCCATAGGATCGTTTCAGGTCTATCTTTATGGCCCGACGTGAAAGCGCTCAGCACTATATTGGCCTGGCGGGGCACTTTTAAGCCGTGGGAATGTATCAGATCGTAGTGTATATCAGCCGGCTGTGAAAAGGGTGGCCGATATATGCTCATGTGAAAGAGCTCTGAAGATGTGGTGGTGGCAAATTCGATGAAGTAGTTCAGTAGGGGCCTGGACACCTTTCTTGAATGAAACGATATTATATGTTATAATCATTAATAACTTCAGAAGGCTTGTTGATCCAGGGATTATTCTGATTGTCAGATTGAAGTTTTACGTTCAAAGGTTATTACCACATAAAGTAACAGATGTCTGATTGGAAAATTGAGGCTTGGTCCTTAAGATCAAAATAGGCCATGTCCTTAAGGGGTTAAATGAGTCATATTCAAAAGTAGTCTGTTCACAAGTATCTTTGCCAGAATTTACACTTCAGTGGTCAGCAGAGATATTGGACGATATGAATCAGGCCTCTTTCACACGAGCGTATTTTGGCCGCTGTTTTCACGGCTGACCAATATACACTGTGATCTGATGCATTAGATCACATGGCCATATTCCCGTGGCATGAAAGCACCCGGCTGGGCCAATATAGCGCTGAGCGCTTTCACACTGGGCTGCAAAGATAGTCCTGGAACTATCCTTCAGGCTGGAATCCATCGGCTGCTGCATGGGCTCTTATGGGAGCCAATGACAGCAGCCACAAAAGGGAGGAGGGAGTTTAGCAGCGTGACTGCTAAACTCCTTCCCTTCTTTCTCCTCCCCTCCAGCTATTTGAAATGGTAGGGGGCAGGACGGAGGTGGAGCTAAGCTCCACCCCACCCTCCACCCTCCCATTGCTGGCTGCGGACAACGGGAATGGAGGAGTGGGAGCTTTGCTCTGCCCAGGTCCCGCCCTGTTCCATTGCACACAGCCGGACGGGAGGAAAAAGGAGGAGAGCCAGCAAGAGGATGTGGAGCAAGTGGAGGCCCAATGGCATTGCGGGCCCGGCATGTATGCGCCGGGGCCCATGCCATCTAAACAGGTGCACAATCGTTAGACTTGTGTACCCGTTCACGCGTTTTTACGGCAATAAGGAAGAGACAAATCCTTTACTGGTTTAGGAATTAAGACAATCATATCATCTCTCATTGATGGTGGGAGTATGCCTTCATGCAATGATTCATTAACCCCTGAGGGTGCAATTGCACGAGAGTGTGCATACATAGGTGCGCCCAAAACTGCGCACCCATGTACGTTCACAAACACGTGTGAATGCAGGTCTTTGCAGCATTGCTTTCAATGGGGCCACGGCGCTACCAGCGGCCCCATTGAAAGCAATAGGATGCCGGCAACTACAGATGAGTGAGTATACTCACTAAGGGCAATTACTTGAGCGAGCATTGCCCTTAGCGAGTACCTGCCCGCTCGGAAGAAAAGACTCGGGTGCCGGCGGGGGAGAGCGGGGAAGAAACAGTGGGGAGATCTCTCTCTCCCTCTCTCCCCCGCTCCCTCCTGTTCACTCCCGCAACTCACCGCTCCCCCGCGCCGGCAGCCGAATCTTTTCTTCCAAGCGGGCAGTTACTCGCTAAGGGCAATACTCGCTCAAGTAATGGCCGTTAACGAGTATGCTCGCTCATCTCTACCGGCAACCCTTGCAGTCATTTTCAAGGAAAGGCTTGAAATATATGTCCTTCTCTAAAAATCATCCATGGTTTGTGGGAAAAATAAATAAAAAAAATAAAATATATATATATATATATATATATATATATATATATATATATATATACTGTATATATATATATATATATATATATATATATATATATATATATATATATACTCTCACTTCTCCACCTCTGCCAGGGTAGAAGTTAAATGGCAAGTTACCGGGTTAACTAGTGGCAAGGTTCGACATCAGGTTCGTCCTTGTCAGGACGGTTAATCTGCTGGTTAGGCAGGTCCCTTCCCTGTTTTAGTTTATTAAGTAGAGTTTGTTTCAGGTTACGTATCCAGAGCGTCTCGTGCAGACATGGCAACATATGGTGTACCAAAAGTCATGGAAAATAATAGAGGTACACATTTCCTTGGTCCTCTTCTCAGTCAGACCTGTGCCTGATCATCAGATTGAGTTGAGACTCTAGGAAGTTATGCTTGGTAGGGTCCCTATAATAGGCCTATACGTTTTCCAGTCCCAATTAGGTAAAACGAGAAACGTTTAGTACTGTGTGAGCCAGTGGAGCAAAATGTGACTGTATATGTAAATGTGTCTTCAGATCTCTTCCATTAGCCTGAGGAAGATCCTGATGTAGGTTCAAAAGCTCGCTATGACATCATATCTTTTTGTTAGCTATTAGAAGGTCTAATATCTACAAGATCAATTTGTTTCTCTTACTGAGAGCAGTCATATTTTACTCCAGTCCTGGCATGAGAATTAGGGTGGACACCCACTTGCGTTTTTTCTTGCACACTTTTTTAATGCTGCGATATTGCTGCGATTGTCAATGGGACTTTCTCATTTTAAAAATGCACCGCAAGTTTGTACTTTGTGATTTTTGTGCAATACGTTTGTAACATTAGGAAGTCCCATTGACAATCGCGTAAAAAAGCGCAGCGATATTGCATGAAAAAACTGCGAAGAAAAACGCAAGTGGGCATTTACCCTTAACTGTCACTCATAAATTTTTTTCCTCGATTCCAGATCAAGACTTAAAAAAGTTGTGTTTTAAGATGACTGGGTTGTCCTCAGAAGGACATATTAGGAAAAAGTTTGGAACGGAGATTTGATGGACCATACCAGATCCAGTTGGCGACGGCCACTTCAGTCAAATTGAAAAGAAAATATAATTGGATCCATGCCAACCACTGTATGCCAGTCTCCATCTGAAAGAATCAAATACCTGCTAGACTATGCATATATTTTACATTATGATTATACTACCTTGGGTTTGGGCTAGAATAATATGTTAGAGAATAATTGAGACAATATGTGTGTTAAAAATCATGAAATATTTGTTGTAGAAAATAAAGGAACTGTTTTCTGTATACCCATGCTACAATAATATGTTCCTCTATGCTTCTGTGTGTATACCCCTTTTTACCCCATTCTGAAGAAGGTCAAGTCATGTTGAAAAAAAAGTGTTTGTATGTATTCATGTTTATGGGCTATTGTATATATTTCCTAAAAAGGGTTACACATGGCTCGGTGACCCCTGGTTGGTTCTCATGAACTGGGAATCATCATGGCATCTCATTTGTGCAGGAAAAAGTGTCACAATAGACTGTATCCCTCCTGGACAGGATGCGCGTGTGCAGAGCTCACTAATAATGTGCCTCTGTTTCCAAATCACAAACCCCCTACGGGGATTACAATGGGCGACCTAATAAAATAGTATACAATATGTGAGATAAAATGGTAGAAAATTGGTCCAGAGCGATGCTCTGCCTATTTAGATGACAAGTTGTCTGGAGCCCTGGATCACTCGGTAGTAGTCATGCCAAATTTTGTGTACCACATAATGGTCTGCCATACATGGTGAGCTCTGAGTGCGCACTGTCCAGGGGAGCTTCAGATTATTGGCTGTGGACAGTAGTAAGCCCCATGTAATGTTTATGGACTAGGCCTACTACATGACTTTATTTGCCCAATCAAGCTACAGATGAGAGATTAGTTAATGCAAGTTACCGATTGTCTAGATTATAACATTTTACAGTATTAGAGCTAGCTAACCAACTAATGCAATTCAAGATTAGTTAATTTTTGTTGTTAGCTAACTAAAATAGACAATAGTGCTAGTATATTCTGTATTTTTGTCACACTTAGTTATTCTCATGCATCGAACACCTGACTACAATTCAGAGCTACAGGGAATCCTGTGTGCTGGTTGAAGCCTGTGATAGGCCTTCCACACGGCTGAGTAATAAAGAAGTGATAGCTCTTGGAGCATCACTAGTGGGGGTCTGGGGACTAGCAATAACTAAGGACAGGATAATATATGGTATATCATGTGATATGGCAACAGCACTTAATGCTACCTTATAGACTTTTGACTTATTACTGGTGGATGTACAAAGTACTTAGGATGCTAATCTACATAACAGAGCTATAATTGATGTTATGTGATCATAGATGTAAGAAATATTGTGGTATTTGTGATTTAATCATTACTGATAGTTTGATTGACTTCCTGGTTCAATGTATTTTGGGGTTTTTGCTTAGTTTTCTGCATACTCCGTAGTATAGTGTTAAACTTGTATACTCATTAGCTGTGGCAGTCAGTGCATACCTAATCTGATATTTATACAATATTCGGGTTTCGGGTCCATTAATACACAGATTTGTATTGACAAACGCTGCGGAATAAGTTATACAAATAAAGGTTTTTTATCATTAGATTTGTAGTTTATGTTTTGTTAAAAAGAAAAATATAGTAATGTTGTGTAGGTGACATCTAACTCAGATACGACTAAATGGTTGCGACATGCTTTATCTATCCCAGTATACGGCATATATGAATTCTTCACTCTCAGACCCAGGGTTACAATATAGGCCTTAGAGACAAGTTGGGACCACCTGATGTGGGTGTAATCAGAGGACCATGGATGGTTCATAGGAACCTCTATCTTCCTGGTTGGGTAAGTTTTTGGAATGAGGGAGGAGGTCATGTTATTGACGAAATGGAGGAGGATCTGTGTAGCATGATGAATTGGCCGCAAAAGGGGGGACTGTTAGTGAAATGGATATGACTCCATGTCCTATCCTATGCGTAGCCATTTTGCAAGCAAGTAGCCATATTCTGTGTCTATTTTCACTATATTCATTTGTCCACTTTCTGAAGGATTTATGGATATTTAATGGTTCTTTAATAAGCCTTGAGTGCTTCATTAAGGCTTTTGCTCCAGAAAGATAGCTATATGCCAATCTGACTGGCCGGCAGGACAAGCTGACATGTTCCTAGCTGTTCACATATGTTCCTGAACATTCTCCCTAGACAACTTATTGTTTAGATTTACTGTTCCAAGAAGTTAATCGTGTATGGTTTGATTGGCATTTTAGATGTTAAATTCTTTATCTTGTATATTTATATTTTGTTTATGTCTCTTTGACTAATGATAATAAATGAATTGTAATAGATTTAAATTATTATAATTGAAAAATTGGCCGTATGAAAACTGTCTTTTGTCACTCAATAAACAGATTACTTTGCCCCATTTGAAGGAAACATGCATTTTGTATATGATCCTTTGATATAATCTCTGCAGCTACTTTTGAAAAAAATGTTTTGTGTCCATTTAGATGCAATGAACCACATTATTTAATAATCCTTGATGTCACTTTTGTGTTATTGTTGCTCAGTTCAGATGTGCTACTAGGTGATACCATGTAAAAAGAAACACTGATTTGACTTATCCTACAGTGCAAGTTTGTATTTCGTGTTGCTGCCATATCAGCAAATGCAGACTGACTTCACAAAGGGATTTTGGAGTAAGAAATCACACACTCAGTATCCCACTTCCACCGAAACACATGCAATAAGAGTCAAACACACAGTGTCACATGGTGTTGATTGACTACAGCAGACTATTTATTAAATTACAACTAGTAAAGATACAGACAAGTAAATAACTTCAAGGTTCTAGGGTCACTTAGAGGCCCAATAAAACACCAACTTTACTTCAGCCATTAACCACATAAATATCAATTAAAGATTCAGATTCAGGACATCAGCCATAGTCAGCTGTCTGCTCCCTACATTTTCTGAACCCAGGACCCATAAATCCATAGGCTCAACCAGTTGACCTTTAAGCTTTAAAATGACCCACCTCCTCCACATTGTTGTGACAAACCGTGTCTCCCAAAATATGAGAACCAACAAATTACAAAATACAAAAAAAAAAAAACTCACCAAAGGTTAGGAGGAAGGGCAAGGAAAACCTTAATGGCTGGCTCCAGATTAAAGAACTCCATCCACCAACTTCAACTTAAATACACCTTCAGAAGCCTCACTGTGGAGGGGTGCATTAAGCCTGCAATGTTAGGAGGACAGGGAACACGGGACCCCTCTTCATGAGATTGATGAGGGTCTCATTGGTGAGATCCCCAACAATCAACAAGATATCCCGATCCTGTGGATGGAGCATAACTGGTGCAACCCCTTCAAAACTATACTTTTTGCAGACTTAGAGCAGCAAGGTTGCTGTAGGGGGTGCAGTGGCAGAAGTCACATCTGGGCCCTGGTGCCTGAGGGAGCCGAGAGGCCCACCGCTTCATTAGAAGACACCAGTGTAATAATTCACAGTTTCAGATTTTGCATTAAGGCCAAAGAGACACCAGGAAAGAACCACAGTTCAAAGCTGTAACCATGAAGCAATGATTAAAAATAACATTATAGCATTACAGATTATTTTCTACCTTCACAATAACTGCATTAACACGGCCCTTGTATCAAATACTACCAGCGTTGCATGAAAAAGATGCATGATAAACCATTTTTTCTAATTGCTTCCTTGATGTCTTTATTTCTCAAACTGTAAATTAAAGGGTTAACAAGTGGAGTCATCACAGTGTATACGATAGAAAATATTTTCCGTAGACCAGTGGATTGTGCTGTTCCTGGTGTCAAATAAATAGAAAACAGAGCACCATAAAATATGGAGACCACCGATATGTGAGAGCCACAGGTTGTGAAAGCCTTTTGTCTTTGGGTGACGGACTGGAGTCTCAGGATTGTAAAGACGATGTAAACATACGAGATGACAACTATCAGGAATGGGCACACCAGGACAGGGAAGCAGAGGACCAATGCCAGCACCTTTATCTTCAATACACTTGAACAAGACAGATCTAATATGGGATCAATCTCACAAAAGAAGTGATCGATGACATTGGATCTACAGAAGTGAAGCTCAGAGATATTGATGGATTGAGTTAAAGCAACAGAAAAACCTAGGATCCAGGAAGAAAGGATGAATTTTAGGCAAACCATGGGGTTCATTATGGAATCGTAATGCAGGGGGTGACATATAGCCAGATATCTATCATAAGACATCACTGTCAATAAAAAACACTCTGATGCTTCAGAAAAGGCGAAGAAAAACAATTGTGTGATACAAGCGGGAAGAGTCATGGAGGAGCCATTGTTCACAACCACAACAAGCATGTTAGGGACAATATCAGAGGACAGGATGACGTCTGACGTGGTGAGCTGTGTTAGGAATAAGTACATGGGGGAGTGGAGGCTCCTGCTACAAGACACCAGAGAGATGACCAAGAGGTTCCCACAGATTGTTGTGAGGTAAGTAAACATAAGCAGAAAAAACAACACAATTCTAAAGCCATGAAGACCTGGAAATCCAAGAAGAAGGACGGAGGTGACGTTGTTCTCTTCCATCTCCTGTAAAATATAGATAGTTGTAAAGGGATATTGAAAACAAATTAAGGCATCTTGCACATGATAAAAGCTATAAGGAGGCACATGTAGCCTCCATGCTGCAGAGATGTAGATCTGTGTGCTGCCTACAGCTACCTCCATATAACACTGCAGTATCCTCCCCTAGAAGCAATTCTTCTTAAGACTGCATTTATGAATCCCACCATACTTCTTTTTGTGTTACATTGACACTTGTGTGTTTCTCTAAATAAAAGATGCATGTGGAGGTATGGAAGGGCCCCAAAGTGTCTAAGGGTGTTGTATTCTTACTACATATGAAAAGAGAGAAAAAAAGAGAGATAACTAGAATAAGAGATAGAGAACACAAGATAGAGAGAAAGAAAGAGAGGAGAGGAGGAGGAGAAAAAGAAGAGCGGAAGAAAGAGAAAAAAGGAGAGAAAGAGATATAAAGAGGAGATTATTTGCACTTACACGTTTCTTGGCTCAGCCTGTACTGAGCAGCAACAAAATAGAAGAAAAACAGGCAGCAGGTTTCCGGTGCAACAGCAGACTTTATGCCTCCATAGGAATGCTACATGGTTACCGCATCATCCTACAAAACGGCGACGTTTCTACCATGTCATTAGGTCTTTGTCAAGCAGCAGACATGATGTGAATGTAACAGTTTCTGTAATATAGCATCCATTGGCTGATGTGTTGCCTCTTATAGATGAGTGACTTGTCTCTGTGGAGTGTGATGGGGACCTCCGGGGAGCGCTGGGCATGAAATATAGAATAACTTATTGTTACATTCAGTGCATCTTCTGTATAATATGAAGATATTTGTAGCTGAATCCTGTTTAGAACATGACAGCTCATCCGGGAATATGGGGATTTAGTTTTGGCTTTATAAATATTTCATGTAAACTTCAGTTTTAATGCTATGTGAGATACATCGTTATTAGAGATGAGCGAGCCCACTCGTCCGAGCTTGATGCTTGTTCAAGTGTTAGGGTGTTCGAGGTGCTCGTTACTCGAGTCGAACACCACGCGGTACTCGAGACAATTGCATTTCCTTCCTCGCATGTTTAGCGCCATTTGCTAGCCAATAGACATGCGTGGAAGGCCTTACCACTTCCTGCTGTAACGTTCCAGCCCTCTCCCCCCAACAGCAGTGAGTGGCTGGACCGATCAGGTGACCGTCGAGTACTTAAAGTGGTCCTGCCCACGGCTCGCCTCAGACGCATGCTGGCAGAGGTTAGAGAAAGTGCTGCTGCTGATATAGGGACAGTGTTAGCGTAGGTCCTGTCTTCAAGAACCCCAATGGTCCTTCTTAGGGCTACTCTTCATAGTGTGCATTACTGTTGTGGCTGGCTGGGAGCAGTAGTGCACCATTTTTTGTTTAAGCATCTAGGCCTTTGCAGGCTATTACAGCTATACTGTTCTGTGTGTACAGTGCCATACACTGAGTTGAGGGAAAGAGCTGTTTATATAGGGGAAGTGTTTGAGTAGGATACAATCTTCAAAATCCCAATGGCCCTTCTTAGGGCTAATTCTCATCTTGTGCATTGCAGCTGTGGCTGGCTGGGAGCAGTAGTGCACCAGTTTTTTGTTTTTTTTTAACATCTATCCCTCTGCAGAGCATTACAGATATAGCAGCTCACTCTCATTGCTAAATAGTACGCAAATATTTCCTGGGCCACTCCACATCATTGCAGCTATACCATCCTATGTGTGCAGTGCCTTAGGCAGAGGGCTCACTCTCATCACTAAATAGTATGCAAATATTTCCTGGGCCACTCCAGATCATTGCAGCTATACCATCCTATGTGTGCAGTGCCTTAGGCAGGTGGCTCACTCTCATTCCTAAATAGTACACAAATATTTCCTGACCCACTGCAGAACAGCATTTCACAGATACCATTCTATGTGTTGGGTGAAGTATCCGCAGTTATCAGCACTATCCACTGACTGTATAGCTTTGTGCCCCTGGGCAGAAAGAGTCGCCGAATACCCTTTCCTTGGGTGCGGTGAAGTTGCCCCAGTTATTAGCACTGTTCACTAGCTGTATAGCTTTCTGCCCCCGAGCAGAAAGAGTCGCACAATACCCTTTCCTTGGGTGCGGTGAAGTTGCCGCAGTTATTAGCACTGTTCACTAGCTGTATAGCTTTCTGCCCCTGGGCAGAGATTCGCACAATACCCTTTCCTTGGGTGCAGTGAAGTTGCCCCTGTTATTTGCACCATTCACTGGCTGTATAGCTTTCTGCCCCTGGGTAGAGCTTCACACAATACCGTTTCCTTAAATGACCCCTCCATGTCAGCGCTAGACAGCGGTTTAATTTTTTTCCGGTCACAGCATAGAGACTCCTGCATCAACACGTCTCTGTGTGCGGTAAATTAGCCACAGTTCTCATTGCTATACGATGGAGTAATTTATTTTTGCCCTGCTCTATCCTTTATCTAACATGATGAGGAGTAGGGGCATGGGTCGAGGACGTGGATGCGACCATGGGTGTCCAAGTGAGGGTGTGGGCGCAGGCCGAGGTCCTGGGCGGAGTGCATGACAGCCGGCTGCTGAGGGATTAGGAGAGCGCCAAGTCCCTAGGCTCCCGAGCTTCCTATTACAATTTGCGGGTCCGCGTGGTAGACCTTTATTACAAGAAGAGCAGTGCAAACAGGTCCTGTTGTGGATGGCAGATAATGTGTCCAGCAATGTATCAAATCCCCAGTCTTCTACACAGTCCACTACTCCCGGCCTTGGGACTGCACCTCTAAATCTTCTGGCTGCTCCTTCTTCCTGCCAGCCTCGTCACTCCAGGAAAATGACAGATTCTGAGCAGGCAAATTCCCAGGAACTGTTCTCAGGTCCCTGCCCAGAGTGGGAAAAAACGGTTCCTCTCTCACCTGAGGAGTTTGTCGTGACTGATGCCCAACCTTTGGAAATTTCCCGGAGTCCGGGTGATGAGGCTGAGGACTCGATGAAGTGACTGACCTCACCTGGCTTGCTAAGCCTACTGAAGACAGGGCTTCAGAGGGGGAGGCAAGTGCAGAATAGGACAGCTAGAAAGAGGCAGTGGGGTGGCCAGGGGGAGAGATAGGGCCAGAGCAAAGAATTCCTCAACTGTTTCCCACAGCACCCCCTCGTGGCAAGCCTCCGTGCAGAGGACTAGATGTTCAAAGGTGTGTATGTTTTTCAGTGAGATCGGGGGCGACCGACGAACAGTGGTGTGCAACCTGTGCTGCACCAAGATCAGCCGAGGAGCCACCACTACCAGCCTCACCACCACCAGCATGCAGAGGCATTTGATGGCCAAGCACCCCACAAGGTGGGACGAAAGCCATTCACCGCCTCCGGGTCACACCACTGCCTCTTCCCCTGTGCCACAGATCCAATCACCCTCCCAGGACGCAGGCACGAGTGTCTCCCGGCCTTCACCCACACCCTTACCCTCACATCCACGGTCCTCTACGGCCTCTAGCAATGTCTCCCAGCGCAGCATTCAGCTGCCGCTAACACAAGCGTTGGAGCGAAAGCGCAAATACGCCACCACCCACCTGCATGCACAAGCTTTAAACGCGCACATTGCCAAATTAATTAGCCTGGAGATGCTGTAGTACAGGCTTGTGGAAATGGAGGCTTTCAAAAACATGATGGCGGCGGTGGTCCCACGCTACTCAGTCCATAGTCGCCACTATTTTTCCTGGTGTGCCATCCCAGCCCTACACCAGCACGTCTCCCACAACATTACCCGTGCCCTCAACAATGCAGTTACTGGGAAGGAACGTCCACTTAACAATGGACACGTGGACAAGTGCTGGTGGACAGGGCCACTATATCTCCCTGATGGCACATTGGGTGAACTTGGTAGAGGCTGGGACCGAGTCAGAGCCAGGGACCGCTCATGTGCTACCCATACCAAGAATAGCAGGTCGTACCACGGTGCTAGTATATGTGGCATATTAAGCCACCTCCTCCAACCCCTCCTCCTCCACCTCTCAATTACGAAGTGTGAGCACGTCGACAGCTGTTGGTAGCGCACGGCACGGCAGCACAGCGGTGGGCAAGCGTCAGCAAGCCGTGTTGAAACTAATCAGCTTAGGTCACAAGAGGCACACAGCTCCTGAGCTGTTACAGGGTCTGATGGAGCAAACCAACCTCTGGCTTTCACCGCTGAGCCTCCAACTGGGCATGGTCGTGTGTAACAACGGGCCGTAACCTGGTGGCGGATCTGCAGCTTGGCAGCCACACATGTGCCACGCTTGGCGCACGTCTTTAATCTGGTGGTTCAGCGGTTTCTGAAAAACTACCCCCAATTGTCTGACCTGCTTGGCAAGGTGCGCCGCATGTGCGCACATTTCCGCAAGTCCACCACGGATGCTGCCACCCTCAGGACACTGCAACATCGGTTTCAGCTGCCAGAGCACCGACTGCTGTGCGACATGCCCACGCAATGGGATTCCATGCTGCACATGTTGGCCAGGCTGTATGAGCAGCGTAGAGCAATTGTGGAATACCAGCAGCAACATAGGCGGTGGAGTGGTAGTCAGCCTCCGCAGTTCTTTACAGAGGAGTGGGCATGGATGGCCGACATCCGCCATGTCCTCGGAAACTTTGAGGAGTCTACCCAGATGGTGAGCAGTGATGCTGCAATCATTAGCGTTACCATCCTGCTGCTATGCCTGCTGAGAAGTTCGCTGCAAAGCATAAAGGCTGACACTTTGGAACAGGAGACCGGAGATGAGAGTATTTCGCTGGATAGCCAGACCACCATCATGTCTATATCTCAGCGCATTTTGGAGGAGAAGGAGGAGGGGGAGAAGCCGGAGGAGGAGGGGGAAGAGACAGCTGGGCACTCTGCACAGGGTACCCATGCTGCTTGCCTCTCATCTGTTCAGTGTGTATAGGCTGTGGAGGAGGAGGATCCTGAAAGTGATCTTCCTAGTGAGGATAGCCATGTCTTGCGTACTGGTACCCTGGCACACATGGCTGACTTCATGTTAGGCTGCCTTTCCCGTGACCCACGGATTAGACGCATTCTTGCCAACAGGGATTACTGGGTGTACACCCTTCTCGACCCATGGTATAAGGAGAACCTTTCCACTCTCATTCCGGAAGAGGAAAGGGGTACGAGAGTGATGCAATACCACAGGGCCCTGGTGGAAAAAGTGATGCTAAAGTTCCCATCTGAAAGCGCTAGCAGTAGAAGACGCAGTTCAGAGGGCCACCTAGCAGGGGAGGCGCAGCGATCAGGCAGCATGTCCAGTGCAGGCAGGGGAACACTCTCCAAGGCCTTTGCCAGTTTTATGGCTCCCCAGCAAGACTGTGTCACCCCTCCCAAGTCAAGACTAAGTCGGAGGGAGCACTGTAAAAAGATGGTGAGGAAGTACATAGCCAACCGTACTACCACCGTCCTCCGTGATCCCTTTTCTCCATACAACTATTGGGTGTCAAAGCTGGACACGTGGCATGAACTTGCGCTGTATGCCCTGGAGTTGCTGGCCTGCCCTGCCGCTAGCGTCTTGTCAGAGAGGGTGTTTAGTGTTGCTGGGGGGATGATCACAGATAAGCGTACCTGCCTGTCAACTGACAGCGCCGGCATGCTTACCCTCATAAAGATGAACAAAGGCTGGATTTCCCCAGACTTCTCTTCTCCACCGGTGGAAAGCAGAGAATCCTAAAGAATCTTTTCGCTGCAACAGAAGAAAAATGCATCCTCTATCACGCTAAAAAAGGGAAGAATTAGCTTTGTGTATCCCTCTCATATATTATTACTCCTCCTGCTCCTCTTCCTTCTAAAACAGCATGTCATCACGCTGAACTGCCAATTTCTATGCTGCCCAAAATGCTCTCTTTAAAAGTTTTATCAGTTTTTAAAGTTTTAAAAGGTAAACCTAAACCAATATTTGTGGAGGGCTGCCTCCAGGCTCTGTTACAAATTAACCAATAATGAGCTGTATCTTTAAAATAATGTTTGTGGGTTTCACCTGCCCTCAACGTTCAGCAATTTTTCACGGGTACACTTGTACTCTTGGTACACCAATTTTTCAGGCCATTGCTAATACTGTTAGCAAACTAATTTTTCCAGGCTTTGCCTATACTGTTGGTAAGCAAATTTTACAGGTGTTCGCCTATACTATTGGTACACCAATGTTACTGAGGTTCACCTATACTCTTGCTACAGAAATGTTACTGGGGTGCACCTATACACTTGCTACTAAAAGGTTGGAGGGGTCCACCTATACACTTGCTACTAAATGGTTGGAGGGGTCCACCTATACTCTTGTAACAGAAGAGTTTCAGGGGTCCGCCTATACTGTAGGTGCACAAAGGTTTCCCATAGCGGTGTTCAGCTGCCTGACACATACCCAGAATGAAGTGTGTGGGGGGGGCACATGAATTTCCCATAGCTATGTAACTCACGGCACCATGGGTCACGAAAGGTGAAGGCTGGGACCAAGCCTGACCCAAGGCCTACTCACGTGCTTCCCACACAGAATATTGCGGGTCCTACCTCGGTCATGGTTTCTCGGCCTTATTATGCTACCTCCTTCTCCTGCTTGGGGTCTGGGAATCAGCGCTGGGCAATATGTGTTTTCTCTTGCATTACCACAGTTATCTGAGACACTGGTTTGGACCAAACAAAAGGAGTGTTACTGCATTAATGAGACGTTCACAGCTGTACTAGCATTCGAGTCCGCTTTATGCCCACAATTGCTGAGGGTGTGGGCAGAGGCCGAGGTCTTTGGTGAGGTGAAACTCTGCTATGTTTGGGCACTCTGATTTCTTCATGTGTAATACCATCTTTGAGTTCCTTGGGCTCGACTATGCTGTGGGTGCACAAAGACTTCCAATTGCGTTGTTTTACCTGTCTGGCACAAATACACTGACTGAGGCCGCCTGCAGACGAGCGGGTCGGATCCAGCGGCCAGGATTCTCGCCGCGGGAGCCGACCCGGGCGCCTGCAGGGATGAGCGCAGACTGGAGCCGGCGGCCGGGCGAGTGCGAGCCCCGCACAGAAATAGGACATGCCGCAGTTTGTTTGCTGCACGAGATTTCGCGCGGCCAAACCGCGGCCGTCTGCATAGGATTGCCTTTGTTAACACAATCCTATGCAGGCTTTGAGCGGCTGAAATCCCGCGGGAAATCCCGCCGCAGGATTTCCACCCGTGTGCAGGCGGCCTGACTTGCGTAAGGTGCAGACGGCTTTCCCATTGCAGTGTTGACCTATCTGACACCTACACAGAATGAATTGTGTGGGAAAACATGGATTTCCCATTGCTATGTAACTCACGGCACCTTGGGTCACAGAAGGTGGAGGCTGGGACCGAGCCTGACCCTGGGCCTGCTCACGTGCGTCCCACACAGAGTATTGCTGCATTGTGGAGATGTGTAGAACGGCTGGCACTTGAGTCCCCTTTATGCCCACGTTTGCGGCTCCCGACAATTTTATGATGGAGGTGGCACAGGATTGAAATGATGATCGAACGTCAATTTATCATCAATTCTCAACAGCATTGTGGGCCATCGCCCACACTTTCAAAGATGGTCGCTGCCTAGCCCTGCCAACCCTCTGCAGTGTGTGCCTCTGGATCCTCATCGCAGACGCACTTCATGCAAATCAACATGAGGGTGGTGTGGCTATGAAGCGAGCGTGTGGCATGAGGACAGCTGAACGCTGTGCAGGCAAAATTTTTTGTGTGCTGTGGATGCAGGGTCATGTGGGTGGTTGGACAGCAATGACAGCATGTAACCCAGGAGAAGAGGCAGCGGTGTCACCCACAGGCAGTGATTGTCCTTGGTTGCAGGTAGTGTGGTGCTTAACTAAGTGGTGCCAAGGTGTGTGCCTTGCTAATGAGGGTTTGTCCCAATTAAATTGTCAGGGGGGTGACGCCAAGCTCTTGCCCCCATTTTGGTTTAATAGTGGGACCTAGGAGCCTCATATGCAGCCATGCATGCTCTCTGCCCACTGTGCAAGCTTTTCTAGATCTTTTTGAATCCTCTCTCTCTCTCTTCCCTAGCGTTAGCTATTCCTCCTAGCTTTGTGTCATTGGCTGACAGCGAGAATGATAAAGGATCTGAATTTAATCTGAAATTGTATCTTGGTGTTATCTTATAAGTAGAGAGGGAGATCTACCCTAATATAATTGAGAGAAGAGGTTTTCTAGCTGGGGATTCTACCCACAACTGTGCTCATTACTATCAGGCAGATACGATTCATTCTATTGCTTCATTAGGCCATATATATTCCCATCATGCTTGCAGCCTAAAATCTGTTTTTACAACTTAGGGGCAAACGACTGCAGCACTATTGTGTTTATCACTATAAGGCAAAAAACGATCCAAATCACCTTTTGTCATTCCTAATTTGGTGCCGCAACGAATGTCCTCGTAAAATGGGCAGAAGGTCTAGCAAACCATCTCACAGGCTCAATAGATCTCAGTAGAGACAACTGGTATTGTCCAGTTATGATTATCAGCTCCTGATGAACTGCTTATAATCAAGCAGGGAAACGTGTTGAGCTTTCTTCTCTTCCCTCCTTTTTTTTTTTTTTAAAGCTCGATGATTCAATTTTACATCTATTAATATGATTCACTGAGTTATTGTGAGCAGCCGTCTCACAAGACAAATTAATTGTCAGAATCCTTTTATAAGAGATCTTACAAACAACACGTCAGGGAGGCGCTACCTGTGCTGGCTTGGAGCTGTAAAATCTCTATATAATCAAACTCTATGCGAGTTTGAATGCTGAGAAAATAAATCAATAGATTAGACTCACCCGGTGTCTGGCGAGTGCCCCCTTTACAGAGGTCTCACCAGCACCTCCACTTCCTCGTCGGCTTTTAAATCCTCTGGTATGTCCGTTCGGCTGCTGGGCTTCTGTGTCCTGCTGGCTAGCAGGACCCACTCGAAGTATATTCGTATATAAACTTAAAAAATGGAAATGCCCACGCTCTTTAGGACCTAAACACCAGGGTCGGGCTACAGGCACCACTTGCTTCAAAACTTTTATTCTTAATATCCTCTGTGCAACGCGTTTCGTCGTCCTACACGACGACTTTCTCAAGCACAATCATATTAAGAATAAAAGTTTTGAAGCAAGTGGTGCCTGTAGCCCGACCCTGGTGTTTAGGTCCTAAAGAGCGCGGGCATTTCCATTTTTTAAGTTTATAAGAGATCTGACATCCACAGTCTCTCCATCTTGTGTCCAAGTATTTCACCACATTTGGATATATAGAGAGATTAGATGGTCCACGTCTTGTATTTTGATGAGTTATAAATGATTACTCATCTGCATAACCCCTGTCTGTAGGGTCTATTTTGTCTGTCGGCCCATAAGTCTTTTTTAAAGGATTTCAATCCATTTTTTAGTCTATACCTGTGAAGGGCTATTTTAACTATTATATATAGACTTTTCTGCCCCTGTGAATAATATGGGGAATTGAAGCCGCTTAAATTCAAAAATGTAGTCTGAAGGGATTATAGGTATCCGTGGAATAAACATTGTTTCACCTTCACCACAGCCTGTGAACACAGTCGCCTCAATAACATTCGGCCGCAGTGTCTTTATTTGCAGCCTTGTTCCATTACACAGTTTTGGAGGGTTCAAATTCCGTAACAACATTATGGGTGCTCCAACCTTGAGAGTTAAGCGGTGAGCTGGCATTCCTGGCGGCTCCAGTGTATTAGGAAACTCAACAGGATAGTTGACAGCATCATCACTGTTCAGAACTGAGTCACTCGACTTGTAAACAGTCTCACTTCCACCAAGACGTTCCAACAAACAATGATTTAACTCAGAGGCAGAAGCGTTTGTAGGCGTTAACAATGCTCTTTCTCGTAGCCAAGAGGCAGGTTTCTGTCTGAGGTGTTTAATGTCAGGATATATTTCTGCTATAAGACTGTCTACAGAGTCGACAGTAGTACACAGGTTTGGTGGGATCTTAAGGATGCTATGGATGTTGTTAAGATCTCCATTGCCTATTTTTAACAGAAGATGAGCAAATCCGCCGGCATTGATGTCACCCCTCAGATGAACCCTCATATTTGTAGAAAGAGATAATTTTTCTACTTTGGGCCAAAGGAAGGAACTCTTGAGGCAAGCATTGACCTCATCAGCACGAGTACCTTGGGGCATGACAGGTAAAGTTTGCCTGAAGTCTCCTGAGAACAACACTGTGACTCCTCCCATAAGTTTGTTGCTGTTACGGAGATCTGGAAGAGTGCGGTCAACTGCCTCTATTCCGGCTTTATGCGACATTGTACATTCATCCCACACTATAAGTTTACAGTCTTCGAGTACTCGTGCAAGGTCACTCTGCTTCGAAATACTGCAGACTGGGGCTTCAACTCGATTTAAATTTAATGGCAGCTTGAAGGTGGCGTGTGAGGTTTTTCCTCCCTGTAGTAGTGTAGCAGCGATGCCTGACGATGCTCCAGCGTTTGCAATGTTTTTTGTGCTCCTTACTTTGGCCAACAAATTTATCAAATAGGTTTTTCCAGTTCCTCCTGATGCATCCAAAAAGAAGACTTTGTTTGAATTAGACTCAACACTTTGTAGTACTTTATGGTAGACAATCTTTTGGTCATCAGTAAGGCATGCTTCGTGTTTTGTCACTGTGTCTTTCAGTATTGCAACATCGTAATTAATTTGCTTCAGATATTCTCGGTTTTTCAAAATGTCATCAGTTCGTATTGATTCTGGTAAGCTATACTCTTGCAAGGTTCAACCTCCCAAAGACAGAATGATCCAGCAAAATCAAAAGATTCGGGTGCTGGCGGGGGGGGCGGCAGGGGAGAGCGGGACCGAGCAGTGTGCGGGGGGGGGGGAGGGAGAGAGATCTCCCCCCTGTTCACCTCCACATTCCCCCGCCGCCCCCCGCCAGCACCCGAATCTTTGCGGACGAGCAGGCAGATTCTCGAAAAGGACGATACTCGCTCGAGTATTTGTCCTTAACGAGTATGCTCTCTCATATCTAACTATGATCCTTTATCTGAACAGTCTTCTGCATTGGAACACAACACCTTTCTTCAGGCCATGCAGATGGGATACATAGCATCCAGCATCTTTTGCCATACATCTTTCTATACAGTAGAAACCAGCAAAAAAAGATTACAGCGCGCTCAGACTAAGTAAGTCCAGGGGATCAGAGGTTACTCACTCAGAAGAGGGGAGAATAAACAGCAAAGCTGAATATACATTCCCCTCTAAAACTCAGCAGAGAGATGGGCAAGATAAGGGCCATGCATCCTTTTGAAAGGCGCAGGAGGATTTGTTATGGTTAGGGGATCCTTATGTATTACCTCTTGAATATCGCTGATTGTCAGGTCTTCAAAGATATTCCAGATTTTTTTTTGTGTTGAGGAGGTGAGTTGCTTAATAGTTAGCAGAAGAAAATTTAGAGGGGTAGTAGGTGAAGGTGTAAGTTAAGGGATAAACTCTGATCTTTTTCTAACAGAAGCCTTAGTAAAGCACATTGGTTTAGTAACTGTGCTGTTATATAGTATTCTCTCACAGCGACAACACAATTTTAACATTTTCTTAAGTTAAGCATTTGTATTCAGTTAATAAGATCTGATGAAATCAATAGAGGAAATTCATAAAAACTACCCAAGACTTGTGTCACACATAGGGGAGATTTACTAAAGTTGCAAACTACAAATTGCATGACTTTTTGCCATTATACCCCAGCCCCACCACTTATTTGCAAGGGGTATAGATGCTCACGAGTGCCATATGAAAATTCTGCAGGAACACGCTTTCTGGTCATGTCAATGCTCCTAGATTGCCTATCCAGGTGTAGAAGTCGCTTCCTCAACACTTGGCAATCTTTCTTTCTGATTTTGATTGATATCAAACTCTATTACATCTTCTGTATGAAACGCCAGCAACAAACTTTACTTCACTTGGTATCACTGGGTATGTTTCCACAACAATGCGGAGTACTGGTGCCCTGTTTTTAGAACCAAACCAAGAAGTGAATCCAGCAGGAAGGAGAAGTCCTTTCTTTATATTTTCTATATATTTTGAATCTAATTCTGGCTTTGGATTAAAAAAAACTTAAAAAACTGCCTCAAAGACCTGCGTGAAACCGGCCTCAAATGCATTGTTCCAGAAAAAGTTTTAGCACATATTCATAGGAAAGGTCAGCAAAGTCTGATTGGTGGGGGTCTCACCACTTTTTTTTTTTTTTGCTTAATGAGTTCCTAACTAGAGATGAGCGAGCATACTCGCCAAGGACAATTACTCGAGCAAGCATTGTCCTTAGCGAGTATCTGCCTGCTCGGAAGAAAAGATTTGGGTGTTGGTGGGGAGCGGGGAAGAGCAGGGGGGAACGGAGGGGAGATCTCTCTCTCCCTCTCTCCGCCCCCGCTCCCCCCTGCTCACTCCTGCAACTCACCGCTCACCCACGCCAGCACCCGAATCTTTTCTTCCAAGCGGGCAGGTACTCGCTAAGGGCAATGCTCGCTCGAGTAATTGTCCTTAGCAAGTATGCTCGCTCATCTCTATTCATAACCAACATAAATCTTATGATTTTCTGGCTTTAACAGAATAACATCCTATTTTTTCAGATTTAATTTTCATGTATTACTGATATTTCTCTAGATCTCAAATGAGTTAATTAAATTGTATTGCTTGTTTTCCGGGTGCACCCCGGGGAGCCCGGTGGAGATCTCTCCGGATCTTGAGCTTTCTATCAGCAATGTATAAAATGACTGTATAATGATGCATTATAAGATTATTGTCTGACTATTAGACCGGCTGCGCTGAGCTCTTCATTAGTATTTAGTCAGACTGACATATGGACGTTCTACATAGCCGAGATATAGCCGAGGTGAGCCCCTCTATGTCTGGGGTACTTATCTACAACAATGCTGTCAGTATATAGGAATATATTACAAATGCACTGGAAAAATAGCCTGTTATATTACCCAGTATGTTTTTACAATTATTTGACTATCCCCCACCCTCGTAGTCCACAGCTATATTTTAAGTTCTTACCTTTCCACTTGTGCACCTCTTCTTTTCTTTGGTGGAATATCACATGACCTGTAATATCACTAGCATTGTCCCGTATACATCATATGGGCTAGAGGCAGATGCTCCTACCACTTCATATGGGACGTCACTTGTAAAATTTCATTTGGGCGGCAGATTTGAAGTTGACTTTGGTCCAAAATTCATTTACTTAAGTTCAAAATATTATAGAGATGAATGTAGATATGGCTTACGTTTTTGAATGCAAAGCTAGAAGGAGGTAAGTGTAGACCAATATTCATCCTTTCTCCTATGTGAAAAATATGCAAAGCTTTTTTATGAAACGATCTGTATTTTGCTACTTTATAAGATATCCCAATCTAGTAGCGCGTTGGACCTCCTGTGGCCTTCAGAACTGCAGGTTTTCATTGTGGTGTAGAAACTATTAGGTGTTGAAATTCTTTTGCAGGAACATCGGCCCCTTTGGACAGGAAGCTTCTTGCAGTTGCAACAGATTAGAGAGAGGCCCTGACATGTTCTGACAAGTTGATGAGAAGAGTTCATTGATTCATGCTGTTTGTACCAAATTCTGACCCTCCCATCTGCTAGATGTAACAGGAATGTGGATTCACCTGCCTAAGTGATATTTTCCACACAGTGATACCATTCTTGCACTCTATTGCCCACTGCAGGCACTTTTCTGTTCCTCTTAGACACAATGGCACTGGAATTGATTATAGCTGCTGTTATAGCCCATCAATGGGAGTTCTGCTGCTTAGAATGACTTTTGACATTCTCCTCTGACCCCTTTCAGCGACGAGTTGCTTCTGTCCACAGGATCCTCTTTTGCTGGATATTTCTCTTCACTGACACCATTCTCAGTATACTCTTCACACCGTTATATGAGAAAATCACACAAGGTTGGCATTGAAATCCTGCCCAGGCTAGTGTAGCACCAATGACCAGGATTTGTTGGAAATTGCTCAGAATGCAGCATTTTCTCATCTCATGTGGATTCACACTGAAACTGATCCACAGAAAACTTGTCATGTGATTTTATCTTCGACCTTGGAAATCCTGAGTCTAAGCTGTGATCACAAGAGGCCATTCAGTGTATATTCATGCAAATTTGATGAATACTAAGATCTGACAAACAAATTACTAATTCCAGGAATGTGCCCTAAATTTGGAATTTCAGCTTTTATTTAATTGATGGCAGATTATGAAAAATTATATATTATGGTGGATCTCTCCATTTTATAACAATAACTGTTATTCATATCTTTTCTGCAGGTGCTGCTGACAAATAACATCACCTCCATCATCCTTCTGGGATTTCCAAATGTTCATGCCTTCAAATTTCTGATTTTCTCTTTACTGGTTTTTATATATTTTGCAACCATTTCTGGAAACCTTCTTATCATGGTCTTGTATTTAATGAGTAAAACCCTTCAGTCCCCCATGTACTTCTTCATTACCCAACTCTCACTGTGTGACATCCTGCTGACTACAGATATTGTCCCCATCCTGCTTCACACTCTTCTGTATGGAGGATGTACGATGACTCTCATAGGCTGCGTCTTCCAGTTGTGTTGCTTTCTCATATTGGAGGCCTCGGAATGTCTTCTGCTGTCAGTGATGTCTTATGACCGTTATCTGGCCATCTGTAATCCTCTCCGGTATCACTCTTTCATGAATCATAGGTTTTGTGTGACATCAGTAAATGTGATTTGGTTACTGGGTTTCAGTATGACAATGACAGATGTAATTTCCATCCATAATTTGCATTTCTGTGGACCACACATTATCAACCATTTCTACTGTGACTTGGAACCTATACTGCAGCTCTCCTGCTCTGATACATTCATAATTCATACTCAGGTTCTTATTTTGGGGTCCTTTTTAGTAATGGGACCATTTGTAATAATTGTGGCATCCTATATATGCATTGCCATCACCATTCTGAAGATCCCATCCAATATCGGAAGACATAAAGCCTTCTCCACCTGTAGCTCCCACCTCATTGTGGTTTCCTTTTTTTATGGGTCATTAATGATTGTTTACATGTTTCCAACAAAAGGACATTCAGCAATTCTAAGCAAGGTCTTGTCTCTGATGTACACTGTGCTGACCCCACTGCTTAATCCTATCATCTACACTTTGAGGAACAAAGATTTTAGAGAAGCTTTTCAGAAATTTCAGGTTATTTGGTCATGATGGTTGGATCATTTTTTTCGGTGTTGTAACAAAAACATTGTAGAAATTAAAAGGGCTATCCCAGGATATTTTTTTCAAAAGTTAATCTTGGTCTCCGCTGTCCTCAATTCCAGGTACAAATGAATAACATCCTGACACCACATCATGTGATCGCTGCAGCTAATTACCAGCTAAAGCAAGACAGTAATTGACTGCAATGGTGACCTGACCCCAGTGTCGGTTACATCATCAGTGGCCTGAAGTGAAGAACAGCAAGAACAAAGCACAAGTGAAACCTTAGCAGCGAAGGAGCAGGGAAGGTGAGTATATCTGCCTTTATGTTGGTCCCGCCTCCTAAGGAGCTTCTGGAAGGAAAATGGCCCCAGAGAACCCAGTTAAGTCTTTATAATGAATTCATAATCCTGTAATATTTTTTAGAATACCAGCTTGACCTGTTTTGTCCTCAACATTTATATCAAGCTCTACGGGAAGTTATGAAGCATATAGTAAAGTAGAATTTGGGGCTAATTCTTAATTTGCTAAGCTGAAGACGGCCTCACAAACACCAGGATCCTTTCGTTGCTCCATTTTTTAATGTTATGCTCCTTCAATCTAGCCACAAATGTGTTTTTTATGTCTCAGTTCACAGAGCTTTGCAAATCTTTGATGGGATTCTCCTTCACAGAGCCACCTATTGGAAAGTCGCTATTTGAGTCAATACCTTTTACCAGGTCAAAGGATTTGAGCCAAACATGAACATCTGTGTACAACAGCTCATTAATTTCTATACAGCATTAAAAATCAATTTTTGGGAAATGAAGAAAAGAAGCAAGTTATTGATTAACATGGATTTAATCAGGAAAATAAATATGTAGTGTGATCACTGCTAAGGGTGGATACTATGATGAGAGAAAAATGTAAGGAAATCTAGGTTCAATTAATGTGTAAACAATGTGTACAAGGACAAAGTGTAGCAGGAGGTGATACACAATGCAGGTTATAGGAAATGATGGAGCCAAAAGTTTTACCAAAAACATACAAAGTTTAATAATACAAAACTGTAAATAACAATGACATAACAGTAAACAAGCAATCTGACCTCCACTCTGTAGTTATTTACCGCTATTCACTCTAAGGCCAGGTATAACACAGCATTTTATTTGGCCACGTATAGAAGTGATTTTTTTACTGAGCATGCCAGCATATTTCATGCAAACTGTCATGCACAGTCTTGTTTCTTTTTTTTTTTTAATTTCCCACACTGTCGCTTAGCAATATTATGTATAAACGTTGCATGTACAAAATTTAATTACATATGTGCAGCATTTATTGCACACCCATAAAGAACAATAGGGTTCTATGGCTCAGAATATGTGGTAAACATAGAACATACTGCATTATTTTTTATGTGCATATTAAGCGCAATGTGTATACACAAGTGTGAATGAATCAATGAAAATCAGTGTATTTTCATTGACTCCATTCACCCAGTATTATACGTTCATCTAATATGCTATTAAATTGCACCGATGTGAGCCTGCCCTAATTCTGTTCTATGAATATTACTCACCACAAGTGATAAGATAACTTATTCCACAGTGCTTTTTACATACAAGGGAGCTCAAACATTACAAAGGTTACAATTAGTATTCAAAAGATTTTGGAAACAAAACAGGGGCAGGGGTGATACATAGGGTAGAGGGCAGGTGATATGGTGTGTGAGAAGTGCAGGAGTTATGGGGGAGAGAAATTTTTATGGGGTGGGAGACTACATCAGGGGAGTTGAAATGCTTCTTTAAAGAGGTGAGTCTTTAAGGTGCATATGAAATGCTGTGCATCAGGGATTGCCTGGATGTCTTGAGGTAGAATTCCATAGGGTCGGTGCTGCTCTGGTGAAGTACTGGAGGCGAAACAGTCAGTTATGTTTTGGAAGAAAACTGCAGAGATGTCATTGGAGGAGCTGTAGAGCTGGATGTCATCATCGTAGAGGTGGTGTTTGAAGCTGAATTTGCGGTTGGTTTGTCCGATTAGGGCTGTGTAGATAGATAAGAGAAGAGGGTCAAGGACTGTGCCCTGGGGGACCCTGACAGCAAGAGGAAGTGGAGAGGAGGTAGAGCAAGCGAAGAAGACACTGAAAGAGCAGTCAGAGTGATAGGAGAACCATGAAAGAGAAGTGTCCCTTGGGCCAATGGAGGAGGAGGAGCAAGGAGGAGTGTCGCGGCCTGTTGGTCGTGACAACATCATGGTATGGTGGCTTCAACACAGGCCAAAGACCTGTTTTCTTGTAAGCAGGTTAAGTGTTAATGCATCATGTGCAGAGTTCTGTTGGCACAGTCTGCCTTTGCTGCATGAAAGGCTGGATTAGTCATGACTAGGAGTAGACTAGAGGTGTGGTTTGCTATTCATTCTGCCAGTGTTCAGGTGCAGAGGGGTTATATATTCTCACTCCTCCAGGCAACCAGTGCTGCTTATTCCATTCCACAGTGAGAACTTGGAGTTGGGAGCTCTGCTGTGCTCAGTGTTTCACAACTTGCAGATAAGTTGCTCCTGGGTCCTTTTCAGTGTGAGATAAGCTTGGGCGAGGAGAGCAGGGAGTGGCTGATGTGGTTGGAGTGTTTTGGGGATGGACATAGGAGGAAGGTGTTGGGGCTGCAATGAGAATGGCGATTGAGGTTAGAGCAAAGATGAGCATGTTAGTGTGCATGGTGTTAGAGGCAGTGGATTCGATCTGCCTCCTGTTCCGTCGAGCGGCCATGTCTGGGTGCACGGTTTGCTCGGTTGAGGAGTGGGGTCAGTAGGGTGGGGTCTATTTGGAGAAGGGAGTGAAGCAAAGGCAAGAGTGGAGGGATGTGGTTAGTGCAGAGGGAAGAGTGATGCATAGAAAAGGACAGACCAGAGCGTGAACATAAGCGGGAGCAAACTATGCACAAGTATGAAGGGGTGAGGCATCAGCATAGACAAGGCAAAGCATGGACGTGAGCAAATGATAGAGAGGAGTGCAATCTTTGTCGATGGTGATGAGGTACATGCAAGATGAAGCAGGCAGAAGCGTAGACAGTTAGGTGCGGGTGTCACCTTTGTGGATGTTGAAGGATGAAGCAGTCTTAGCAGGTTCGAAGTGGAGCAGCCAGTTCGGGAGTGAGGCACATGGGATGAGAAGGAGCAGGGGTTAGCCTATGACAGCTCTTACCCTGGTGTCCGCCCTCAGGTGGAGGCTGGATAACACTCATTTATCTATCTATCTATCTTCAGCGGTTTAGCCCTAGGATCTAGATTACCTCAGAATAATGAAGGCACCACATAATAGTCACTAGCTGCACACAGTGATAGTAATTAGGTTTATTTTACATAGGACGAGTGTCAGTAGCATAACCACATGACAGCTGTCCCAATGACTGTTGCTCCTGTGCTTTATCCCCATAATCTGCACATTCCATTAAACTCATCTCTATATGTTACCAGTCTAACCCAGCAAGAAGTACAGAGCCATCTTAAAAAGATTAAAATAGACAAATCACCGGGTCCGAATGGCATACAAACCCAGATTTTAAGGGAATTTAGTCATGTGATAGACAGACCCTTGTTTCTTATATTTAAAGACACAATAGTAACAGAGCCTGTTCTATTAGATTGAGGCATAGCCAGTGCAGTACTGATATTCAAAAAGTGGTCAAAAAGTGAACCTCAAAACTACAGGACCGTAAGTTTTACTTCCATTGTGCGTAAAATGTTTGAAGGGTTTCTAAGAGATGCTATCCTGAAGTACCTCAAGGTAAATAGCTGTATAACTCCTTATCAGCATGGATTTATGAGAGACCACTTCTGTCAAACCAATCTGATCAGCTACCATGAGGAGGTAAGTTCTAGAGTCATTGGATCTTGTGTATCTAGATAATGAAATACTAGAAGTCCCTTTCTCCCGGTCAGAGTTGGAAGAAATAATAAAAACATTGAAGCCCATGAAAGCCCAAGGCCCAGATAGGTTGCTAGAGAATACTTAAAATTCTTTGCAGAACATATTTCCCCATACCTGCTGGAAGCATTAAAGGGGTTCTATCAGCAAAATAAAAACATTATACTCACCTGCATCCTGCCCTGCATCCCTGTAGAGTCTAACCTGTGGAGAGAGAAGAGATAAAAAAACGCAAAGCAAAATCGCCTAAACCTGTTGTACTTGTCCCTCCATTGTTAAGCAGCGTGTGAGGATTGGCTCCAGCAGTGCCTGCATGCTCAAGCCGATCTGGCTGCATCTAACCTCTGCTATCCATGGAGAGTCGACGGCGAGTGTGCAAGGGGGACTCATGCGCACACACCGTCGACTCTCTGAGAATGGCAGAGGTAACACGCAGCTTGGCCAATCAGTGAGCGAATTGTCACTTCTAATGCATCGCCCACTGACTCGGGGAACAGGACTTGCCATCCGGCAGTGGTCGGAGCAGGAGTGAAAGCTGGAAATTTGCCAGCTTCTGCCCTGCGATTGGACAGCTGCTGGAGGGAGAGGAGAAGACCAACAGAATCCTGGTGACTGGCCTTATAAGGCACAGGTGGGTATGATTTTTTTTTCCTAAAAGAACCCCTTTAAACTCAATGGCGCAAATCGGGTATCTACTAGACAAATTTTTACAGGTCACTATTGTCACCCTGACGAAACCTGGCAAGGAACCAACATCCTCTGCTAATTTCTGCCCAATATCCCTACTAAATACAGATGTAACTGTGGCGGGGTCTTCAACGGAGACCAGTGCTGATGTTGCCTGAGTCCAAATTCAAAGGAAAGCTATAGCACATACTCGAGGAGAAACATAAGAAGCCACTATACACACAGCCTAGTGAATCAAATGAGTTCTGCTTTATTAGGAAAAACACACAGCTTATATAGGCCGTCGCCCGCACAGGGTGCAACTTTGAAGAATTACTTAATCAGGTCATTAGTTTGAGAAACAGAATATTAGCACATTCCATTCTTGCAAAAACAACTTATCTTGAAAAAGCACATCTGCTGCGTTCGGGTGCATCCGGACACAAACTGTCAGTAAGGAAACGTATCTACTTAGTTCCTTATCTGCTGCAAGGCCACAAACTGTCAGTAAGGAAACTTATCTACTTAGTTCCTTATCTGGTGCAAGGCCCAGACTGAAATAAGGAACTTCTAAGTCCCTCTTCTTATGTTACTCAGAAACAAGATTAACCCTTAACATAATCCCCCATTTGGACATCAGAGCCACCATTATCTCCTGGTTCTGTCACCCATTGGTGCCGGCTCCAGCCGGGTCCCCAGGTAGGAATGGTGCACTCTATGTCCATCTAGGGTACCAAGACATTTAAATGGGTGCAGAAAATCGGCTTTCAGTACATTTAGCTACACATGAAATTATTACCTTTATTGCAATATATACACATAAGATTATCATTACCACTTGTAATATACTTTGTAGGATTCCCATGAACCAACCTCCAAACCCCGATTTCATTAGGGTCACAAGTAAAATTATAACACACTTCAGCCAATGCAACATTTCTCACCTGAAACTGAGTCATATTCGTCCAATGTGTATATTCAATGGCATCGCAATGGGGACAATATTCATATATATTAAAGAAGGTGTTTTCCTGAACAACATTGTCATCTACTACATCACTATCATTGTGTACTATTAAGTATATGTCTCGAAGAGTCTCTACAGGAGTGGGGACGGATAATAGACAAGTCTGCAAAATGTCTTCTCCACTCCTGAGGTTGGGCATACACATGTGAGAAGTGTTCAATATTGGGGTGTCCTTCTGCCCATCCAGTCCATCGCTTCTCAATGTGGATCGTTTGTAGTGGTGTTCCCCAATAAGAGGACAGTCCAATAAGACAAAATGCAGATGTCAAAGTCAAAATGCCCAGTACCCCCCCATCCAAACAACGCCGGGATCCCACCCATCACTTTTCCTCCGGTTCGGGAACTTTCTTGCAGTGGGAGGCGTGTATCCAGGTAGCTCTCCCTTCTACTTTTACCGAAGTAGGCGTTGTCAACAGAACTTGATATGGTCCGTCAAACCTTGGGTCCAAGGCCTTTCTTACGTGTCTTTTTGCAACCACCCAGTCTCCAGGCTGCAAAGAGTGAGTCCCCTCTAGGTTGTCAGGGTCTGGAATTGAAGAAAACACTAGACCGGGTGTTACTTTCAGCTTACGACATGGTTCTTGTACATATTCAGTAACCTTCTCACACCCCTGCTGCAGGGCCTGCAGATGGTACAGGCCTAATCTTGGCACTGAGCCAAACAGTACTTCATACGGAGAAAGACCTGTTTTTCGATTGGGGGTGGTGCGTACAGAGTAAAGGGCCATCGGGAGACACTCTGGCCATGGTTTTCCAGTCTCAGCCATGGCTTTCTGGATCTTGAGTTTTAAGGTACCATTAAGTCTCTCAACCTTTCCTGAACTCTGCGGATGATAGGGGGTGTGGAAGACTTGTTCCACTCCTAATGCTGACATGACTTCTCGCATTACTTCACCAGTAAAGTGTGTACCTCTATCGCTTTCAATGGTCTCTGGGACCCCAAATCTACACACCAATTGTGACACCAGTTTTTGTGCAGTGACTCGCGCAGTGGCCCTCCCCACCAAATATGCCTCAGGCCACCCGGAAAAGAGGTCCACGCATATAAGCACATACTCATACCTTCCTGATTTGGGCAGCTGGATGTAGTCGATCTGTAGTCTCTGGAAGGGGTACAATGGTCGGGGTGAGCATTTTCGAGGGGTCTTCACCACCTGACCAGGATTGTGTAACGCACACACTTCACATGCCTTGACATATGCTTTTGCCATCCTGTCAAACCTTGGGGCATACCAAACCTTGTCTACCATCGAAACCATAGCATTGCGCGAGGCATGTACCTTTCCATCGGCCAGTGACGCCAAACTGGGGTAGGCAGCAGCCGGTAAACATACCTTGGTTCCCATCATCCACACGTTCCCTACTTGCTTCCCTCCACCTAGGGCCCATCATTCCTCCTCCGTTTTAGTGGGCTTAAGTACCACCTCAACCGGGAGTGTGAGCCCTGTCGGCGTGTTTTCCCCCTCCTCAGAGGTTCCCACCTCCGTATCAGGGTGAGGGGCTGACCGAGTCTTTACCTTGTTGCACACATGGTCCTTTCTGTCCAGTAGGGCTGCAGCTTTAGCTGCTCTATCGGCCTTCTTGTTGCCCTTACTCTCCATGGACTGACCCTGGGTGTGTGCCTTAACCTTCACTATGGCCACCTGTTCCGGCAACATGATAGCCTTCATCAATGCACTTACAGCTTCACCATTCTTTATCGGCTTGCCTTGAGCTGTGAGGAAGCTCCGTGAGCGCCAAATAGGCCCATAGTCGTGTGCCACACCAAACGCATACCTGGAATCTGTGTAGATGTTGGCAGTTACACCTTCAGCTAGTTTGCAGGCCTCAGTCAAAGCACACAGTTCGGCCTCCTGTGCTGACACATGTGGAGGCAGTGGTTTACTTATCAGTACCTCATGCAGAGTGACCACAGCATAACCCGTGACAAAACTGCCTTTCTCATTCAGGTATCTAGATCCATCCACAAACATTTCAAGGTGGGGGTTTAGGAGAGGTTTGTCAGTGACATGTGCGAACCCAGCTGTCTCCTGCTCCAAGAGCGCTGCACAATCATGCTGTTGTTCTGCGTCAAAGGCCTCCTCCTCATCATCAGTCAGAGAATTTGCAAAAAGCTGGTCCACTGTACTTACTCCCCCATTTGAATCAGTGTCACCTAATGGTAATAAGGTGGCCGGATTCAAAGTGGTGCAACGTTGAAATGAGACATTGGATGAAGAGTGTACTGCAAGTTCTATTTTGATCTGTCTAGCAAGGGACAGATGTCTACGGCTTAACTGTGTCAGGATACCATGTATGTCATGTGGGGTGTAGATCACCATGGTGTGATCTAGGACAACGTCAGAACTTTTGTCCAGTAGCGCCTGAACTGCTACAACCGCTCGGATGCATGATGGACACCCTCTAGCCACCGCATCAAGATGGGCACTGTAGTATGCTACAGGTCGCTTTTTGTCACCATACATTTGTGTCAGTACAGCGGTGGCGTGTCCCGCCATCTCAGTGACGTACATTTGGAAAGGTTTGTCATAGTCTGGCAGCCCCAGTGCGGGTGCACTGGTTATCTGTACTTTCAGCTGATGGAAGGCTGACTCGGCCTGCGGGGTCAGGGTAAATGGCCGTGAACCCAAACAGTCGTACAGAGGCTGCATGGTCATTGCGTATCCATGGCCGACAGTATGAAACCAGTCCCAAGAAGGTACGCAACTGGGCATGGGAGGTGGAAAGTTGCATGTCACTTACCACCTTCGTGCGCTCCGGTGTCAGGTGTTTAGTATCTGGACCTAGGCAGTGGCCCAGGAACACTACGTGAGATTTGCAGAACTGAAGTTTCTCTTTGCTGGCTTTGCAGCCATTCTACTCTGATGCAGGAAACACAAAAGGCTTAGTAGTGATGCATTGAGGTAACTATTTGGGTCAGGAGTACATAAAAATTAAATCATCAACATATTACAAGAGGGCGGTGCCCTCGGGAATTGGCCAGGCGTCTAATACCAGCTTCATGCATCCGGTGAACTGGTTTTGGGCTATTCTGAGCCCCTTGTGGCAGCACTGTCCAACAGTACTGCTTTCCTCTGAAAGTAAATGCAAACAAATACTGACAGTCTGGCTGGCCCTTTATACCCTTTTTCTTGATGGAAAACAAAGGGGTATTGGCTGGGGAGACACATTCCTTGAGGGTTTTAAGTTGGCATAAAGAAAAGACGGTGTCTGCAATTGCATCTTCCTGGGCGTGTGCCAGGGGGTGCTGACGGACCATGGGGGCTTTTTCCCCTTCTTTTAGGAAAGCCATTACCGGTGGGACTGACAGTCTGCCGAGGTCCGTCTGACTGGTAGCCCAAAGGCTCGAAGGAATGACACTGAGAGCTTGTTCCTCTGCGTGCGTAAGAGTGAGGACAGGGAGAGGTGTCGCTAGGTCTGCTGCCATCCGACAGAAGGTCGGGTGAATTTCAGACCCGGGGTGTATACGAGCCTCACCGGACGGGTGAAGTTTGATACAAGATCCCAAGGGTCCCATCACATCGGTTCCCAATATGCTTTCAGGACTTTCCAGCACAAGGAAGCGCGTGATGCATCGCGACCCTTTAAACATTACCTCTAGCGGTTCAGTTTCTGCCAGCTGAATCGGCACTCCTGAAACCCCTTGCACTGATTACTGCTAGACAATCAGGCTGGTATTCTATTTAAAATAGATCAGAACCTTGTTGCAAAAAAAATAAAAAATTTTAAATTTAAAAAAATTGCTGACCTGCAATACCTAGATCACCTATGTCAGATGTCCAGTTTCTTGGGCTAAGCAATGACCCAGGAGAACAACCTTTGTTTTGCAGAATTGGAGTTTGTCTTGGAGGTGGCTTACTATTTGTCAGGACCTGCGGAAAGCTGAGTTTCTGCAGTAGCTATCAAGACAAACACATGAGCCGGATCCACCAAGAGAGCAGTTAGTTTACAAACTTCTTCTGAACTGTTACCTGAGGTCTCAACCCGTACCGATCCATCTGGTGAGAATTTGATGGATGCAGATAAGGCTTGTAAGATATCAGTACAAATAACAGAAATATGAATTACAACAAGGCAGAATAATCCACAAACATCTATCCACATTGGAATATTATATTCTTTAAGCAAATTCATTATTAATCTGATCCTGCCTGCAATGTCTCATCAAATTTGAAAAAAAAAGCTTTTCCTAACTGCCCAAGCTTCTCACCCCGCCTTTCGGAGAAGAGAGGGATGAAACATTACGTACTTTTACATCATCTAGCTCCACCCCTTCGATACTGGCCGTTTACGTGTCTCTCCTACAGAACATTCTCTCAGAGACAGTACAATACTAACAGCATTTAGCAGTGATACAGACGTCCAACCAATCACAGAACTGACATTTACATAAAAAGCAAAAATATACCTTAAAATCCCTATATGTTTTCTATTTTTTAAGACCGTATAATTCACGTAATTCATTACAAATTTCTTATTTCATCAGCATTTGTCCCTCTCTCTATGAAACAGAACACTATCTAAGATTTTAGAAGGCAGCCAGAACATTCAGACTTTAAACAGCATTAATCATTAGTAATTACAAGAGGTATATTTCTCTGAGGATATGAATAGTTAAACACAGAAAAGACAACATGTAAGAGCTTCTAACAGGGCAACATTTTCTGCATTTTTAACCCTTGTATTCTTAAAAGCCCCCACAGACGTGAGTGGGGTATAACTTTCTTACACTTGTATGAAGAAGACTAAAACGTACAACAAAGATTAGATTACATAACATCAAGACATACAAGACAAACAATAGTGGTTATTTGTCACATAATTGTCCACAGATTTTGCATGAACTTGCTTTATGTCACAGAGGAACACAAACTATAAAAGGATTCCCTTTCTCTGATATCTCTCATGTGTTTTTCCCGTCCCTCTTTAAGTCCTATCTGTCTATATATTTTATACGCTTGTCTGCAATCGTCTCTCCCTTCCCTCTCTTTGATTATCTCTATGGGAGTCAGATAAGTCTTAGACTGGTCAGACCCCATTTTGACTATTGGCTTGATTTCAGGCGGTCTTTTTTTTTTTTTTTTTCGACCACAAAGTTAATTTATTTCCCACTATTCATCACTAAGTATACAGGACCTTATTTCACACAGTTACACTAAGGACACTTAGTCCCTGGTCCTGGAATAGTTTTACGGAACTACTACAGCAATCACTTAGACTACTTAGGGGGGTTTAGGGGAGACCAGACCTCTTCTCTAAGGGAACTTTTGGTGATATTATAGCAGATTCAGTAAAAGCAAATTATGGCTAAAATGACACAGACTATCAATGTACAGATTTCAACATGGCATGAAAATATCCCAGTAGTGAGTTCTTCCGTCTTATACAGTTTCATGAACAAACTACACAAAGAGGCGGGGAACCTGAAAGTAACACATGCAGCGACTAACCTTCTGTCAACAGGAGACACAAGTCAGGGGAGCCCAGAGCTGAAAATGGCAAGTCAAGGGCTTACCCTACACCCGTGTTTTGTAGATCTGGGGTCCCGTGATCCTGGTCCTGGGGTGTTGGCAGTTGGTGTCGTCAGGTATCGGCTGCAGGTGAAGAGGAGTCCCCGCCCCACGTTGGGAAGCAAAGTAAACTGTGTGGGGGGGAAGGGGGTCATCAACGGAGACCAGTGCTGATGTTGCCTGAGTCCAAATTCAAAGGAAAGCTATAGCACGTACTCGAGGAGAACCATAACAAGCCACTATACACACAGCCTAGTGAATCAAATGAGTTCTGCTTTATTAGGAAAAACACACAGCTTATATTGGCCGTCGCCCGCACAGGGTGCAACTTTGAAGAATTACTTAATCAGGTCATTAGTTTGAGAAACAGAATATTAGCACATTCCATTCTTGCAAAAACAACTTATCTTGAAAAAGCACATCTGCTGCGTTCGGGTGCATCCAGACACAAACTGTCAGTAAGGAAACTTATCTACTTAGTTCCTTATCTGGTGCAAGGCCACAAACTGTCAGTAAGGAAACTTATCTACTTAGTTCCTTATCTGGTGCAAGGCCCGGACTGAAATAACGAACTTCTAAGTCCCTCTTCTTATGTTACTCAGAAACAAGATTAACCCTTAACATAACCCAACAGCTAAAGTGTTGGTGGATGGGACTCTGTCAGAGCCTTTCAGTATCTCCAATGGCATTAGATGGGGTTGTCCATTGTCACCGCTACTCTTCACCATAGCAATTGAACCACTGGCCGAACTAATTCACATTAACCCAAACGTGCAAGGGGTTAATGGTGGTTTACAGCAACATAAATTTGGCCTGTTTGCTGATGATGTAATTTTAACTCCTTGCGAGAATTTTCATAGATTATTCAAGAATACAGCAGAGTCTCATATTACAGCTTTAACACTAACAAATGCCAAATCTTGGGAATGAATATTACACCTAGCCACAAAGAAACTTTGCAGAGAAAATTTCCCTTTGTTTGGCAGGCAGATAGTGCCCCTTATTAAAGGCTGATTTACACCAGCAGATGATTGCTCAAAGATCTCTCAAACGACAGTTTGAGTGACATCTTTAAGCAATCATTTTGCATAAAGTATTAATTGGTATTTAAGTAGCTACTCAGCTGAAGCCTTCCCTGAATGCAGTTAATAGCCAGAGGCTATCATCTGCGCTCAGATCCTTTGTTCTCCACGGGGAAACAATATTATCAGCACACCCCGTGGAGAACTACTGATAAAAGTGAAGGACGATTTTTAGGTTAGCTCGAATTTAATGATTACCTAACAGTGCCCGAAAAGCAGATGATGTGCGCCCATTTACACGTACCATTATGGCATTACTCTGACCCATCCCCTAAAACCTTTATTAGAAAAGAATTTTAACCCACTACTGACTGCCTTACAACTCATATAAGCTACAATACTTGTCCTGGCTAAGCAAAATAGCAACTTACAAAATGATGAAACTCCCTAAACTCCTATATGTCAATAGTGTCCCTGCGCAGCCTTCAGCTGCCCTCATGCCACACGCTCACTTCATAGCCACACCACCCTCATGTCTATTTATAAATGTGTCTGCGATGAGGAGGAACCGGAAGCACACACTGCAGAGGGTTGGTAGGGCCAGGAAACGACCCTCTTTAAAGGGGGGGCGATAGCCCACGATGCTGTTGAGAATCGATGAGAAATTGACGTTCGATCTTCATTCCAATCCTGTGCCACCTGCGTCAGGATCTGCAAACGTGGTCATAAAGGGGATTCAGCTGCCAGCACAGCACTTCTACACATCTCCACAATGCAGCAATACTCAGTGTGGGAAGTATGTGAGCCGGTCCTGGGTCAGCCTCTGTCCCAGCAAACACTTTGTGTGGCCCAAGGTGCTGCGAGTGACATAGCAATGGGGAATCTATGTGTCCACACACTACTCATTCTGTTTGGGTGTCGGATTCCTCATCGACAACGCAAGGGGTAAACCATCTGCACGCTGCACCCTACCCAAGTCTGTCAGTGTTTTGGGGACAGACAGGTAAAACACCTCTATGGGAAGTCTGTGTGCACCCACAGCATGGGTGGGTCAAAGGAACTTAAAGACAGTACACATCTCATTAGCGCTGAATCGCTCCTCTTGTTTGTCCCAATGCAGTGCCCCGGATAGCTGTGGTAACGTGAGAGAAAATACATGTTGGCTTCGGCCCACACTTCATGGCCTAGTCAGTCTGGGTTTTTTTTTATAGTGCCAGGCAGGTACAACTCCGCTATGGAAAGTCTGTGTGCACCCACAGCATGGGTGGGTCCCAGGAACCCAGAGAAGGTACATAAAGAAATCCCATTGCAGTGCCCCGGATAGCTGTGGTAACGTGAGAGAAAATACATATTGGCTTCGGCCCACTCTCCATGCCCTAGTCAGTCTGGGTTTTTTTTTGTGCCAGGCAGGTACAACTCCGCTATGGGAAGTCTGTGTGCACCCACAGCATGGGTGGGTCCCAGAAACCCACATATGGTACATAAATAAACCCCATTGCAGTGCCCCAGATAGCTGTGGTAACGTGAGAGAAAATACATGTTGGCTTCGGCCCACACTCCATGCCCTAGTCAGTCTGTTTTTTTTTTAAATGCAGGCAGGTACAACTCCGCTATGGGAAGTCTGTGTGCACCCACAGAATGAGTGGGTCCCAGGAACCCCGAGAAGGTACATAAAATAAACCCATTGCAGTGCCCCGGATAGCTGTGGTAACGTGAGAGAAAATACATGTTGGCCTCGGCCCAGAATCCATGCCCTAGTCAGTCTGGGTTTTTTTGTGCCAGGCAGGTACAACAGCGCCATGGGAAGTCTGTGTGCACCCACAGCAAGGGTGGGTCCCAGGAACCGAGAAAAGGTACATAAAGAAATCCCATCTCAGTGCCCGGATAGCTGTGGTAACGTGAGAGAAAATACATATTGGCTTCGGCCCACACGCCATGCCCTAGTCAGCTTGTTTGTTTTTTTTAAGTGCCAGGCAGGTAAAACACCGCTATGGGAAGTCTGTGTGCACCCACAGCATGGGTGGCTCCCAGGAACCCAGAGAAGGTACATAAAGTAAACCCATTACAGTGCCCCGGATAGCTGTGGTAACGCGAGAGAAAATACATGTTGGCTTCGGCCCAGAATCCCTGCCCTAGTCAGTCTGTTTTTTTTTTGTGCCAGGCAGGTACAACAGCGCCATGGGAAGTCTGTGTGCACCCACAGAATGGGTGGGTCCCAGGAACCGAGAGAAGGTACATAAAGAAATCCCATTGCAGTGCCCCGGATAGCTGTGGTAACGTGAGAGAAAACACATGTTGGCTTCGGCCCACACTCCATGCCCTAGTCAGTCAGGGTTTTTTTTTAAGTGCCAGGCAGGTGCAACTCCGCTATGGGAAGTCTGTGTGCACCCACAGAATGGGTGGGTCCCAGAAACCCAGAGAAGGAACATAAAGAAATCCCATCTCAGTGCCCCAGATAGTTGTGGTAACGCGAGAGAAAATACATGTTGGCCTTGGCCCAGAATCCATGCCCTAGTCAGTGTGTTTTTTTTTTTTTTTTGTGCCAGGCAGGTACAACAGCGCCATGGGAAGTCTGTGTGCACCCACAGCATGGGTGTGTCCCAGGAACCGAGAGAAGGTACATAAAAAAATCCCATTGCAGTGCCCCGGATAGCTGTGGTAACGTGAGAGAAAATACATATTGGCTTCGGCCCACACTCCATGCCCTAGTCAGTCTGGGTTTTTTTTAAAGTGCCAGGCAGGTACAACTCCGCTATGGGAAGTCTGTGTGCATCCACAGCATGGGTGGGTCCCAGAAACCCAGAGAAGGAACATAAAGAAATCCCATCTCAGTGCCCCAGATAGTTGTGGTAACGCGAGAGAAAATACATGTTGGCCTTGGCCCAGAATCCATGCCCTAGTCAGTGTGTTTTTTTTTTTTTTTTGTGCCAGGCAGGTACAACAGCGCCATGGGAAGTCTGTGTGCACCCACAGCATGGGTGTGTCCCAGGAACCGAGAGAAGGTACATAAAAAAATCCCATTGCAGTGCCCCGGATAGCTGTGGTAACGTGAGAGAAAATACATATTGGCTTCGGCCCACACTCCATGCCCTAGTCAGTCTGGGTTTTTTTTAAAGTGCCAGGCAGGTACAACTCCGCTATGGGAAGTCTGTGTGCATCCACAGCATGGGTGGGTCCCAGGAACCCAGAGAAGGTACATAAAGAAATCCCATTGCAGTGCCCCAGGATAGCTGTGGTAACGTGAGAGAAAATACATGTTGGCTTTGGCCCACACTCCATGCCCTAGTCAGTCTGTTTTTTTTTTTTTTATAGTGCCAGGCAGGTACAAAAGCGCCATGGGAAGACTGTGTGCACGCACAGCATGGGTGGGTCCCAGGAACCCACAGACGGTACATAAAGAAATCCCATTGCAGTGCCCCGGATAGCTGTGGTAACGTGAGAGAAAATACATGGCCTCGGCCCACAATCCATGCCCTAGTCAGTCTGGGTTTTTTTGGCGGCCTGGTAGGTAGAACACCGCGATGGGAAGACTTAGTGCACCCATAGTATACACAGACCCCTGTAATATTCCTGTAGCAAATGTATAAGCTGTCCCCAGTAACAGTTATTTTGCAGAAGTCTAGGGAGACCCCAGTAACATTTCTGTAGTAACAGTATAGACAGACCCCAGTAACATTTCATTAGCAGAAGTATAGGCAGACCCCTGTAACATTTTTGTAGCAGAAGTATAGGCAGACCCCTGTTGGCGCTTCCCCGCGGGGCAGTGCTGTAGCGCCTCGAGCTACCAACTGAAGGCGACATGCTCACAGATGGTGATTGAGAGGTGGAGGAGGAGGAGGTGGGGTTGGTTTGAGCAGGTGGCATAATAAGCCGGAGAAACCATGACCAAGATAGGACTCGCAATCCTCGGTGTGGGTAGCACATGAGCGGACCCAGGGTCAGACTCAGCCCAAGCCTCCACCAAGATAATCCAATGTGCCGTCAGGGAGATGTAGTGTCCCTGCCTGCCAGCACGTGTCCACGTGCCGGTGGTTAAGTGGACCTTCCCAGTAACTGCGTTGGTGAGGGCATGGTTGATATTCCATTACATGGTTGGTGTAGGATGGGGACAGCACAGCGGGAAAAATAGTGGCGACTGGGAACCGAGTAGCGAGGGAAGGCCGCTGCCGTGAGGTTGTGGAAAGCCTCAGTTTTTACCAGCCTATATGGCAGCATCTCCAGGCTCAGCAGTTTGGAGCACGTTTAGCGATTGTGCATGCAGGTGGGTGGCTGCATATTTGCGCTTGCACTCTAATGCTTGTGTTATGGACAGCTAAATGCTGCGCTGGGACACATTGGGGGATGCACTGTGCAGGTGAAGGGGTGGATGCAGGACCGGAGATGCTAGCGTCAGCCTTAATGCTTAGCATAATATTTTACATACGCTTTAAGCCAAAAATAGACAGTGTAAAATGTGTACAGTCTTGTTATATAGTACGGATCGGGAGGACACAGACTAAGGGTATTTTGCATATGCTTTAAGCCAAACATAGACAATGTAAAATGAGTACAGTCTTGTTATATAGTGCAGTTCCAGAAGACTCAGACTAAGGGTATTTTACGCACGCTTTAAGCCAAAAATAGACAGTGTAAAATGAGTACAGTCTTGTTTTATAGTGTGGATCGACAGGACACACACTAAGGCCTATTATGCAAATGCTTTCAGCTAAAAACAAATAAAAAAATCAAAAATTAGAGGAGTTTTGTTAGTTCCTATATCGTCTTTGTACACCCGTAGCAGTATACTGTATAGAACCGGTAACAGTATGCAGTATACAGCCGGGATGCTTGTGAATGCTTTGTGCGCACTACTGGTCCCAGGCAGCCAAACTGATGATACACAAAAGTGGAGTTGTAGTCCTAAAAAGGACTGTTGGGTTCTTTGCAGATGGATCCCTGCCTAAACCCTCCTTCTAACCTACACTAACGCTCTCCCTCATTCACAGCAGCTCTGTTCCTCAGCTAATCCTGCCTCTGTGTGAGGCGAGCATCAGGTGACCTGAGTTTTATGATCCTTGGCCACCTGATCCAGCAAGCCATATACTGCTATAGATGTGCACAGGGTTGGCACGTCATAGCAGGAGGTGCCAAAGCCTTCCCTGCATGTACATTGGCTAAAAAAGCCCCATAACGTGGGGAGGAGAGGGTGAAATTTTCTCGAACACCGCGTGGTGCTCGTTCAAGTAACAAGTACTTTCGAGTATGCTAATGCTCAAACGAGCATGCTCAATCATCTCTAATAGAGATGAGCGAGCACCGAAATGCTTGGGTGCTCGTTACTCGGGACGAAATTATCGAGATGCTCGAGGGTTCGTTTCGAGTAACGAACCCCATTGAAGTCAATGGGCGACCCGAGCATTTTTGTATATCGCCGATGCTCGCTAAGGTTTTCATTTGTGAAAATCTGGGCAATTCAAGAAAGTGATGGGAACGAAACAGCAACGGATAGGGCAGGCGAGGGGCTACATGTTGGGCTGCATCTCAAGTTCCCAGGTCCCGCTATTAAGCCACAATAGCGGCAAGAGTGGGCCCCCCCCACTCCCAACAACTTTTACTTCTGAAAAGCCCTCATTAGCAATGCATACCTTAGATAAGCACCACACTACCTCCAACAAAGCACAATCACTGCCTGCATGACACTGCTGCCACATCTCCCGGGTTACATGCTGCCCAACCCCCCCCCCCCCCCCACACGACCCAGTGTCCACAGCGCACACCAAAGTGTCCCTGCGCAGCCTTCAGCTGCACTCATGCCACACCACCCTCATGTCTATTTATAAGTCCGTCTGCCATGAGGAGGAACCGCAGGCACACACTACAGAGGGTTGGCACGGCTAGGCAGCGACCCTCTTTAAAAGGGGCGGGGCGATAGTCCACAATGCTGTACAGAAGCAATGAGAAATATAATCCTGTGCCACCGGCATCAGGAGCTGCACACGTGGGCATAGCAATGGGGAACCTATGTGCCACACACTATTCATTATGTCAAGGTGTCTGCATGCCCCAGTCAGACTGCGGTTTTTTATAAATAGTCACAGGCGCGGTTTTTTATAAATAGTCACAGGCAGGTACAACTCCGCAATGGGAATTCCGTGTGCACCCACAGCATGGGTGGCTCCCTGGAACCCACCGGCTGTACATGAATGTATCCCACTGCAGTGCCCATCACAGCTGAGGTAACGTCCGATTAAATGCAGGTGGGCTTCGGCCCACACTGCATGACCCAGTCAGACTGGGGTTCTTTAGAAGTGGACATATGCAGTTACAACTCCGTGTGGACCGAAAGCATGGGTGGGTGCCAGGAAGCCACCGGCGGTACATAAATATATCCCATTGCATTGCCCATCACAGCTGAGGTAATGTCATGTTTAATGCAGGTGGGCTTCGGCCCACACTGCATGCCCCAGTCAGACTGGGGTTCTTTAGAAGTGGACACATGCAGTTCCAACTCCCTGTGGACCCACAGCATGGGTGGGTGCCAGGAAGCCACTGGCGTTACATAAATATATCCCATTGCATTGTCCATGACAGCTGAGGTAATGTCATGTTAAATGCAGGTGGGCTTCGGCCCACACTGCATGCCCCAGTCAGACTGGGGTTCTTTAGAAGTAGACACATGCAGTTACAACTCCCTGTGGACCCACAGCATGGGTGGCTCCCTGGAACCCACCGGCGGTACATAAATATATCCCATTGCAGTGCCCAGCACAGCTGATGTAACGTCAGCTTTAATGCAGGTGGGCAAAAAATTAATTGGCTTACACTGTAGGCGAGGGCCCCAAAAAATTGGTGTACCAACAGTACTAATGTTCCTCAGAAAAATTGCCCATGCCCAACCAAGAGGGCAGGTGAAACCCATTAATCGCTTTGGTTAATGTGACTTAATTTGTAACTAGGCCTGGAGGCAGCCCAGTTAAAATAAAAATTGGTTCAGGTGAAAGTTTCAACGCTTTAATGAGCATTGAAAAGTATAAAAATTGTTTACAAAAATTATATGACTGAGCCTTGTGGGCCTAAGAAAAATTGCCCGTTCGGCGTGATTACGTCAGGTTTCAGGAGGAGGAGCAGGAGGATGAATATTATACACAGATTGATGAAGCTAAAAGGTCCACGTTTTTGATGGTGATAGAGAACCATGCTTCCATCCACGGGTGCAGCCTACGTATTGTTTAGGTATCGCTGCTGTCCGCTGGTGGAGAAGAGAAAGAAGAGAAGTCTGTGAAAATCCAGGCTTTGTTCATCTTGATGAGTGTAAGCCTGTCGGCACTGTCGGTTGACAGGCGGGTACGCTTATCTGTGATGATTCCCCCAGCCGCACTAAACACCCTCTCTGACAAGAGGCTAGCCGCAGGACAAGCAAGCACCTCCAGGGCATACAGTGCGAGTTCCGGCCACGTGTCCAGCTTCGAAACCCAGTAGTTGTAGGGGGCAGAGGCATCACGGAGGACGGTTGTGCGATCGGCTATGTACTCCCTCACCATCCTTTTACAGTGCTCCCGCCGACTCAGCCTTGACTGGCGAGCGGTGACACAGTCTTGCTGGGGAGCCAGAAAGCTGTCAAAGGCCTTAGAGAGTGTTCCCCTGCCTGTGCTGTACATGCTGCCTGATCTCTGCGCCTCCCCTGCTACCTGGCCCTCGGAACTGCGCCTTCTGCCACTAGCGCTGTCGGATGGGAATTTTACCATCAGCTTGTCCGCCAGGGTCCTGTGGTATAGCAACACTCTCGAACCCCTTTCCTCTTCGGGAATGAGAGTGGAAAGGTTCTCCTTATACCGTGGGTCGAGCAGTGTGTACACCCAGTAATCCGTAGTGGCCAGAATGCGTGCAACGCGAGGGTCACGAGAAAGGCATCCTAACATGAAGTCAGCCATGTGTGCCAGGGTACCTGTATGCAACACATGGCTGTCTTCACTAGGAAGATCACTTTCAGGATCCTCCTCCTCCTCCTCCTCCTCCTCCTCCTACTCCGCCTCCTCCTCCTCAGGCCATACACGCTGAAAGGATGACAGGCAAGCAGCATGGGTACCCTCAGCAGTGGGCAAAGCTGTCTCTTCCCCCTCCTCCTCATCCTCCTCATGCTCCTCCTCCTCCTCAACGCGCTGAGATATAGACAGGAGGGTGCTCTGACTATCCAGCGACATACTGTCTTCCCCCGCCTCTGTTTCTGATCGCAAAGCGTCTGCCTTTATGCTTTGCAGGGAACTTCTCAAGAGGCATAGCAGAGGAATGGTGACGCTAATGATTGCAGCATCGCCGCTCACCCTCTGGGTAGACTCCTCAAAGTTTCCAAGGACCTGGCAGATGTCTGCCAACCAGGCCCACTCTTCTGTAAAGAATTGAGGAGGCTGACTCCCACTGCGCCGCCCATGTTGGAGTTGGTATTCCACTATAGCTCTACGCTGCTCATAGAGCCTGGCCAACATGTGGAGCGTAGAGTTCCACCGTGTGGGCACGTTGCACAGCAGTCGGTGCACTGGCAGATGAAACCGATGTTGCAGGGTCCGCAGGGTGGCAGCGTCCGTGTTGGACTTGCGGAAATGTGCGCAGAGCCGGCGCACCTTTCCGAGCAGGTCTCACAAGCGTGTGTAGCTTTTCAGAAAGTGCTGAACCACCAAATTAAAGACGTGGGCTAGGCATGGCACGTGCGTGAGGCTGCCGAGCTGCAGAGCCGCCACCAGGTTACGGCCGTTGTCACACACGACCATGCCCGGTTGGAGGCTCAGCGGCGCAAGCCAGCGGTTGGTCTGCTCTGTCAGACCCTGCAGCAGTTCGTGGGCCGTGTGCCTCTTCTCTCCTAAGCTGAGTAGTTTCAGCACGGCCTGCTGACGCTTGCCCACCGCTGTGCTGCCACGACGCGCGACACCGACTGCTGGTGACGTGCTGCTGCTGACACATCTTGATTGCGAGACAGAGGTTGCGTAGGAGGAGGAGGAGGAGGAGGAGGGTGGTTGAGTGGAGGAAGCATACACCTCCGCAGATACCACCACAGAGCTGTGGCCCGCAATTCTGGGGGTGGGTAGGACGTGAGCGGTCCCAGGCTCTGACTCTGTCCCAGCCTCCAATAAATTCACCCAATGTGCCGTCAGGGAGATATAGTGGCCCTGCCCGCCTGTGCTTGTCCACGTGTCAGTTGTTAAGTGGACCTTGGCAGTAACTGCGTTGGTGAGGGCGCGTACAATGTTGCGGGAGACGTGGTTGTGCAGGGCTGGGACGGCACATCGGGAAAAGTAGTGGCGACTGGGAACTGAGTAGCGTGGGGCCGCTGCCGCCATCATACCTTTGAAAGCCTCCGTTTCCACAACCCTATACGGCAGCATCTCCAGGCTGATAAATTTGGCTATGTGCACGTTTAACGCTTGAGCGTGCGGGTGCGTGGCGGCGGACGGTGCGCTGAGAGACATTGGTGGATGGGGCCGAGCACAGCGGAGGTGAGGGTGTGGGTGCAGGCCAGGAGACGGTAGTGCCTGTGTCCTGAGAGGGGGGTTGGATCTCAGTGGCAGGTTGGGGCACAGGGGGAGAGGCAGCAGTGCAAACCGGAGGCGGTGAACGGCCTTCGTCCCACCTTGTGGGGTGCTTGACCATCATATGCCTGCGCATGCTGGTGGTGGTGAGGCTGGTGGTGGTGGCTCCCCGGCTGATCTTGGCGCGACAAAGGTTGCACACCACTGTTCGTCGGTCATCTGCACTCTCAGTGAAAAACTGCCAGAACTTTGAGCACCTCGGCCTCTGCAGGGTGGCATGGCACGAGGGGGCGCTTTGGGAAACAGTTGGTGGATTATTCGGTCTGGCCCTGCCTCTACCCCTGGCCACCGCACTGGCTCGGCTTGTGCCCACACCCTGACTTGGGCCTCCGCGTCCTCGCCCGCGTGCACGTCCTCTAGGCCTACCCCTACCCCTCAGCATGCTGTATTACCAGTAGTGCAGAAACAGAACGCTGTAATTAAATGTGCTGCTTATTGGCCTGTGGTTGGAGGCTGACTTCCCTTACGGAACGCACAGCAGAGCCAGGAAACAATTTTGCGCACGCCTGTAGTGAGACGTAGGTTCGTATGACTGAGCTAGTGGAATTCACAGCGCAGAAGCAGTGAAGTCGCCAAAGGCCAGTAGTAGGCCTTAAGTATTTTGCTTCTATTTTTTTAAAATGCTGAGCTGATACAGCAGACAGATACTGTAGGCAGCGTATAATATTATGTATACTGTTTCCCTCTGGCGGGATGACGGCACTGATGTAACAGAGACCGCAGATCAGGAAACAATTTTGCGCAAGCCGGCTGTAACGCTTAGCTGCGTATTAATTAGGACTACAACCCCCAGCAGATAGATACTGTAGGCAGCGTATAATATTATGTATACTGTTTCCCTCTGGCGGGATGACGGCGATCAATTTTTTAGAAAAAGCCCACTGCGTATATAGCCTGAATATCTCTTTCCCTGCCTCACCAGTACTGGCCCTATACTCTGTACAATGACTGCAGACTGAGAACGCAATGCTCTGCACGGCCGATATCTAAAAAAAAAATTGTGCAACACTGCTAAAAGCAGCCTCAGCAGTACTGCACATGGTCAGATGTGGCCCTAAGAAGGACCGTTGGGGTTCTTGAAGCCTAAAATAACTCCTAACGCTCTCCTTATAGCAGCTCCGGCACCAGCAGCACTGTCCCTGATCTCTGTCAGAATGCATCTGTGGCGAGCCGCGGGAGGGGCCAATTTATATACTCGGGTGACACCTGATCTCGCCAGCCACTCACTGCAGGGGGGTGGTATAGGGCTTGAACGTCGCAGGGGGAAGTTGTAATGCCTTCCCTGTCTTTCTATTGGCCAGAAAAGCACGCTAACGTCTCAGAGATGAAAGTGAAAGTAACTCGAACATCGCGTGGTGCTCGTCAAGAATAACGAGCATCTCGAACACGCTAATACTCGAACGAGTATCAAGCTCGGACGAGTACGTTTGCTCATCTCTAATCTCTAACTATTTCCAAAAAAATGAAAATAATATTTTTTTTTCTTTCTGCTTTGCTTAGATTCAATCAAAAACTGTGGTATCAAAATACGCAGTATGCTCCTAGATGAATTCAGTAAGGTAACACTAGCCATCTTATACATACGGGGGGGATAGCTGCATAATGGATGAGTTAAATAAATCACTGCACTGGCCCTTTAACAGTTATTTTAGTTGACGTAATAGGAACTAAAATATGCATTACAAAAAAAAAAAAAAAAAATCCTAAGAATTGTATCTCAGCAGAAGAATATTTAATTGGAGCTCATGGGATGGTTGTAGACCTCTGTGGTCTCATCAGGTATAATGCAATCTATAAAAGCCGCTACGAAAGGACTGTAGTTAGAGATATTCCTAAATGTCTGCCGTACTGCCAGGACCCCTCTACTTACTAATATAGTTATATAACATGGTCATATAAGGATTCATGCTGGCTCTGTTTATTCTAATAAGACCACTTAAACAATAACAACATTGTTTCATAAGGAGTATACCTGCACAGATATGGGGATGCTGCGAGAAGAAGCCGCGGTCCGTTCATATGTTTAGATAAATAACTACTGTAAAATAGCAGCTCAAATAGCTCAGTGAGACAAGGGGGGGGGGGGGGTGAGGGTGAGTGTGTGAGTGTGTGTGGGGGGGGGGGGTACTGATTATCTTTCACAGCATTTTCTTATTTTAATGTTGATAAAATATTACTTTCAGTAGATATCAAAAACGATAAATAGTTAATAACCCGAACGGTTAATATCAATATAAAAGGTGTTTTCTGGGATTAAAATGAAGTTAAAAGGGGTTGAAATGAATAAGAATGTAGTACTCACCAATCCCAACAGCTCCCTGTCCAGCACTACAGCCTCGGTGCCCGCTGCAAGAAGCTTCGAAAAAGCGTCAGGCGGTCATGTGCCGTTAATTGTGGATATGACCGCTCAGCCACTCACAGGCTACAGCAGCCATGGAAGAATCACCGCTGAATCCTGGGACTGGCTGAGGGATCATGTGCACAATTAACGGCACATAACTGCCCGCTGCTTCTTCCAGGTTCCACGCGGTGGGCAGCAGGGCTGCAGCACTGGACAGAGAGTGACCCGTATAGGTGAGCATTCAATTTTTATTCACTTCAAGTCCTTTTAACTTTATTTTTGAGTCCCAGAAACCCCTTTAAAATGAGAATCTAAATAGCAAAACCTTCATCAGTTTAGGAGCTCTGGCTTTTCTGAAGGAAAGGAGTAGGAGATAAATAGGGGGAATTACATCAATAATAGATAAAATGTATGACAATGTTATGTGGTTATTTTTCTTTATTATCTTAGAACATTTTTATTTTACTAGTTTTATTGCCTTATTGCATAATTGATAATCAAATTATGGTATTTTTTTCTCTAGGTGATACTTGTAAATAATATCACCTCCGTTGATCTTCTGGGATTCTCAAATCTTGAAAACTTCCAAATCCCATTCTTCTCAATACTGGTTATTATTTTCTGCGGGACTATTACAGGAAACCTTCTGATCATTGTCTCATTTCTATTGAGCAAAACTCTTCAGACTCCCATGTACTTCTTCATTACCCAGCTCTCATTATGTGACATTCTGGTGACTACGGATATTGTCCCCATTCTTCTCTGCACTATACTGTATGGAGGTATTACTATGACCCTCATTAGTTGCATCATCCAGTTTTCTTTCTTTGTCATGTCGGAGTCATCAGAATGTCTTCTACTCTCAGTGATGTCTTATGACCGTTATCTGGCCATCTGTAACCCCCTTCGTTATAGCACTATCATGAATCAGAAATGTTGTATTATGTTTGTGAAAACCATTTGGTTGTTTGGCTTTATGGGGATGTTTATCTATGTGATTTTTATGCGTAATTTGTATTTTTGTGGGCCGCATGTTATTGACCATTTCTACTGTGACTTTGAACCAATAATGCAGCTCTCCTGCTCTGATACATCCATAATTCATAAACATATTCTTGTAATTGGTGTTTTAAATGGATTCTGTCCTTTTATAATAATTGTGACGTCCTATGTGTACATTGTCATCACCATTCTGAAGATCCCATCCAATGTTGGTAGACATAAAGCCTTCTCCACCTGTAGCTCCCACCTCATTGTAGTTTCCATACTTTATGGGACATTAATCATTGTCTATATGTTTCCAACGAGAGGACAATCACTGATCCTGAGTAAGGTCTTGTCTTTAAGTTACACTGTGGTGACCCCACTGCTTAATCCTATTATATACACTCTGAGGAACAAAGACTTTAAGGAAGCTTTTCAGAAACTTAAAATTATTTAGTTTGGATGACATTGAAGAGTTTGTAACCTAAAGAAGTGCTATGCTGGCTTGTTACCAAACAGCTCATGGCTAACCTGAAGAATCTGCACTCCACTCCACTCCACTACTTTCTTGCCACCACAAAGCAGTAGTATGCAAGATTGTAGAAAACTAAGAGTTTCAACATTGCTACCTGCTACCACATGAAGCCATTGACTAGTTTCTGGCCACCCCATCCAGGGACAATATAATAAGCCATTAGTGGTCTGTGGCTTAAGCCCAGGTGAAGATCTCTGATGCCCTCACCTACTGAACAGGTGCGAACATACAAGCATAACTGTCAATTACACCAGCACTCATGGCAGCGCTTTCAGGTAATTTATGGGTACTCATTTTTCTGACCTCGAAAGGATGGAAGGCTGATTCAACCTGGAGCTGGCTACCTGAACCATGCAATGATTCAACTCGCAAACTTCAGGTTATGAGCAAGAGCTTAGGACTGCATTTCTGCTGCTTTAACACACGCGCCACATGAGGCAGTAACCCAGCACATACTACTGCCTCTGTTCTCCACTCCCAGAGGGGGTAAGGAGCACAAATCTGAGGCAGAACAGTAAGCTCCTTCTCCTTGCATTATCTGTCTGCTGGATCAATGAGCCTCATTGATTGGTGGCACAACAGTTAGTCTGCTGCTCCACCAATCACAATACAGCACTCATGTCACATAGCACCCTGCATAGGAAGCCTGCCTGGGACCAGAAAGTGGAGCAGAATCTTGTCTCTTGTACTGCTGCTCCTACTGATATCTGGATTCCTCTTCAATATCAGAGGCATTTAGAAGGCTGCGGACAGGTAGTGAGTATGTATACGTGCTTGTGAAAAACAATTATGTATATATGTATGTAAAAGGGCCACTATGTACATTGGTATGTTTAAGACTGTGCCTATGTGCATAACGATGCCTTCACATACAGTGTAAAATCTGCACCAAAATCTGCATCACAAATCACATTAAAATCCACACCATTGAGCACTTAAAGAGGCAGAGGTCTATTAGAAACATAAAGCCCTTTACAGTACAGACAAGTTATAACTCAATTTTATTCAAAACATTAAACTCTAGGGCTTAGGACTAACAAAAGTAACACGGATATCCAAGTCACTTGACCAGAAATCAAGTGATGAGGATCCCAGTGGAACCGCAATTAATGGACAAACATAAAATAATTGCAGCATAAAAACTGAAGATTCCTAATCAATAGGATAGCCAAAACGATATATGGGATGGGGATGATCAAAGCCACAATGCATGTGACAGTAATGGTACAGAAAAAGCCTGCAACCAGTCTAACACTTGCAGGATGCAAGGACCTTGACCTTATAGTGTATAATGAGATCCCACGTAACTGATTAGTGGCCAGTTCACCCACAAAAAGAAATAATTTGGGGGAAATGTGGCTGATCCAACCTAAGGATTTAGGTACAGGATTCTCAAGTAACACAAAAAGATGACTTAACTATGGAGAGATGTCACCATCTGCTATTCAGTCCATAACTATCTCGCTGGAGTGTAAACAAAATTCAGTGGTGCAAATATACCTATTGGACCAGAAAGTTTGTTTGTTTTAAATTTCGAATGGTTCAGAAAATTCCTAATGATAAAATATGTTTCTTTTGGTTCAACGCATTCCCCTGGAGTATCGAGTTTATCAGAAACCAAGTTACTGCTATCAAATAGAAAATTGCTCAAAACTAACACCTGCAGATGCTTGTTACCAAGGTTCAAAATTAGAAGGAGGCTGACTAGAATATATCTAATATGCAAAAAGAAGTGTCTAACTCCTACTAAAATCTAGAGTAAATGGCCTGTCTCACTGGCTAAACCCCTAGCAAGGGCAAAAGAAACTGATTAGGGTGCAATAATCCTGCCTACAAAGCCATAGACATGAAAATAAAAAAATGAATAGCAAAGCCAGCCGCCCTGATGGTGGACTGCTGGTGTTACTTTTGTGTCAGTCCTAAGCTCTAGATTTTAATATTTTGAAAAAAATTGAGTTTTAAATTGTCTATACTGTGAAGGAAAATCCACAACATTGGTGCAAAGTTTGCTGTGGATCTGCAACAGGCTTAATTTCTTTAAATGTTAAGGTAAAATATCTTCAGATCTGCAGCAAAAACCAAGTCAAAATGTACCACAATAGTGCAGATTTTGCCAGGGTTTTTGTTGCAGTTTCAGTATGCATTTTTCTGCTACACAGGAGGTACCCTTAAGGCAGCTTCGGGTGTCTGTATGTGCAGCTATGCTCGCCAGCATCGGGCATAGTTGCACATTAACAAGGTTTTTGACGAGTGTTCAAACACCGTGCCATAGTGCAGGAGTTTGAAAAAATATAGCAGGGAGATAGATCCTGCCCTATGTTTCCCACATGCAGTTAATACTACATGCAGGAAAGATAGGAAAAGTACTATCTTTTCTCGCCTGTACAATTAACAGTAGAGATGAGCGAGCATATTCGTCCGAGCTTGATGCTCGTTCGAGTATTAGGGTGATCGAGATGCTCGTTACTTGAGACGAGCACCACGCGGTACTCGTCTCGATTAAACGAGCACTGACCATTGAATTCAATGGAGTCGGCAATACAGCCGGCTCCATTGAAAGCAATGGGCTGCCGGCGAGCGCGTAATGAATTTTCGGGAAGGGCTTAAAAATATAAGCCCTTCCCTGAAATTCATCCAGAAATGTGTAAAAAGTAAAAAAAAAATACACTCACCTTGTCCCGGCAGAACGATGTTATATTCGTAAGCCCTTCCTGAAAATTCATCTCGCGCTCGCCGGCAGCCCATTGCTTTCAATGGAGCCGGCTGTATTGCAGGGACCCCCTCGTGCCAAGCCACCGTGCAGAGGCCAAGGTGCTCTAAGGTGTGGCAGTTTTTCACAGAGACGCCGGACGACCGGCGAACAGTGGTGTGCAACCTTTGATGCGCCAAGATCAGCCAGGGAGCCACCACCACCAGCATGCGCAGGCATATGATGGCCAAGCACCCCACAAGGTGGGACGAAGGCCGTTCACAGCCTCCAGCTTGCACTACTGCCTCTCCCCCTGAGCCCCAACCTGCCACTGAGATCCAACCCCCCTCTCAGGAGACAGGCACGACCGTCTCCTGGCGTGGACCCACACCCTCACCTCTGCTGTCCTCGGCCCCATCCAGCAATGTCTCTCAACGCAGCATCCCGCTGTCGCTAAGAGAATCGTTGGAGCGAAAGCGCAAATACGCCGCCACGCACCCGCACGCTCAGGCTTTAAATGTTCACATAGCCAAATTGATCAGCCTGGAGATGCTCCCCTACAGGCTGGTGGAAACTGAGGCACTCAAAAACATGATGGCGGTGGCAGCCCCACACTACTCTGTCCCCAGTCGCCACTATTTTTCACGGTGTGCCGTCCCAGCCCTGCACGACCACGGCTCACGCAACACCGTACGCGCCCTCACCAACTCGTTACTGCCAAGGTCCACTTTACAACGGACACGTGGACAAGCACAGGCGGGCAGGGCCACTATATCTCCCTGATGGCACATTGGATGAATTTAGTGGAGGCTGGGACCGAGTCAGAGCCTGGGACCACTCATGTACTACCCACCCCCAGAATTGCGGGCCCCAGATCGGTGCTGGTATCTGCGGAGGTGTATGCCACCTCCACTAAACCTTCCTCCTCCTCCAACGCAACCTCTACCTCGCAATCAAGGCTTGTCACCAGCATCCGGTGTCGCGCGGCGCGGCAGCACAGCGGTGGGCAAGCATCAGCAGGCCGTGCTGAAACTACTCAGCTTAGGAGAGAAGAGGCACACGGCCCACAAACTGTTGCACGGTCTGACAGAGCAGACCGACCGCTGGCTTTCGCCACTGAGCCTCCAACCGGGCATGGTCGTGTGTGACAACGGCTGTAACCTTGTGGCGGCTCTGCAGCCTCACGCATGTGCCATGCCTGGCCCATGTCTTTAATTTGGTGGTTCAGCGGTTTCTGAAAGGCTACCCACACTTGTCAGACCTCCTCGGCAAGGTGCACTGGGTCAGCGCACATTTCCGCTAGTCCAACACGGACGCTGCCACCCTGCGCACCCTGCAACATTGGTTTAATCTGCCAGTGCATCGACTGCTTTGCGACGTGCCCACAAGGTGGAACTCTACGCTTCACATATTGTCCCGGCTGTATGAGCAGCGTAGAGCTATAGTGGAATACCAACTCCAACATGGGCGGCGAAGTGGGAGTCAGCCTCCTCAATTCTTTACAGAGGATTGGGCCTGGTTGGCAGATATCTGCCAGGTCCTTGGAAACTTTGAGGAGTCCACCCTGATGGTGAACGGCGATGCTGCAATCATTAGCGTCACCATTCCCCTGCTATGCCTGTTGAGAAGTTCCCTGCAAAGCATAAAAGCTGATGCTTTGTGGGCGGAAATGGAGGCGGGGGAAGACAATATGTCGCTGGATAGTCAGAGCACCCTCATGTCTGTATCTCAGCGCGTGGAGGAGGAGGAGGAGGGGGAGGAGCCTGAGGAGGAAGAGACAGCTGGGCCTACTGCCCAGGGTGCCCAGCAGCTTGCCTCTCATCCATTCAGCGTGTATGGCCTGAGGAGGAGGAGGAGGACACTCAAAGTGATCTTCCTAGTGAGGACAGCCATATGTTGCGTACAGGTACCCTGGCACACATGGCTGACTTTATGTTAGCCTGCCTTTCTTGTGACCCTCGTGTTAGACGCATTCTGGCCACTACGGATTACTGGGTGTACACACTGCTTGACCCACAGTATAAGGAGAACCTTTCCACTCTCATTCCCGAAGAGGTAAGGGGTTCGAGAGTGATGCTATACCACAGGGCCCTGGTGGACAAACTGATGGTAAACTTTCCATCTGACAGCGCTAGTGGCAGAAGGCGCAGTTCCGAGGGCCACGTAGAAGGGGAGGCGCGGAGATCAGGCAGCATGTTCAGCGCAGGCAGGGGAACACTCTCCAAGGCCTTTGCCAGCTTTATGGCTCCCCAGCAAGACTGTCTCTCACCTCCCCCATCCAGGCTGAGTCGGAGGGAGCACTGTAAGAAGATGGTGAGGGAGTATGCAGCCGATCGTACCACCGTCCTCCGTGACGCCTCTGCTCCGTACAACTACTGGGTGTCAAAGCCAGACTCGTGGCCCAAACTCGCGCTGCATGCCCTGGAGGTGTTGGCGTGCCCTGCGGCTAGCGTTTTGTCAGAGAGGGTGTTTAGTGCAGCTGGGGGAATCATCACGGACAAGCGTACCCGCCTGTCAACTGACAGCGCTGACAGGCTTACACTCATAAAGATGAACAAAGCCTGGATTTCCCCAGACTTCTCTTCTCCACCAGCGGACAGCAGCGCTACCTAAAGAACTTTGTCAATCTGTGTATGCTATTCGTCCTCCTCCTCCTGAAAGCTCTTGTAATCACCGTGAATGGGCAATTTTTCTGTGGGCCAAAAGGCTCATATAGCTTTTCTAATTAATATTTATCTGTTTCAATTTTCATTAAAGCATTGAAACTTCCACCTGAACCAAATGTTCTTTAGAGTGGGCTGCCTCCAGGCCTAGTTAAAATTTAAGCCACAGTACGCTAAGCGATTAATGGGTTTTACCTGCTCTCTGGGTTGGGCATGGGCAATTTTTCTGGGGTACATTTTGTACTGTCGGTACACCAATTTTTCGGGCCCTCGCCTACAATTTAATCCAAGTAATTTTTATGGGCTTCGCCTGCACTCATGCTACACCACTGTGTCTGGGGTTGGCCTACACTTTTGCTACAGAAATGTAACTCTGTTCTGCCTACCTATACTTCTGCCACAGTAACGCTACAGGGGTCTGACTATACTTCAGCAACAGAAATGTTACTTCGGTCTGCCGATACTTCTGCTCCTGAAATGTTACCTTGGTTGGTGTATACTGTTACTACTGTAATTTTACTAATACTGGGCTCTGCCCATAATGCTTCAACGGAAATGTTACTGGGGCAGGTCTATACTGCTATATCAGAAATGTAACTAATAGTGGGCTTTGCCCATACTGCTTCTACGTTAATGTTACTGGGGCCTGTCTATACTACTACTACTTAAATGTTACCAATACTATGCTCTCCCTACACTGCTGCCAGGGAAATGTGAATCTGCTGCTTTGTCCCTACTGCTTCTACGTTACTGTTACTGGGGTCTGTCTACACTGAAACTACTGAAATCGTACCAAAACTATGCTCTCCCTACACTGCTGCCAGGGAAATGTGAATCTGCTGCTTTGCCCATACTGCTTCTATTTTACTGTTACTGGGGTCTCTCTATACTGATACTACTGAAATGTTACTGGGGTCTGTGTATACTGCTGCAAATGAAATGTTAGTGAGGTCTGTCCTCACTGCTGCCAATGATATTTTGCAGGGGTTTGTGCATACTCTTACCGCTAAAATTTTACTAATTCTCGGCTCTGCCTATACTGCTGCTACTGCAATGTTACAGGGTAGTGGAAATGGAGGCTTCCCAAAGACATGATGGTGGCAAGGCCACGCTACTAGGTTCCACAGGCGTGACAACTTTTCAGCGATGCGGTCACTGGGAAGGTACATATAACTACGGCCACGGGTACAGGACACGTACTGCCTCAAAAACGTTCCCGTCCTCCTCCTCCAACAATGAAAACATTCTTGGCCAAAGCCCACTTGCATTTAATCTGACGCTGGCTCTGCTGTCCAGGGCACTGCAATGGGATATATTTATGTACCGCCGGTGGCTTCCTGGGACCCACCCATGCTGTCGGTCCACACGGAGTTGTAACTGCATGTGTCTACTTATAAAGAACCCCAGTCTGACTGGGGCATGCAGTGTGGGCCGAGGCCCACCTGCATCTAATCTGACGTTACCTCAGCTGTGCTGGACACTGCAATGGGATATATTTATGTACCGTCGGTGGGTTCCAGGGAACCACCCATGCTGTGGATCCACAGGGACTTTACATAGGGGATGTGTACCTGCATGTGTCTAAGAATTAAAAACCCGGTCAGGTTGGGGCATGCAGTGTCGGCCGAAGCCCACCTGCATTTAATCTGACGTTACCTCAGCTATGCTGGGCAATGCAATGGGATTTATTTATGTACCGCCGGTGGCTTCCTGGGACCCACCCATGCTGTCGGTCCACACGGAGTTGTAACTGCATGTGTCTACTTATAAAGAACCCCAGTCTGACTGGGGCATGCAGTGTGGGCCGAAGCCCACCTGCATTTCATCTGACGTTAGCTCTGCTGTCCAGGGCACTGCAATAGGATATATTAATGTACCGCCGGTGGGTTCCAGGGAGCCATCCATGCTGTGGGTGCACACAGAATTCCCATTGCGGAGTTGTACCTGCCTGTGACTATTTATAAAAAACCCCGGTCAGACTGGGGCATGCAGTGTGGGCCGAAGCCCACCTGTATTTAATCTGACGTTAGCTCTACTATCCGTGGCACTGCATTGGGACAAACTACAGGAGCAATACAGCGCTAATGAGACGTGCACAGCTACGCTAGCATAGGAGTCCGCTGTAGGCCCGTGATTGCTGAGGGTTTGTGCAAAAGCCTATGTCCTGGGTGCAGTGAAAGTCCACTTCCTGCCTTGGATTGCTGAAGCTGTGGGCCGAGGCCTATGACGTGGGTGCGGTGCAAGTCTGCCATGTTTGGCCGCTCAGATCAATTTTTTGTTCATGTCTTGGGCATCCTAGGACCCACCTATGCTGTTGGTGCAAACTTAGTTCCCATCGCGGTGTTTGACCTGTCTGGCACAAAGACACTGACTGACTTGGGTAGAGGGCAGAGCGCTGATGGCTTTCGCCTTGCAGGGTGGATTGAGCTATGTGACACCTTGACAGAATGAATATTGTGTGGCACATGGATTCCCCATTGCTATACCCACGTTTGCAGCTCCTGACGGAGGTGGCACAGGATTGGATGTCTCATTGCTTCTATACAGCATTGTGGGCTATTGCCCTGCCCCTTTTAAAGAGGGTCGCTGCCTGGCCCTGCCAACCCTCTGCAGTGTGTGCCTCCGGTTCCTCCTCATGGCTGACGCTCTTATAAATAGACATGAGGATGGTGTGGCTGTGAGGCCAGCGTGTGGCATGAGGGCAGCTGAAGGCTGCACAGGGACACTTTGGTGTGCGCTGTAGAGACTGGGTCATGTGGGGGGGTTGGGCAGCATGTAACCCAGGAGAAGAGGCAGGCAGTGCTTGTGCTTAGTTGGAGGTAGTGTGGTGCTTAGCTAAGGTGTGCCTTGCTAATGAGGGTTTGTCTGAACTAAAAATTGTTAGGGAGGGGGGGGCTCACTCTTGCCACTATTGTGGCTGAATAGTGGGACCTGGGAACCTGAGAGGCAGCCCAGCATGTTGCCGCTCGCCTGCCCGATCCGTTTCTGTGTCGTTTCCATCACTTTCTTGGGTTTTGCAGTTTTCCCCAATGAAAGCCTTAGCGGAGCATGGCTGATATACAAAAATGCTTGAGTTGCCCATTGACTTCAATGGGGTTCGTTACTCGAAACCCAAATTTTACGTACGGAATGTCATTTTCTCACTTTCCGGTGTCATAGAAACGTGAAATTTAGCACGAGCATTGATTGTGTCACAAATAGGAAAAGCTAATGGGTCCCAACTCGATTATTCAATTCTTTGCGCAAAAGAATTAGCGTCCAAATTTTACACACGGAATGTAATTTTCTCACTTTCTGGTGTCATAGAAACGTGAAATTTGGCACAAGCATTGATTAGGTCATAAATAGGAAAAACTAATGTGTCCTAACTCGATTATTCAATTCTATGCGCAAAGAATTAGCATCCAAAATTTACGTACAGAATGTATTTTTCTCACTTTCCGGTGTCATAGAAACGTGGAATTTGGCACAAGCATTGATTATGTCATAAATAGGAAAAGCTAATGGGTCCCAACTCGATTTTTCAATTCTATGCGCCAAAGAATTAGCATCCAAATTTTACGTACGGAATGTAATTTTCTGACTTTCCGGTGTCATAGAAACGTGAAATGTGGCACGAGCATTGATTATGTCATAAACAGGAAAAGCTAATGGGTTTCAACTCGATTATTCAATTCTATGCGCAAAAGAATTAGCGTCCAAATTTTACGTACGGAATCTAATTCTCTCACTTCCCGATGTCATAGAAACGTGCAATTTGGCACGGGCATTGATTATGTCATAAATAGGAAAAGTTAATGGGTCCCGACTCGATTATTCAATTCTAAGCGCAAAAGAATTAGCGTCCACATTTTATGTACAAAATCTAATTCTCTCACTTCCCGATGTCATAGAAACGTGAAATTTGGCACGGGCATTGATTATGTCATAAATAGGAAAAGTTAATGGGTCCCAACTCGATTATTTAATTCTAAGTGCAAAAGAATTTGTGTCCAAATTTTATGTACGTAATCTAATTCTCTCACTTCCTGATGTCATTTTATATAAAGGAAACGTTGCATGGTTACCTCCCCGTGGTGTTTCCTGGGTAACGCAGAGAACTATGCAAAATGGTGAACATATGTTTTTCCAGTATCTCTAAAGTAACCACAACTTCATAAGATTTTCCGTGTGAACACCAGATAAACACCAGTACCAAATTAACTCGGGCGAAGCCGGGTTTATCAGCTAGTAGAAACATAAGATTTGTTTATCAAAGACATGTCCTTAAAAGTATGGAAACAAAAGGGAGTCACGCATTTAAAATACATTTTGAAAGGCATGAATGTAGCTTCATTTGACATTAGCAAGAAAAGATTTAACTTACCAGAGGCAGAAATCCTACATTATTTCCAGATTAGATCCTTTTTACAGTTGACATGTTTACAAAAAATCTAAATACTTTAAATAGCCCTTAAAGACAGATACATTAACAAGCAAATCCCAGATAGAAGGAATTTATGATTGCCTGACTGGCAGTTATGATACGAGCAAAAAGATTCATATAAACTGGAAAAAGGATTGGGGGGCGTGTCACATGACGCGACGCGGTGGGCGGGGAAGCGTCTTCACGCTATCTTCCGCTGGTAAGTATGGGGTCTCTGGGGGGCGCTGTGACGGGCTTCACTGCGGAATATTTTGCAGCGGAGCCCGTCACGCTCGTGTGAAGCCGGCCTAAGGCTTTGAAATTGGAGCATGATTATAAATTCCTTCATTGGGTTTATGTAAAGTTTCAAGTTGAGCCTTAACAAAGCTAGCTTATTTCTCAGTAATAGGTAGTATACTGGATGAATATATATAGATCCGACATGATGCCAGCCTTCACCCTGTCAAAAAATATATAATGCAATAAAAAAATACTGCATATACTCGAGTACAAGTTTTTTTGCACATTTTTTTATGCTGAAAAAGCCCCCCTTGGCTTATACTTGAGTGAGGTAAAAAAAACAAACAAACAAAAGAAGACGCAATACTCACCTCCCAGCCGGCATCTGTGTCCCCGGCGTGATGGTCTTACTGGCAGTGCGGCAAGCTGCTTGAGAATTCTCCTTGTTGTCATCTTCATGCTTGGCATGGAATTCCACCCGCCATCAGCGCTGTGTAAGTAAGCGCTGTGATTCGATTGAGCGCCAGCTGATCACAGCCGACGCTTGATCATTCACAGCCATTCAGTGAATGACATCACTTAATTGCTGTGATTGGTTAATCAAGCACCAGTTGTGATCAGCTGGAGCTCGATCCAATCACAGCACTTATTTACACAGTGCTGACGGCGTGGGGAACTCCAAGCCAAGAAGGGAGATGACAGCGGGGAGAATTCTCAAGCAGCTTGCCGCACTGCCAGTAAGACCATCACGCCGGGGACACAGATGCCGGCTGGGAGGTGAGTATTGCATGTATTTTTTTTACCTAGTATACAGTTGAGTATAGCTAGGCTTATACTCGAGTCAATAAGTTTTACCAGTTTTTTGTGGTAAAATGTCTTGACTCGGCTTATACTCGGGTCGGCTAAATTACTGAGTATATACAGTAGATTGAATATAGAAGCCATCTTGACAGATGCTGTTTCATACTCAAAGTCTAGTGGTTCAGACTTCTATTCAGCTAATCTTTGCTGTGTGAATTTTGTCCCATGCTGAATTTTATAGTACATTGGTTCATGATGAACTGTCAATAATCGCTAAAGGACAGAATAAAGTCACCTGGAATGCGTGGCTAGGTCTTGGATTAATATATCACACCTAATATTGGAACTGTAGTCTCCCAGGGAATTTTTTGGAATCGAGAATTAGATCCATATCCAGTACACTCAATTCTATGTGTGCATTCAATCTTTAAAAGTACAACATCACTAGTTGTCAACTGTATACGTGGACAGATTTTTGCTGTACTTCATTCTCCTCTGAACCTCTTAGTCAGTAGGTACTAGAGATGAGCGAGCACCAAAATGCTTGGGTGCTCGTTGCTCGAGTCTAACTTTCCGCGATGCTCGAGAGTTCGTTTCAAGTAACGAACCCCATTGAAGTCAATGGGCGACTCGAGCATTTTTGTATATGACGGGTGCTCTGCTAAGGTTTTCATTGGTGAAAATCTGGAAAACCTACGAAAGTGATGGAAACACAACAGAAACAGATAGGGCAAGGGAGGGGCAGCATACAGGGCTGAATCTCAGGCTCCCAGGACTCACTATTAAGCCACAATAGCGGCAAGAGTGGGCCCCCCCCAACAATTTTTACTTCGGACAAACCCTCATTAGCAAGGCTCACCTTAGCTAAGCACCACACTACCTCGAACCAAGCACAATCACTGCCTGCGGGACACACCGCTGCCTCTTCTCCTGGGTTACATGCTGCCCAACCCCCCCGCACGACCCTGCATCCGCAGCACACACAAAAGTACCCCTGCGCAGCCTTCAGCTGCCCTCATGCCACACGCTGGCCTCACAGCCACACCACCCTCATGTCTATTTATAAGTGCGTCAGCGATGAGGAGGAACCGGAGGCACACACTGCAGAGGGTTGGCAGGGCCAGGTAGGGACCCTCTTTAAAGGGGGGGGGGGGCGATAGCCTACAATGCTGTTGAGAATCGATGAGAAATTGACGTTCGAGCTTCATTCCAATCCTGTGCCACCTCCGACAGGAGCTGCAAACGTGGTCATAAAGGGGGCTCAGGTGACAGCCCAGCACTTCTACACATCTCCACAATGCAGCAATACTCTGTGTGGGAAGTATGTGAGCGGGCCCTGGGTCAGCCTCTGTCCCAGCAAACACCTTGTGTTGCCCAAGGTGCTGCTGTCAGGACAGTGCCCGGGATATGGGGGTCACTGAGATATCCCGCAACCCCTGTCCCTGCCTACTTGCCCCCCTGGGCTAACCCCCAGGGCGACAACTGGGCGGCGGTCCCTACCCTCACTAGGGAAGCGGGACACGGGAAGACAGACACTGAAGACAAACAAACGGTAGAGTGGTCAGTCAATCCGGGTCGGCAACAGGAGGGTACGCAGTACAGAGGGGTCAGGCAAAACGTAGTAAAGGTCCAAAAGCAGAGGTCAGGAAAGTCGGGGTCACAAAAGAGCAGTCAGAAATAACGCGGGTGCAGCTGGAGAACCAAACTAACACTGGCAAGGGCTGGAAGGAAAACACACACTTTTAAATGCTGTCAGAGCTCCCGCCATAGCAGCTGATTGGGGCGGGTAGCCTGACAGCAGCAGAGCAATCAGGAGGTGCTGGGGACACGCCCCCAGCCTACAGAACAGACCGTTACCAGGGAAGCCTGCTTGGTAGTCAGGTAACTCGAGAAGCACCTGCTGCCTCCCTAGCAACCCGGCGGTGACCAGTTTTACAGGGGCCCGGGGAGATCACTAGAATCAGGGCTCCCCTACGCCGCACTCCTGTAACCCAGGTGGCAAGACTGGTGGTGCTGGCACGGCGGCCCCGAGAATTGCTGGTTCTGACACCTGCGAGTGACATAGCAATGGGGAATCTATGTTTCCACACACTACTCATTCTGTTAGCCTGAGGCTATTATCTGGGCTCAAATCCTTTGTTCTCCATTGGGAAACAATGTTATCAGCACACCCCGTGGAGAACTACTGATAAAACTGAAGGACGATTTTTAGGTTAGCTTGAATTTAACGATTACCTAACAGTGCCCGAAAAGCGGATGATGTGGGCCCATTTACACGCACCGATTATCGCTAAAACGATTGTCAATTAGCGATTTTTTTTCCAGTCATCGCTCCGTGTAAATGGGCCTTTGGGCATTACTCTGACCCCTCCCCTAAAACCTTTATTAGAAAAGAATTTTAACCCACTACTGACTGCCTTACAACAAGAATTAAACTCATATAAGCTACAATACTTGTCCTGGCTAAGCAAAATAGCAACTTACAAAATAATGAAACTCCCTAAACTTCTATATGTCAAAAGTGTCCATGCGCAGCCTTCAGCAGCCCTCATGCCAAACGCTCACTTCATAGCCACACCACCCTCATGTCTATTTATAAATGTGTCTGCGATGAGGAGGAACTGGAGGCACACACTGCAGAGGGTTGGCAGGGCCAGGTAACGACGCTCTTTAAAGGGGGGGCGATAGCCCACGATGCTGTTGAGAATCAATGAGAAATTGACATTCGATCTTCATTCCAATCCTGTGCCACCTCCGTCAGGATCTGCAAACGTGGTCATAAAGGGGATTCAGCTGCCAGCCCAGAACTTCTACACATCTCCACAATGCAGCAGTATGTGAGCAGGCCCTGGGTCTGCCTCTGTCCCAGCAAACACCTTGTGTGGCCCAAGGTGCTGCGAGTGACATAGCAATGGGGAATCTATGTGTCCACACACTACTCATTCTGTTTGGGTGTCGGATAGCTCATCGACAACGCAAGGGGTAAACCATCTGCACCCTACCCAAGTCTGTCAGTGTTTTGGGGACAGACAGGTAAAACACCTCTATGGGAAGTCTGTGTGCACCCACAGCATGGGTCGGTCAATGGAACTTAAAGACAGTACACATAAAGAAATCAGAGTGCACAAACATGGCAGACTTTCACTGCGCCGAGGACATAGGCCTCTGCACAAACCCTCAGCAATCGCGGGCATAGAGTGGACTCCGATGCTAGCATAGCTGTGAACATCTCATTAGCGCTGAATCGCTCCTTTTGTTTGTCCCAATGCAGTGCCCCGGATAGCTGTGGTAACGTGAGAGAAAATACATGTTGGCTTCGGCCCACAATCCATGGCCTAGACAGTCTGTTTTTTTTTTTTTTATGGTGCCAGGCAGGTACAACATCGCTATGGGAAGTCTGTGTGCACCCACAGCATGGGTGGGTCCCAGGAACCGAGAGAAGGTACATAAAGAAATCCCATTGTAGTGCCCCAGATAGCTGTGGTAACGCGAGAGAAAATACATATTGGCTTCGGCCCACACTCCATGCCCTAGTCAGTCTGGGTTTTTTTTTAAGTGCCAGGCAGGTACAACACCGCTATGGGAAGTCTGTGTGCACCCACAGCATGGGTGGGTCCCAGGAACGCACATATGGTACATAAATAAACCCCATTGCAGTGCCCCAGATAGCTGTGGTAACGCGAGAGAAAATACATATTGGCTTCGGCCCACATTCCATGCCCTAGTCAGTCTGTTTTTTTTAAAAATGCCAGGCAGGTACAGCTCCGCTATGGGAAGTCTGTGTGCACCCACAGCATGGGTAGGTGCCAGGAACCCGGAGAAGGTACATAAAGAAATCCCATTGCAGTGCCCCGGATAGCTGTGGTAACGTGAGAGAAAACACATGTTGGCTTCGGCCCACACTCCATGCCCTAGTCAGTCTGGTTTTTTTTTATAGTGCCAGGCAGGTACAACACCGCTATGGGAAGTCTGTGTGCAGCCACAGCATGGGTGGGTCCCAGGAACCCAGAGAAGGTACATAAAGTAAACCCATTGCAGTGCCCCGGATAGCTGTGGTAACGCGAGAGAAAATACATGTTGGCCTCGGCCCAGAGTCCATGCCTTAGTCAGTCTAGGTTGTTTTTTTTTGTGCCAGGCAGGTACAACAGCACCATGGGAAGTCGATGTGCACCCACAGCATGGGTGGGTCCTAGGAACCGAGAGAAGGTACATAAAGAAATCCCATCTCAGTGCCCCGGATAACTGTAGTAACGTGAGAGAAAATACATATTGGCTTCGGCCCACACTCCATGCCCTAGTCAGACTGTTTTTGGTTTTTTTTAAGTGCCAGGCAGGTACAACTCCACTATGGGAAGTCTGTGTGCACCCACAGCATGGGTGGGTCCCAGGAACCCAGAGAAGGTACATAAAGAAATCCCATTGTAGTGCCCCGGATAGCTGTGGTAACGCGAGAGAAAATACATGTTGGCCTCGGCCCAGAATCCATGCCCTAGTCAGTCTGGGGTTTTTTTTTGTGCCAGGCAGGTACAACAGCGCCATGGGAAGTCTGTGTGCACCCACAGCATTGGTGGGTCCCAGGAACCCAGAGAAGGTACATAAAGAAATCCCATTGCAGTGCCCCGGATAACTGTAGTAACGTGAGAGAAAATACATATTGGCTTCGACCCACACTCCATGCCTTAGTCAGCCTGATCTTTTTTTTTAAAGTGCCAGGCAGGTACAACTCCGCTATGGGAAGTCTGTGTGCACCCACAGCACGGGTGGGTCCCAGGAACCCACAGACGGTACATAAATAAATCCCATTGCAGTGCCCCGGATAGCTGTGGTAACGTGAGAGAAAATACATGTTGGCTTCGGCCCACAGTCCACGACCTAGTCAGTCTGGGTTTTTTTTTAAGTGCCAGGCAGGTACAACTCCGCTATGGGAAGTCTGTGTGCACCCACAGCATGGGTGGGTGCCAGGAACCGAGAGAAGGTACATAAAGAAATCCCATTGTAGTGCCCCAGATAGCTGTGGTAACGCGAGATAAACTACATATTGGCTTCGGCCAACACTCCATGCCCTAGTCAGTCTGGTTTTTTTTTTAAGTGCCAGGCAGGTACAACACCGCTATGGGAAGTCTGTGTGCATTCACAGCATGGGTGGGTGCCAGGAACCCACATATGGTACATAAATAAACCCCATTGCAGTGCCCCAGATAGCTGTGGTAACGCAAGAGAAAATACATATTGGCTTCGGCCCACACTCCATGCCCTAGTCAGTCTGGGTTTTTTTAAAATGCCAGGCAGGTACAACTCCGCTATGGGAAGTCTGTGTGCACCCACAGCATGGGTGGGTGCCAGGAACCCAGAGAAGGTACATAAAGAAATCCCATTGCAGTGCCCCGGATAGCTGTGGTAACGTGAAAGAAAATACATGTTGGACTCGGCCTACAATCCATGCCCTATTCAGTCTGGGTTTTTTTGGGGGCCTTGTACGTAGAACACCGCTATGGGAAGACGTAGTGCACACATAGTATACACAGACCCCTGTAATATTCCTGTAGCAAATGTATAAGCTGACCCCAGTAACAGTTATTTTGCAGAAGTCTACGGAGACCCCAGTAACATTTCATTAGCAGAAGTATAGGCAGACCCCTGTAACATTTCTGTAGCAGAAGTATAGGCAGACCCCTGTAACATTTACGTGGCAGAAGTATAGGCACACCTCAGTAACATTTTAGTAGCAGAAGTATACGCAGACCCCCTAGTAACATTTATGAAGCAACAGCATTGGCAGACCCCTGTAAGATTTCTGTAGCAGCAGTATAGGCAGACCCCTGTAACATTTATGTAGCAGCAGTATAGGCAGACCCCTGTATCATTTCTGTAGCAGAAGTATAGGCACACCCCAGTAACATTTCTGAAGTAACAGTATAGACAGACCGCAAGTAACATTTCTGTAGTAAAAGTATAAACAGACCCCTGTAACATTTATGTAGCAGCAGTATAGGCAGACCCCCATAACATTTCAGTAGCAGAAGTATAGGCAGACCCCGGTAACACTTAAGTAGCAGCAGTATAGGCAGGGCCCAGTATTAGTAACATTCCTGTAGTAACAGTATACCCCAGTAACATTTCTGTAGTAACAGTATAGTCAGACCCCAGTAACATTTATGTAGCAGCAGTATAGGCAGAGCCCAGTATTAGTAACATTTCAGTAGTAAGAGTATAGACAGACCCCGGTAACATTTCTGTAGTAACAGTATAGGCAGACCCCTGTAACATTTGTGTTGCAGCAGTATAGGCAGACCTCTGTAACATTTCAGTAGCAGCAATATAGGCAGACCCCTGTAACATTTAAGTAGCAGCAGTATAGGCAGAGCCCAGTATTAGTAACATTTCAGTAGTAACAGTATAGACAGAGCCCAGTAACATTTCTGTAGTAACAGTATAGGCAGACCCCAGTAACATTTATGTAGCAGCAGTATAGGCAGACCCTGGTAACATTTGTGTAGCAGCAGTATAGGCAGACCCCTGTAACATTAACGTGGCGAAAGTATAGGCAGAGCCCAGTAACATTTTTGTAGCAGAAGTATACGCAGACCACTGTAACATTTATGTAGCAGCAGTATAGGCAGACCCCAGTAACATTTCTGTCGAAAGAGTATAGGCGAACCCCTGAAACATTCGGGTATCATGAGTGTAGGCGAAGGCCGGAAAAATTAGTTAGATAAGAGTATAGATGAGGGTCTGAAAAATTAGTGTTGCAAAAGTACATATGCAGCCCTGAAACATTGCTTAACCGAGAGGGGAGGTGAAACCCATAAATATTTATTGAAAGATACAGCTCGCTGTTGCTTAATTTGCAACAGAGCCTGGAGGCAGCCCTGTTAAAAAAAAGAAATTGGTTCATGTTAAAGTGTCAATGCTTTTGAAACTTTTAAAAATTGTTAAAAAATTGTTAGAACAGCCTTTTGGGCCGTAGGAAAATTGGCAGTTCAGCGTGATGACATGTTGACATGAGTAGCAGGAGGAGGAGGAATAATATCATACACAGATTGACAAAGGTAAATGTCCCTTTTTTTCCTGTGATAGAGAAGAATGCTTGCATCTGCGGTTGCAGTGAAAAGATTCTTTAGGTTTCGCTGCTCTCCCAGGTGGAGAAGAGAAGTCTGGGGAAATCCAGGCTTTGTTCATCTTTATGAGTCTAAGCATGTCGGCACTGGCAGTTGTCAGGCGGGTACGCTTATCCGTGATGATTCCCCCAGCTGTACTAAACACCCTCTCTGACAAGACGCTAGCGGCAGGGTAAGCAAGCACCTCCAGGGCATGCAGCGCAAGTTCATGCCACGTGTCCAGCTTTGACACCCAGTAGTTGTATTGAGCAGAGGCATCACGGAGGACAGTGGTAAGATCGGCTACGTACTCCCTCACCATCTTTTTACAGTGCTCCCTCCGACTCAGCCTTGACGGGGGAGTGGTGACGCAGTCTTGCTGGGGAACCATAAAGCTGGCAAATGCCTTGGAGAGTGTTCCCCTGCCTGTGCTGAACATGCTGCCTGATCTCCGCACCTACCCTGCTACTTGGCCCTCGGAACTGCACCTTCTGCCACAACCGCTGTCGGATGGGAAGTTTACCATCAGTTTGTCCACCAGGGCCCTGTGCTAATGCATCACTCTCGAACCCCTTTTCTCTTCGGGAATAAGAGTGGAAAGGTTCTCCTTATACCGTGGGTCGAGCAGGGTGTACACCCAGTAATCCGTAGTGGCCAGAGTGCGTCTAACGCGAGGGTCACGAGAAAGGCAGCCTAACATGAAGTCAGCCATGTGTGCCAGGGTACCAGTACGCAACACATCGCTGTCCTCACTAGGAAGATCACTTTCAGGATCCTCCTGCTCCGCCTCCTCCTCCACAGGCCATGCACGCTGAACAGATGAGAGGCAAGCAGCATGGGTACCCTCTACAGTGGGCCCAGCTGTCTCTTCCCCCTCCTCCCACTCCTCCTCCTCCTCAAAAACGTACTGAGATATAGACATGAGGGTGCTCTGATGATCAAGCGACATACTCTCTTAGCCTGTCTCCTGTTCCGACCGCAAAGTGTCAGCTTTTATGCTTTGCAGCGAACTTCTCAGCAGGCAAAGCAGATGAATGGTGACGCTAATGATTGCAGCATCCCCGCTCACCATCTGGGTACACTCCTCAAAGTTTCCAAGAACCTGGCAGATATCTGCCATTCAGGCCCGCTCCTCGGTAAAGAATTGAGGAGGCTGACTCCCAGTACGTTGGTATTCCACTACTGCTCTACGCTGCTCATACAGCCTGGCCAACATGTGCAGCGTAGAATTTCACCGTGTGGGCACGTCGCACAGCAGCCAGTGATCTGGCAGATTAAACCGATATTGCAGGGTCCCCAGGGTGGCAGCGTCCGTGGTGGACTTGCAGAAATGTGAGCAGACCCAGCGCACCTTGCCGAGGAGGTCTGGCAAGCGTGAGTAGTTTTTCAGAAACCGCTGAACCACCAAATTGAAGACGTGGGCCAGGCATGGCACGTGTGTGAGGTTGCCGAGCTGCAGAGCCGCGACCAGGTTACGGTCGTTGTCACACACGTATGCCCGGTTGGAGGCTCAGCGGCGAAAGCCAGAGGTCGGTCTGCTCTGTCAGACCCTGCAACAGTTCAGGGGCCATGTGCCTCCTGTCACCTAGGCTGAGGAGGTTCAGCACGGCCTGCTAACACTTGCCAACCGCTGTGCTGCTGCGCCGCGCCACACCGACTGCTGGCGACGTGCTACTCACATTTCTTAATTAAGAGGTAGAGGTTGCGTAGGAGAAGGAGGAGGGGGAGGGTTTAGAGGAGGTGGCATAGACCGCCGCAGATACCAGAACCGAGGAATGACCCGCTATTCTGGGTGTGGGTAGGACGTGTGTGGTCCCAGGCTCTGACTTGGTCCCAGCCTCCACCAAATTCACCCAATGTGCCGTCAGGGAAATATAGTGGCCCTGCTCGCCAGTACTTGTCCACGTGTCCGTGTTTAAGTGGACCTTCTCAGTAACCGCGCTGGTGAGGGCGCGTACGATGTTGCGGGAGACGTGCTGGTGTAGGGCTGGGATGGCACACTCGGAAAAATAGTGGCGACTGGGAAACGAATAGCGTGGGACCGCCGCCGCCATCATGATTTTGAAAGCCTCCATTTCCACAAGCCTGTATGGCAGCATCTCCAGGCTGATCAATTTGGCAATGTGCACGTTTAAAGCTTGAGCGTGCGGGTGCGTGGTGGCGTATTTGCGCTTGCACTTCAACGCTTGCGCTAGCGACAGCTGGATGCTGCACTGAGAGACATTGCTGGATGAGGTCGAGGACAGCGGAGATGAGGGTGTAGCTGCAGTCCGGGAGGCGCTCGTGACTGTGTCCTGAGAGGGGGGTTGGATCTGAGTGGCAGGTTGGGGCACAGGGGGAGAGGCAGTGGTGCAACCCGGAGACGGTGAACGGCCTTCGTCCCACCTTTCGGGGTTCTTGGCGATCATATGCTTGCCCATGCTGGTGATGGTGAGGCTGGTAGTGGTGGCTCCCCGGCTGATCTTGGCGCGAGACAGATTGCACACCACTGTTCGTCGGTCATCCGCGCTCTCACTGAAAAACATCCAAACCTTTGAACACCTAGGCCTCTGCAGGGTGGCTTGGCGCGAGGGGGTGCCCCCTCTACCCCTGGCCACCCCACTGCCTCTTCCAACCTGTCCTACTGCTGCACTTGCCTACCCCTCTGAAGACCTGTCCTCAGTTGGCTTAGCAAACCAGGTGGGGTCAGTCACCTCATCGTCCAGCAGCTCTTCCTTCGAATCCTCTGTGCTCTCCTCCCTCGGACTTACTGCCCTTACTACTACCTCACTGATAGACAACTGTGTCTCATCATCATCGTCCTCCTCACTCACTGAAAGCTCTTGAGACAGTTGCCAGAAGTCCCCAGCCTCATCACCCGGACCCCGGGAATTTTCAAGAGGTTGCGCATCGGTCACGACAAACTCCTCAGGTGAGAGAGAAACCATTTTTTCCCAATCAAGGCAGGGGCCCGAGAATAGTTCCTGGGAGTCTGTCTGCTCATCTGAATATGTCATTTTCATGGAGTGAGGAGGCTGGGAGGAAGGAGGAGCAGCAGCCAGAGGATTCAGAGTTGCAGCAGTGGACGACGTAGAAGACTGGGTGGTGGATACATTGCTGGATGCAATTTCTGCCATCCACGACAGGACCTGCTCACACTGCTCTGTTTGTAATAAAGGTCTACCGCGTGGACCCAAAAATTGTGATATGAAGCTGGGGACCCCAGAAACTTGCATCTCTCTTAATCCCGCAGCAGCTGGCTGCGATTCACCTGGACCAGGAATTCGGCCTGCGCCCGCACCCTCACTTGGACCTCCGCATCCTCGCGCGCGTCCACGTCCTCTACCCCTACCCCTCAGCATGGTGGATTACAAATAGAGCAGACACAGAGCGGTGCGTGAACTTCACGGCAGACACAGACCGGTGTAAGAAATTATGGAATTATTGGCGTACAGTTGGAGACTGACAGTGGTATTGTAATGCTAACTCCAGGCAGAAACGGAAGGCTGCAGACAGGCCTAGCTGTGCAATACTTATGCACTGCAACTCCCACCAGACACCCAGTAAATTTCAGACGGTCAGAGGTAGCCGTAAGAAGGAGCTTTGTTTTAATTTTTTGGGGAAAAGAATACAGGCTATATAGTGTGTATATCGCTTTTCCTCTATCAGTGGCTGTGGCTGTACGCTGTGCGTGAAGTTGACGGCAGACACAGAGCGGTGTAAATAATTATAGAATTGTTTGTGTACAGTTGGAGGCTGACAGCGGTATTGTAATGCTAGCTCCAGACAGAAACAAAGAATACGGAAGGCTGCAAACAGGCCTAGCTGTGCAATAGTGATGCACTACAACTTCCACCAGACACCCAGTAAATTTCAGACGGTCAGAGGTAGCCATAAGAAGGAGCTTTTATTAACATTTTTTTGAAAAAGAATACAGGCTATATAGTGTGTATATGACTTTCCCTCTATCAGTGGCTGTCGCCGTACGCTGTGCGTGAAGTTAACGGCAGGCACAGAGCGGTGTAAATAATTATGGAATTATTTGCCTACAGTTGGAGGCTGACAGCGGTATTGTAACGCTAACTCCAGGCAGAAACAAAGAATACGGAAGGCTGCAAACAGGCCTAGCCATGCAATAGTGATGCACTACAACTCCCACCAGACACCCAGTAAATTTCAGACAGTCAGAGGTAGCCATAAGAAGGAGCTTTTATTTAAAAATTTTTTGAAAAAGAATACAGGCTATATAGCGTGTATATGACTTTCCCTCTATCAGCGGCTGTCGCCGTACGCTGTGCGTGAAGTTGACGGCAGACACAAACCGGTGTAAAAAATTATGGAATTATTGGCCTGCAGTTGGAGGCTGACAGCGGTAATGTAACGCAAACTGCAGTCCGGAAAAAATTATACGGAAGGCTGCAAACAGGCCTAGCTGCGTAATAGTAAGGCACTACAACTCCCAGCAGCCATGCAGTAAAATGCACACGGTCACAGGTAGCCCTAAGAAGGACCGTTGGGGTTCTTGTAGACAGGATTCTACACTACCACTGTCCCTGTCTCACCAGCACTGCCCCTATACTCTGTATAATTGACTGCAGACTGAGAACGCTATAGCTGTAATGGCCTGCACAGCCCGAGATGAAAAAAAATTAATTTTGGTGCATAACTGCTCCCAGCAGCCACAACAGTAAAGCACACGGTCAGATGTGGCCCTAAGAAGGACCGTTGGGGTTCTTGAAGATAGGAACCTACACTAACACTTTCCCTATAGCAGCAGCAGCACTCTCCCTGATCTCTGCCAGTGTGTGTCTGAGGCGAGCCGCACGGGACCGCTTTAAGTACTCGGCGGTCACTTGATCTCACCAGCCACTCACTGCAGGGGGGTGGGATAGGGCTGGAACATCACAGGAGGAAGTTGTAATGCCTTCCCTGCATTTCTATTGGCCAGAAAATGGCGCTAAACATGCAGGAAAGGAAATAGAATTGATTCGAGTACCGTGTGGTGCTCGTCTCGAGTAACGAGCATCTCGAGTACCCTAATACTCGAACGAGCATCAAGCTCGGACGAGTATGCTCGCTTATCTCTAATTAGCAGCCAAAATCCAAGATGGTGGACTTGGCTAACTGATACCCTGATAGGTTTTTCCTTGGGGGAGAAACTACACCCACGTTTACTGCTGGTAGCAGCCATTAGTTTTTACTTTCGCTATGAATGCTGAGAAAATCACCAACCATGTGCAATACATTTCTTCTTGGCTCAACCCTTCATCACAGAACAAGAGTATTTGTTTTTGCAAATCCTAAATCTAAGATCAAAAAGTGTAAATGCAACATTTTTTCTTAAATCAATTTCAACAGCTAATCGCACTTTAACCTCTTAGTGTTCACCCTTATATGTTTTCATGTCCTTGGTGTCTGGACTTTATTCTACAGGGCCATGAAAACACGTCGGCCCTGTACAATAAAGCTGTCGGGAAGTGGAACAACTCCCTGTTATCAACTATCAGAGGTAGTTAACAGCTTGGAGCTTTCATTGGGGGCCACAGTGATTTGGGGCACATCTCCCCAATTTTCTCTACCTGTAACAAAGACAATTGTCATTAAAATTGACATGTTTGTGCAAAAAATGAAGATTTATTTATTTTTCACCTATTTTATAATAATTTTTGCAAAGAACTGTGGGGTCAGAATGCTCAGTACACACCTAGATAATTGGTCTAAGGGGTTTAGATTTCAAAATAGGGTCATTTTACGGGGGTATTTTATTGTTTTGGCATCATGATACAGCAGGTAGCTCTACAAGTTAGCAATGGGGCCTGGAATTTATTCAGTTGTGCCCTGGAAGCCTTACAGGCTGAGCCATGTGTCAATTAAACAGATTGGGAATACAATGGGTACAAATCTGAACACAGGACAAACAGGGGTATCCATTTTGGGCTGCAAGCCTTCATTCATATGTGTGGTACAAAAGTACTGTTTTTAAAAGTGCACTATTACTAGAGATGAGTGGGCACCAAACTGATCCGGTGCTCGTTACTCGAATCAAACTTTTCACAATGTTCGATAGCTCGTTGAGTCAATGGGAGACTCAAGCATTTTCCAAGGTAGCCCATGCTCTGCATAGGGGAGGTTGTGTGATTCACCTGAAACATCAGAAAGTGATGGAAACACCACAGAAATGAATATGGAAGGGATATCGTGCATGGATGCATCTGAGGCTCCCAGGTCGCACTATTAAGCCAAATTGGGGGCAAGAGCCCGATGGTCACCCCCCTAACAATTTAGTTTGGCCAGACCATAATCAGTAAGGCACATGCGCTGGCACAGCTTAGCTAAGCACCACACAGGATGCAACAAAGGCCAATCACTGCCTGCGGGTGACACCACTGCCTCTTCTCCTGTGTTACATGCTGGTATTGCTGTCCAATCCCCCACCCCAGGACACAGGCACGAGCCTGCATCCACAGCGTACTGAAATTTTTCCCAGAGGAGCATCCAGCTGTCCACATGCCACACAGTCGCTTGATAGCCACACCACCGTCATGTCTATTTATAAGTGCATATTAGATGAGGCACACACTGCAGAGGGTTGGCAGGGCTTGGCAGCGACCCTCTCTGAAATTGTGGGCGATAGCCCACAATGCTGATGAAAATTGCTGATAAATTAACGTACGTAGATAATTCCAATCCCGTGCCATCTCCGTCACAAGATTTATGAGCCACAAACATAAGCATAACTGGGACTCAGATGCCAGTACTTCTACACATCTCCACAATTCAACTACCCATTCTAAAACAAAAGATTTTTTTGTACCCAGAGTAAAGTTGAACCCCTGAAAGATTTGTTTACCAAGGGTATAGGCGTACCCCTGAAAGATTTGTGTACCAGAGAACCACTGAAATATTTTTTAACATATGCCTTATACTTGCTTAATGGGATCCAGGTGGCGGTCCACCGACAGGCAAGCTACCACCTGTCCAAGCCCCTGCTTCTCCCCGAGGGGCTTTTTAGCCAATGCCCCAGGGAAAGACACCATGTACTATGAAAAAATCAAGGTGGCCCAACCAGGACAATTCATTCTGTCTCGGTGTTAGATAGCTGGACTCTGCGAGGGATACATTTTTGGACTCTGTGGGCGTATGAAGCTGGAACCAGCACGTTTCCTGAACTCTAGTGGCGAACCTTTTCAAAATTAGGGGCGAGAACCTGGATCATGGAGGACGTTGGTACGGTTGGCTATGTACATCCTCACTAACTTTTTACACTGTTCCCTCCCACTCAGCCTAGAGTGGGGTGTGGTGACACAGTCTTGCTGGGGTGCCAAAAAACTGACAAAGACCTTGGACAGTGTTCCCCTGCCTGCGTTGAACATGCTGCCTGTTCCCCTCGTCTCCCCTGCTAGTTGGCCAACTGAACTACGTCCTCTACCGCTAGCGTTGTTAGAAGGGAAGTTTAGTATCAGCTTTTCCACCAGGGCCTTGTGGTATTGGATCACTCTTGTACTCATTTCCTCTTCGAGAATGAGAGTGGAAAGGTTCTCCTTATATCGTGGGTCGAGAAGGGTGTATACCCAGTAATCCGTGTTGGCCAGAATGTGTGTAATGCGAAGGGTCATGGGAAAGGCAGCATAGCATGAAGTCAGCCATGTGTGCCAGAGTCTCAGTATGCAACACATCGCTGTCCTCACTAGGAGGATGACTCTCAGTCTCATTCTTCTCTCCCTCCTTTTCAGCCCATACACACTGAACAGATGTGAAGGAAGTAGCATGGGTACCCTCTGCAATGTGGGCAGCAGTCTCTTCCCCCTCCTCCTCCTCCAATACGCGCTGAGAAACAGACCTGAGGGTGGTCTGGCTATCAAGCGACGTATTGTCATCCCCCATCTCCTGTTTTATCCACAAGGCGTCGGCCTTAATGCTTAGCAGGGATCTTCTCAGCAGGCAAAGCAGCGGGATGGTTATGTTGATAACGGCACCATTTGTGTTGACTCCTTAAAGTTTCCTAACACGTGACAGATGTCAGACATCCATGTACACTCCTCTCTGAAAAAGTGCGGAGGCTGACTACCACTCCGACATGCATGTTGCAGCTGATATATTAAACAATTGCTCTACACAGCTCGTAAACCCTGGCCAACATGTGCAAAGTTGAATTCCAGCATATGGGCACGTCGCACAACAGTCAGTGAACTGGCAGCTGGAAGCTCTGTTGCAGTTTCCTGAGGGTGGCAGCAACTGGGGTGGACTTTCTGAAATGTGTGCACATGCAAAGCACCTTGTTGAGTAGCTCAGACAAATTGGGGTAGTTTTTAAGAAAGCGCTGAACCACCAGATTAAACACGCACGTGGGTCAGGCACGGCACGTGTGTTAGTCTGCCAAGCTGCAGAGCCGCCACCAGGTTACGCCAATTATCACACACAACCATGCCTGGTTGGAGGCTCAGCGGCGAAAGGCATAGGTCGGTCTGCTCCGTCAAACCCTGTAACAGCTCTTGGGCGGTGTGCCTCTTGTCACCTAAGCTCAGGAGTTACAGCATGGCCTGTTGGCGCTTCCACGCGGCAGTGCTGTAGCGCTTCGAGCTACCAACTGAAGGCGATGTCCTCACAGATGGTAATTGAGAGGTGGAGGAAGAGGAGGTGGGGTTGGTTGGAGCAGGTGGCATAATAAGCCGGAGAAACCATGATCAAGATAGGACTCGCAATCCTCGGTGTGGGTAGCACATGAGCGGACCCAGGGTCAGACTCAGACCAAGCCTCCACCAAGATAATCCAATGTGCCGTCAGGGAGATGTAGTGTCCCTGCCTGCCAGCACTTGTCCATGTGTCGGTGGTTAAGTGGACCTTCCCAGTAACTGCGTTGGTGAGGGCATGGTTGATATTCCATTACATGGTTGGTGTAGGATGGGGACAGCAGAGCGGGAAAAATAGTGGCCACTGGGAACCGAGTAGCGAGGGATGGCCGCTGCCGTGAGGTTGTGGAAAGCCTCAGTTTCTACCAGCCTATATGACAGCATCTCCAGGCTCAGCAGTCTGGAGCACGTTTAGCGATTGTGCATGCGGGTGGGTGGCTGCATATTTGCGCTTGCACTCTAATGCTTGTGTTATGGACAGCTGAATGCTGCGCTGGGACACATTGGGGGAGGCAGGTGCAGGTGAAGGGGTGGACGCAGGACGGGAGACGCTAGCGTCGGCCTTAATGCTTAGCATAGTATTTTACATACGCTTTAAGCCAAAAATAGACAGTGTAAAATGTGTACAGTCTTGTTATATAGTGCGGATTGGGAGGACACAGACTAAGGGTATTTTGCATATGCTTTAAGCCAAACATAGACAATGTAAAATGAGTACAGTCTTGTTATATAGTGCAGATCCAGAAGACACAGACTAAGGGTATTTTACGCACGCTTTAAGCCAAAAATAGACAGTGTAAAATGAGTACAGTCTTGTTTTATAGTGTGGATCGACAGGACACACACTAAGGCCTATTATGCAAATGCTTTCAGCTAAAAACAAATAAAAAAATAAAAAATTAGAGGAGTTTTGTTAGTTCCTATCTAGTCTTCGTACACCAGTAGCAGTATACTGTATAGAACCGGTAACAGTATGCACTATACAGCTGGGATGCTTGTAAATGCTTTGTGCGCACTACTGGTCCCAGGCAGCCAAACTGATGATGCTCAAAAGTGGAGTTGTAGTCCTAAAAAGGACTGTTGGGTTCTTTGCAGATGGATCCCTGCCTAAACGCTCTTTCTAACCTACACTAACATTCTCCCTCCTTCACAGCAGCTCTGTCCCTCAGCTAATCCAGCCTCCGTGTGAGGCGAGCATCAGGTGACCTGAGTTTTTATGATCCTAGGTCCCCTGATCCGGCCAACCAATCACTGCTATAGACGTGCACAGGGTTGGCACGTCATAGCAGGAGGTGCAAAAAGCTTTCCCTGCATGTTCATTGGCTAAAAAAGCCGCTAAAGATGTGGGGAGGAGAGGGTGAAATTTTCGCGAACACCGCGTGGTGCTCGTTCAAGTAACAAGTACTTTTGAGTATGCCAATGCTCAAACGACCATGCTCAATCATCTCTAACTATTACCAAAAAAATGAAAATAATATTTTTTTTTCTTTCTGCTTTGCTTAGATTCAATCAAAAACTGTGGTATCAAAATACGCAGTATGCTCCTAGATGAATTCAGTAAGGTAACACTAGCCATCTTATACATACGGGGGGGATAGCTGCATAATGGATGAGTGAAATAAATCACTGCACTGGCCCTTTAACAGTTATTTTAGTTGACGTAATAGGAACTAAAATATGCATTACAAAAAAAAAAAAAAAAATCCTAAGAATTGTATCTCAGCAGAAGAATATTTAATTGGAGCTCATGGGATGGTTGTAGACCTCTGTGGTCTCATCAGGTATAATGCAATCTATAAAAGCCGCTATGAAAGGACTGTAGTTAGAGATATTCGTAAATGTCTGCCGTACTGCCAGGACCCCTCTACTTACTAATATAGTTATATAACATGGTCATATAAGGATTCATGCTGGCTCTGTTTATTCTAATAAGACCACTTAAACAATAACAACATTGTTTCATAAGGAGTATACCTGCACAGATATGGGGATGCTGCGACAAGAAGCCGCGGTCTGTTCATATGTTTAGATAAATAACTACTGTAAAATAGCAGCTCAAATAGCTCAGTGAGACAAGGAGGGGGGGGGGGTGACTGATTATCTTTCACAGCATTTTCTTATTTTCATGTCGATAAAATATTACATTCAGTAGATATCAAAAACGATAAAAAGTTAAGAAATCAAAAGGTTAATATCAATATAAAAGGTGTTTCTGGGATTAAAATGAAGTTAAAAGGGGTTGAAATGAATAAGAATGTAGTACTCACCAATCCCAACAGCTCCCTGTCCAGCACTACAGCCTCGGTGCCCGCTGCAAGAAGCTTCGAAAAAGTGGCAGGCAGTCATGTGCCGTTAATTGTGCATATGACCGCTCAGCCACTCACAGGCTACAGCAGCCATGGAAGAATCACCGCTGAAGCCTGGGACTGGCTGAGGGATCATGTGCACAATTAACGGCACATAACTGCCCGCTGCTTCTTCCAGGTTCCATGCGGTGGGCAGCAGGGCTGTAGCACTGGACAGAGAGTGACCCGTATAGGTGAGCATTCAATTTTTATTCACTTCAAGCCCTTTTAACTTTATTTTTGAGTCCCAGAAACCCCTTTAAAATGAGAATCAAAATAGCAAAACCTTCATCAGTTTAGGAGCTCTGGCTTTTCTGAAGGAAAGTAGTAGGAGATAAATATCTGGGAATTACATCAATAATAGATAAAATGTATGACAATGTTATGTGGTTATTTGTCTTCATTATCTTAGAACATTTTTATTTTACTAGTTTTATTGCCTTTTTGCATAATTGATAATCAAATTATGGTATTTTTTTCTCTAGGTGATACTTGTAAATAATATCACCTCCGTTGATCTTCTGGGATTCTCAAATCTTGAAAACTTCCAAATCCCATTCTTCTCAATACTGGTTATTATTTTCTGTGGGACTATTACAGGAAACCTTCTGATCATTGTCTTGTTTCTATTGAGCAAAACTCTTCAGACTCCCATGTACTTCTTCATTACCCAGCTCTCATTATGTGACATTCTGGTGACTACGGATATTGTCCCCATTCTTCTCTGCACTATACTGTATGGAGGAATTACTATGACCCTCATTAGTTGCATCATCCAGTTTTCTTTCTTTGTCATGTCGAATTCATCAGAATGTCTTCTACTCTCAGTGATGTCTTATGACCGGTATTTAGCCATCTGTAACCCCCTTCGTTATAGCACTATCATGAATCAGAAGTGCTGTGTTATGTTTGTGAAAACCATTTGGTTGTTTGGCTTTATGGTGATGTTTATGTATGTGATTTTTATGAGTAATTTGTATTTTTGTGGGCCGCATGTTATTGACCATTTCTACTGTGACCTGGAACCAATTATGCAGCTCTCCTGCTCGGATACATCCATAATTCATAAACAGATTCTTGTAGTTGGTGTTTTAAATGGATTGTGTCCTTTTATAATAATTGTGACGTCCTATGTGTACATTGTCATCACCATTCTGAAGATCCCATCCAATGTTGGTAGACATAAAGCCTTCTCTACCTGCAGCTCCCACCTCATTGTAGTTTCCATACTTTATGGGACATTAATCATTGTCTATATGTTTCCTACTAGAGGACAATCACTGATTCTGAGTAAGGTCTTGTCTTTAAGTTACACTGTTTTGACCCCACTGCTTAATCCAATTATATACACTCTGAGGAACAAAGACTTTAAGGAAGCTTTTCAGAAACTTAAAATTATTTAGTTTGGATGAGTTTGTGACCTGAATAAGTGCTATGCTGGCTTGTTACCAAACAGCCCATGGCTAACCTGCAGAATCTGCATCCATCTCTGCTATTAGATCTCTATGTCCACTGAAAACAACTCCATCCCACTACTTTCTTGCCACCACAAAGCAGTAGTATGCAAGATTGTAGAAAACTAAGAATTTTGACATTGTTACCTGCTACCACATAAAGCCATTGACTAGTTTCTGGCCACCCCATCCAGGCACAATATAATAAGCCATTAGTGGTCTGTGGCTTAAGGCCTGGTGAAGATCTCTGATGCCCTCACCTACTGAACAGGTGCGAACATACAAGCATAAATGTCAATTACACCAGCACTCATGGCAGCACTTTCAGGTAATTTATGGGTACTCATTTTTCTGACCTCGAAAGGATGGAAGGCTGAGTCAACCTTAAGCCGGCTACCTGAACCATGCGATGACTCAACTCACAAACTTTAGGTCATGAGCAAGAGCTTAGGACTGCATTTCTGCTGCCTTAACACTCTGTGCCACACAAGGCAGTAACCCAGCACATACTACTGCCACTGTTCTCCACTCTCAGAGGGGGTAAGTAGCACAAATCTAAGGCAGAACAGTAAGCTCCTTCTCCCTGCATTATGTGTCTGCTGAATCGATGAGCCTCATTGATTGGTGGCACAACAGTTAGTCTGCTGCTCCACCAATCACAATACAGCACTCATGTCACATAGCACCCTGCATAGAAAGCCTGCCTGGGAGCAGAGAGTGGAGCAGTCTTGCCTCTTGTACTGCTACCCCTACTGATATCTGGATCCCTCTTCAATATCAGGGGGCTTTGGGAGGCTGCGGATAGGTGGTGAGTATGTATATGTGCACGTGAAAAAAAAAATGAATATATGTATGTAAAAGGGCCACTATGTACGTTGGTATGTTTAAGATTGTACCTATGTGCATAAGGATGCCTTCACATATAGTGTAAATGTTGTGGATTTTGCACAGTGGAAAATCCGCACCAAAGTCTGCATCACAAATCACATTAAAATCCACACCATTGAGCACTTAAAGAGGCAGAGGTCTATTAGAAACATAAAGCCCTTTACAGTATAGACAACTTATAACTCAATTTTATTCAAAACATTAAACTCTAGGGCTTAGGACTAACAAAAGTAACACGGATATCCCAAGTCACTTGACCAGAAATCAAGTGATGAGGATCCCAGTGGAACCGCAATTAATGGACAAACATAAAATAATTACAGCATAAAAACTGAAGATTCCTAATCAATAGGATAGCCAAAACGATATATGGGATGGGGATGATCAAAGCCACAATGCAGGTGACAGTAATGGTACAGAAAAAGCCTGCAACCAGTCTAACACTTGCAGGATGCAAGGACCTTGACCTTATAGTGTATAATGAGATCCCACTTAACTGATTAGTGGCCAGTTCACCCACAAAAAGAAATAATTTGGGGGAAATGTGGCTGATCCAACCTAAGGATTTAGGTACAGGATTCTCAAGTTACACGAAAAAGATGACTTAACTATGGAGAGATGTCGCCATCTGCTATTCAGTCCATAACTACCTCGTTGGAGTGTAAACAAAATTCAATGGTGCAAATATACCTATTGGACCAGAAAGTTCAAGTTCGTTTTAAATTTCGAATGGTTCAGAAAATTCCTAATGATAAAATATGTTTCTTTTGGTTCGACACATTCCCCTGGAGTATTGAGTTTATCAGAAACCAAGTTACTGCTATCAAATAGAAAATTGTTCACAACTAACACCTGCAGATGCTTGTTACCGAGGTTCAAAATTAGAAGGAGGCTGACTAGAATATATCTAATATGCAAAAAGAAGTGTCTAACTCCTACTAAAATCTAGAGTAAATGGCCTGTCTCACTGGCTAAACCCCTAGCAAGGGCAGAAGAAACTGATTAGGGTGCAATAATCCTGCCTACAAAGCCATAGACATGAAAATAAAAAATGAATAGCAAAGCCAGCCGCCCTGATGGTGGACTGCTGGTGTTACTTTTGTGTCAGTCCTAAGTAGAGATGAGCGAGCGTACTCGGATAAGCACTACTCGCTCGAGAAATTGGCTTTATCCGAGTACCGCTGTGCTCGGGGCTAAAGATTCAGGTGCCGGCACGGAGCGGGGAGCTGCAGGGGAGAGCGGGGAGGAACGGAGGTAAGATCTTTCTCTCCTTCTCTCCCGCCCGCTCTCCCCTGCTCCCCGCTGCGACTCACCTGTCAGCCGCAGCGGCACCAGAATCTTTAGCCCCGAGCACAGCGATACTCGGATAAAGCCAATTACTCGAGCGAGTAGTGCTTATCCTAGTACGCTCGCTCGTCTCTAGTCCTAAGCCCTAGATTTTAATATTTTGAAAAAAATTGAGTTTTAAATTGCCTATACTGTGAAGGAAAATCCACAACATTGGTGCAAAGTTTGCTGTGGATCTGCAACAGACTTAATTTCTTTAAATGTTTTAAATGAAATATCTTCAGATCTGCAGCAAAAACCAAGTCAAAATGTACCACAATAGTGCAGATTTTGCCAGGGTTTTTGTTGCAGTTTTGGTATGTATTTTTCTGCTACGCAGGAGGTACCCTAAAGGCAGCTTCGGGTGTCTGTATGTGCAGCTATGCTCACCGGCATCGAGCATAGTTGCACATTAACAAGGTTTTTGACGAGTGTTCAAATACCGTGCCATAGCGCAGGAGTTTGAAAAAATATAGCAGGGAGATAGATCCTGTCCTATCTTTCCCGCATGCAGTTAATACTACATGCAGGAAAGATAGGGCAAGTACTATCTTTTCTCGCCTGTACAATTAACAGGCAAGAATCCCGATAGTAAAAATGAAACCACTGAAATCAAATGAAATTAGTGATTCCTTTTTGTCTCGTCTCATAATAGGAGAAAAACACATTTGTCTGTTTTAAGTCCTAAGGTTGTTGTCACGTCCAAATAGGACACGCTTGAACCATAACCCTGAAATACTCACGCAACTGCACACACGCTAAACACCAACACAAGGTGAACTGCGAACGGGACTCACGAGCAGACATGGCACAATGACTGATAAACACCGAACAAATACTTGCCTAACATACCTGCATGCATAAATAGATGAAATTGTTATGACACGTGGTATTGGGTCATATTTTGGCCAATATGCTTGAGCCGACGAGCACTCAACAATGGTTTTCGGTGACTTGTAAGTCCCTCATGAGTTCTGCCTGCGAACGGGGTGATCATCCTAATAGGGACGACCGCACCCTGGAACCTAAGTACTTTGCTAGCCATAAATGAAAAACAATCCAAGCAGAACAGGACACAGTACACACCAACACACAAGAGAATGTATTCCACATGGATCAAGGCTGTTCACACCACATGTCCAGCCACCTGCACAGACATATAGAACACATCGCTGCTCACACCAATACACTCTGAAAAGGACTGATCAGACCACGTCTGGCCACCCGCACAGACACGCAAAACACGTTGCTGCCCAAACCCACAAAAAAACATGCATAATTGCAAACACAAGGACTCCGGGAGGGAAATGAGGAAACTGGTACCATCAAGCCAGCGGGACCCACATCCCCATGCAGAACTCCACACCCAGCCAACCCAAACATCCCACACCCATGAAAGCATGCTCCCGGAAACCCACAGAACCACAGGTCCTAGGAGCACAACCCAACAGTTGGACTCACATGAGCATGTTTCCACACGTGTTTGCATGCATAAAAACTGGGATTTCGTTAAAGGAGCCAAATACAGTAATTTGTGAAACAGACACAACTTTGGTGACCATTTTACAAGATTTCATTTAGTTTCCATTATTTTTGGAGTATAGAACAGTGCAGTGTACTACATTATTCTTTGCTCCAAACATAATGTATATGATGTAGTAAAATAATAGTGATGTACTGAAGGAACAATCCCTAAGGGCTTTGACAGATGAACTTTTGCGCAAATACATCCGCCACACCGAGGTGTATTTGCACATGAAGTAGTGGAAAGGCCTTTTTTTGCCATAGCTGTGATTAGCTCATCGAGCGCTGCAGTGATTGGATGAGCGACAGCGCTTGAGAGGCAATCAAAGTCAGCACTTCCTGGAGGCGGGGTTTTGGACCTCTCACATGAAAGCGCTGCCTGAAAACTACAAGGAAGTACGCAGCTGAAACTGCGGAGAAGAAGTGCGCCTGAGTGGATAGCACCTGGTAGGTGATGTTTTTTGTTTTTTTTTAAGGCAAATAGGGCATATTTTTGGGGTATGGGTTATATCTCAAGGCACTCGCCCCCATCTGAAAATCCCAACAAAAGAGTGTTACAAAGTGACGTGACTTTGTAGTGTAGTGTACTGAAGTTGATGTGTGGAAGCTTCCGGATGTTTCTGAATGATTTATGTAATCCTGTGTTTTTGTATATTGTCAATGTGTTCCATGTGAGTGAATATAATGTGTATTGCATAGCTGCAGCACTGAATGGGTTATAGTCTGGGTTATGTCTGGAAAAGTATCTATTTGTATGTCACGTGACCTTGTTTTATGCATGCGGTTGCAAGGTGCATGAGTTAGAGATTTTTGAGATAGACTTGGAGAGGAGCTGGCCTACACACAGACACCTTCAGTCTGTGCAGGGCTGAATATGGAAGAGAGTCAGTGAGTGTTTGTCAGATGGTTTCCGGGAACAGAGAAACACAGATAACTTGGCCTGTGCAACTCACTTTATCTTCCCGTGTTTCCTCCCTGTCACACCATGTGTTCACCTACACTGAGTACCCTGCCAGTAGATGTAAATTGTGGACTGTGTTGGACTGTATTACAAGTTATATTCCAGTATATTCTGTTCCCAGTTCTGCCTATAAACTCTAACCATGCATGAGGACTTTTATTCTGACAACAAGAGGTCGCCGCGGAGTATGGAAAGGTGGCGTCACCTGTGACAAAGCAACCAAGGTAAACCGCTCAAGGTTAACCCCCTTTAATAGCGTGCTCTTGGCCCCTTGGACGTGTCCCTAGTTGCCCTCTTGGTGGGAGACGGTAGTGCCACCATGACAAGGCCCAAACTCACGGTGATATCGCTGTCACCCATGTGAAAGAAGCCTAAGGTTGCAGGTGCTAAAACGCCGAGTTTTTTCCTCTATGTGAGAATGAGTAAAAAAGCAGATTTATGAAACCAAAGTCTATCAATGATTTCATTTACATCTGGGATCTCTGTTGCGATGTTGTGATAGCAAAAAATCGTGGCATGTTCTATCTTTCAGCTTTTTTTGGCTTTTTATGCACTTATGCTTCCATATGAAGCCATCATTTGTTCGATTTGGGTAAAAAAAAAGGCACAACGATGCACTTTACAAAGCAGACACACATTTGCCCTATTGCTGCGTTTTTTGCCCACCCAAAAATGCAAACGCCTGTGTAGAGGCACCTAAGGGCTCGGGCACACTTGCGTTTTTCTTGAGCGTTTGTTTCACGTGATATCGCGACGCAATTGTCAACGGGACTTTCTAATGTTAAAAATGCATCGCCTAAAAATTACAAAGCACCAATATGTTTTTTTTTTTACAAAAGCAGTAGCGCGGAGTCTGAAGAGCCACACTAAAGAAGACTTTTACTGCGTTTATGCTGGCAATACTCCCAGTTGCGGTGATGGTATTTGTGCAGGTGGTTGTCTGTAGGAGCCCTCAGACATATTTTCTAAATCTAATTGCACCCGTTTGCTCCTCTCTTTAGCAGTCTGGCGTCTGCATATTGAGGGATTGGTGGTGTATATGCCGACCCTCTTGTATCAGTATATTAGGAAGCATTTGGCTGCTTTCTGTGATTTTTTTCGTCTATTTGATAGTTCTCTTTCTATGTTATTGATTTTGTTGCAGATTTCATTGATTACATTGAAAAGAGTAAAATCTGCTGTGAAGCATCTTCAACAATTAGCGCAAGTTATGAATTTGAAAAAAGTTTCTGCTGTTAGGGCAGGTTCACATAGGCATTAGGGATGCTCGATCGAGCACCGCGATTTTCAAGTACTTCCGTACTCGGGTGAAAAGATTCGGGGGGCGCCGGGGGGCAGGGGGAGGCATGGTGGAGCAGGGGGGTAGCAGCGGGGAACAGGAGGGAGCCCTCCCTCCCTCTCCCCCCCACTCCCCGCTGCAACCCCCCACTCACCCACGGCGCCCCCCGAATCTTTTCGCCCGAGTACGGAAGTACTCGAAAATCGCGGCGCTCGGGCGAAAAAGGGGCGTGGCTGAGTAGGTTTGCTCATCTCAAATAGGCATACATAAAAAACACTCACAGGAGCGTGTTTGTGCATTAACGATGTTTGAAGAGGTAGATTTGCACAGTCTGCACATAGTCCTGTACTATTTGTGCACACAGGGCCAGTTCACACATGTACGCGATACACGCTTAACGTGGAATAAAAGTCTAATTAACCTGATGTGTTCTTTTGCCCATGTTTTGCCCAGTGTTTCACGCTTCCCCCTGTGCACCTCCCATAGACTTCTATTGGGGTTTTTGCTGAACAAAACGCAGGAAGATAGACCAGGTCCGACTTTTTCCACACATGAATTACTTCTGCAAAACGCGCTCATGGGGACAAACGCATTTAAATCAATGGGTTTTATTTTCTGTGTTTCGCGTGAGTAGATTTTGCATGTGCAAATACCCATGCAAGCGCAGTAGTGTTATCCATCCACACACTAAGGAACGTCTAACCAGCTAATAACATAACAAATGCTGCTAAGACCCTGCTTACACAGCCAAGAATAACGCTCGAGCCCTATGCATTACAAGATGCAGAGAACACGTTGTTATCAATTGGTTAGTGTATATGGGCTATTTTTTTACTGGACTCCAACCTATTTTTGTGTGAGTCTCGCACAAGAATAGGACTTGCAGTCTGTGGTAAAAAAACAATTGGTAAAAAATACAGCCAAAAAGTCACCTCTTCCCCTTTAGAATGTAAAAAGAAAAACACAAAACAAAACACCCCAAATTTGGTATTGCCGCATTCATAATGATCCAATTAATTAATTTATTTCTCAAGCTGCAAGTGTGAAATAGGAATACAAAAAATGTGGCACAGCGTGCAAGGAGCGGGCTCACAGCCTAGGAGCCAGCTGGGTAGAGTTTGGGTCTTGTCACAGGGCTCTACCTTCTCCCACCCTGAGGGTAGCACGAGAATCATCCAAGTTACAAAGGGGTGCTCTTGCAAAGGGGGTAACCCATGCGTGGTTTACCTTTAACAGTATTTTGTCACGGGTGATACAACTGTTCCTTCCTCTGTGGTGAATCCGGATGATGAAATAAATGGTCCGCATTCACAGGGAACTCTTAAACAGGAAAGACGGGAACGGTCCGCAGTGCTCTTTTACTTGTGATTGGACTGTAAATACTTTTCTACAAGTAAGAACTCACGCCAGCAGGAAAATGGTGCAGAAATCACGAAGTGGTGCAAATGGGAGGAAATCACAGGTTGACAGAAGAATCTACAGTCCCAGTTATCTGTGCGGTTCTGTTCTCGGTACAAAGTCCTTTTACTCTCAATAGCTCTCTACCGGTCAACACTCACATTTGGCAGGCACTCCACTCTCTCCATTCATCAGTGGCTCAGGGCACCACTGGCATCTTATGGGTAAAGGCGGTCCAGAGAAGGCTGAGGATACCTTTCAGCCTCTTCTATTCCGGCTCACACATAACTGATGGTGTCTGTGTGGCTCACTTACAGCTCCACAAACACTCCTCTCACTTGCATGACCAGAACAGAAGACCTCTTGCAAACACCTTGCATTCACATGTATGAAGCATTTTCCAGACATCTCACGTACCTGACAGTTAACCCCTTCAGTGTTGTAGAAGTACAATACAAATTACATTCATGCAACATGAAAGACACTGACAACACATAGGCACAAGACAAATGCATTCGTACATTATGGAGGGGCCTTGTTAACTCCGCGCCACTACAGTTACAAAAAACTGAATGGAATGCGATCAAAAAGTTGTATGGATCAACAAATGGTACCATTAACACAATAAAACAAAAAAACACACAGCACCACTGATGAAAAAAGAAAAATGTTAGGGGGGTTTGAATACAGCAATTAAAAAAGAGAATTTTTTAAAAGAAGGTTAAAAAAATGAAAAAAATAATGAAAAAAATCTGTATAAGGGCGCCCACCCACTGGCGTTTTTTTTCACTGCGAAATTCGCAGGTTTTTTTTTTCTGCAGGGGGTCTATGGGACTTGTAATGTAAAAATCGCGATTTTGCGCAATCGCGATTTTAGCTTTGCATGTCCCATAGCCCAAAGACCCCTGCAGAAAAAAAAAAATGCTGCGAATTTCGCAGTAAAAAAACGCTAGTGGGTGGGCACCCTAAGGGCTACCACCCACTTGCGTTTTTTTAACGCTGCGATATCGCAGCATTTTTTAAAAGTGATTGTCGATGGGACTTTTTAATGTTAAAAAGGCATAGCAAGGTTGGGCTTGGGATTTTTGTGCGATTCGTTTTTAACATTAGAAAGTCCCATTGACAATCGCGTTAAAAAAACGCAAGTGGGTGGTAGCCCTAAGTTTGGTATCAACATATTCATACTGACCTGCAGAAATAATTGAACATATTATTTATACCGCACAATGAATGCCATGAAAAGAAAGTCAGAATTGTAGATTTTGTTAATTGAAGAAAAAATTGATCAAAATGTTGTATGTCCCTAAAAATGTGATAAATGCAGATTAGAGCTCATCCTGCAAAGCACAAGCCCTTATAGAGCTCTGTTAATGCTCCACCAAAAAAAAAGGTTATACAATACATTATTTGTACCCAAAAAGAGGAGTAAATGGACAAAAAAAAAATCAATCCTGCCATCTTTGGGCGGGTTTTGTTTTTACAGTGTACACATTGCAGCAAAAATAACAACAATGTATTCTGAGGGGTCAGTACAATTATGACGATACCAATTTTATATATTTTTGTACTACTTTTATAAAACAGAATACCCATTTTGTATTTTTTTTAGTGCCCACTAGGGACTTAAACTTGAGATGGTTTGATTGTTCATGCAGTATAATGTATTCCATAGTATTACGTTATACAGCAATTCAACAGGCATTTGTTCAAGTCATGGTACAGGCCTCATAGGCAATTGAATGTCACCATTGCATCATGGGCGGGGCATTCGGAACCACTGTCAGAACTAAAAGAGGCATTAGTCATGATCAGTGTTCACGCTGATCGAGTAGTACCCCAGAGTTAGGTATCACAGCACTTCTGTGGTTATGTTATCATGGTTATGATTGTTTGCGACATCGTTATGTTTGTGTTTTACTTTCACTACTGATAAAGTTATCACTGACAGTTTTCCCATTTCCTTAGGGTTTTATGTCACCTACTAACAGCACAGGGGAGTGGTTGTCAGGTAGCAGGAAAATAGAGGGTCTTAGATTGGGTAATGTTTCCCCTCTCCGGGCTGGGCTAGTGTTATAGTATAAAGGAGAGAGAGGGTGGAGCTAGAGAGAGAGAGAATTGAGTGAAGTTGAGGAGGAGAAGAGAGGAAAGAGCGTAGAAGCAAAAACAGAAGAGCCTGTGTGGTGGGGAGAGAAAAGTGTGAGTACTAACATCCCTCCCATGTCATAGTGAAAGAAAGAGAACAAGGAGTTATAGGAATACAGCAGTGAACGATGAGCACCATTGAAAGAGAGAAAAAAGCTGGGCCAAAGACTAAGTTACAGATGTCAGAAAGTAAAGTCAAGGAAATAAAGAGTTACCTAAATTCACGTTCAGACAAAGTCAGAAAAGCCAATTCAGTGTCGATAGTCATTCTGAAGAGAAGTAAAATAGATTCATGTCTGTATCTTTAACAAAAGTAAGATAATTTGTATTCTGTGCCCTTATGTAAGAACTCTCCCTCCAATAAAATATTCATCTGGTTACACCTTCAAACCAGACTCCTGACTCAAAACCACCAATCCAACATCTGCACTGAGGTACCACACTATACAATCAGGGAAAAGGACTACTACCCCATTTTGATTTATTTCTCCCATTTTTATAATTATTTTTTTTTGTCCGGGAGGGGTCCCTACCTGTATACGGACTGGCGTCATGACAAAACACTATCTTACCCTACCTGACTCTGCGAGTAGAGCCCCACTTGGAATTGCCATCTTACCCTGCCCAACCCCGCAGGTAGCACCTTAGAGAGAACAGGGTCTCTTAAGAAAACATGAGAGTGGTGAGGGGGGTCTGTGGACCCCCTGGCTTAGGATTGCAACTGACCTCTGCGACCCCTATGGCTACACACTGTATATAAATACTGCTCTGTGACCGGCTTATGCACCTTTATGCAACTAACTTTCACTAACCAACTTATATAAGACATTCTACAGAGCAAGCATTTGTAACTTATGTGTCACCACTATTATCACATAGAGTGTAAGCTCTTCTGGGCAAGGCCCTTACCCACATTTTTCAACTCAGTTTGGTTTTATACTGTACTAGCTGATATACCCGGCTTCGCCCGAGTTAATTTGGTACTGGTGTTTATCTGGTGTTCACACGGAAAATCTTATGAAGTCGTGGTTACTTTAGAGATACTGAGGAAAAACATATGTTCACCATTTTGCATAGTTCTCTGCGTTACCCGGGAAATTCCACGGGGGGGCAACCATGCAACGTTTCCTTTATATAAAATGACTTCAGGAAGTGAGAGAATTTGATTACGTACATAAAATTTGGACACTAATTCTTTTGCGCTTAGAATTGAATAATCGAGTTGGGACCCATTAGCTCTCCCTATTTATGACATAATCAATGCTCGTGCCAAATTTCCCGTTTCTATGACACCGAAAAGTGAGAAAATTACATTCCACACGTAAAATTTGGATGCTAATTCTTTTGCACATAGAATTAAATAATCGAGTTGGGACCCATAAGCGTTTCCTATTTATGACATAATCAATGCTCGTGCCAAATTTCCCGTTTCTATGACACCGGAAAGTGAAAAAATTACATTCCGCACGTAAAATTTTGACGCCAATTCTTTTGCGCTAGAATTGAATAATCGAGTTGGGACCCATTAGCTTTTCCTATTTATGACATAATTAATGCTCGTGCTAAATTTCCTGTTTCTATGACACCGGAAAGTGAGAAAATTACATTCCACACGTAAAATTTGGACGCTAATTCTTTTGCGCATAGAATTAAATAATCGAGTTGGGACCCATTAGCTTTTCCTATTTATGAAATAATCAATGCTCCTGCCAAATTTCCCGTTTCTATGACACCGGAAAGTGAAGAAATTACATTCCGCACGTATAATTTCGACGCCAAGTCTTTTGCGCTAGAATTGAATAATCGAGTTGGGACCCATTAGCTTTTCCTATTTATGACATAATCAATGCTCGTGCCAAATTTCACGTTTCTATGACACCGGAAAGTGAGAAAATTAGATTCCGTACGTAAAATTTGTACGCTAATTCTTTTGCGCATAGAATTGAATAATCAAGTTAGGACCCATTAGCTTTTCCTATTTATGACATAATCAAGTCTCGTGCCAAATTTCCCGTTTCTATGACACCGGCAAGTGAAAAAATTACATTCCGCACGTAAAATTTCGACGCCAATTATTTTGCGCCAGATTTGAATAATCGAGTTGGGACCTATGAACTTTTCCTATTTATGACATAATCAATGCTCGTGCCAAATTTCCTGTTTCTATGACACCGGAATGTGAGAAAATTAGATTCCGTACGTAAAATTTGGACGCTAATTCTTTTGCGCATAGAATTGAATAATCGAGTTGGGACCCATTAGCTTTTCCTATTTATGACATAATCAATGCTCCTGCCAAATTTCGAGTTTCTATAACACCGGGAAGTGAGAGAATTAGATTCCGTACGTAAAATTTTGACGCCAATTCTTTAGCGCATAGAATTGAATAATCGAGCTGGGACCCATTAGCTTTTCCTATTTATGTCATAATCAATGCTCGTGCCAAATTTCCCGTTTCTATGACATTGGGAAGTGACAGATTTAGATTATATACGTAAAATTTCGACGCCAATTCTTTTGCGCTAGAATTGAATAATCGAGTTGGGACCCAATTACTTCTCCTATTTTGAAGATAATCTATGCTTGTGCCAAATTTCATGTTTCTACGACATCGGGAAGTTGGAGAACTTTTGGCGAGTCAGTCAGTCAGTGAGTGAGTCAGTGAGGGCTTTCAGCTTTATATATATACTAGCTGCTATACCCGGCTTCGCCCGAGTTAATTTGGTACTGGTGTTTATCTGGTGTTCACACGGAAAATCTTATGAAGTCGTGGTTACTTTAGAGATACTGAGGAAAAACATATGTTCACTAGAGATGAGCGAACGTGTTCTTCCGAGCTTGATATTCGTGCGAATATTAGGGTGTTCGGGATGTTCGTTATTCGTAACGAACACCATGCGGTGTTCTGGTTATTTTCACTTCCTTCCCTGAGACGTTAGCGCGCTTTTCTGGCCAATTGAAAGACAGGGAAGGCATTACAACTTCCCCCTGTGACGTTCAAGCCCTATACCACCCCCCTGCTGTGAGTGGCTGGGAAGATCAGGTGTCACCCAAACATAAAAGTCGGCCCCTCCCGCGGCTCGCCACACATGCCTTGTGAGTTAGATGAGGGACAGTGCTGTTTGTACCGGAGCTGCTGTAGGGAAAGAATTGGTAGTTAGTGTAGGCTTCAAGACCCCCCAAAGGTCCTTATTAGGGCCACTGATAGCTGTGTGTTGGCTGCTGTTAGCAGTGGCAATTTTTTTTTTCTCAAAATCGCCTCTGCAGACCGTTGCACCTGGCATTAGGGACAGAAGTGCTGCATAGGCAGGGAGAGTGTTAGGAGTGAGTGTAGCCTTCAAGAACCTCAACGGTCCTTTCTAGGGCCATATTTATCCGTGTGCAGTACTGTCCAGGCTGCTGTTAGCTGTGCTGCATTTTTTTTTGCTTCTCAAAATCGCTTCTGCAGAGCATTGCACCCTCCATTGATACTGCAGGGAAAGAATTGTATAGGCAGGGCGACAACACAGTTATTATTCATAGAATATACGCAGTGCTGCCTTTTGCTTGTAAAACAAGTGAAAATAATTCTATTTGTCCTGCCTCTGTCCGTCCTAAGGGCGGTGGACACGTGTCGGCTGCGTGTGACACCTTTAAAAATCATACGCACCCAGCTACGTTTTACTCCTGGCTTCGCCATTTGCTTTCCTTAATTGGGAAAAAAAATACCTGCTCTGCCACAGTTAATAACTCTGCTACCCTCACGTTCTGTGACACATTAGCAGGAAAACAGCACAGTTATTAAACTTCTCATGTTCATAGAATATACGCAGTGCTGCCTTTTGGTGCCAAAAAACGGAAAATAATTCTATTTGTCCGGCCTCTGTCCGTCCTAAGGGCGGTGGACACGTGTCGGCTGCGTGTGACACCTTTAAAAATCATACGCACCCAGCTACGTTTTACTCCTGGCTTCGCCATTTGCTTTCCTTAATTGGGGAAAAAAATACCTGCTCTGCCACAGTTAATAACTCTGCTACCCTCACGTTCTGTGACACATTAGCAGGGACACAGCACAGTTATTAAACTTCTCATGTTCATAGAATATACGCAGTGCTGCCTTTTGGTGCCAAAAAACAGAAAATAATTCTATTTGTCCGGCCTCTGTCCGTCCTAAGGGCGGTGGACACGTGTCGGCTGCGTGTGACACCTTTAAAAATCATACGCACCCAGCTACGTTTTACTCCTGGCTTCGCCATTTGCTTTCCTTAATTGGGAAAAAAAATACCTGCTCTGCCACAGTTAATAACTCTGCTACCCTCACGTTCTGTGACACATTAGCAGGGACACAGCACAGTTATTAAACTTAGATTATTCATTCACTAGAGGCAGTGGGGCCTTTCGTTTTCAAAAAAGGGAAAAAATTATATTTGGCCTGCAGTCTTGCGCCAATTTATTTCCTGCCTGTGAAATCAAATCACTGGTAATACAGCATGCTGAGGGGTAGGGGTAGGCCTAGAGGACGTGGACGCGGCCGAGGACGCGGAGGGCCAAGTCAGGGTGTGGGCACAGGCCAAGCTCCTGATCCAGGTGTGTCGCAGCCGACTGCTGCGCGATTAGGAGAGAGCCACGTTTCTGGCGTCCCCACATTCATCGCCCAATTAATGGGTCCACGCGGGAGACGGTTATTAGAAAATGAGCAGTGTGAGCAGGTCCTGTCCTGGATGGCAGAAAGTGCTTCGAGCAACCTATCGTCTACCCGCAGTTCTGCGCCGTCCACTGCTGCCAATCCGAATCCTCTGTCTGCTGCTACTCCTTCCTCCCAGCCTCCTCACTCCACTACAATAACACCTGCTCAGGAGCGGGAGCACTCCCAGGAACTGTTCTCGGGCCCCTGCTTAGATTGGGCAGCAGCGGTTCCTCTCCCACCAGAGGAGTTTATCGTCACTGATGCCCAACCATTCGAAAGTTCCCGGGGTCCGGGGGAAGAGGCTGGGGACTTCCGCCAACTGTCTCAACAACTTTCTGTGGGTGAGGAGGACGATGACGATCAGACACAGTTGTCTTGCAGTGAGGTAGTAGTAAGGGCAGTAAGTCCGAGGGAGCAGCGCACAGAGGATTCGGAGGAAGAGCAGCAGGACGATGAGGTGACTGACCCCACCTGGTGTGCAACGCTTACTCAGGAGGACAGGTCTTCAGAGGGGGAGTCAAGGGCATCAGCAGGGCAGGTTGCAAGAGGCAGTGCGGTGGCCAGGGGTAGAGGCAGGGCCAGACCGAATAATCCACCAAGTGTTTCCCAAAGCGCCCCCTCGCGCCATGCCACCCTGCAGAGGCCGAGGTGCTCTAAGGTCTGGCAGTTTTTCACAGAGACGCCTGACGACCGACGAACAGTGGTGTGCAACCTTTGTCGCGCAAAGCTCAGCCGGGGAGCCAACACCAACAGCCTCACCACCACCACCATGCGCAGACATATGATGGCCAAGCACCCCGCAAGGTTGGACGAAGGCCGTTCAGCGCCTCCGGTTTGCACCCCTGCCTCTCCCCCTGTGCCCCAACCTGCCACTGAGATGCAACCCCCCTCTCAGGACACAGGCACTACCGTCTCCTGGCCTGCACCCACACCCTCACCTCCGCTGTCCTCGGCCCCATCCAGCAGTGTAGTTCAGCGCACCGTCCAGCCGTCGCTTGCGCCACTGTTGGAGCGCAAGCGCAAGTACGCCGCCACGCACCCGCACGCTCAAACGTTAACCGTCCGCATAGCAAAATTCATCAGCCTTGAGATGCTGCCGTATAGGGTTGTGGAAACGGAGTCCTTCAAAAGTATCATGGAGGCGGCGGCCCCGCGCTACTCAGTTCCCAGTCGCCACTACTTTTCCCGATGTGCCGTCCCAGCCCTGCACGACCACGTCTCCCGCAACATTGTACGCGCCTCTCACCAACGCGGTTACTGCCACGGTCCACTTAACTACGGACACGTGGACAAGCACAGGCGGGCAGGGCCACTACATCTCCCTGACGGCACATTGGGTGAATTTAGTGGAGGCTGGGACAGAGTCAGAGCCTGGGACCGCTCACGTCCTACCCACCCCCAGAATTGCGGGCCCCAGCTCGGTGGTGGTATCTGCGGAGGTGTATGCTTCCTCCACTAAAGCACCCTCCTCCTCCTCCTCCTCCTCTGTCTCACAATCAAGATGTGTTAGCAGCAGCATGTCGCCAGCAGTCAGTGTCGCGCGGTGTGGCAGCACAGCGGTGGGCAAGCGTCAGCAGGCCGTGCTGAAACTACTCAGCTTAGGCGATAAGAGGCACACGGCCCACGAACTGCTGCAGGGTCTGACACAGCAGACCGACCGCTGGCTTGCGCCGCTGAGCCTCCAACCGGGCATGGTCGTGTGTGACAACGGCCGTAAGCTGGTGGTGGCTCTGCAGCTCGGCAGCCTCACGCACGTGCCATGCCTGGCCCATGTCTTTAATTTGGTGGTTCAGCGCTTTCTGAAAAGCTACCCACGCTTGTCAGACCTGCTCGTAAAGGCGCGCCGGCTCTGTGCACATTTTCGCAAGTCCCACACGGACGCTGCCACCCTGCGCACCCTGCAACATCACTTTAAGCTGCCAGTGCACCGACTGCTGTGCGACGTGCCCACACGGTGGAACTCTACGCTCCACATGTTGGCCAGGCTCTATGAACAACGTAGAGCTATAGTCGAATACCAACTCCAACATGGGCGGCGCAGTGGGAGTCAGCCTCCTCAATTCCGTTCAGAAGAGTGGGCCTGGTTGGCAGACATCTGCCATGTCCTTGGTAATTTTGAGGAGTCTACCCAGGTGGTGAGCGGCGATGCTACAATCATTAGCGTCACCATTCCTCTGCTATGCATCTTGAGAAATTCCCTGCAAACCATAAAGGCAGCTGCTTTGCGCTCGGAAACGGGGGCGGGGGAAGACAGTATGCCGCTGGATAGTCAGGGCACCCTCCTGTCTATTTCTCAGCGCGTACAGGAGGAGGAGGAGGAGCATGAGGAGGAGGAGGAGGAGGGGGAAGAGACAGCTTGGCCCGCTGCTGACGGTACACCGGCTGATTGCCTGTCATCCTTTCAGCGTGTATGGCCTGAGGAGGAGGAGGAGGAGGAGGAGGAGGAGGAGGATCCTGAAAGTGATCTTCCTAGTGACGACAGCCATGTGTTGCGTACAGGTACCCTGGCACACATGGCTGACTTCATGTTAGGATGCCTTTCTCGTGACCCTCGCGTTGCACGCATTCTGGCCACGACGGATTACTGGGTGTACACACTGCTCGATCCACGGTATAAGGAGAACCTGCCCACTCTGATTCCCGAAGAGGAAAGGGGTTCGAGAGTGTTGCTATACCACAGGACCCTTGCGGACAAGCTGATGGTAAAATTCCCAGCCGACAGCGCTAGTGGCAGAAGGCGCAGTACCGAGGGCAAGGTAGCAGGGGATGTGCGTAGATCGAGCAGCATGTACATCCCAGGCAGTGCAACAGTCTTTAAGGGCCTGGCCAGCTTTATGGCTCCCCACCAAGACTGTGTCACCGCTCTCCAGTCACGGCTGAGTCGGCGGGAGCACTGCAAAAGGATGGTGAGGGAGTACGTAGCGGATCGCACGACCATCCTTGGTGACGCCTCTGCCCCCTACAACTACTGGGTGTCGAAGCTGGACACGTGGCCTGAACTAGCGCTGTATGCCCTGGAGGTGCTTGCTTGTCCTGCGGCTAGCGTCTTGTCGGAGAGGGTGTTTAGTGCGGCTGGGGGAATCATCACAGATAAGCGTAGCCGCTTGTCAACCGACAGTGCCGACAGGCTAACACTCATCAAGATGAACAAAGGCTGGATTTCGCCAGACTTCTGTTCTCCACCAGCGGACAGCAGCGATACGTAAGCAATACGTAGGCTGCACCCGCGGATGGAAGCTACGTTCTCTCTCACCATCCAAAACGGGGACATTTCTGCTTCATCAATCTGTGTCTAATATTCCTCCTCCTCCTCCTGCTCCTCCTCCTGAAACCTCACGTAATCACGCTGAACGGGCAATTTTTCTTAGGGCCACAAGGCTCACTCAAATAATTTTTCTGAACAATTTTTATAAGTTTCAATGCGCTTAAAAGCGTTGGAACTTTAACTTGAACCAATTTTTCGTTACACTGGGCTGCCTCCAGGCCTAGTTACCACTTAAGCCACATTAACCAAAGCGGTTAATGGGTTTCACCTGCCCTCTTGGCTGGCCATGGCCAATTTTTGGGATGTACATTAGTACTGTTGATACAGCAATTTTTGTGGGCCCTCGCCTACAGTGTAATCAAATTAATTTTTAGCCCACCTGCATTACAGCTGACGTTACCTCAGCTGTGTTGGGCACTGCAATGGGATATATTTATGTACCGCCGGTGGGTTCCAGGGAGCCACCCATGCTGTAGGTGCACACGGAGTTTTTAATACATGTGTCCACTTCTAAAGAACCCCAGTCTGACTGGGGCATGCAGTGTGGGCCGAAGCCCACCTGTATTACGCACGACATTACTACCTCAGCTGTGTTGGGCAATGCAATGGGATATTTCTATGTACCGCCGGTGGCTTCCTGGCACCCACCCAGGCAGTGGGTCCACAGGGAGTTTAACCTACATGTGTCCACTTGTAAAGAACCCCGGTCAGACTGGGGCATGCAGTGTGGGCCGAAGCCCACCTGTATTACGCACGACATTACTACCTCAGCTGTGTTGGGCAATGCAATGGGATATTTCTATGTACCGCCGGTGGCTTCCTGGCACCCACCCATGCTGTGGGTCCACAGGGAATTATAAATGCATCTGTTTCCACTTATAAAGAAACCCAGTCTGATTGGGGCATGCAGTGTGGGCCGAAACCCACCTGCATTAACCCTTTCCAGTCCACTGTGTGACCTGTGAAGACATTAGGGTTTAAGGCTGTACAGCTCCGTTGTTGGTAGACGTCCGTCGGGGTTCTCTTACTGTATATTGCCAGCCTCTCTGCTGTCGGAGCCTATCCTACGTGTCAGCTCATGCAGTACTGGCTTTAGCCAGCATATAGCGCCGTTGTATAACGGCAGAAAAAGAGTAAGCCCCCTAGGAAAACCATATACAAATTGGATTGGAAAGGGTTAAGCACAACATTACTACCTCAGCTGTGTTGGGCAATGCAATGGGATATTTCTATGTACCGCCGGTGGCTTCCTGGCACCCACCCATGCTGTAGGTGCACACGGAGTTTTTACTACATCTGTACACTTATAAAGAACCCCAGTCAGACTGGGGCATGCAGTGTGGGCCGAAGCCCACCTGCATTAAGCACGACATTACTACCTCAGCTGTGTTGGGCAATGCAATGGGATATTTCTGTGTACCGCCGGTGGGTTCCAGGGAGCCACCCATGCTGTGGGTCGACAGGGACTTCACAATAGGGAGTTGTACCTGCCTGTGTCTATGAATTAAAAAGCCCGGTCTGACTGGGGCATGCAGACACCTTGACAGAATGAATAGTGTGTGGCACATAGGTTCCCCATTGCTATGCCCACGTGTGCAGCTCCTGATGGCGGTGGCACAGGATTCTATTTCTCATTGCTTCTGTACAGCATTGTGGGCTATCGCTCCGCCACTTTTAAAGAGGGTCGCTGCCTAGCCGTGCCAACCTCTGCAGTGTGTGCCTGCGGTCCCTCGTCATGGCAGACGCAATTCTAAATAGACATGAGTGTGGTGTGGCATGAGGGCAGCTGAAGGCTGCCCAGGGACACTTTGGTGTGCGCTGTGGGGGGGAGGGGGTGCGGTTGGGCAGCATGTAACCCAGGAGAAGTGTCAGTGGAGTGTCATGCAGGCAGTGATTGTGCTTTGTTGGAGGTAGTGTGGTGCTTAGCAAAGGTATGCCATGCTAATGAGGGCTTTTCAGAAGTAAAAGTTGTTGGGAGGGGGGGGGGGCACTCTTGCCGGTATTGTGGCTTAATAGTGGGACCTGTGAACTTGAGATGCAGCCCAACATGTAGCCCCTCGCCTGCCCTATCCGTTTCTGTGTCATTCCCATCACTTTCTTGAATTGCCCAGATTTTCACACATGAAAACCTTAGCGAGCATCGGCGAAATACAAAAATGCTCTGGTCGCCCATTGACTTCAATGGGGTTCGTTGTTCGAAACGAACCCTCGAGCATCGCGGGAAGTTCGTTCCGAATAACGAACACCCGAACATTTTGGTGTTCGCTCATCTCTAATGTTCACCATTTTGCATAGTTCTCTGCGTTACCCAGGAAACACCACGTGGAGGTAACCATGCGACGTTTCTTTATATAAAATGACATCAGGAAGTGAGAGAATTAGATAACGTACATAAAATTTGGACACTAATTCTTTTCACCGGCAAGTGAAAAAATTACATTCCGCAGGTAAAATTTTGACGCCAATTCTTTTGAGCTAGATTTGAATAATCGAGTTGGGACCTATGAACTTTTCCTATTTATGACATAATCAATGCTCGTGCCAAATTTCCTGTTTCTATGACACCGGAAAGTGAGAAAATTAGATTCCGTACGTAAAATTTGGACGCTAATTCTTTTGCGCATAGAATTGAATAATCGAGAAGGGACCCATTAGCTTTTCCTATTTATGACATAATCAATGCTCGTGCCAAATTTCCCGTTTCTATGACATTGGGAAGTGAGTGATTTACATTATCTACGTTAAATTTCGACGCCAATTCTTTTGCGCTAGAATTGAATAATCGAGTTGGGACCCAATTTCTTTTCCTATTTTGGAGATAATCTATGCTTGCGCCAAATTTCATGTTTCTACAACATTGGGAAGTTGGAGAACTTTGGGCGAGTCAGTCAGTCAGTGAGTGAGTCAGTGAGTCAGTCAGTCAGTCAGTGAGTCAGTGAGTGAGTCAGTCAGTCAGTCAGTGAGTCAGTCAGTGAGTCAGTCAGTCAGTTAGTGAGCGCTTTCGTCTTTATATATATAGATGTAATGTCTGACTTGGCTCTATACGTGCCCTCTGATTTGTAAAGTGCTGTGGAATCTATTTGGTGATATAGAAATAAAGGTTAACATTTTATATTTACATGACCAGCATGTAAAGCTTCTTGTTAGTTTGTCTCGGGGGGAATCTCTGCTTTTCTCTCCTCTACTGAAGCTCAGGGACATCTCTCAGCCTTTGCTTTCAGCCTCCAGAAAATCCCCCTGAATCCAAGCAACCAGCAGGCTCTCTCTCCTGTAGACAAGACCCTGCCATCAGTTACATTACCGCAGGTCCTTCAGTAGGGTCCTCAAACCCCATAGTGCAGAGCAGGACAGCAATACTGCTCTCAGCCAGCAGTCTGCAGCTTCCCTTCAGTGATCAGGAAATTGTCAGTTCTGGACCAAAATATATTAAAAGCCATTCCATTTATCCACAGTAATTTATTTTCCTCTTACGCCCCTCCTTTTACATAGAGCTCCCCTTCTTATTGTGTCCAGATATAGTCACTGCAGTTGCAACAAACACAAATATCATCCCAAACACAAATATCCTAGTGATTGCTTAGATATCAACATTCTCTAGTTGTATGTTAGGAAAATATTAATCTTCACAGAGATTCAAGCTTCAGAGCTGGGAGTTCTGTAGAAACTGTTTGGGTAAGAATACAAGGAGAGAACAACATAAAGGACACCATTGTGGGCATTTACTATAGGCTGCCTGGACAAGCAGAAGATATGGAGGAACTCTTTCTACATCAGATAGCCAAGCTCTCAAAAAAGCATGACAGTGATTATGGGGGATTTTACTGATCCAGACATTTGTTGGGAATCTCTCTCAGGTAAAAGTAATGGATCCAACAAATTCTTATCCGCTCTTGCTGATAACTTTATCTTCCAAAAGAAAACAAGGGGATCTGCTTTCTTGGACCTAATTGTTACCAACAGGGAGGGAATAGTTGAGGAAGTAAGGGTGGCTGGGATCTTAGGAGGCAGTGATTATGATATGCTTGAATTCTTGATAAAAAGGGGAAGAAGACCTGAGAAAACTCAGACCTCAAGGTTGGATTTCAGAAAGGCAGATTTCAATGAACTCAGAATGAGGGCAGAAAGAATCCAATGGCTGGATGTTCTTAAGGACAGAAATGTCAAAGAAAACTGGGAAATATTGTGAAATGAGTTTCTCAAAGCACAATTGTTAACAATCCCTAAAAGAAGGAAGAATGGGAAGCATTTAAAGAGACCAGGATGGATAAACACAGAACATGCACACATGGTAAAAACGAGGAAAAATATGGTTATCAAATGTAAAGAGCGTGAATATCTAAAGAAGAATATAATGTGGTCTGCAGAAACTGTAGGGCAAGTGTCAGAAAAGCTAAAGCTAATAATGAATTGAGGCTTGCAACCCAGGCCAAGAGTGATGAAAAAGGATTTGGGGACGGGGAAGAGGGTGGGGGTTATGTGAAAAGCAAAACAAAAGTCAAAGATGCTACTGGATGCTTACAAGATGAAAATTGTGAATTGGTTAAGAATAGAGATGAGCGAACGTACTCGTCCGAGCTTGATACTCGTTCGAGTATTAGCGTGTTCGAGATGCTCGTTACTCGTAACGAGTACCACGCGATGTTCGGGTTACTTTCACTTTCCTCTCTGAGACGTTAGCGCGCTTTTCTGGCCAATTGAAAGACAGGGAAGGCATTACAACTTCCCCCTGCGACGTTCAAGCCCTATACCACCCCCTGCAGTGAGTGGCTGGCGAGATCAGGTGTCACCCGAGTATAAAAATCGGCCCCTCCCGCGGCTCGCCTCAGATGCGTTGTGAGATAGCTGAGGGACAGTGGTATCGTGTTGGGGCTGCTGTAGGGAGAGTGTTAGGAGTTAGTGTAGGCTTCAAGAACCCCAACGGTCCTTTTTAGGGCCACATCTAACCGTGTGCAGTAGTGTGGAGGCTGCTTTTAGCAGTGTTGCACATTTTTTTTTTTTTGGTATATCGGCCGTGCAGAGCATTGCACCCTGCAGTAATACTCCAGGGATAGAATTGTGTAGGCAGGGCCAGAAGACATATATTATAGATTGAATATACGCAGTGGTCCTTTAGAAAAAAATATTTGGAAAAAATCTATTTGGCCTGCCTGTCACTCTGCTCAGTGTTCTGGGTCCGTGTCTGCTGGGGGTAGTATTTCTCCAAATAAATACGCAGCCAGCTAAGTGTTACAGCAGGCGTGCGCCAAATTATTTCCTGGGGTTCCGTTAACGAAGTCAGCCTCCAACCACAGGCCAATAAGCGGCACATTTAATTACAGCGTTCTGTTTCTGCACTACTGCTAATACACCATGCTGAGGGGTAGGGGTAGGCCTATAGGACGTGGACGCGGGCGAGGACGCGGAGGCCCAAGTCAGGGTGTGGGCACAGGCCGAGCCAGTGCGGTGGCCAGGGGTAGAGGCAGGGCCAGACCGAATAATCCACCAACTGGTTCCCAAAGCGCCCCCTCGCGCCATGCCACCCTGCAGAAGTCAAGGTGCTCTACGGTGTGGCAGTTTTTCACAGAGACGCCTGACGACCAACGAACAGTGGTGTGCAACCTTTGTCGCGCCAAGATCAGCCCGGGAGGCACCACCACCAGCATGCACAGGCATATGATGGCCAAGCAACCCACAAGGTGGGACGATGCCCGTTCACCGCCTCCGGTTTGCACCACTGCCTCTCCCCCTGTGCCCCAACCTGCCACTGAGATCCAACCCCCCTCTGAGGACACAGGCAGTACTGTCTCCTGGCCTGCACCCACACCCTCACCTCTGCTGTCCTCGGCCCCATCCAGCAATGTCTCTCAGCGTAGCGTCCAGACGTCGCTAGCGCCACAGTTTGAGCGCAAGCGCAAGTACGACGCCACGCACCCGCACGCTCAAGCGTTAAACGTGCACATTGCAAAATTGATCAGCCTAGAGATGCTGCCGTATAGGCTTGTGGAAACGGAGGCTTTCAAAAGCATGATGGCGGCGGCGGCCCCGCGCTACTCGGTTCCCAGTCGCCACTACTTTTCCCGATGTGCCGTCCCAGGCCTGCACGACCACGTCTCCCGCAACATTGTACGCGCCCTCACCAACGCGGTTACTGCCAAGGTCCACTTAACAACAGACATGTGGACAAGCACAGTTGGGCAGGGCCACTATATCTCCCTGACGGCACATTGGGTGAATTTAGTGGAGGCTGGGACAGAGTCAGAGCCTGGGACCGCTCACGTCCTACCCACCCCCCGAATTGCGTGCCCCAGCTCGGTGGTGGTATCTGCGGGGGTGTATGCTTCCTCCACTAAACCACCCTCCTCCTCCTCCTACGCAACCTCTGTCTCGCAATCAAGATGTGTCAGCAGCAGCAGCACGTCGCCAGCAGTCGGTGTCATGCGGCGTGGCAGCACAGCGGTGGGCAAGCGTCAGCAGGCCGTGCTGAAACTACTCAGCTTAGGAGAGAAGAGCCACACGGCCCACGAACTGCTGCAGGGTCTGACAGAGCAGACCGACCGCTGGCTTGCGCCGCTGAGCCTCCAACCGGGCATGGTCGTGTGTGACAACGGCCGTAAGCTGGTGGCGGCTCTGCAGCTCGGCAGCCTCACGCACGTGCCATGCCTGGCCCATGTCTTTAATTTGGTGGTTCAGCGCTTTCTGAAAAGCTACCCCCACTTGTCATACCTGCTCGGAAAGGTGCGCCAGCTCTGCGCACATTTCCGCAAATTCCACACGCACGCTGCCACCCTGCGGACCCTGCAACATCGGTTTAATCTGCCAGTGCACCGACTGCTGTGCGACGTGCCCACACAGTGGAACTCTACGCTCCACATGTTGGCCAGACTCTATGAGCAGCGTAGAGCTATAGTGGAATACCAACTCCAACTTGCGCGGCGCAGTGGGAGTCAGCCTCCTCAATTATTTACAGAAGAGTGGGCCTGGTTGGCAGCCATCTGCCAGGTCCTTGGAAAATTTGAGGAGTCTACCCAGATGGTGAGCGGGGATGCTGCAATCATTAGCGTCACTATTCCTCTGCTATGCCTCTTGAGAAGTTCCCTGCAAAGCATAAAGGCAGACGCTTTGGAATCAGAAACGGAGGCGGGGGAAGACAGTATGTCGCTGGATAGTCAGAGCAACCTCATGTCTATATCTCAGCGCGTTGAGGAGGAGGGGGAGGAGCATGAGGAGGAGGGGGAAGAGACAGCTTGGCCCACTGCTGAGGGGACAGATGCTGCTTGCCTGTCATCCTTTCAGCGTGTATGGCCAGAGGAGGAGGAGGAGAAGGAGGGGGAGGAGCATGAGGAGGAGGGGGAAGAGACAGCTTGGCCCACTGCTGAGGGTACAGATGCAGCTTGCCTGTCATCCTTTCAGCGTGTATGGCCAGAGGAGGAGGAGGAGGAGGATCCTGAAAGTGATTTTCCGAGTGAGGACAGCCATGTGTTACGTACAGGTACTCTGGCACACATGGCTGACTTCATGTTAGGATGCCTTTCTCGTGACCCTCGCGTTGCACGCATTCTGGCCACTACGGATTACTGGGTGTACACACTGCTCGATCCACGGTATAAGGAGAGCCTTTGCACTCTCATTCCCGAAGAGGAAAGGGGTTCGAGAATGATGCTATACCACAGGGCGCTGGTGGACAAACTGATGGTAAACTTCCCATCCGACAGCGCTAGTGGCCGAAGGCGCATTTCCGCGGCCCAGGTAGCAGGGGAGGCGCAGAGATCAGGCAGCATGTACAGCGCAGGCAGGGGAACACTCTCTAAGGCCTTTGACAGCCTTATGGCTCCCCAGCAAGACTGTTTCACCGGTCCCCAGTCAAGGCTGAGTTGGCGGGAGCACTGTAAAAGGATGGTGAGGGAGTACGTAGCCGATTGCAGCACCGTCCTCGGTGACGCCTCTGCCCCCTACAACTACTGGGTGTTGAAGCTAGACACATGGCCTGAACTCGCGCTGTATGCCCTGGAGGTGCTTGCTTGTCCTGCGGCTAGCGTCTTGTCAGAGAGTGTGTTTAGTGTGGCTCGGGGAATCATCACGGATAAGTGTACCCACCTGTCAACCGACAGTGCCGACAGGCTTACACTCATCAAGATGAACAAAGCCTGGATTTCCCCAGACTTCTCTTCTCCACCAGCGGACAGCAGCGATACCTAAGCAATACGTAGGCTGCACCTGCGGATGGAAGCATCGTTCTCTATCACCATCCAAAACGGGGACCTTTTTGCTTCATCAATCTGTGTATAATATTCATCCTCCTCCTCCTGCTCCTCCTCGTGAAACCTCACGTAATCACGCCGAACGTGCAATTTTTCTTAGGCCCACAAGGCTTAGTCATATAATTTTTGTAAACAATTTTTATACGTTTCAATGCTCATTAAAGCGTTGAAACTTTCACCTCAACCAATTTTTATTTTAACTGGGCTGCCTCCAGGCCTAGTTACCAATTAAGCCACATTAACCAAAGCCATTAATGGGTTTCACCTGCCCTCTCGGTTGGGCATGGGAAAATTTTCTCAGGTACATTAGTACTGTTGGTACACCAATTTTTGTGGGCCCTCGCCTACAGTGTAATCCAATAAATTTTTAGCCCACCTGCATTACAGCTGACATAACATCAGCTGTGATGGGCACTGCAATGGGATATATTTATGTACCGCCGGTGGGTTCCAGGGAGCCACCCATGCTGTGGGTCCACAGGGAGTTGTAAATGCATCTGTTTCCACTTCTAAAGAACCCCAGTCTGACTGGGGCATGAAGTGTGGGCCGAAGCCCACCTGCATTAAACATGACATTACTACCTCAGCTGTGTTGGGCAATGCAATGGGATATATTTATGTACCACCGGTGGCTTCCTGGCACCCACCCATGCTGTGGGTCCACAGGGAGTTGTAAATGCATCTGTTTCCACTTCTAAAGAACCCCAGTCTGACTGGGGAATGCAGTGTGGGCCGAAGCCCACCTGCATTAAACATGACAATACTACCTCAGCTGTGATGGGCAATGCAATGGGATATTTTTATGTACCGCCGGTGGGTTCCAGGGAGCCACCCATGCTGTGGGTCCACAGGGAGTTGTAAATGCATCTGTTTCCACTTCTAAAGAACCCCAGTCTGACTGGGGCATGCAGTGTGGGCCGAAGCCCACCTGCATTAAACATGACATTACTACCTCAGCTGTGATGGGCAATGCAATGGGATATTGTTATGTACCGCCGGTGGCTTCCTGGCACCCACCCATGCTGTGGGTCCACAGGGAGTTGTAAATGCATCTGTTTCCACTTCTAAAGAACCCCAGTCTGACTGGGGCATGCAGTGTGGGCCGAAGCCCACCTGCATTAAGCACGACATTACATCAGCTGTGATGGGCACTGCAATGGGATATATTTATGTACCGCCGGTGGGTTCCAGGGAGCCACCCATGCTGTGGGTGCACACGGAATTCCCATTGCGGAGTTGTACCTGCCTGTGACTATATATAAAAAAACGCGGTCTGACTGGGGCATGCAGACACCTTGACAGAATGAATAGTTTGTGGCACATAGGTTCCCCATTGCTATGCCCACGTGTGCAGCTCCAGATGGAGGTGGCACAGGATTGGATTTCTCATTGCTTCTGTACAGCATTGTGGGCTATCACCCCGCCCCTTTTAAAGAGGGTCGCTGCCTAGCCGTGCCAACCCTCTGCAGTGTATGCCTGCTTTTCCTGTGGCAGACGCACTTATAAATAGACATGAGGGTGGCGTGGCATGAGTGCAGCTGAAGGCTGGGCAGGGACAGTTTGGTGTGCGCTGTGGACACTGGGTCGTTGGGGGGGGGGGGGTTTGGCAGCATGTAACCCAGGAGAAGTGGCAGCGGAGTGTCATGCAGGCAGTGATTGTGCTTTGTTGGAGGTAGTGTGGTGCTTAGCTAAGGTATGCATTGCTAATGAGGGCTTTTCAGAAGTAAAAATTGTTGGGAGGGGGGGGCCACTCTTGCCGCTATTGTGGCTTAATAGTGGGACCTGGGAACTTGAGATGCAGCCCAACATGTAGCCCCTCGCCTGCCCTATCCGTTTCTGTGTCGTTCCCATCATTTTCTTGAATTGCCCCGATTTTCACAAATGAAAACCTTAGCGAGCATCGGCGATATACAAAAATGCTCGAGTCGCCCATTGACTTCAATGGGGTTCGTTACTCGAAACGAACCCTCGAGCATCGCGAAAAATTCGTCTCGAGTAACGAGCACCCGAGCATTTTGGTGCTCGCTCATCTCTAGTTAAGAATGATGTTGAGAAGGCTGAACTTTTAACTTCCAATTTTGTATCTGATGGAACATCAGCTGATCTTCCCTGTGCTATTGGGGGGATAAAAGAATGCAGGCTATCTATAAGCAGAGAGATGGTGAGGGAACACTTAGCTAACTTAAATGAATTCAAGTCTCCGTGTCCAGATTAATTACATCCCAGGATACTAAAAGAAGCAGCAGAAGTAATTGCTGAACTACTCGTCATAATCTTTGAAAATTCCTGGAGAACAGGAGAAGTCCCCAAAAAATTGGAAAAGGACAAATGTTGTCCCTATCTTTAAAAAAGGGAAGAAGGTGGTTCTAGGAAACTGCAGGCCTGTGAGCCTGACTTCTATACCGGGAATGATCTTTGAACAAATTATTAAACAGCATGTATGCAAGTACTTGGATGAAAACAAAATAATTAACCAGAGCCAGCATGGATTTGTAACAACCAAGTCAGGCCAGTCTAATCTAATTTCATTCTATGATAGTATCACTGATTAGGTTGATGAGGAAATGCGGTGGATATAGTATATCTTGACTTTAGTAAAGCATTTGACAAAGTATCTCATACCATACTTATTGAAAAAATGACCAAATATGGGATTGACAAGGCAACTGTTAAGTGGATTCACAGCTGGCTGAGTGATCGTACTCAAAGAGGGGTCATAAATGGCTGCACATCCAAATAGAAAAACTCCCCAAGTGGGGTACCACAAGGCTCTGTCCTAGGTCCAGTGTTGGTCAACATTTTTATAAATGATCTGGAGGAGGAAGTTGATAGAAAACTGATCAAATTTGCCAATGACACAAAGCTAGGAGAGATAGCTAACACTAGGAAAGAGAGAGAGAGTATGTAAAAAGATCTAGAAAAGCTTGCACAGTGGGCAGAGACTAATAGAATGGTATTTAACCAGGAGAAATGCAAAGTCCTACATCTGGGCAAGAAAAATGAAGAAAGCACATACAGAATGGGAGGAATTGGGCTAAGCAGCAGCACATGTGAAAAAGACTTGGGTATACTAATAGATCATAGACTGAACATGAGTGAACAATGTGATGCAGCAGCCAAAAAGGGAAACACAATTCATGGATGTATTAAGAGAAGCATAGAGTCTAGATTACATGAGGTAATTATCCCCTTCTACTCTTCCTTAGTCAGACCTTATCTGGGATATTGTGTCCAGTTCTGGGCACCCCACTTTAAAAAAGACATAGACAACTGGAGCAAGTTCAGAGAAGAGTTACCAAGATGGTGAGCGGTCTGCAAATCATGTCCTATGAGGAATGGTTAAATGTTCTGGGAATGTTTAGCTTGCAAAAAAGAAGGCTGAGAGGAGACTTAATAGCTGTCTACAACTATCTAAAGGGTTGTGACCGTGCAAAGGGGTCAGCCCTATTCTCATTTGCACAAGGAAAGACTAGAAGCAATGGGATGAAACTGCAAGGGAGGAAACACAAATTGGATATTAGAAAAAAAATTCTGACAGTGAAGGTGATCAATGAGTGGAACAGGTTACCACATGAGGTTGTGAGTTCTCCTTCAATGGAAGTGTTCAAACAGAGGCAGGACAAATATCTGTCTGGGGTGATTTAGTGATCCTGCACTGAGCAGTGGGTTGGATCTGATGACCCTGGAGGTCTCTTCCAACTCTACCATTCTATGATTCTATGCAGGATGATGCCTGTTTTGTCAACTTTTAAATGTGGATCCACCATTGACCACATTATTTAAACAGTAACATTGAAATGATAATTCACGAAGCTTCATCGATAGGACTAAATAAACATTAGTTTTACCAGAGGAAGTAGAGAATAGTCATTGAGGGTTATCTGGTCATCTGAGGTCGGAGGTAGAGGAGTCCATAACATATCACTCTCCTTTCAGACTGTGGCAGGCACTGACATATTGTGCTACTATGGCCAGTGTGTCTTCCTTTTCCTCAGCAGGATTTGGAATTTCTCTTCCTTCTCTACGAAGCTGAAATTTGGGAAGAGATTAGAGTTTCCTAAAGTTGAGTATCTGGGGCATTGCAGCAGGAGTTGGGCCTCACCTTTGATGGCCTCCTGATGGCGCTCTGAGCATAGTCTGCTCTCCTTGAACTTGTAGTTTTGTCTGTATTGCTTTGATTGAATGGCCAGCCTGTGGATGCTCAGTCTGTAGCAGCTTACGATTTGGCACTCTTGGAGGTTTTGTGGAATTTTCAGATATGGGGCCAGTTTGTAGCCTCTCTATAGTCCCTGCTGTACTGGAATTTTTAAGATGTTCTTATTTCATTGCTCTAGTCACTGATGTTAATCAGAGCATTAACTGGAAGATGGCATAATATGTGATGTGTATAGATAGTAACAATATACTAGTGACATACAACATGTATAGGTTTGACAGAGGTTGGTCTGGTCATGTGCTCTGGTCCGAAATCACATATTTATTAAGAAACTAACAACGCCTCTGTTAAGGTTTTTTTACATGGGGCAATCATTGGACACATCTAAAAGGGCATATTCATGCAAACTGTTGTTCACCCAATCGATCATCAGCCCATCTAAATATGCCTATGAAATGGTATTTATCAATTGGCGCTCATTACCAGAGGCAGTTCGCCTATCTAACAGGATACTTACACAGTGTCATAGACTAAATAAGTTCTGGCTTCTGACAGTAATAAATAGTAGACCAAAAAAATGTAGCTTTTATTATTTGTAAACTAGCTTATATACCTGTCATCACCCAGCTTTTCTCTCCTATTGCACATTTTGGGAGGCTGCATTTTAAATTACTTAGCTTGGCAGTAAAAACATGTTTGGTCCATTTGTCCAATAACAACATTCAAATGCTGATTGCAGTCCTTGTGAGGATCAGATTGAAAACCATCCAGAAACAAATTGGAAAGCCTTGCTACCCTTTATGTACTGACTTTTTAAATTTAGGCATGATGCAGTTCTGGGGTCTCTTCAGCCTGTGATAAGTTAGCTCTTTCCCTGTGTTTTGTAATTCTGGCCTCATAATGTTTTAAGATCTCTGTAGCTCGTGGTGAAGCGGCTCTTTCCTATAATACTTGAAATCAGGCCTCATGTTGTTTCGTGGTTTCTGATGCCCTTGATGCACTGACTCTTTTTTTAAAATCTGCAGCTCATGCTGTTTTGCAGTCTCTGCCGCCACTGATGTCCTGGCTCTTTCCTGCTCATTCGTAAGTTGTTGGCCATCGTTAGCTCAATAGCTTGCAGTAATTTTTACTTTCTTTATTATCAGTTGAACTTGTTTGATGGGTTTCCGTTTTTTGGATGCATTCAAAGCATCTTATTTTACCATAGATTATACAATACTAGGTTATATACCCATGTTTTGCACGGTGCTATATTTTTTAACTTAAAATTGAATAATCAAGTTTTGACCCCTTTAATTTTCCTAAACAAAGGTCATGCCAAATTTCAAGTAGCATGACACTGGGAAGTTAGAGAATTAGATTTGGTACATAACATAGGGGGTCATTGACTTTTACACTTAGAATTGAATAAACAAGTTGTTTTTAATTTTTAATTATGCCAGTATTCGTCTCCTGGTGCTAAAGAACGTTCATGCAAAATTTCAATCAAATTGGACCAGAACTATGGATTTGTATACGATACAAACAAACAGATTTTGCGTTTTATATATAAGATGCCTCATTTATTGAAACTGTGTAACAAAAACTGTTGCATATAGCATCCAATCATATATGTATATAGCATTCAAATATATTGTAGCAACCCGGGGATCATTCGCTCACATCACAGGTAGACACCAATGGGTTAAACTCCAAATTGCTATTTATTTTCAACTTCTGAGCAATATCAGCTTGCTACAGCACAGCACTTTATGCAAGTAAATCAACTTAAATGTCCTCTTTCATTAGGTTCAATAAACAGTCCAACTGTGGTTCTCACCCACTCCAGGGCAGCTTCATACAGTTGTCTTCAGGATTCACTGTTTTAACTCAGGAAGGCTTCACCACAATCTTCCTGAGGCACATGCACAGTTTCTTTCAGCGTCCACGTCTCTCTCCAGACCTCTTGCTCCCAATCCAGGTCTCCCCCTGGATCTGTCTTGGGATCCCACAGCCCAAGACATCTTCTAACTCTTGCTGTAGACTTACTTTAACCTACTCAAATTTATCATAGGCGGCTGTTTTCTCTTCACACTGCTGCCTTGTAGTTTCTAATTCTCCTTGTATTTCTATTTTCTGCTCTTCCACAGAACCCAAACACACAGCACTCTTCTCCAGTCTATCTTTCAGATCCACCACCTCAGCCTGAAGTGTTGCAATCTGCTCTGATGAGTTTCTCTTAGCTTCTACATCTTCCTCTACCTGCTTGAGGAACACATTTTTCTCATCTTGCATAGTCTTCAGCTCTGCAATGAGACCAAGCCTCTGCTGCGTCTCTTCAGTAACTTCTGGGACACTTCACTCTGAGCTTCCTACTCCACCTGTAGCATGCTCAGCTGCTCAGACAACGCTGTCTGCACACTGTCACCTTCAGTTACTTTTATTTGTAGCTCTTGAAGCTGCATCTCTACTGTATTTCTCTTGCAGTCAGACTCTTGCTTAGCTTGCAAAAGAACCTTCAGCTTATGGATAAGCTCAGTACACTTGACTTCCACAGACTGTTTGACCTCTTCCAAGGTTTCATTCATCTTTTCTGCTTGCTCTAACCATTTGGACAGTTCGCTCTTAGCTAGCGCATGAGTCTGCTTAAGGTTCTGGATCTGAGCTTCATATAGTTCTATTTCTTCATCCCTGCTTATCTGTAGCTGGGTCAGCACCTGCTCCTGACGAGCTTCTTGGGCTTTCTTAAAGTCCAGTATGCTTCTGAATACCTCCGCTTGCTTCTCTGCTTTGCTGCAAGCAGCTTTCTCCATTTCCAGCTTTTCTTTGAGCTGATTTATCTGAACTTCCCATTCAGAATTTCTCTTTGCTGACTGTGTCTTCAACTTTTTAAAGCCTTGTTCACACCTATGGGTTTTTTTCCCCCATAACGCCCTGTGATCAGCTTCAGTTTCTCTTACGAGGTGCTCATTCTCCTTAAAAAGTCTCCCTTTGGCTTGGAGGTGCTATTTTCTCTTTAGCTCTGACTGACTCTGTCAGTGCAGCCAACTGCTTCATTAGGAGTTGCCTTTCGCTCCAGCTGCACTTGCATAGCCTCTACATGGGCTTTCTGCTGCTAAGCCATGGTCTCCTGTTGCTGCACCTTCTCCTGTATTAATTGCCTCAGCAATTCCTCCATACTTCTAGAGGCTGTCTGCATTTTCACCTGCGTTTTTGAGCTCCCACAGCCCAGGTCCCTCTCATTGGACCTGTCTGGTTCACAACCCAGGTCCCTCTCACTGGACCTGTCTAGCTTGCAGCCCACTTCACCTCTAACTGCAGCTGGAACAAACACCTTTATCCTCCTTACTGACCACACCTGTGGGTGTTTTCCCCTTGTCTCAGGCACCAGACTGACTGTCAGTTGCCCCCTAAAGGCCACTCTCTGCAGTGCACCCCTGCAATATATACTGACTTATTTTGCTTTTCATATTTCGGTAGCTGCACAGAAATGGAATCTGATGTTACTAATTAAAAAACAATAGATATAAATCCACAGGAGATTGTATCTCCATAGACACATACTACCCAGGAGCTCAGGGGATGGTGGAGGATCTCTCTTTGGACTTATTAGCTATCGGAGCTTCTAGAATTGAAGCTATAAAGCTCTTATTTGGGAATGTCCTAACTGCTTGATATGCTGTTCTGCACTATCTGCTTACTTTCTGGCTGCACTCTTTTATACCGCAATGTTTTCGGGTAATACATCTGGTCTAAGAAGATAAGATCAGAGGTGAATGTAACATTATACGTTATGTTACGCTAACACAGAGACCGCACCTATGGAGACCATACACAACCTGGAATATGCTGAAGTAAGTACTCATGTTACTAGGCAGGTGTAGCATTGCTGAGGTGGTCACACAGCCATTGTTTGGCTTTTCTATTTCTTACCAAAGTCGCAAGGAAAAGCCACGGATACAAAATGAGTTGCAGATAAATGTCTGGAAGTGTCCTTCAATTATGGTAAATACCATGGTTATTCAATATGAAGGAGCAGATTTGGGGATTGAATTACCAACTGTACACAACAAGCAACAGTCATGTGGTGTGGCAGAAAATAGAATTTACTAGTATGTCATAAAAATGTTGAACCTTCGTCTTTTCAGTGGTGTGCAGATTCTGTACCTGTCTTTTGTAGTTTGTTTGTAATTACATCCCCATATTTGCTCTTTTTTAATAACCCTGCATTATTATTTCTTATGTACAGTAAGGGCGCCCACCCACTGGCGTTTGCGATTTTCGTGCGTGAAAAACGCAGTGTTTTCTGCGGCTTTTTCGCGGCATTTTCGCGCCTTTTCCGTTAATTTCCATTGACATTCATGGGTGCATTAAGAGAAAAATAAGGACACATATGCAACTGACAGTTCCTATGTTAAAAATTGCAACGGACCGAAAAAAAAAACGCCAGTGGACAGGAGTACATTCAATACTAATTGCCCTTGAGAAAAAACGCAAAACGCAAAGGAAAAAAAATCGCCAGTGGGTGGGCGCCCTTAGATGGAGAAAAAGTCTCCAAGATGGAAAGCTGGAAGAAGAGCTGGAGTCCTTTTTCCATTCCTGATTTTAAATATTAACCGCTTAAGGACCACTTATTATAAACATTATGGACTGTGCATTTCTTTAAATTATTGTCACATTCCAACAGCCATAATGGATTTTTTTATTTGGTTGCTGTCACTGTATGAGGGCTTGTTTCTTAACTCATTTCTTGTATTCTTAATGCCACGATCAGGGGGTACATATATTTATTGTTAAAATTTTACTATTGAGGAGGAAAAAAGCAATTTCCCTATTATTCTTCATGGTGTTTACTGTGTGGTAAAAATAACGTTATTCTATGCGGTTTGTACAAATAAAGAAATTCTAAATCTACAAATGTAACAAAGTTTAAAGAAACGGTGGCACTAAAATGTTTCTTACTTTTTCAATATCTTTTCAATGATTTTTGTTGTGTTAAGATAAATTATTGCAACAAGTTAACAACGTTGGTTAAAGTGTGCTACATATGTATGCAGTTCTATTCTATATTAGTGCCTTCACATAATAAAATTACTTTTTATGGAAATTCTAATAATTTCTATGTATTTCAAAAAGAAATATTTTTCTGTTGATGGCAAATCGGGGCTTGTTCTTTGTAGGATAATGTTTGTGCTTTATTTGCACCATTTTGTAAATATATTTTCCTGATCGACCTTTATTAATTTTTATTGAAGAGCCAGAATGGGGGGGGGGGGGGGGGAGGGGGGGAAGCAAAATCTGCTGATTTCTCAGGGCCTTTTTTATGTTATGAGCTGTGTTATTTTTTACATTATTACATTATTCAACAATTCTGGTGGTAATATATTTAGAAAATAAATATATAATTGATTGTTTAATTATCAACTAATTTATAATACAATATAAAGTATTTTTTATGAATTTTTTAAACTGAACTGTATTGTACAGTTTTTGCCTTTTTCAGTGATTTGAGTTAGGCTCTGGGAATGCAAACTAAAAATTTAGCTGTTGGGTGCTATGGAAACTTAGCAAATCATTAAAATTTTTAATTCAAACACTTGAATCCTAACTTTAGTTTATTGTGGAACCTATGAAGTCATGCCAAATCCATCATACAACATATCTAAGCGACAACTAACTGAGCTGCAATGGACTCAGTTAGGTTTCAATAATTTTTTGTGTTTTGTTTTGATGGAAAGAATAATGCAGCAATGGCAAAACTCCTAATGGAAGCTTATAAAGCTGATATGAGCATGCAGCATAATTCACATGAGCCAAAATCATTACAGAAATTTCTATATCCAAACATGTGCTTCAGATATCTGAATATCGTTATTCTGCAACATGTTCCTGAAAGTACTATTCAAATGTTTGGATCAAATGAAGAAACTTTAAACACCAAATCTTCCACATGTGATTCTACAGTAGCCGAAGAAGTCTGATTCTTCATAACTGGGCTTTGAGTTTTATACATAGAGCTTCTTAAATCAGAAGAGGTGCAAGAAAAAAATTTTGAGAACATTTTTATATTCATATTGCTTTGCTGGACTCGCCATATTGATACAAATTCTGTGTAAACTGTTTGGTTTTGGGTTGGATCCTTTTGTTTTGTAACCGAAGCAGATAGAGAGTGTAGTCAGGGGAAGTCAGGGGAAGCCAGGAGTGGTATCGGTTGCAGTACAAGGGAGTAAGCCGGTAGCTTTGTCAGAGGGAAGCCAGGAGTTGGTAATAGGTGGTAGCAGTTTGCAGGCATGGAGAATCAGATAGATAGAGCAGCTAGACTGCCGCTTGGAACACATCAGCTCCTGGGTTCGAGCCCTGATGGTATTCCCTCCTTAGGATAGCCTCCCTGCATTGCAGGGTCTGGTTTTCCCAGATACCTCTTGTGGAACTCCCCCATGAGCCTTAGAGCATTTCATTTTGGTCTGGCTCCCGAGAGTTTTCTTCTGGCCCATCAGCAGAAGCCAGGAGTCGGTAACAGGTATATTGGTTGCAGTACAAGGGAGCAAGCAGGTTGCATTGTCAGAAGGAAGCCAGGACTCAGTAACAGTTGGTAGCGGTTCGCAGGTACGGAGATTCAGATAGATAGAGGAGCTCGTCTTTTGTCAGGGAGTACAAGTTTGCTCAATGAGGAGCAGGACGGGAGCCAAGACAGGAATCCAGGCCAGGAGTACATGGCTAAGTCCAGGAACATGGCTAAGTCCAGCAGGGGAGATATCCAGATGGCAGGATAGCTTAGCAGTTGGAGCTGTCGCTTGGAACATTTGAGCTCCTGGTTTGGGGCCTGACATCCTAGAATAATTTAAAAAAAAATATGAAAGCTGGAAAAACCTCTTATGAAATTGAAGGAGTACTGTAGGGTGATGCATTATGGCCTCATGGAATACTGTGGTTATCATATTATCAAAAGTATTTGTAAGTCATAGTATGCCCCATGAGGCGTGACTTGCAAAATTATTTGTTTTACATTTTGTATTTATTTTTTCTTCAGGCAAAACTTACAAATAATGTCACCTCAATTATTCTTCTGGGATTATCAAATCTCCAAAACTACAAAATCCCATTCTTCTTACTACTGGTGCTTGTATATTGTGGGACTATTTCAGGAAACCTCCTCATCATCACCCTATATCTACTGAGTAAAACTCTTAAGTGCCCCATGTACTTTTTCATTACTCAGTTGTCGATCTTTGACATCCTGCTGACTACAGATATTGTGCCCATTCTTCTTCAAACTATTCTTTATGGAGAAAGTATGATGACTCTCATTGGCTGCATTATTCAGTTTTCTATCTTTGTCATATCAGACTGCTCTGAATGTCTTCTACTCTCAGTGATGTCTTATGACCGTTATGTGGCCGTCTGTAACCCCCTTCGTTATCATTCTATCATGAATCATAGGTTTTGTGTGACATCTGCAAATATCATTTGGTTGGTTGGTTTTCTGGTGATGTTGATGTATGTAATTACTATCTATAATTTGCATTTCTGTGGACCGCACATTATTGACCATTTTTACTGTGATTTTAAACCCATAATGCAGCTCTCCTGCTCTGACACAACCATCATTTATATTGAGATTTTTATCATTGGAATTTTAAATGGATTTTGCCCTTTTATTATAATTGTGACGTCCTATGTGTACATTGTCACCACCGTCCTAAAGATTTCATCCACTACTGGAAGACATAAAGCCTTCTCCACATGTAGCTCCCACCTCATTGTGGTTTCCTTACTTTATGGGACATTACTCATTGTTTATTTATTTCCAATAAGAGAAAAGTCACTGACCTTGAGTAAGGTTTTGTCTCTAAGTTACACTGTGCTGACCCCATTGCTTAATCCCATTATATACACTCTTAGGAACAAAGACTTTAAAGAAGCTCTTCATAAGATTACATTTCCTCTAATTTAGGACTCTAATTCCCGAATCCAGCGAGAATCTGAATGATTATTATCGTTCAGTGTGGATGCATGCACAGCCTGAATGGCGAACAATAATTGTTTATTTTATTTTCTGTTGTTCAGTTTAAACATGCATATGGGTGCATTCACATGAGCGTGTTTTTGTGCATACTTAGGCCTTAGTCACACGGGCGTAAATACGCGCGTATATACACGCGTATATACTCGCGTATATACGCGCGTAAAAAAAACGCGTGACCATGTCCATTGCCACCAATATGTTCTATCTTTTGTAGGTGCGTTTTTACGCGCGTATATTCGCGCGTAAAAACGCCCGTGGGTTTTAATGCGCGTATATATGCGCGTATTTACGCCCGTGTGACTAAGGCCTGAGGTGTATACATACATCCGCAACTAGGTACGAGCAAAAACATGCGTGAACACAGCTGCGTGCTTGTTGTCAATGGAGCCGCTGCTGCTGCCGGCGGCTCTACTGAAAACAATGGTCTGCCGGCACTCCTGCATTCTTTTTCAGGAAAAAAGAAAGATTTTAGTGCAAAAGAAAAAAAGAAAGAAAAACTTACCTTTCCACCACTGCCATGACCCCCCGCGGGCATGAAGAACACATCTGCCACATGCAGCAGATGTTTCCTTCACCCCCGCTAGTTAAAAGAATTCCCTGCTGCTACATTTGCAGTGACTTCTGGCACTGTACCCGGCTCTGTAGTTCTGAGCTATCAGCAACCGGGGATTTAAAATCCCCACCTGCTGGTAGCTCTGATTGTGATTGGCTGAGCATTTCAGCTAAACAGAATCAGAGTTACCAGCAGACGGGGATTTTAAATTTCCGGCTTCTGATGGCTCAAAACAGCAGTGCAGAGCCAGAGACAGCGACAGAAGTCGCCGCTGAGCCCCGGCAGCCGTCAATGGCTTTTCAGGGAAGGGCTTCATAAGCCCTGTAATAACTGTAATAAACCAAACTGCTGGTGAAGTATTTGTCCTATCTCGAGCGAACCATGCAGCCAGACATTGATACTGTCTTCTACCAGTTACATTTTTGGTTATTGCAGGTTGCACCCTTGTATGTTTTTGTGTCGTCCGTTTTGTAGCCCAAAATTTTATACCATACTATTTATAGATTCTATATCAATAAAAGTTGCTTTTAGAAGTTGTACTTTCTGTGAAGTGCTTTCTATTAATTTTCAGACTTCTCTGCCCCAGTGACTTTCGATCATGACCTGGCATCTGAGAAATATTCCAGCAAAAACAAATTTACAAAGTAAGAGTCACTTTAGAGTGGTCAACTGTTCTGTGGCTCTGTGAATGTGAAATGGAATCCAAAATTTATTCCAGCAAAATCTGCTCTCCAAAAAATACTCTGTTCCTTCTGAACCATCCATGTGCCCAAAGAACAATTTACTACCACATGTGGGGAATTCCATATCAGGAGAAATTGGGTAACACATTGTGGGGTGATTTATCTCCTCTTGTTCCATGCTAAAGTGAACAATTTGAGGCCAAACCAACTTTTTTTTAGAAAGAAGTCCCTCAGGTCCTAGGTCTCACACACACAGTAAAATCAGTCACAAGTACAGAAAAAAATGATAATCCATTTTTAAATATAGCTTCCACAGACCAAGCCATGTCAGAAAACTTTATAAGAGAAATAGTGGTAGCGCTAAGGGGCTCTCTGCAAAAAGACCTGACAGTAATGCACATCACTTTCAACTCCACTATAAACCAGATGGGAGCAAGAGTGGACCACAAAGAGAATAAAATGTGTGAATTTACAAACTTTCATAATGAGTTGATCGATGCTCACTATAAGGGCGCCCACCCACTGGCGTTTTTCCCGCGTTTTCCGCGGCTTTTCCATTAATTTCCATTGACTTTCAGGGGTGCATTAGGAGAAAAATAAGGACACATATGCAACTGACAGTTCCTATGTTAAAAAACGCAACGCAAAAAAAACCGCCAGTGGACAGGAGTACATTCAATTCTAATTGCTCTTGAGAAAAAACGCAAAACGCAAAGAAAAAAAAATCGCCAGTGGGTGGGCGCCCTATGGTGGCGGAAGAGTTAGAATTAATTAAAACTAGAATTGATTTAGAGGATAGGAATAGATGCCATAACGTCAAGATAAGAGGAATCACAGAATCTGTCCCACTAGCTGATATGGCAGGTTATATGAAGCAGTTAATTAAAACGTTTCTACCTGCAGCCAATCAGGAGGACCTGATAATTGATAGAGCGCACAGGCTACCATGACCTAGAATGCTTCCAGAAAACCTCCCGAGAGAAACAATTATTCGCATTCCCTTTTTCCACACTAAGGAAGCCTTGATAAAAAAAAAGCCTGGAAATCCTCTAAACTACCAATGCCATACGAAAAATATGCAGCACTTCTCAGATCTGTCACAAGCGACTATGCAAGCTAGGAAAACGTTTTACCCTATAACTTTTGTGTTAAGGGAAAACAAGATCCTATACAAATGGGAATTCCCGACCAGGTTGATCATATTCAAAGAGGGTACCACCTCTATCTTAATGAACCCAGAATTTTCCCATGTGCATAACCCAGGAATGGTTGAGTTGATCCAAGCCAAGATCGTAACAATCAGCCTGAGATCCTGTCAGTCAGTGATCCTCCTTTGGACCTGCAGTTCCCGTGTTTGTGAATTTAGAGGCCCCCATCCTTTCTGGCTGGATTCTTACCCCCAATTAGTGTTCCTCCCCACAGGGGGCCACAATATAACCCCATTAAGAAGGAACACACAACAGGGTCTTATGATAAACTTCCCCTTGCCCGGTTTTTCTTCTGCTTCCCCTCTTTGGTACTCCACTAGTTGAGAGAGGCTCTACCATGATGGAAAACCTATCCGTGGAAAATACAAGCCCCACATACTAAACATCAACCTATGGGATGTCCTGGAAAGCTACTCAAGCACATCAATATGCTCCTTACCCATGAGTATTAATCTCTTATTCATCAATGCAAAGGGGCTAGATTCCCCCCATAAAAGAACTGCTTTATAGAAGAATGCGTTATTACTCAAGGCATATGTACTTTATGTGCAAGAGACACATTTTGTAAAATAGAAATGCCCAAAATTCTCCCACCCAAGCTTTCTACAATCTTCCTAGGCCACGCCGAGAAGTAGATGGCAGTTAAAGACACAGTGAGCTTCCATCTTGTTGATTCCAAGGTAGATCTCTGTTGACAATAAAACATTTATATGTACCAAACTCCACACAGTTCGGTTTTCTCAACAAAATTAGAAGAACAAAAAAGATTCAAAAAGGAAGCTTGATTATGTGCAGTGACTTTAACATTATCAATGGCAGAGAAATTGATTCAAACAGCTCAAGCACGCTGTCTCGGTGGGTGATAAAGGAGGAACTTTATGATACCTTCAGATGTCTAAATGCAAATTCTAGGAAATATGCAATCTATTCTACTACACATAGATCATTCTACAGAATAGATATGTTTCTGGTGGACTTTTTCATGCTACGTCCGCTCAAGGCAGCCTCAATAGGTACAGCATATTGGTCAAATCATGCACCTATTTTCCTGTCCCTGATGCTATCCCCCGACATTTGTTCTCCCTCAAGTTGGTGTAACAACACATATTTACTGAAAAACACGTTATATCAGAGTAAAATACAGGAATCTCTAAAGGAATTCTTTAAAAATAATGAATCCCCAGAAAGAGCCCCCTTTATACTGTGAAATGCCCATAAGGCAGTAATAAGAGGAGTATAATCCAAGAAAACACAGAGAATATTAATATGGTCATAAACAAAAAACAGACAGATACAAATAATAGCAATAAAAATAATATTAAACTATATAGTCCCGTCACAACTACCCCAACTAACACAATCATTTAAAGATGGAGAATTAGTAGAAACATTTTTTAAAACCTCCCTACAATAAATTCACCACCAGACTTTGAGACAATTAATAAACAACTCGAGAGAGATAGAGAATAGAGATGAGCGAACGTGCTCGGCCCCGCCCCTTTTTCGCCCGAATACCGCGATTTTCGAGTACTTCCGTACTCGGGCGAAAAAATTCGGGGGTCACCGTGGCGGCGCGGGGGGTTGCAGCGGGGAGTGGGGGGGAGAGGGAGAGAGAGAGGGCTCCCCCCTGTTCCCCGCTGCTACCCCCCACGCCGCCACGCCTCTCCCCGCCCCCCGGCGCACCCGAGTACTTTTCACCCGAGTAGTGAAGTACTCGAAAATCGCGGTATTCGGGCTAAAAAGGGGCGGGGCCGAGCACGTTCGCTCATCTCTAATAGAGAACAGATATAATAAATAAAGGCATCAAAGACTAATGACAATGAGAAGAAAGACGAACATAAAGAAAAAGAGAAATGTAAAATATCAAATAAAGAAGAACTACCTAATAACAAAGAAGTGAAGATGAAAGAAAAATCAAAGAAAACAGAATATTTTTTAGGGGCACGCCCAAATGTTTTTTCCCCAAAAGAACCGCCAGCAAACACAATCCCATTAAAGAAAAAAAGCATAAACAAAGCAACTTTTACTCCACCAATCACCAGATCAAAAATACATCAATTTTTTCAAACTCCATCACCAAAACTTTTAATACAAAAGAAAAAAACAGGCGAAAAAGAGGCAAAAGCTGAGGAAAAAAGAACAACACCAGCAATAAAGAAAAAAACTCATATGAAGATCTAAATGAAGAAATTAATAATACTGAAGCAATAGAAAAAGGAATTTTTTATATTTCAAAGAAAAAACTGACAGGGGGGGAGGTGCAATTATTATGTAGAGGGTTATCGTTTAGCCCATCAATTCATTCATCACAGTTTGACTTGTTTATTGACCTAAATGAATTTATAAAAAAGTTAACAAGAAATAGATTCTTTTTAATGAATGACAAATCTATAACTAACAATGAAATAGAATTTAATATAGATATGCCCATAATCACGGAGCTCAAAAATAAAAGCTATTTTTTTCCTACTGAAGCAAAAGGATTATTTTATAGTAATGTATCACGAGAATTTAAAAATCTACACAAAAATAATAAACAATATAAAGACAATTTATCAAAAAAAGAAAGAGAGATACAAAAAAACTAAAGACTTGGTAATAAAAAGAGCCGATAAAGGGGGGGGGGGGATTGTCATCATGGACAAAGACAGGTATATACAAATAGGAAACGATTTAGTCAATGATAAAAATAATTATTTAAAAACCACAAATGATCCGACAATTGAAATCCATAAAGAATTAAAAACAATGGTTACCGAAGCAGAAACAAAAAACACTATCAGCAGAACAGAAGCAAAATATATAAACATAGAACCAGAAATCCCATTTTTATACCATATACCAAAAATCCATAAAAATATTCAGGATCCTCCCAGTAGGCCCATAATATCAGGAATAAATTTGGTAACTAGCCGCTTAGCGGAATATATAGATAAAATATTACAAAAATACGTTACTAGCCTCCCTACTTACATAAAAGACTCAAGCCAAATAATAGAAACTTTACAGAATATTAAAAAAAAAAAAATACACGTGGTGTTCACTTGATGTAGAATCTTTATACACAAGTATACCACATGAATTAGGGATAAAAGCGATTGAGTGGTTCCTAGATAGTGATCCACTCATACCACAGTCACAAAAAAAGCATTTACTAAAATTCATAAATTTTGCACTAAAAAATAATAATTTTTTTTTAATTTTTTTTATTTTCAGATAACTGGAACAGCGATGGGGAGCAAATTTGCACCGACATTCGCAAATTTATACATGGGACAATTTAAGGCTGAAAAATTCAAAAATAACAATTTAGTGTATCATGGTCGTTACATAGAAGATATTCTATCTGGAAGGGTTCAAGATTGGAATTAGAAAAATTTATTACTAACATCAATAAAAACGATAAAAACTTAAAATTCACGTCCACAATCGATAATCAAGAAATTATCTTCTTAGATTTAGTCTTATACATCAAAAATAATGTCATAAATACAAAAACTCATTTCAAAAAGGTAAATAAAAACAGTTATTTACAATATAATAGCTGCCATCATAAAAAAATGGAAAAACAATAGAGATGAGCAAGCGTACTCGGCCACGCCTCTTTTTCACCCGAGTACTGCCATTTTTGAGTACTTCCATACTCGGGCGAAAAGATTCGGGGGGCGTCGTGGGTGAGTGGGCGGTTGCAGCGGGGAGTGGGGGGAAGAGGGACAGAGAGAGGGCTCCCCCCTGTTCCCCGCTGCTACCCCCCGCACCGCCACGCCTCCCCCCGGCGCCCCCCGAATCTTTTCACCCGAGTACGGAAGTACTCGAAAATCGTGGTGCTCGATCGAGTAATTACTCGAAACGAGTACTTTCGCTCATCTCTAAAAAAACAACATACCATATAGCCAATTGCGATGAGTATATAGAAATTGCAGTGAAAAATATGTTTGAAAGTCAAGCTAAAACCATAATTTCTCATTTTGAAAATAAAAACTACCCAAAACAACTACTAAAAAGATGCCTATAAAAAAAACCTAAAAAGTGAAAAATTAATCAAAAAAACAGATAAAAATAAATACTTACGGCAATAATGCATTCCTAACAAAATTCAGCACAGATCATAATAACATAAAAAGAATTATACAAAAAAACTGGCCAATCTTAAAAAAGGATCCCTATCTTGGAAAAACATTAGAAAAAAATCCTAGAATTATTTTCAGAAAAAAACAGAACGATTGGTATCAGTTTAGCCCCATCAAATCCACTAAATAAAAAAGAAAAAATTAATCCATTTAAAGAGAAAAACAAAACAACTATGGGAGGTTACAAATGTAACAGCACTAAATGTAAATGTTGCACACACATGAGTCATAAACAAAACTATGTACAAAAAGGTGAGGAAAAATAGAAATAAAAGAAAAAAATCACATGTAAAAGTAAAAATGTTATCTATTTATTAGAATGCCCTTGCAGCTTGAGATGCGTCGGGAGAACAACCAATAGCCAGAACATTGGGATCAACCAACACCGGTACAATATAAAAAGAGGGTATGAAAAACATAGCATATTAAAACATTTCAAAGAAAAACATAATAAAAATAGCCAAAAATTAAAACTAATTCCTTTAGAAACCATAAAACAAAACTCAATAATGAAACTCAGACGAAAAGAGATGTATTGGATTTATCGTTTAAATACTTTAATGCCAGAAGGATTAAATGAAATACTGGAGAAATTTTAATAAAAAAATTAAAATAACTACATATAAAAAAAATATACACATTTATTAACAATTTATTGAATATATAAGTTTTATAATAAAAAATTTTTTATAGAACAAAATTAAAATGAATAAATAGCAATCAATGAAATAGATTTTTATATCTGCAAAATAACATTTTATAAAACTAGATGAGGATTATAATCCCAGATGGATGTACAAATAGAGGAAACAATAAAAACTAGAACAATAAAGTTTAATGAAAAAAACTATGGAACGCAATGCATTCCAAGAGAGCTCCGTGGACTGACAGGTGATGTACAAATCACCTTTTGAGAAAAAAAACACGCCCCTAGGTGATCAGGTAGTGCGTCCCACATTTGTGATACTCTACACTATATAAGCCAGTATACATTGTAATGTCTGTATAAACATGAAAAAGACACATGTTGTGTCGAAACGCGTTGTTTTAAAAATAAAAAAAAGATTGGTTTTCTGCTACGGCGCCAGATAGTTTTTACTTTTACTTGCTATTGTTTAGCTGGACCGTGCCTGCAAACACGGTCTAAGGAAATCCCCAGACGCCGCTCCAAAACGAAGGAGTCATGGAGAAGCAAGAAACCTGCTGAAGGCAAGCGTGGACAACAGGTGCAGAGGGGTGAACTCCTTCATTACCGGATTAACTCTTCTAGCACCGGGTAGGTCCACTTCCAATTTAGCTATAAAGCATTTTCTTTTAAATTGCAAGAGAGGCGCATTGTAAATCATACTTTCTATAATCCAAGAAAGCGACATACACAAAAAAGAAAAATGCTAAATACTAGACTCTATTCTATCCCAGATAAAAGACCTGGAAGGGAATCTTCAAAAAAATCCAACCACAAAATACACAATGATCTAATGTGAGAGCGCCATAAACTAAGAGACTTACTTTTAGAAGAACAGGGCAAACTGTTTAAAATCCATGAGAGCAATTTACTACACACAACAAGTGTAGCAAAATTATGGCAAATAGGGTTAAACAAAGAAGAGTTAGATCAAGGATATCTTTTTTGAAGAAAGCAGAATCCTCACATAAAATAAGCAATCCCTGAGACATAGCAGAAAGTTCTGTGAAAAACTATATAACCTTAGAGAGGATGTCTGAACTCCCCAGCCTACGGTTGAGGGAATCGAGGCGTTTTTATCCACCATCCATTTACTGAGGCTCGGCCGAGAACAATAGGAATCCGTAAATTCACTCATTACAAGAAGTTCCTAAATATACACATACGGTACCTTTAAAAAGGATAAAGCCCTGGGACTGGACGGGTTTTCCAGTGAGTACTATCAAAATATTCCACTCCCTTCTAGGGCCACTTATGGTCAGAGCATTTAATGTGGCCATATTACAAGGCTCACTCCCATGGAAATGCTCCAGGCCTTAATAAAAGTGATTCCCAGTGATTACTGTCCCAGTAAATTATAAGCCAAACTAAAATGTATGCAAAAATTCTGGCCTGCTGAATACTCAAGATCATCCCAAAATTCATTCACAAGGATCAGGCAGGCTTTGTTTAATCTAATCACTTATGCTGGGGACCTTTGTGCACCTTCTCTGCTCCTGACATTGGATAAAGAGAAGGCATTCAAGAGGATCCACTGGTGATATGCTTTTGAAGTCTTGCACAGATTTGGCTTTAGAGGCAACATACTTAAAGTAATTCAAGCCCTCTACTCCACCTTCTGCTAAGGTACTGATAAATGGAACATGTCTAGCCCTTTGTGCATCCCTTTTGACCTACCCAATGACACCAGCCAATACTATTTATATTACCCATGGAACCCTTTGCGGAAAGCATACACACAAACATAAACATGTCAGGAAACCCATTACCTCTCGGAAAATACAGATTGGGATTATTTGCATACAATGGGGTTCTCTTGATGACACACAAAATAATCTCATCCCACACCAGCCTACTAGAAAAACACTGCAAGGTAGCTGGTATTACTCCCCGAGCAGACTGGTCAAGAACTTTCCAGACACAATATAATTCTTTTTCTTATTTTGCCATTTTCCACAGTAACTAAGGCATTTATAAGAGCAGCATCTGTAGGAGCCCTAGGTGCAAGTGAAAACATCTCCCTATGATGACATTAGTCTTTGGAAGAGCTGAGTTGGGTCTGCTATCTGTAGCTGGATTTTGCATAGGATGTCAGTTTCTAAAGTTATACGCTGTGTAGAGATGAGCGAGCACCAAAATGCTCGTTACTCGAGATGAACTTTTCGCGATGCTCGAGGGTTTGTTTCGAGTAACGAACTCCATTGAAGTCAATGGGCGACCCGAGCATTTTTGTATATCGCCGATGCTCGCTAAGGTTTTCATTTGTGAAAATCTGGGCAATTCAAGAAAATGATGGGAACGACACAGAAACGGATAGGGCAGGCGAGGGGCTACATGTTGGGCTGCATCTCAAGTTCCCAGGTCGCACTATTAAGCCACAATAGCGGCAACAGTGCCCCCCCCCCTCCCAACAATTTTTACTTTAGAAAAGCCCTCATTAGCAATGCTTACCTTAGCTAAGAACCACACTACCTCCAACAAAGCACAATCACTGCCTGCATGACACTCCACTGCCACTTCTCCTGGGTTACATGCTGCCCAACCCCCCCCCCCCCCCCCCCGCACGACCCAGTGTCCACAGCGCACACCAAAGTGTCCCTGCACAGCCTTCAGCTGCACTCATGCCACACGCTGGCCTCATAGCCACACCACCCTCATGTCTATTTATAAGTACGTCTGCCATGAGGAGGAACCGCAGGCACACACTGCAGAGGGTTGGCACGGCCAGGCAGTGACCCTCTTTAAAAAGAGGGGGGCGATAGCCAAAAATGATGTACAGAAGCAATGAGAAATCCAATCCTGTGCCACCTCCATCAGGAGCTGTACACGTGGGCATAGCAATGGGGAACCCATGTGCCACACACTATTCATTCTGTCAAGGTGTCTGCATGCCCCAGTCAGACCGGGTTTTTTATAAATAGTCACAGGCAGGTACAAATCCCTAATTTGAAGTCCCTGTGGACCCACAGCATGGGTGGCTCCCTGGAACCCATTGGCTGTACATAAATGTATCCCATTGCAGTGCCCTGGACAGCAGAGCTAACGTCAGATTAAATGCAGGTGGGCTTCAGCCCACACTGCATGCCTCAGTCACACTGTTTTTTTTTATAAGTAGACACAGGCAGGTACAACTCCCTATTGTGAAGTCCCTGTAGACCCACAGCATGGGTGGGTCCCAGGAAGCCACCGGCGGTACATAAATATAACCCATTGCATTGCCCATCACAGCTGAGGTAACGTCAGGGGCTCTCTTGTTGTGTCGGTAAAGGTGAAATTCTTGGACTGCCACCAGACGGACCAATGCAAAGGTATTTGCCAAGAATGTTTTCATTGTTGGAGGAGGAGGGGGATGTTTTTGAGGCACTACGTGTCCTCTCCATGTGTCCGTGGTTATATGCACCTTAACAGTAACCGCGTTGGTGGGAAATGGCCTCGCCACCATCATGTCTTTGGGAAGCCTCTGTTTCCATACCCCAGTGACATAGCATTAGCAGCGGTATAGGTAGAGCCCAGAATTAGTAACATTTCAGCGGTAGCATTAGGGACAGGCCCCAGTAACATATCACTAGCAGCATTATAGGGGGAGCACAGTATTAGTTCCATTTCAGTAGTAGTAGCAGTCCAGACAGGGCACAGTAACATTCCCGTTGCAGCAGTTTAGGGAGATAACAGTCTCTTTCACATTTCAGTAGTTGCAGTATAGACAAGGCACCAAGTACATTTATGTTTATGTAGCAAAAGTGTAGGCCAACCCCACACACCTTGCTGTACCATGAGTGCAGGTGAAGCCCATAAAAATTACTAGGATTACACTGTAGACGAGGGACCAAAAAAAAATTGGTGTACCAACAGTACAAGTGTACCTCAGAAAAATTGCCCATGCCCAACCAATAGGGCGGGTGAAACCCATTAATCGCTTTGGTTTATGTGGCTTAATTTGTAACTAGGCCTGGAGGCAGCCCAGTTAAAATAAAAACTGGTTCAGGTGCAAGTTTCAACGCTTTAATGAGAATTGAAACGTATAAACATTGTTTACTAAAGTAATATGACTGAGCCTTGTGGGCCTAAGAAAAATTGCCCGTTCGGCGTGATTACATGAGGTTTCAGGAGGAGGAGCAGGAGGAGGAGGATGAATATAATACACAGATTGATGAAGCTAAAAGGTCCCCATTTTTGATGGTGATAAAGAACAATGCTTCCATCCGCAGGTGCAGCCTACGTATAGTTTAGGTATCGCTGCTGTCCGCTGGTGGAGAACAGAAGTCTGGGGAAATCCAGGCTTTGTTCATCTTGATGAGTGTAAGCCTGTCGGCACTGTCGGTTGACTGGCGGGTACGCTTATCCGTGATGATTCCCCCAGCCGCACTAAACACCCTCTCTGACAAGACGCTAGCCGCAGGACAAGCAAGCACCTCCAGGGCATACAGCGCGAGTTCAGGCCACGTGTCCAGCTTCGACACCCAGTAGTTGTAGGGGGCAGAGGCGTCACGGAGGACAGTCGTGCGATCGGCTACGTACTCCCTCACCATCCTTTTACAGTGCTCCCGCTGACTCAGCCTTGACTGGGGAGCGGTGACACAGTCTTGCTGGGGAGCCATAAAGCTGGCAAAGGCCTTGGAGAGTGTTCCCCTGCCTGCGCTGTACATGCTGCCTGATCTCCGCGCCTCCCCTGCTACCTGGCCCTCGGAACTGCGCCTTCTGCCACTAGCGCTCTCGGATGGGAAGTTTACCATCAGTTTGTCTGCCAGGGTCCTGTGGTATAGCATCACTCTCGAACCCCTTTCCTCTTCGGGTATGAGAGTGGAAAGGTTCTCCTTATACCGTGGGTCGAGCAGTGTGTACACCCAGTAATCCGTAGTGGCCAGAATGCGTGTAACGCGAGGGTCACGAGAAAGGCATCCTAACATGAAGTCCGCCATGTGTGCCAGGGTACCTGTACGCAACACATGGCTGTCCTCACTAGGAAGATCACTTTCAGGATCCTCCTCCTCCTCCTCAGGCCATACACGCTGAAAGGATGACAGGCAAGCAGCATGGGTACCCTCAGTAGTGGGCCAAGCTGTCTCTTCCCCCTCCTCCTCATGCTCCTCCCTCTCCTCCTCCTCCTCCTCCTCCTCAATGCGCTGAGATATAGACAGGAGGGGGCTCTGACTATCCAGCGACATACTGTCTTCCCCCGCCTCCGTTTCCGAGCGCAAAGTGTCTGCCTTTATGCTTTGCAGGGAACTTCTCAAGAGGCATAGCATATGAATGGTGATGCTAATGATTGCAGCATCGCCGCTCACCATCTGGGTAGACTCCTCAAAGTTTCCAAGGACCTGGCAGATGTCTGCCAACCAGGCCCACTCTTCTGTAAAGAATTGAGGAGGCTGACTCCCACTACGCCGCCCATGTTGGAGTTTGTATTACACTATAGCTCTACGCTGCTCATAGAGCCTGGCCAACATATGGAGTTCCACCGTGTGGGCACGTCGCACAGCAGTCGGTGCACTGGCAGATTAAACCGATGTCGCAGGGTCCGCAGGGTGGCAGCGTCCGTCTTGTACTTGCGGAAATGTGCGCTGAGCCGGCGCACCTTTCTGAGCAGGTCTGACAAGCGTGGGTAGCTTTTCAGAAAGCACTGAACCACCAAATTAAAGACGTGGGCACGCATGGCACGTGCGTGAGGCTGCCGAGCTGCAGAGCCGCCACCAGGTTACGGCCGTTGTCACACACGACCATGCCCGGTTGGAGGCTCAGCGGGGAAAGCCAGCGGTCGGTCTGCTCTGTCAGACCCTGCAGCAGTTCGTGAGCCGTATCTAAGCTGAGTAGTTTCAGCACGGCCTGCTGGCGCTTGCCCACCGCTGTGCTGCCACCCCGCGCGACACCGACTGGTGGCGATGTGCTGCTGCTGACACATCTTGATTGCGAGATAGAGGTTGCGTAGGAGGAGGAGGAGGAGGGTGGTTTAGTGGAGGAAGCATACACTGCCGCAGATACCAGCACCGAGCTGGGGCCCGCAATTCTGGGGGTGGGTAGGACGTGAGCGGTCCCAGGCTCTGACTCGGTCCCAGCCTCCACTAAATTCACCCAATGTGCCGTCAGGGAGATATAGTGGCCCTGCCCGCCTGTGCTTGTCCACGTGGCAGTTGTTAAGTGGACCTTGGCAGTAACCGCGTTGGTGAGGGTGCGTACATTGTTGCGGGAGACGTGGTCGTGCAGGGCTGGGACGGCACATCGGGAGAAGTAGTGGCGACTGGGAACCGAGTAGCGCGGGGCCGCCGCCGCCATCATGTTTTTGAAAGCCTTCGTTTCCACAAGCCTATACGGCAGCATCTCCAGGCTGATCAATTTGGCTATTAACACTTGAGCGTGCGTGTGCATGGCGGCGTACTTGCGCTTGCGCTCAAACAGTTGCGCTAGCGACGGCTGAACGCTGCGCTGAGAGACATTGCTGGATGGGGCCGAGGATAGCGGAGGTGAGGGTGTGGGTGCAGGCCGGGAGACGGTAGTGCCTGTGTCCTGAGAGGGGCGTTGGATCTCAGTGGCAGGTTGGGGCACAGAGGGAGAGGCAATAGTGCAAACCGAAGGCGGTGAACGGCCTTCGTCCCACCTTGTGGGGTGCTTGGCCATCATATGTCTGCGCATGCTGGTGGTGGTGAGGCTGGTGGTGGTGGCTCCCCGGCTGATCTTGGCGCGACAAACCTTGCACAACACAGTTCGTCGGTCGTCTGCCCTCTCAGTGAAAAACTGCCAGACCTTTGAGCACCTCGGCCTCTGCAGGGGGGCGCTTTGGGAAACAGTTGGTGGATTATTTGGTCTGGCCCTGCCTCTACCCCTGGCCACCGCACTGCTTCTTCCAACCTGCCCTGCTGCTGCACTTGCCTCCCCCTCTGAAGACCTGTCCTCAGTAGGCTTAGCAAACTAGGTGGGGTCAGTCACCTCATCGTCCAGCTGCTCTTCCTCCGAATCCTCTGTGCGCTCCTCCCTCGGACTTACTGCCCTTACTACTACCTCACTGATAGACAACTGTGTCTCATCGTCATCGTCCTCCTCACTTGAGACAGTTGCCGGAAGTCCCCAGCCTCATCCCCCGGACCCCGGGAACTTTCCAAAGGTTGGGCATCGGTCACGACAAACTCCTCCAGTGGGAGAGGAACCATTGCTGCCCATTCTGGGCTGGGGCCCAAGAACAGTTCCTGGGAGTCTGCCTGCTCCTCAGAATGTGTCATTGTAATGGAGTGAGGAGGCTGGGAGGAAGGAGGAGCAGCAGCCAGAGGATTCAGAGTTGCAGCAGTGGACGGCGTAGAAGTCTGGGTGGTCGATAGATTGCTGGATGCACTTTCTGCCATCCACGACAGGACCTGCTCACACTGCTCATTTTCTAATAAAGGTCTACCGCGTGGACCCATTAATTGTGAGATGAATCTGGGGACACCAGAAACGTGCCTCTCTCCTAATCCCGCAGCAGTCGGCTGCGATATACCTGGATCAGGAGCTCGGCCTGTGCACACACCCTGTCTTGGGCCTCCGCGTCCTCGCCCGCGTCCACGTCCTCTAGGCCTACCCCTACCCCTCAGCATGGTGTATTACGAGTAGAGCAGAAAAAGAACGCTGTAATTAAATGTGCCGCTTATTGGCCTGTGGTTGGAGGCTGACTTCGCTTACGGAACGCACAGCAGAGCCAGGAAACAATTTTGCGCACGCCTGTAGTGAGACGTAGGTGCGTATGACTGAGCTAGTGGAATTCACAGCGCAGAAGCAGTCAAGTGGCCCAAGGGCAGTGGTAGGCCTTAAATATTTTGCTTCAATTTTTTTAAATGGCGAGCTGAAACACCAGACAGATACTGTATGCAGCGTATATTATGTATACTGTTTCCCTCTGGCACTATGACGGCGGTGATGTAACGGGCACAGCAGAGCCAGGAAACAATTTTGCGCAAGCCTGCTGTAACGCTTAGCTGTGTATTAATTAGGACTACTACCCCCCAGTAGACACGCAGTACACTGAAGACGGTCACAGGCAGCCCAAATATAATATTTTTACCCAATTTTTTTGAAAAAGCCCACTGCCTATATAGACAGTATATCTCTTTCACCTTTCCCACTGTCCCTGCCTCACCAGTACAGCCCTTATACTCTGTACAATGACTGCAGACTGAGGACGCAATGGTCTGCACGCCCGATATACAAAAAAAAAATAATTGTGCAACACTGCTAAAAGCAGCCTCAACAGTACTGCACATGGTCAGATGTGGCCCTAAGAAGGACCATTGGGGTTCTTAAAGCCTAAAATAACACCTAACGCTCTCCCTATAGCAGCTACAGCATCAGCAGCACTTTCCCTGATATATGTCAGAATGCATCTGTGGCGAGCCGCGGGGAGGGCAGATTTTAATATTCGGGTGTCATCTGATCTCCCCAGCCACTCACTGCAGGGGGGTGGTATAGGGCTGGAATGTCACAGGAGGAAGTTGTAATGCCTTCTATGACTTTCTATTGGCCAGAAAAGCGCGCTAATGTCTCAGAGATGAAAGTGAAAGTAACTCGAACATCGCGTGGTACTCGTCTCGAGTAACGAGCATCTCGAACACCCTAAAACTCGAACGAGCATCAAGCTCGGATGAGTACGCTCGCTCATCTCTAACGTTGTGTCATTGGCTATTCATACAGAGACGAGAAACTGACTTTATGATAGTTATACAGCCACTGTAGATAACTAAATTGTACTTCAAACCTGAGAGATTATGAAAACTTGTTCACATTAACAAATGTGTAAATAAAAAGTTCACTTGAGTCTTTACGCAATGCACATACACTGTTCAAAAGTGCTTTAGGCACTTACTTTTGTGCTTGTGAGTGTCTGTTGTTGACCACTGCAGAAACCAGCAGTTTCGGGCACTAGGCTGGAAGCTCAGGTGTAATGTTCACAGGTCCGGAGAGTAGTCGAGGATGAGCCAGAAGTCAGCAACGGGAGGTTGCATAGTCAGAGAGAAAGTTTGAATTGAGTAGCAGGAGGTCCACAGTTTGATACCTGACTTCGTCCATCATGTTGGAGTTGAAGTGGCCTTTATATCTTTTTTTTTCCATGGTGGCAATGCCTTGGTGGTATCTTTCATGTCACCCAAAAAATCCAGATGAGAATGTAAGAAGTGAATTTTGAATGACAATCATCATCTGAGTTGCTGATATGCTGCTAACATGTTGCTTATAAGTTCAATGTGGTTGACAGCCAGATGGTTGCCAAGAAGGTTTTGCTCAACTAGCAGAAATGCATCCCAAGCGGTAAGTTCAAGCATGCTCAATTTGGATCTGAATGTGTCATCATGCATTAATTTGCAGATTTTAGGATCAACCGAAATTTGTGCTTTTTAGTTTGGCTTCTGTTTTGGTATTTTGTTTGTCCTTCAGATACTGGAAACCATTTCCATTATGGTCCATTGTCACAACAAAATTTTCCACTAGGTCCAGCTTAATGTGAAGTGGTGGAAGATACACTTTCATTGGATCAACCAGTGATGTGTGTAGCAAATTGTATCTGACAGCAGCGTGCTCAGCTCTGGATGCGTCAATTTGTAATGATTGCTCACAATCAAAAGAAACAATTTTTTACTTGTTTTATTTGACAATCCAGTGAGAATCATAGGCACAGCAAATGGCATTGCCTTCTTCTTGTCATTAAACCACTGTGTGTGCCCATCTTTTGCCTTGATCTCCAACTTTACACCCAAAATAATACCTGTAAGCAATCTTCAATCTCTTTGATAGGTTTTTGAGCTGAACGCATGTGGTGTATTTACCACAAATGTAGCAACAATTGGCTGAATGGTAAACACTACTCTGCCTACTCAACTTTAGACTAAAACAGACATACTAGCTATATAAGGGCTCGGTCAGACGGGCATTTTTTGCCGCGATTTGCGGATCGCATGACTGATGCGCATCCGCAAATCGCATGACCGGGGCCGAAAAATCGCCAGAAAAATCTGCAGATAGCAGTGTTTTCGGTAAAAAGGCCCCGATCAAAGGAGCGCTGTCCAACCCGTTGCAATTCAATGGAGACGGCAATACAGCCGGCTCCATTGAAAGCAATGGGCTGGCGGTGAGCGCGGGATGAATTTTTGGGAAGGGCTTAAAAATATAAGCCCTTCCCTGAAAATCATCCAAAAATGTGTAAAAATAAAAAAAAATATATATACTCACCTTGTCCCTGCAGCCGGAGATCAGCCGCGGCCGGCAGTTCTCCTGAACTGCTCTGTGTAGTATTCAGCAGACGGGGATTTAAAATCCCCGCCTGCTGAATGGGCTGCCTCTGATTGGTCACAGCCCTCACCCATCAGAGCAGCTCTCACTCACCTATTCATGAATTCATGAATGGGTGAGTGAGTGCTGCCTCTGATTGGCTCAGCGCAAGAACCAATCAGGGGCAGCTCTCAGCTATTGAATGACAGCTGAGAGCTGCCCCTGATTGGTCCCTGCGCTGAGCCAATCAGAGGCAGCACTCACTCACCCATTCATGAATTCATGAATGGGTGAGTGAGAGCTGCCTCTGATTGGTGAGGGCTGTGACCAATCAGAGGCAGCCCATTCAGCAGGCGGGGATTTTAAATCCCCGGCTGCTGAATACTACTCAGAGCAGTTCAGGAGAACTGCCGGCTGGCTGCGGCTGAACTCCGGCTGCAGGGACAAGGTGAGTATATATATATATTTTTTTATTTTTACACATTTTTGGATGATTTTCAGGGAAGGGCTTATATTTTTAAGCCCTTCCCGAAAATTCATCCCGCGCTCGCCGGCAGCCCATTGCTTTCAATGGAGCCGGCTGTATTGCCGGCTCCATTGAATTCAATGGGCGAACATCGTTCTTCTCTGCCACAGCTGTTACAGCTGTGGCAGAGAAGAATGATTTGTCTACTATATGTTCTCGATGGGGTCGGCGCTGCTGCCGCCAGCCCCATTGAGTGCATATAATAGAACACAAGGAATCGCAGATCGCAGATAGGCGCGATCTGCGATTCCTCGTGTCCTATAATTTATCGGACATCCGCATAAAAAGTGGCCATGTGTCCGATGCCATTGCGAAGCAATGGTTCTATTTATGCGCAGATCGCATGCGCAAATCGCGCGAAAAAACGCCTGTCTGACCGAGGCCTAAGAAAATAGTATTGTCAACTATGGGCCTAGCAATGGCTGACATCAGCTTACCAACATGCTCAGATGTGCCCAGATGCTACAGGAACCCGCTGCTACCACAATGTGTTGCAAACAAGGTGCTGGAAGGCGTAATGCAGATAATGGTGCAACAATTATAACGTTGTCATGCATCAGTATGTGGGCTAATCTACTAAACTGCCACCAAACTGTAGTTGGCCTCTAACTTAAGATCTAAATGTTCTGCGCGAATTTTGACTTCAGAATCAGTTCACTTGATTTCCTGTAAATAACATGTTTTTCTTCCAGTAGCAAAATCTTTGCTTATCAGTATAATGCGCTAGATTATAGGAGCAGGAGGTTTAAATCCACACCATACATGTGCAATAGTGCAAGTTTAAAGCCCAGAAGCAAGTGCCATGCATGTACAGCACTTAGCCATAACCGTACTAAGGTACCAGTAATTCCAGGTGATTAGCCAGTGCTGATCACATGAGCAGGTATAGTATATTGGTAGTTATTACTCTACCGATGCGCTATGTGTGACAAAGTAGTCTGAAGATGGAAAATGGGACTTGAAACTGGAGGAACTGAGAGACCCCCGAAGATCATCTACAGATAATATCCCCCTCCATCCTCCAGTCCCAGGACAGAATTTTGTTCCAAAACCAGAGCTTTGCTTTAAACAAAAGATTACAAAATATCCTCCCTCATGCCAAAGATATTCTCCTTTGTTCAGCTGCATCAAGGAAATGAGAACTGATACTAACACCTCCATCAATCATGGGTCTGCTGCTGGGTTTAGCTGGAATCAAATCTGAGATTCATTACAATATCCAATCTAATTCTCAATAAAAGCATGCTCGTCATGAGTGCTTCATAAATGCTAAATGCTATTGATGCATACTTTATGTCACGGGATTGTAACTTTTTGCTTTTTTTTTTTTTTTAACTGTATTTGCAAGAGCAGGTTTTGTGGTGATTTTTTGGTGTTTTCTGGGTCTGTCACAATGTGATTTGGCTGGCAGTCTGCACTTTCCATCTCTCCATTTGTTTTGTTTGATCAGGCATAGTCCAGCCAGCCAATCGCCATTCCGTTTGAGTAACAGAGGTTCTCAAGGATGAAGACGTGCTCTAGTGTGCCATAATTGCAAATGTTCCATGTGTCAGCTGTTGGCAATACCTCAGGAATCCCCTTTTCTCTTAACTGCTGCATCATCCCTTGCAGTGCATTTTCTAATTGGTTGTGAAGGAGGTGGTCTCCCTGGTCAATCCATTAGCGATAACATAATGCTATATAATCTGACCATGACCTGTCATGATACTGGTCATTGCTCTTATGCCAACAGTGTGTATGCATGTCTTACAGAGCTTTGGCTGGTGTTTGTTCGCTTTGTCCTGATCTCTGCCCTTCTGGATGCAGTTCTGTTTGTCATTGTTTCTGCTGCATGCATGCCTTGCTGTGCTTTGTCAATTTGTCCATCTGTATGTTGGTTTGTCTGTTTGCCAGTTCAACTGTTAGTTTGTGTAAGCTTGATCCACCCATCTTATTCAGGTCCATTTGTCCTACCCATCCATTGGTGTGCAGATGCCCAAGGCTCATTCTGTTTGTTCCCATCAGTCCATTAGTAGGTGGACACCAGGGCTTTGTTCTGCCTTCTGTCTGTAGGTGTGTGGGTGCCTGAATCCCCTCCATCCGTAAGTGTACGGTGCCTGAATCCCTTCCATCTGTAGGTGTATGGACGCCTGTCTCTTGTTCTTTTGGTATGACCCTGTCTGACTTGTCCTGTTATCCCCATTGTAATTTATGGATAAACTAGGCCCTCTAGATATGAGATGTGGGGCCGCCCTTATTAGGACAATTGCCCTGCCTGCTGGCAGGGGCCCAACAAGTCCTTGTTCACTTAGGGAAAGAATTCCCAGTCCTGAGTGTGTTCTATCTGGTTTTATCTGGATTGGTGAAGCCCATGCAGGGCATTGTGTTTGCAACTGGTATTAGCAACTATACTATTCCAGCACTGGTATGTTTTAATGTGCTCAAAACTGGTGGCAGGTTCTCTTTAATGGCAAAGTATATCAATAAGAAAAACAACTTTCTTCTTTGTGTTTTTTTTCATAAATGTATCTTTTAACCCCTTAACGACCAGCCCATAGTGTTTTTACGTCCTCCCGAAGTGGGCTCTATTCTCTGAGGACGTAAAAACATGCTTCCTGCAGAGAATAATGCCCCTCGGGCTGTGGACGTGACAGCTCCATGCTGTCGGTGTCCGCAGGTAGCTGACAGCATGGAGCTGTCATCCCGGGCTGTTCGGACACCCCCCTCCCCCCGGCATTGCGATCGGCGCTATGCAATGGATAGCGCCGATCGCAAAAAAAGTAAATAAAAGTACACAAAAGTTAAAGATTCAGCTGCTCTGATGGATCGGATGCATCGGAGCAGCTGAAATTACTCACCCAGGTCCGGCACGCTGCTCCCCGCTCTCCTGCCGCTCCGGGGCCCGAAGCCGGTCTTCTGCGCATGCGCGCCAGGCGGCATTACGTCAGCCGCATGCGCAGAAGGCCCGGCGGCGCGGGAGATTTAAAATCTCCTGGCTCCCGGCTCCTGTAGGTAGCCGGGAGGCAGGAGATGTCAGCGGGGACTGCGGTGAGCGGTCCCCGGTACCGCGATCGCCGTTATCCAATGGTTAGTGGCGATCGCGAAAAAGTAAAAAAAAAGTTTTAAAAAAGTCAGTTTCACCTCCCCTCATGGATCGGATCCATGAGGGGAGGTGAAAATACTCACCCCCAGTCCTCAGCGGTGTCCCGATGTCCCGGGACCCGAATCCCCGTCTGCGCATGCGCGCCCGATGATTGACATCGGGCGCGTGCACAGACGGGCTCGAGCCCCGGGGAATTTAAAATCCCTCTGCTCCTGGCTGCCATGTGTAGCTAGGAGCAGAGAGATTATACCGGGGACATGATCACTGTCATCCAATGGATGATAGTGATCATGTAAAGTGAAAAAAAAGTGTAAAAAAGTAAAAAAAAAAAAAGTAAAAAAAAGTTTTTCGAAGTTTAAAAAGCGTACGTTTCATCTCCCCTCATGGATCATATCCGTGAGGGAGGATGAAAGTACGTACCTAAGGCCCCCAGATTTATCCGCGGACCTTACCACAGCTTCTGCACCCGCACCCGTCGCCAAAATGGCGGGCGCATGCGCAAAAGCTGTGGATTGCCAGGATAATTTAAATTCTCCCTGCTCCTGGCTACAAAACGTAGCCAAGAGCATGGAGATTTAATGGGGGTCCGCAGTGAGCGGTTCCTGGTCACGTGTTCGCCATTATCCAATAATGCCGATCACGTAAAAGTAAAAAAAAAAATTTGAAGTTTCATCTCCCCTCACTGATGCGATCGGTGAGAGGAGATGAAACTTTTTACCGGAGGCCTGCGTATTTGAATCCCGACGCGATCTTCCTCCGTGGACCTTCCAGGATTCTGCACATGCGATTGCCGGCAAAAAGCCGGACACATGCGCAGAAGTCAGGGAGCCCAGGAAACTTAAAATCTCCTTGCTCCCAGCGACCAACGGTCACAGAGAGCCTGGAGCAGTGACGGGTGGCCTCGTTGAGCGGTCCCCGGTCACGTGATAAAAAGGCAGCGATCTACCTTAGGCCGGTCTCACATGACCGGATAGGAATTACGGATTCTGCATGCTTCTGATCCACGGTATTACGCAGATCAATCGCATTGGATTACACAATTCCGCTCACATTAGCGGGTCGGAATTGCGTAATCCACACGCAGAAAAGAGAACGCAGCAGGTTCTATTTTACCGCGGCTATCCGCAGCATAGAGCCCATTGTGCTCCATGGTCGCGGATATACCCGCAGCCCATACGCAACTACATTGTATACGGGCTGCGGGTACCCGCGTCATCGCTAAGCGATGGTGCGGGAAATACAAACAAAGGTGTACTGTGCATGACCGCCTGTGTGAGTAGGCAGTTATGCGCAGTACATTATGCAGCCGTACGCAGGGTCACAGCCGTGCTCACAGATGGGATCCGCTGTGGGCCTCCGCAAGCGGATTCCGCCTGCACCCGCGTGAGCCCGGCGTTATTCAGACCGCTACCTGTGATACGTATTTTACAAGAAGCCCAGGGAACGCTCGCCTTTCTGCAGTTCCAGGAGCACCTTGTTGAGCGCCTTCTGTGTGAGACCGCCGCACCTCATCAAGCTTACGGAGACTCACGGAACGCCACTTTTTACACCCCATACCCGCCACTGAGGTCATGAAATACCCCCAAAAAGCATGAGAGGAGGGGGGGGATACCCGGTTTTATTGCCCCATGGGCCCATTCCAACCAGCCTCCGTAATTACCCCTGTCTTCGGAAATACTACACAGTTCACATTTTTACTTTTATCTAAGATTTGCGAACGCCAAAAAGGGCGCGGAGGGGGGGGAATTTTTAGGGAGTCAAGCTTTATTCTGTACAAATAAGCAATGGGGCCTGGAATTTATTCAGTTGTGCCCTAAAATCCAACAGGTGTTCCGTCCTTTATAGGCCTTGCCATGCGTCCTGTAAGTAGATTAGGGCCACAATGGGTATGTTTCTGAACTCGGGACAAACGGGGGTATCTATTTTGGGGTGAACGTCTTCATTCCTATGTGCACTGTACAAAAAAACTGTTTTTAAATTGAAAAAATTGCCAAAAAAATTGAAAATCGTAACTTTTTCCTTCTGCTTTGCTTAGATTCATTCAAATACTGTGGGGTCAAAATACGCAGTACACCCCTAGATGAATTCGTTAAGGGGTCTAGTTTTCACAATGGGGTCATTTGAGGGGGTTCTTTATAGTTTTGGCCGCTCAATGGCTCTATAAGTGGGCAATGGGGCCTGAAATTTATTCAGTGGTACCCTGAAATCCAACGGGTATTCCTTTCATTGTAGGCATAGCCATGGGTCCTGTAAGTCTATTTCGGCCACAATGGGTATGTTTCTGAACATGGGACAAACAGGGGTATCCATTTTGGGGTGAAAGCCTTCATTTATATGTGTGCTGTACAAAAAAAAACTGTTTTTAAATTGACACAATAGCCCAAAAAATGAAAATCCTATTTTTTTCCTTTTGCTTTGCTTGAATTTATTCAAAAACTGTGGGGTCAAAATATGCAGTACATCCCTAGATAAATTCGTTAAGGGGTCTAGTTTTCAAAATGGGGTCATTTGTGGGGGTTCTATATGGTTTTGGGCGCTCAAGAACTCTACAAGTGGGCAATGGGGCCTAAAAGGACTTCAAGCAAAATCTATGTTCTGAAAGCCACCGATTACTCCTTTTATTTTGGGCCCCGTTGTGCATGCGGACATAAGATTAGGGCCACAATGGGTATATTTCTGAAAACAGCACAAACAGGGGTATCCATTTTGGGGTGTAAGTCTTCCTTCATATGTGTGCTGTACAAAAAAAGCTGTTTTTAAAATGACAGAATTGCCAAAAAAACAAAAATCCAAATTTTTTCCTTTTGCTTTGCTTGAATTTATTCAAAAACTGTGGGGTCAAAATACGCAGTACACCCCTATATAAATTCGTTAAGGAGTCTAGTTTTCAAAATGGGGTCATTTGTGGGGGTTCTCTATGCTTTTGGGCGCTCAAGAACTCTACAAGTGGGCAATGGGGCCTAAAAGGACTTCAAGCAAAATTTGTGTTCCGAAAGCCACCGGTCGCTCCTTTCATTTTGGGCTCCGTTGTGTATCCAGACATAAGATTAGGGCACAATGGGTATGTCTCTGAACACGGGACAAACAGGGGTATCCATTTTTGGGTGCAAGTCTTCCTTCATATGTGTGCTGTACAAAAAAAGCTGTTTTTAAAATGACAGAATTGCCGAAAAAACGAAAATCACAATTTTTTAATTTTGCTTGGTTTGAATTCATTCAAAAACTGTGGGGTCAAAATATGCAGTACACCCCTAGATAAATTCCTTAAGGGGTCTATTTTTCAAAATGGGGTCATTTGTGGGGGTTTTCTATGGTTTTGGGCGCTCAAGAACTCTACATGTGTGCTATGGGGCCTAAAAGGACTTCAAGCAAAATTTCTGTTTTGAAAGACACTGACTACTCCTTTCATTTTGGGCCCCGTTGTGGACTCAGATATAACAATAGGGCCACAATGGGTATATTTCTGAATACGGGAGAAATAGGGGTATCCATTTTGGGGTGTAAATCCTGATTTTCATGTAAACTATAGGAAAAAAATATGTCTTTAAAATGACAGATTTGCAAAAATATGAAATTTTACTTTTTCTCCTCTAAATTGAATTAATTCCTGAAAAAAAACTGTGGGGTCAAAATACTCATGACACCCCTCAGTGAATACATTAAGGGGTGTAGTTTTAAAAATGAGGTCATTTGGGGGGTATCTATTATTCTGACACTCATGAGCCTTTCCAATCTCAGCTTGGTATAGGAAAACAAAGTGTTCCTCAAAATGCTAAAAAGTAATGTTAAATTTGTACGTCTCCTAAATAGTTAAAAAAAACCGAAAGTTTTTCCAATGTGCGCCCAAAATAAAGTAAACGGGTGGAAACATAAATCTTAGCAAAAATTTCTATATTATGTTTGCACATATTTAAGATATTGCAGTTGGAAATGTGAAAAAAATGACGATTTTTTCAAAATTTTCCCAATTTTGGCGCTTTTAATAAATAAACACAATTTCTATCGGTCTATTTTTTCCGCCTAAATGAAGCACAACATGTGGCGAAAAAACAATGTCAGAATCGCTTGGATATGCAAAACCTTTCTGGTGTTTTTCCATGTTAAAGTGACACATGTCAGATTTGCAAAATTTGGCCTGGTCATTAAGGCGCAAACAGGCTTGGTCACTAAGGGGTTAAATTTGAGGTTTTTTTTAGCAAGTTGATTATTTTAAAGCTCAATAAAGTTTACTTGGTTAAATCTTTATATGTTTAATATTTACATTGTCTTTTATGTAAAAAATGTGAATTATAAATTATTAAAAATCCACATGGGTTATATACTAAGAGAGAATAATAACAGAGCAGCTCAGGGAATGGTTGTGGATGTCCCTTTGGACTCAGCAGGTATAAGATGCTCTATAAATGCAGCTGTGCAATCAACAGATTTAGACGCCTTATAAAATGCCTGTTTTACTGTCCAAATTTGTCTACAGTTATACTAATGTTTATATGCTTTCATTGACCTATTATATTATTAGTAAAGTGACTTAACTTCACTTACAATGGACACACATATGGACCTCCTACTAGAAAGAGCTGAAGTGAGTATTATTTTTAGAGGAACAATTCTAATAATTATTGATGACTAAGGCTTTTTCCATATGGGCGAGGGTGATATTGGGCTGTGAATTACAGCCGCAGTAGAGTACTCCCATCACTTTCAATGAGGCCGGCCGCATTGCAGGCAATGGGCGATATTGCAGAAAGATAGAACATGTTGCAATGTGTTTCCTGCTTAGCATCGCATCACGGTGTTATGCAGGAAAACATCAATCATGTGTATGAACCCATTCAAATGAATCGGGTTCATATTTTTGCAAGATTTGTGCATCTCTCAACATAGAAATCTCACACGATTTTCTTAGACGTGTGAAACCAGGCCTTAATAGGGTATCCAATTCTATCCTTAGTATAGGTAATCAATAGTTGATTGCTAGTAGTCCATCGCTCAGGTTCCAAGGTAATCAGTTGTCTGTTGGGCTGCTGTTGGTGTGTAAGGAGCTTTTAGCTGACAGCTCCATACACACTGACAGTGGTCCAACAAACAGCTGATCACCGGTGGTCCACAGTGGTAGACGTTCACCAATCACGTTGTGAAGATAAGTCATCAATAGTTTAGAAGTACAACAACCCCTTTAAGAAAGCTGACTATTTCATGTTTTTTTCATTGCCTAGTGAGATGACAGGTTGCTATTTTTTACATTAGCGTTTCCTTATCCTTATTCATTTTCAATATTAAATTGAGCAATAAAATGTTCACATAAAAAAAAGAATATTGTCAGAAACTTCTTAACATCCATCAGGTGTAGCAGAGGTAGTCCTTACTGTAGAAAGGGAGGGGGAGAAAATGAGGGGATCAAAATTGTTAAAGGGGAAGAGCAAAATATATTTCTACATTTAGGTCAGTGAAATCAGTGAAACATAAATAGCAACATTTCAAATAGCAATCAAAAAATATTCTAACTGTCCTAAAAAATGAAAATACATATATAAATTTTGTAATAAACTGCAAATGATTACAATATTATAATTACAAAATGTGTACTAAATTACAAAATATATAAATAAATACATTTCTGATGCAACGACATGTAACATTGAATAACCTCCTATGTAACACTTTTGCTGATTAATTAATATTTGGCATTTTATTTTAATATATAATTTTGTACTTAATGTTACAATTAAAGGGGTTGTCCCGCGGCAGCAAGTGGGTCTATACACTTCTGTATGGCCATAATAATGCACTTTGTAATATACATTGTGCATTAATTATGAGCCATACAGAAGTTATAAAAAGTTTTATACTTACCTGCTCCGTTGCTGGCGTCCTCGTCTCCATGGTGCCGACTAATTTTCGCCCTCCGATGGCCAAATTAGCCGCGCTTGCGCAGTTCGGGTCTTCTGCAGTCTTCTATGGAGCCGCTCGTGCAGAATGCAGGCTCCGTGTAGCTCCGCCCCGTCACGTGCCGATTCCAGCCAATCAGGAGGCTGGAATCGGCAATGGACCGCACAGAAGAGCTGCGGTCCACGGAGACAGAGGATCCCGGCGGCCATCTTCAGCGGTAAGTATTGAAGTCACCGGAGTGCGGGGATTAAGGTAAGCGCTCCGGTAAGCTTTCTTTACCTCCCTGCATCGGGGTTGTCTCGCGCCGACCGGGGGGGGGGGGGGTTGGAAAAAAAAAACCCGTTTCGGCGCGGGACAACCCCTTTAAGTCTTTAGTATTTACATTGTGTATTTTAATGTTATCTTTAATATTTAATCTTTTTGCTTAAATTGTATATAACAATTTCTGAATATTTTGCACAATTGCTAATGAAATTCTTCTACTATTTCTTCCCTTTTCTGCAGGCAACACATGCTAATATCACCTTCATTTTTCTTCTTGGATTCTTGAATATAGAAACCTTCAAAATCCAGTTCTTCTCTCTACTGGTTATTATATACTGTGCAACAATTACAGGAAACCTTCTTATCATGGTATTGTATGTAGTGAGTAAAACTCTTCAGTCCCCCATGTACTTCTTCATTACCCAACTCTCATTTTGTGACATTCTGCTGACTACAGATATTGTCCCCATTCTGCTTCATACCGTACTGAATGGAAGAAGTACTATGACTCTCATCGGCTGCATCTTCCAGTTTTGTCTCTTTGCCCTCTTAGAGTTTTCAGAATGTCTTCTACTCTCAGTGATGTCTTATGACCGTTATTTGGCCATCTGTAACCCACTCCGTTATCACTCTATCATGAATCATATGTTTTGTGTGACATCATCAATTATAACTTGGTTGGTTGCTCTTGTGGTGACATCTGTTTATGCAATTTCTATGTCGAATTTGCATTTCTGTGGACCAGACATTGTTGACCATTTCTACTGTGACTTTGAACCTATACTGCAGCTCTCCTGCTCTGACACATCCATAATTCATAAACAGAGTCTTGTAATAGGTGTTTTAACTGGATTTTGCCCTTTAATAGTAGTTTTGATGTCGTATGTGTACATTGTTATCACCATTCTGAAGATCCCTTCCAATGTGGGAAGACATAAAGCCTTCTCCACCTGCAGCTCCCACCTTACTGTAGTTTCCTTATTTTATGGGACACTAATAATTGTTTATATGTTTCCAACAAAAGGACAATTAGTGATACTGAGCAAGGCCTTGTCTGTGATGTACACTGTGCTGACTCCACTGCTTAATCCTATTATATACACTCTGAGGAACAAAGACGTTAAAGAAGCTCTTCATAAGATTAATCATTTCTTCTAGTTTGGAAAAGTGGGATAAAGAGTTTTCCATCTACTAGACTGCACATTTGGGACAAACTGCCTTAGTATCCAAGGCAGAAGTTTTAGAATGTCCCCATTCATATGAATGGACAATCATTTAGTAAGTGATCCTATTCCTATTTACAATACATGCTTCTTATTTCCCTTCACCTCAATTCCCCCTTCCCAGGATTTCACTCCCATTCCAACCCATTACCTCTTCTTGTTATGCTGTTTTTATCAGTTTTTTTCCTTCCATTTGCCCTCTTTCTACCCCAAATAGTCTTTAAATTCTTTTTTACCCAAAATAAAATTAGCTTGTTCTATTATTAAAAATTCGGAAATTTACAGCGTATAGGTGAGACACAGGACTTCATAGACCTCTCTTTATTGTTTGTTGATCCCTGTTTACTATCCATGTCTTTGCTGTTCAGCAGAGAGGGAGCTCTGAAAAAAATTAAGCATTTGTGGCTAGAGACGGTAGTTTAACTGAGTGGAAAATGCTAGGATCTAATGCTGAGGCCACTTCTTGAACCTATGGTGGAGGCTGATTGACATTGCCTCAGGGAGCTATGATGAGGCCAGCTTCCTTAATATTGTGACTGCAGAAGGGGATCTTCTGCCATGAGAAAAGATAATTCACACTCGCTGCAGTTTCTGACATTTGTGCGTCTTGCGAACCTAAAACTACTGATGATGAAGATATATAAATACCTGCAGTTACCTATTCAGACAGCTATTTATATGTTTAGGGAAAAATAAGGTTATTTAGGCTAAGATATGCTGTTTGTATCATCGTTAATTTATTTAAAACATAACTGAACAATTATCCAAACAACAAATCTTAGGCTAAAAACCTGATTTGAAATGTGATTTTGCAGTGCACTGTGCTCTTCCATGCAAAAAGCACTAATGTCTTACATAAAAAGAGTAGCTGCCCAAGACACACCTGATTCTCCACTGCATATTTTTGTGCTTTTGCCCTTATTAGGTGGATGTTAAGTTTGGCCCTTGTAGGGTTAAGGCACCCTATCCCACTAAAAGTGCCTGAGCAAAATGTTTTGTAAGGTTCTGCAAAGGTGCTTTAGTTCCATAATCAATTCTTAGTGTTGACCCCTGACTGTTCTGACAAATCTCCAATTTCTGCTGTTCTTACCAGGCTAGTACCTTAACCATGATTTACCTGATTCTACCAGTGCCAACTCTCTGGTTGTCTGTCCATTATACTTGTACGGACCTTAGCATATGTGTTGACGGTGTCTCTGTCTGTCCCTCCACTGCTGTGATATGGTGCTTCTGATCAGTCCATGTTAGCTGCCACTGTACCAAGACTACTCTTGACATAACAGTTTGAGGGACTCTTTATCTAAAAGCAGATATCTATAAGAGATGGCAAAATGTGAGAACCAGGGGTCCCTTAGGTGCTGTCCTCAAGTGTAGCCCAAAGTCAAATCAGTCAGTGATATGGTTGCTCTACATCCACTGTGTGGCAGCTTGCTAAGACAAAGGCATTCCAATTATCACCCCACAGGCCTTACAACAGTTCTATTGACCTGCTAACTGGCATACCTCTACTTGAGGTATTCTTTTCATACTGCCCCTCCTTGAGATGGGAGCTATGTCTATTTGTTTTAAGGATACTTTGAAGAGGGAGTTCATATGTATGTATCCCCCTCTTTTCCCTCAATTGGTGCTAGTTTCTTTTTTGTAAAGAAAAATGATGGTTCTCTTTGACCATGCATTGTCTGCTGGGGACTGAACAAGATCACTGGGAAGAATAAGAACTAGAGATGAGCGAGCACCAAAATGCTGGGATGCTCGTTACTCGAGACGAACTTTTCGCGATGCTCGAGGGTTCGTTTCGAGTAACGAATCCCATTGACTTGTCAATGGGCGACCCGAGCATTTTTGTATATTGCCGATGCTCGCTAAGGTTTTCATTTGTGAAAATCTGGGAAATTCAAGAAAGTGATAGGAACGACACAGAAACGGATAGGGCAGGCGAGGCGCTGCATATTGGGCTGCATCTCAAGTTCCCAGGTCCCACTATTAAGCCACAATAGCGGCAAGAGTGCCCCCCCCTCCCAACAATTTTTACTTCTGAAAAACCCTCATTAGCAAGGCATACCTTAGCTAAGCACCACACTACCTCCAACAAAGCACAATCACTGCCTGCATGACACTCCGCTGCCACTTCTCCTAGGTAACATGCTGCCCAACCCCCCCCCCCCCCACGCACGACCCAGTGTCCACAGCGCACACCAAAGTGTCCCTGCGCAGCCTTCAGCTGCCCTCATGCCACACACTGGCCTCATAGCCACACCACCCTCATGTCTATTTGTAAGTGCGCCTGCCATGAGGAGGAACCGCAGGCACACACTGCAGAGGGTTGGCACAGCCAGGCAGCGACCCTCTTTAAAAGGGGCGGGGCAATAGCCCACAATGCTGTACAGAAGCAATGAGAAATCCAACCCATGTGCCACAGACTATTCATGTCAAGGTGTCTGCATGCCCCAGTCAGACCGGGGTTTTTTATAAATAGTCACAGGCAGGTACAACTCCGCAATGGGAATTCTGTGTGCACCCACAGCATGGGTGGCTCCCTGGAACCCACCGGCGGTACATAAATATATCCCATTGCAGTGCCCAGCACAGCTGAGATAACATCAGGTTTAATACAGGTGGGCTTCGGCCCACACTGCATGCCCCAGTCAGACTGGGGTTCTTTATAAGTAGACACATGCAGTTACAACTCCGTGTGGACCAACAGCATGGGTGGGTCCCAGGAAGCCACCGGCGGTACATAAATATATCCCATTACAGTGCCCTGGACAGCAAAGCTTAATAGTGGACACGGAAGAAATGAAAATACAAGAAATTAGGAATGATATCAAAGAAATAGAAGTTAATCTGGTTGCATTAGTCAGTAATGAAGATTATGTACAAATAAATAAAAAAATGAAGGAAAATCTCAACAAAATGGAGGAAGCAATTCTGAATGTGAAAAGCAACAAGTTACAGCGGGATGAAACCGACTATAAAGAAAAGGAGGTATATAATTGGAAAAGAAAGTATAGAAACACTAGATCTATACTGAAGAGTAAACCACGCTATAGAAAACACAGCAGAGTGACTTTTTCCACTACTGACACGGAGGATTATGCAACTGAAAAGGATTCCTCCAGCTGCACAGCGTCTAGTCCAGATTCAGTAACGCAACCAAACCGCAGAAAGAGATATCAACGACAAAAAAACGGAGGAGCTTACCAACAAGTCCGGAGGTATCCAGACAGAAGACAGAGACATTAGGTAATAATGTTATAGTACTATCCCCCCTTATAATCTCTGACAGCCAATTGAAAATTTTAGGAAAAGGACTGAGCTTCGTACCAAAGAACAACTTTAATGTATTTGAAACTATCCTAGATATCAATCGCTTCATAAGATCCCTCACTGTTAAGAGACATTTCCATATAAAGAAAGAACTAGGGTTTTATGAGGAGAAACAATCAAGTATAAAATAGGATACAATAAATGAATTTGTGGGAAAGAGTGTGAATGAAACCATAGCCTTAATGGATTTGACAGACCTGGAAAAGGAAAGTGAACACACATGCGCAATACAACCATGTGAAAGGAATAAAATGGACATTAAGATCCCAAATCCAAGGTTTTATCCTATTGAGTCAGATGAATTCATATTAGAACAAGAACAAGAACTTTTGGAATTAAAAAATAAAGAAGAAAAAATTGCTAAGAATAAGGATAATTTAACATCTAAAGAAAGAAAAGAATTAAAAGCACTCACAGATAATAAGAATATAACCATAAAAAAATCAGATAAAGGAGGTAACATCGTTATTATGGACTCTGCATTCTATGCCACACAGATGAATAAAATCCTAACTAATGAGATGGTGTATAAAAAAATGGAAATGGATCCAACAGATGATTGTTTGAAGAAATTAAAAAATCTTATATCTAAAGGTCTTAATATGGGCATATTGGAAGAAAAAGAAGCCAGTTTCCTGGTCCCGGAAAATCCTTCTATGGCTGTGATGTATGGATTACCTAAAGTCCATAAAAAAAATTTTCCCCCTCCCTTCCGACCGATTGTAGCAGGGATCGGTTCACCCTGTGAGCGCCTTAGCTCATGGGTGGACCGATCCCTGCAGGCTTTGGTCGGAAGAGTGCCAGGTTATTTACGTGACAGTAAGATGGTTATACAACAGCTAGAAAAATATGATTGGAATGGTGATTCTTGTTGGATTACATGTGATGTAGTGGATTTGTACTCGAGCATACCACACCATGTGGCCCTATCAGCTGTCAAATATCATTTAGATTTTCATAGTGATTACACAATGGCATTAAAAGAATTTATTTTACTTTCCATTGAATTTCTTCTCACACATAATTTTTTTATGTTTGATAGCAAATATTATTTACAGATATCGGGAGCTCCTATGGGCTCTCGTTTTTCCCCAACTATAGCAAATTTAACAATGAGTTTTTGGGAAACGAAGTTTATTTTTTGCTATGATAATCCATTTAGGGGCCGCATGGTGTGGTATGCTCGCTATATAGATGATATTATTGTCATTTGGAACAATGAATTGAAAGAGGATATGAACATCACCTTAGAAAAATTTGGAGCGTATATCAATAAGAACAGTTACAACTTAAAATCCACTAGTGAATGGAAAGAAAATACAGTATTTTTTTTGGATCTGACTATTATAGGATCCAAAACTAACAATAAAATCGTCTTTAAACCTTTCAGAAAAGAAACCGCGGGTAACACTATATTACATGCACGTAGTGCACACCCACAACATGTAATTAATGCTATACCGTTAGGTGAAATGATTAGGGCTAAACGATCTTGTTCTTCCAACGAAGATTATGAGAAAACGGAAGTTGAAATAATCAATAGATTAAAGGAGAGGGGTTACAAAAAACGTTTACTTAAAAATGTATCCCGCAAAATGAAAAATAAAGGAAGAAGTCAACTGTTAGAAGATACACATAATAGTGGAGACAGTGATAAGATCAATCCATTAGTTTTCTCTACAAAATATAGTGAACAATTCCATAGCATTAAGAAAATATTTGTGAAATATTTACCTGTATTAAATCAAGAGAGGACAACCAAAAACATCTTAGATAGGGGTATAAGGGTAGTAGCCAAAAGAGGCAGAAATTTATATGACACCTTATCTCCCAGTTCTTTTTCCTCTAAAGAGACTAACATCAATAAAAACTGGCTGAAATATAATGGCTTCGTCAAATGCGGTAGTACAAGATGCAGCACATGTGAATACGCATACAAATGTAATAGCTTCAGCAATAGCTCAAATGATAAATGTTTCCAAATAAAAGAGTATATGAATTGCAACTCATTTAATGTAATCTACATAATAATGTGTATAGAATGTAAACTGATGTATGTGGGCTGCACTATACGCAAGTTACGCACCCGCATAACGGAACACATCAGAAATATAGAAAAAGGGAACAAACAACATTCGGGAGTAGTGAAACATTTTATTGAAACCCATGGTGCAAATATTAAAAATCTAAGATATTTTGGCATAGAAAAATTAACGAGACATAGAAAACAAAAAGTGGATCGTACGGAAGTGTTCAAGCGTGAGGGTTTTTGGATACTCACCTTGAACATGAGACAACCAGAAGGACTTAATGTTAAAACGGATTTACTATATATATATTGAGTATAAGAATATAATCTATTCTTCCTATCTAGTGTAGCATTGATGTAAGATGAATATCATCGCATATACGGGCATATCAAACTTGGATTATGAGCCAACAACTATTTTTTGCAGTTTAAAGGGATTCTGGCATTCTGTTTCATATCCATTAGATTTCTATAGGAGAAGAACATCTTGAATATGCTATTATATGGATACGGTGTAATATAACAAGTGATATGCATAGTTACCATTGGTTCTATGCATTTTTCATGTTATTTAATGTGATTTATGGATAGGTAGAGCATAATTACCACAAAATAAATCGGACTTAATGTGTTTATAACAGCAATACCATGATAGATAGTAGGTGGTTTCAATGCGTTTTCAAGGCTATTATTATGGTAACATGCGGTTTCAATGCATTTTCAATGCGTTTATTATGCTAAGAATACACAGGAAAAAAAATTTATTTTTTTTTTTTGAAAATTTTTTTTTTCTTTTTTCTTTAATTTCTAGACAAACATAATGCATTCACAACAGCTATACTATAATAGGCAGCATATGATTTTTATGCATCTGCAACATAAGTATGATACAAAAGATATGGCACACACAAGGTTGAAGCGTTTATTTACAAAGATTTAATATTCCATTAATATAGAGAAAAATAGGTCAAGGATATATGTACATATATATTTTTTTAATGTGACTTTTTGATGCTGGCTTGTAATTTGTATGTTTCTTCAGGGTTTAACTTGAAGAAAATGTCTATTCATAAGATTTATGTCTTCCTAATATAAAGATTATTCAATACGTTCACAACGTGGGTCATTAGGTAACAGATATAGAATAGCATTCTGTAAAAAGATAAGAAATATCTGTTTATATTATGCATTAATACCAGCATGCATTTTGCATGCGTTTTTTCTTGTGGGTGTTACATCTAATCATATATAAATAATGAAAGCCATGATATTTGAACAATAGGAGCAACTTATTACCGCTAGTAGAATGTTTCCATATTAGCATGCGGTTCCAATGCGTTTGTTTTGTAAATGTCATATAAAGACACACATGAGTTATAGTAAGTAAATGCTCACTTATATGTTATGCCACTTTATGCTGCAATGATTATACTATTCTTATCATGATAAAAGCCATATAATGATGTTGTCATAACGTTGGTAATTATGTTTGAAAGATACTTCTCTCACTTATCACATAAAAGGAATCTTTTTAAGATTATGACATGCCTAAAAGTCCCAGTTTAACTAGTACCATAAGGTTTAATAACAATTTGTAAAAGTCAACTAATGAATATGGTTTGAGCTGCAGGTCTGAGGGAAGGAAACCAGCAGACTACCAGCAAGTAACGAAGGAGTTAACATGTCAGACATTTGGTATCAGCAGTGATTGTTTTTAACCTATAAATAAGCAGTCTTATGTTTTGTACATTGAGGTGAACAAGGCTTTACGCCGATACGCGTTCTTGTACTTGTAAAACCACGTACCTGTGAAACCATGTACCTGACTATGCAAGCCTGATATGGAAATAAAGCAAAGGAAAAATTTTATCCATGTGTCCGGATTCCCACACCTTTTTTTGCTAACGTCAGATTAAATGCAGGTGGGCTTCGGCCCACACTGCATGCCCCAGTCAGACTGTTTTTTTTTATAAGTAGACGCAGACAGATACAACTCCCTATTGTGAAGTCCGTGTGGACCGACAGCATGGGTGGGTCCCAGGAAGCCACCAGAGGTACATAAATATATCCCATTGCAGTGCCCTGGACAGTAAAGCTAACGTCAGATTAAATGCAGGTGGGCTTCGGCGGTACATAAATGTATCCCATTGCAGTGCCCTGCTCAGCAGAGCTAACGTCACATACAATACAAGTGTGCTTTGGCTCACACTGCATGCCCCAGTCAGAGTGGTAATATGTACCTTAACAGTAACCGCGTTGGTGGGAATGTGGTGGCGACTGCGGACCTAGTAGCGTGGTTTTATTTAGTTGGTTTTCGGAATGTGGCCAGGATTAAGTGGGTCGTGGAGGGGGGGATGGTGGGGGGGCTCTCTTGTTGTGTCGGTAAAGGTGAAATTCTTGGACTGCCTCCAGACGGATCTATGCAAAGGTATTTGCCAAGAATGTTTTCATTGTTGGAGGAGGAGGGGGATGTTTTTGAGGCACTACGTGTCCTCTCCACGTGTCCGTGGTTATATGCACCTTAACAGTAACCGTGTTGGTGGGAAATGGCCTCACCACCATCATGTCTTTGGGAAGCCTCCGTTTCCACACCCCAGTGACATAGCATTAGCAGCGGTATAGGTAGAGCCCAGAATTAGTAACATTTCAGGGGTAGCATTAGGGACAGGCCCCAGTAACATATCACTAGCAGCATTATAGGGGGAGCACAGTATTAGTTCCATTTCAGTAGTAGTAGCAGTCCAGACAGGCCCCAGTAACAATTCAGAAGCAGCAGTATAGGGAGAGCACAGTCTTAGTTCCATTTCAGTAGTAGTAGCAGTCAAGACAGGCCCCAGTAACAATTCCGAAGCAGCAGTATAGGGGGAGCACAGTATTAGTTCCATTTCAGTAGTAGTAGCAGTCTTGACAGGCCCCAGTAACATATCACTAGCAGCAGTATAGGGGGAGCACAGTATTAGTACCATTTCAGTAGTAGTAGCAGTCTAGACAGGCCCCAGTAACATATCACTAGCAGCAGTATAGGGGGAGCACAGTATTAGTTCCATTTCAGTAGTAGTAGTAGTCAAGACAGGCCACAGTAACATATTACTAGCAGCAGTATAGGGGGAGCACAGTATTAGTTCCATTTCAGTAGTAGTTGCAGTCTAGACAGGCCCAGTAACATATCACTAGCAGCAGTATAGGGGGAGCACAGTATTAGTTCCATTTCAGTAGCAGTAGCAGGTTAGACAGGCCCCAATAACAATTCCGAAGCAGCAGTATAGGGGGAGCACAGTATTAGTTCCATTTCAGTACTAGTAGCAGTCAAGACAGGCCACAGTAACATTCCCGTTGCAGCAGTTTAGGGAGATAACAGTCTCTTGCACATTTCAGTAGTTGCAGTATAGACAAGGCCCCAGTTACATGTAGCAAAAGTGTAGGCCAACCCCACACACACTTCTGTACCATGAGTGCAGGCGAAGCCCATAAAAATTACTAGGATTACACTGTAGGCGAGGGCCCAAAAAAATTGATGTACCAACAGTACTAATGTACCTCAGAAAAATTGCCCATGCCCAACCAAGAGGGCAGGTGAAACCCATTAATCGCTTTGGTTAATGTGGCTTAATTTGTACCTAGGCCTGTAGGCAGCCCAGTTAAAATAAATTGGTTCAGGTGCAAGTTTAAACGCTTTAATGAGAATTGAAACGTATAAACATTGTTTACTAAAGTAATATGACTGAGCCTTGTGGGCCTAAGAAAAATTGCCCGTGCGGCGTGATTACGTGAGGTTTCAGGAGGAGGAGCAGGAGGAGGAGGATGAATATAATACACAGATTGATGAAGCTAAAAGGTCCCCATTTTTGATGGTGATAGAGAATGATGCTTCCATCCGCGGGTGCAGCCTACGTATTGTTTAGGTATCGCTGCTGTCCGCTGGTGGAGAAGAGAAGTCTGGGGAAATCCAGGCTTTATTTATCTTTATGAGTGTAAGCCTGTCGGCACTGTCAGTTGACAGGCGGGTACGCTTATCCATGATGATTCCCCCAGCCTCACTAAACACCCTCTCTGACAAGACGCTAGCCGCAGGACAAGCAAGCACCTCCATGGCATACAGTGCGAGTTCAGGCCACGTGTCCAGCTTCGACACCCAGTAGTTGTAGGGGGCAGAGGTGTCACGGAGGACGGTCGTGCGATCGGCTACGTACTCCCTCACCATCCTTTTACAGTGCTCCCGCCGACTCAGCCTTGACTGGTGAGCGGTGACACAGTCTTGCTGGGGAGCCATAAAGCTGGCAAAAGCCTTGGGGAGTGTTCCCCTGCCTGCGCTGTACATGCTGCCTGATCTCCGAGCCTCCCCTGCTCCCTGGCCCTCGGAACTGCGCCTTCTGCCACTAGCGTTGTCGGATGGGAATTTTACCATCAGTTTGTCCGCCAGGGTCCTGTGGTATAGCATCACTCTCGAACCCCTTTCCTCTTCGGGTATGAGAGTGGAAAGGTTCTCCTTATACCGTGGGTCGAGCAGTGTGTACACACAGTAATCCGTAGTGGCCAGAATGCGTGTAACGCGAGGGTCACGAGAAAGGCATCCTAAAATGAAGTCCGCCATGTGTGCCAGGGTACCTGTACGCAACACATGGCTGTCCTCACTAGGAAGATCACTTTCAGGATCCTCCTCCTCCTCCTCCTCAGGCCATACACACTGAAAGGATGACAGGCAAGCAGCATGGGTACACGCAGCAGTGGGCCAAGCTTTCTCTTCCCCCTCCTCCTCATGCTCCTCCCCCTCCTCCTCCTCCTCAAGGCGCTGAGATATAGACATGAGGGTGCTTTGACTATCCAGCGACATACTGTCTTCCCCCGCCTCCGTTTCTGAGCGCAAAGCGTCTGCTTTATGCTTTGCAGGGAACTTCTCAAGAGGCATAGCAGAGGAATGGTGACGCTAATGATTGCAGCATCGCTGCTCACCATCTGGGTAGACTCCTCAAAGTTTCCAAGGACCTGGCAGATGTCTGCCAACCAGGTCCACTCTTCTGTAAAGAATTGAGGAGGCTGACTCCCACTACGCCGCCCATGTTGGAGTTGGTATTCCACTATAGCTCTACGCTGCTCATAGAGCCTGGCCAACATGTGGAGCATAGAGTTCCACCGAGTGGGCACGTCGCACAGCAGTCGGTGCACTGGCAGATTAAACCGATGTTGAAGGGTCCGCAGGGTGGCAGCGTCCGTCTTGGACATGCGGAAATGTGCGCAGAGCCGGCGCACCTTTCCGAGCAGGTCTGACAAGCGTGGGTAGCTTTTCAGAAAGCGCTGAACCACCAAATTAAAGACGTGGGCCAGGCATGGCACGTGCGTGAGGCTGCCGAGCTGCAGAGCCGCCACCAGGTTACGGCCGTTGTCACACACGACCATGCCCGGTTGGAGGCTTAGCGGCGAAAGCCAGCGGTCAGTCTGCTCTGTCAGACCCTGCAGCAGTTCGTGGGCCGTGTGCCTCTTCTCTCCTAAGCTGAGTAGTTTCAGCACGGCCTGCTGGCGCTTGCCCACAGCTGTGCTGCCACCCCGCGCGACACCGACTGGTGGCGACGTGCTGCTGCTGACACATCTTGATTGCGAGACAGAAGTTGCGTAGGAGGAGGAGGAGGAGGGTGGTTTAGTGGAGGAAGCATACACCGCCACAGATACCAGCACCGAGCTGGGGCCCGCAATTCTGGGGGTGGGTAGGACGTGAGCGGTCCCAGGCTCTAACTCGGTCCCAGCCTGCACTAAATTCACCCAATGTGCCGTCAGGAAGATATAGTGGCCCTGCCCACCTGTGCTTGTCCACGTGTCCGTTGTTAAGTGGACCTTGGCAGTAACCGCGTTGGTGAGGGCGCGTACAATGTTGCGGGAGACGTGGTCGTGCAGGGCTAGGACGGCACATCGGGAAAAGTAATGGCGACTGGGAACCGAGTAGCGCGGGGCCGCCGCCGCCATCATGTTTTTGAAAGCCTCCGTTTCCACAAGCCTATACGGCAGCATCTCCAGGCTGATCAATTTGGCTATGTGCACGTTTAACGCTTGAGCGTGCGGGTGCGTGGCGGCGTTCTTGCGCTTGCGCTCAAACAGTTGTGCTAGCGACGTCTGGACGCTGCGCTGAGAGACATTGCTGGACGGGGGCCGAGGACAGCGGAGGTGAGGGTGTAGGTGCAGGCCAGGAGACGGTCGTGCCTGTTTCCTGAGAGGGGGGTTGGATCTCAGTGGCAGGTTGGGGCACAGGGGGAGAGGCAGTGGTGCAAACCGGAGGCGGTGAACTGCCTTCGTCCCACCTTGTGGGGTGCTTGGCCATCATATGCCTGCGCATGCTGGTGGTGGTGAGGCTGGTGGTGGTGGCTCCCCGGCTGATCTTGGCGCGACAAAGCTTTTACTCCACAGTTCGTCGGTCGTCTGTACTCTCAGTGAAAAACTGCCAGACCTTTGAGCACCTCGGCCTCTGCAGGGTGGCATGGCGCGAGGGGGCGCTTTGGGAAACAGCTGCTGGATTATTCGCTCTTGCCCTGCCTCTACCCCTGGCCACCGCACTGCCTCTTCCAACCTGCCCTGCTGCTGCACTTGCCTCCCCCTCTGAAGACCTGTCCTCAGTAGGCTTAGCAAACCAGGTGGGGTCAGTCACCTCATCGTCCAGCTGCTTTTCCTCCGAATCCTCTGTGCGCTCCTCCCTCGGACTTACTGCCCTTACTACTACCTCACTGATAGACAACTGTGTCTCATCGTCATCGTCCTCCTCACCCACTGAAAGGTCTTGAGACAGTTGCCGGAAGTCCCCAGCCTCATCCCCCGGACCCCGGGAACTTTCCAAAGGTTGGGCATCGGTCACGACAAACTCCTCCAGTGGGAGAGGAACCATTGCTGCCCATTCTGGGCTGGGGCACGAGAACAGTTCCTGGGAGTCTGCCTGCTCCTCAGAATGTGTCATTGTAATGGAGTGAGGAGGCTGGGAGGAAGGAGGAGCAGCAGCCAGAGGATTCAGAGTTGCAGCAGTGGACGGCGTAGAAGTCTGTGTGGTCGATAGATTGCTGGATGCACTTTCTGCCATCCACGACAGGACCTGCTCACACTGCTCATTTTCTAATAAAGGTCTACCGTGTGGACCCATTAATTGTGAGATGAATCTGGGGACCCCTGAAACTTGCCTCTCTCCTAATCCCGCAGCAGTCGGCTGCGATACACCTGGATCAGGAGCTCAGCCTGTGCCCACACCCTGACTTGGGCCTCCGCGTCCTCGCCCGCGCCCGCGTCCTCTAGGCCTACCCCTACCCCTCAGCATGGTTTATTACGAGTAGAACAGAAACAAAACGCTGTAATTAAATGTGCCGCTTATTGGCCTGTGGTTGGAGGCTGACTTCGCTTTCGGAACGCACAGCAGAGCCAGGAAACAATTTTGCGCACACCTGTAGTGAGACATAGGTGCGTATGACTGAGCTAGTGGAATTCACAGCGCAGAAGCAGTCAAGTCGCCAAAGGGCAGTGGTACACCTTAAGTATTTGGCTTCCCTTTTTTTAAATGGTGAGCTGAAACAGCAGACAGATACTGTATGCAGCGTATATTATGTTTACTGTTTCGCTCTGGCGCTATGACGGCGGTGATGTAACGGAGACAGCAGAGCCAGGAAACAATTTTGCGCACGCCTGTAGTGAGACGTAGGTGCGTAGGACTGAGCTAGTGGAATTCACAGCGCAGAAGCAGTCAAGTCGCCAAAGGGCAGTGGTAGGCCTTAAGTATTTGGCTTCCCTTCTTTTAAATGGTGAGCTGAAACAGCAGATACTGTATGCAGCGTATATTATGTTTACTGTTTCCCTCTGGCGCTATAACGGCGGTGATATAACGGGTACAGCAGATCCAGGAAACAATTTTGCGCACGCCTGTAGTGAGACGTAGGTGCGTATGACTGAGCTAGTGGAATTCACAGCGCAGAAGCAGTCAAGTCGCCAAAGGGCAGTGGTAGGCCTTAAGTATTTGGCTTTCCTTTTTTTTTAATGGTGAGCTGAAACATCAGGCAGATACTGTATGCAGCGTATATATTGTATACTCTTTCCCTCTGGCGCTATGACGGTGGTGATGTAACGGGTACAGCAGAGCCAGGAAACAATTTTGCGCACACCTGCTGTAACGCTTTACTGCGTATTAATTAGGACTACTACCCCCCAGCAGACACGCAGTACACTGAAGACTGTCACAGGCAGCCCAAAGATAGTATTTTTCCCCAATTTTTTTGAAAAAGCCCACTGCCTATATAGACAGTATATCTCTTTCACCTTTCCCTCTTTCCCTGCCTCACCAGTACTGCCCCTATACTGAGTAAAATGACTGCAGACTGAGGACGCAATGGTCTGCACGCCTGATATACAAAAAAAAAAAATGGTGCAACACTGCTATAAGCAGCCTCAACAGTACTGCACGCGGTCAAATGTAGCCCTAAGAAGGACCGTTGGGGTTCTTGAAGCCTAATATAACTCCTAACACTCTCCCTATAGCAGCAGCAGCATCAGCAGCACTGTCCCTGATCTCTGTCAGAATGCATCTGTGGCGAGCCGCGGGCGGGGCAGATTTAAATACTCGGGTGTCATCTGATCTCCCCAGCCACTCACTGCAGAGGGGTGGTATAGGGCTGGAACATCACAGAAGGAAGTTGTAATGCCTTCCATGTCTTTCTATTGGCCAGAAAAGCGCGCTAATGTCTCAAAGATGAAAGTGAAAGTAACTCGAACATCGCGTGGTGCTCGTCACGAGTAACGAGCATCTCAAACACCCTAATACTCGAACAAGCATCAAGCTCGGACGAGTACGCTCGCTCATCTCTAATAAGAACTCTTTATTGCTGATCCCCAACTTTTTTTTTGTAAATTCTGTTTGCATTGAAGATACAAATAGCAGATGGATTGCAGTGTTGCTCGCATAATACAGAAGCTTGTAACAACGTCTTGCATGAACATTGCAATAAGATGAAACTTAAATTTTTCATTTTTCCAAAAGTATAGGAAAATAAATTAAGGAGGTAGGGTAGAATGGGAGGGGGGCAGAGGTTAGGAGTAAGGAGGGGGGGGGGGGGGGGGGAGAGGACAGTTTTGTAATTCAAGCTTCAAAGGGGGGGAGTGTCATGGACAAGGCGAATGTCCACATTTGGAGTTACTTCCTTCAGAGGTGGGAGAAGAAAAATGATAGCTTAACATACAAGGAATTCTCTGTCAAAAACTACGACAAATATAAAAAGATCAAGACCTGAGGTTCAAAGGCTTCTATAAGGCTCTGATTTTGTCATGAGTTGGCCCAACTTGTGAGTTCCTGAAACCTGCAGATTTCATTTACCTTAGAGACCCATTGATATGGTGTGGGTGCTGTACGCTGGAGCCATAGAGGCAGGATTAAAGATTTTGCAGCCATAATGAGGTGTGTGTTGAGATTCTTCTTAGAAGGTTTAAAATCAGTGGGGGATTTGGAAAGAATCCCACATTCTGGGGAGAGTTTAAAGGTTCGTTATATTGCACATTGTTTGTTCTACTTGGCTCCAGTATGACCACCAGATATGGGTTAAGGAGCTCACATGTTCATTACAGTGCCAGAATAGGTTAGAGTTAGAGAGTTTGTAAGTGAAGAGCCATTCAGACGATTTATACCATCTTGTCAGCAGTTTATAATGGTTTTCCGTTTAGAATGACTATGTGAGCTATATAAGATAAATTTCACCTCCTTATCTATCAGCTTAATATAAAAGGGGTTGTCCGGCCACACAGGGTAAAAATTTTTATAATGCTGCTGCTTTCCTTTCAGTAAGGATAGTAACAGACAGCATACAGGGGCTCAAACCGGCCGGCAGATCAGCTGGAATGTCAGTTTCTTACCTTAGAATCTGATCTTCACTGCAGCTTTCAAAGATGGCGCCTCTGTGCTGCCTTCCCACAATGCTCTGCGCTCTCCCTCTTCTGTGTGCGCGCTCTCGATGGTAGTAAGAGACATGAAAAGGCAGGATTTCCCTCAGCTCATGTCCTAGCCCCGCCCACGACACGCCCACCTCCATTGAACTGATCTACAGTCTCTCCCCGCCCAGCCCCCCCCCCCCCTGCTGCATACTATAATCAGAGGGGGTGTGGCCAGGGGAGACTGTTATACTCTCATGGTTCACAATAAAATCCTACCATGAGTGTAAACAGCAGCACAGTGTATAGTGAATGGAGAGGGGCAGGGGAGAGCCGAGAGAGAACTCTCCTGCAGCCCCCCACTGCAAAGCTACCTACTGCCCCCCCCACCCTGCTAAAGTAAAGTAAAACAAAACATTTCCCCACACACACATGCCCTCATAGTGCCCCTCCCACAGCGACCCCTCTCACAATGACCCCCCCTCCCCCGACTTCTGTCAGCCGGGTCCCTGCACACACACACACACACATCACTGCACCCCCCCCCCCCCTTGCACACATCCATCCATCCATCCATCCATCTCTCCCTCTCTCCCCCCTTCCCCCGGGACTTCTGACAGCCGGGTCTCCAGACACCACTAGCACACACACACATCACTGCACCCCCCCCCCCCCCCCTGCACACATCCATCCATCTCTCCCTCTCCCCCCACCTTCCCCCGGGACTTCTGACAGCCGGGTCTCCAGACACCACTAGCACACACACACATCACTGCACACCCCCCCCTGCACACATCCATCCATCCATCCATCCATCTCTCCCTCTCCACCCCCCCCCCGCGAGAGCCCGCCCCTCCACTCATTCTTACCTTGGAGATGAAGAGCCAGCAGCCACGCCTCCCCTGCAGGCAGAACTGAGCTTCCCAGCGGCTGAAGTTCTTCTGCACATGCGCAGAGCTGTGCTGGAGAAGCGTGTCTCCGTCGTCCCGACAAGAAGAGGACAAGAGACTTGTCGGAACCCATGGCAACCGAGGAGCAACACAGGGGGGGGGGGGCAGTCCAAAAGGTAAGTGAATAACTTCTGTTTGCCTAATTTACAATGCACAATGTATATTACAAAGTGCATTGTATTGGGCAAACAGAAGTAATGAGACCTAATGTTTATGGCCGGACAACCCCTTTAAGTTCCTTTTCCCAAGAAACTATAAATGTTGGTCTGAGGTCAGCTTGAGTGGAGATAAATTTCTTTTCTAGGAGTGATAATTTCCTGCTGGAGCAGGGTTTTGCTAAAATAATGCGTTCTAGTTCGGAAAGTGGGTGAGAGCATGGGAAGGCTTTGTTGAACGTATAAGAGGTGAATTATTTGCAGGGGATTAAAGGCCCATTTACATGGGACAAATGTTGGGCAAACTATGCCCGACACTCGTCCCCACATATACTCACTCCCATGCTGCTGCACAGGAGCGAGTATCATTGGTTTACTCACAGAGCAGGCAGCAGGGGGTCGGGACGGCTGGAGGAGATTTCACTCCTCACTCTCCCCCGCCACTCTCCATTTACTTAACACAGTGGTTGTTCAGTACTGAACGGCTGCTATTTACATTGAATGATCATCGCTTATACAGATTAAAATCCTGAATGATGATCATTCAGTGTAAACAGCTGCCGTTCAGAACTGAACAGCCACTGTCTTAAGTGACTGGAGAGTGGCAGAGGAGAGTGAGGAGTGAAATCTCCTCCAATGTCTCCCTGCTGAGCGAGCAAGCAATACTTGCTGCTGTGCAGCAGCACGGGAGTAAGTACACACAGGGACAAGTATCGGGCATCATTTGCCCAATATTCATCCCATTTAAATGGGCCTTAAGAGGGAAAGTTCTTATTTGAGAGAATAATCCTTCTAGAAATAGCAAGCTGTTAAGTGTGCGATGAAAGCAAAGGTCACCAATTGAAATGTTGCTGAGAAGGCACCATATTTGCAACATATGGGCGTCAAGTTGAATGACAGCTGAGAGCTGCCCCTGATTGGTCCCTGCGCTAAGCCAATCAGAGGCAGCACTCACTCTGATTCATGAATGGGTGAGTGAGAGCTGCCTCTGATTGGTCAGGCTGTGACCAATCAGAGGCAGCTCATTCAGCAGGCGGGGATTTTAAATCCCCGGCTGCTGAATACTACTCACAGCAGTTCAGGAGAACTGCCGGCCGGCCGCGGCTGAACTCCGTCTGCCGGGACCAGGTGAGTGTATATTTTTTTTACTTTTTACACAGTTTTGGATGATTTTCAGGGAAGGGCTTATATTTTTAAGCCCTTCCCGACAATTCATCCCGCGCTCGCCGGCAGCCCATTGCTTTCAATGGAGCCAGCTGTATTAATTCAATGGGCAAACATCATTCTTCTCTGCCACAGCTATTACAGCTGTGGCAGAGGAGAATGCTTTGTCTAGTATATGTTCTCAATGGGGTCGGCGCTGCTGCCGCCGGCCCCATTGAGCGCATATAGAGAAGAGAACAGGAATCGCAGATCGGTGCGATCTGCAATTTCTGTTCTATAATTAATCGGACGAGCGCATAAAAAGCGCTCATGTGTCCGATACCATTGCAAAGCAATGGTTTTATAAAATCGCCGGACGCATGCGCAAATCGCGCGAAAAAACGCCCGTCTGACCGAGGCCTTATGGTGCACACATTGCAGCAAAAATGTCATGATACGTTTATTCTATGGGTCAGTATGATTACTGTGATATCAAATTTATATATATTTTTTTTCTGTACTGCTTTTCTTCTTTTCCAAAAATAAATAAATATATATATATATAAATTATTTTTTGCGGGATGTGCTGTAGTTTCTCTTAGTACCATTTCATATTGCATATGACTTTTTATTATATTTTTTTCTTGGAGACAGGATGACCAAAAAAAGTGAAATTCTGTTGTTTTTTTTCTCTTTCTGACGACATTCACAATGCAAGGTAAATAATGCATTACTTTGATAGATTGTACTTTTATGGATGCAGCGATACCAAATAAATTTTTGTTTAATTTATTTAGACTTTTTTTTTAAACGTTTTTTTTTTATTTTTAACTTTTATTGCATTTTATTTTTGTGATAGTTTGATCACTTCTGAAGTATGATGTAATGCCATAGCAATACATTATAGCATGATCTGACAGGCAATCTGACAAGCCAAGCCACATGCATGGCTTTGTAGGCAATCCGCCATGGCAGACCTAGGGGCTATCAGAAAGCAGATAATGGGGGGCAGTACTGGGCCCAGAATATTGATTGGGGCACTTAAATGCCTCTGTCAGAATTGATGGCAGCATTTAAAGGGTTAGTAGCATTTTATCAACAAGGCTGATGATTAGAGCTGTTGTAGACAGGTGGCGGCCAGAAGAAACAGAAGGTACGCGCATTGTATGTAGCACGATCGATTCCCCTACATACAAACCCCCAAAACTCTGCCAGAAACAAGTATGCAGGAGTGCCCAGAAAGTATGACGCTTTCTAAATGCATGGTAAGGAAGACACAATGCAAAAATAGATATGTTAAATATTTTGTTTTCTGCAGGAACCTAGGAAGATGAGTGTTTATTGAATTCTCATGCACAAAGGTTTCCATTGCCTTTAATGACCGCAAGCTTTTTCATTTTTTAGTTACCTCATTCTGTCACCTAAAACTGGTTTATTTTTGCATCTGTGTAGCTACATGAGGCTTTGTTTTGTATATAGGGAAAGTTGTATATTTAAAAAATATATATTTTGGGGTTGATATAAGTTGATATTTCATTCTGTTTCAATTTTGCCATTGTATAATTTTAGTTTTTAATTGAATTGTACTGTACAAATGTAGCAAAGTTTAACTTGAACAAGATAACTATTAGAGACAAGTTAGTGTATCTTGAAAAGCTATTGTACTCTTATCTTAACACAAAAAAGACCCAATGGCGGCAGAACAATCTGTACAGCACTGTGGAATATGTATGTATTATATAAATTAGTAAAATAAACTAATAAATATGCACCTAAGGTATGACTTAACAACCTGTCACTGGAAAGCCCTGGGGACCTTAATTAGGCCCCAGGCATACAGTATAAAACCAATACAGGGACTCGCAATAAGATACCAAATTGAGACTCCTCGACGACAATCAGCTTTGAACACAGGGTACAATGCATTAACCCCTACTGATTGCCCACAATTCTGCTCATTCAAGAGGAAGAGGACATTACAGTTTTGGACAAATCACTATCATGGCTACAGGCACAATTCTGGTCTCATTTTAAAAGAAGTTCCAAAGTGTGTCTGTAGCTATGATCTAACTTAGGCTACAGTAATTTGTAGTGAGGCTGGTATATAGAATTTACAGCTGCCATTTCAGTCTGTGTGCAGAGCGAGGCAAAGGGGACAAAAAGAAAGCAGAGAGCAATCTGTCATTCTTGTTTGTCCCCTGGACATTTGTTCATGTTATAACCCCCTCACCACTTTATCAATCAGAGAACAGATTTGCTCTTATTTTCACATCAGGGTCTTTTTCTCTAAAAAAGGAATGAAAGAACTAATTATGTTAGTTAGTGGGTCAAATGGACTTAAGTAAATGAGTTCTGCATCTAAATTTACATGATGCATAAATTCATAATTCCGGGTTGAATCTTCCTACCGAGATCTGTTCTGCTGTTAGGATTTTTTTTGTGATGGCGTTCTTGGATTGTGGAGCTGGGGTCAACTTAATCCATTGTGACGTGGTAAAACACATAGGTTTACAGGTAAGAGTACTGGAGTACCCTATTCCAGTATTTACTATTGATGCCACCCCCTTATCTCAGAAACGTTTAGAGTATGTTGTCCCGGACGTTTACCTCAAAATTCTTCTGTTTCACACCGACACTATTGCATTGTATGTAATAGAGTCCCTCCCGGTACAAGTGGTGCTAGGCTTGCCTTGGTTACAGTTGCACAACCCGGTGGTGTTTTGGAAAAAGGGGCATATAAATCAAATAGAATCCTTCCTGTTCTCGATATTGTATGTCCGTAGAAGTGTTCTTGGTTCAAGTGGGTTTATTATCTGATTTCCTACAGGAAATTGCGGACGTGTTTTCCAAAGAGGAAGCAGACAGGTTAACGCCCCATCAAAAAGAGGATTGTTCCATTGAGCTTGTCCAAGGATGTAGGCTAACATCTCTTGTACAACTTATTGGACCTGAAAGACAGTCCCTTAGGGAGTATATACAGGAGAGCCTAAAAAAGGGGCACATTTTCCATTGGCCAGGCTTTTTTCTGTGTAAAGAAAAAGGATGGGGGTTGTGGTCTTTTTTAGATTTCAGGGAACTGAGCAAAATTACAAAGCAAGATCCTAATGCATTGCCACTTATCCAAGAATTTTCTTTAGTCAATTATCTGGGGATAGCTGGTTTACTCAGTTGGATTCAATGGGATACTTATAATTTGATTCAAGTCAAGGAGGGAGATGAATGGAAGATAGGTTTTAACACCCTGGAAGAACATTTAGAAAGCTTGGTTATGCCTTTTGGCCTAAAAATGCACCTGCAGTGTTTCAAGCCTTGGTAAATGAAGCTCTGCATGAGTTTATCGGTCACTTTTTATTAGTGTATTTTGATGATATTTTTACTTTTTCTCCAGATTGCAAATCTCATGTTTCTCATGTTTGTCTTGATATCCATGCACTATGCAAGAATAAATTATTTACAAAAAGAGAAAAATATGTCTTTTCTGTACAAGAAGTCTCCTTTTTGGGTCATATTGTCATCCTGAAGGGATTCAGGATGGACCCGGAGAAGGCTTGGGCAGTCCAAGACCAGAAAATGTGCTTTTCACATTTTATCTTTGTGCTCACGTACCGTCCCAGTAGTGAAAATGTCAGGGCAGATGCTTTGTCTAGGAATTTAGTTCCAGCTGCTCCAGATGGACCTCTGGTGACAGTTCTCACTGAAGGTGTAGTAGTATCAGAAGTGTCACTGGATTTGATTGCTTTAGTAACGTTAGCAAAATTATTTATTTCTCACGTGAAACATGGATTACTGGTTGCATACTTGGTTGGGAATTCAACTCTTTGGCCAAACAGAAAATTGTAATCAAAGTTTGGAGCAATACGTGTGGTGCTATATTTTGGATAATTAGCAGGAGTGGTGTGAATTTTTGCCTTTGGCTGAGTTTGCACTGAACAATAGGTCTTTGGAATCTACAGGCATTTCGTCATTTTTTGTAACTATGAATTTCACCCTTGTTTTGGTTTGTTTACTAACGCATGTTCTGAGATATCAGAGGAAAAGAAGTTTTCCTCTTATATTGAGACAATTTGGGAGGAGGTCGAGAGAAATATCAAGAGGACCATAAGTAATTACAAGCTGGTAGCTGATTAGAGATGTTCGATGGGGGTTGATTTCTTGGTGGGAGACAGAGTCTGGCTGTCTACCAAGAATATTAAACAAACAACAGTCCTTTAAACTAAGCCCGCAATTTATCAGACCATTCAAAATCATTGAGATTGATGTGGTTTCTTTTAGGTTGCAGTTTCCGGACTCCTTGAGAATAGCTAATGTATTTGATAAGTCTCTACTTAAACAATATATTGATCCTGGGGTTGGTGCATCCATTCCTGCCCTGGTTGAAGTGGATGGGAATTTGACATTAGTTGCATTATAGAATCCCGCTATGTGAGGAACACACTACAGTATTTGGTTCATTGGGGGGGATACAGGCCAGAGGAAAGAACATGAGTACTGGATGCAGATGTCTATGTGAACCATCTCATAAAAAGCTGCACAGTAGGGCACATGCTAAACACTGAAGGTCTTCATGCCCAAGCTACAAGACCTCTACTGACCCAAAAGTGTAGGAAAGATCAGCTCCAATTTGCTTAAAACCACATAAATAAACCACACAAGTTTTGTGATCCTGTTCAGTGGTGTGATGAAACAAAACGGGACCTTTTTGTGCCTAAGGATAAACAGTATAGGCATAAGCAAAGAAAATCCGGCAGCATTCAAAAGGTGATTTTCAAAAGTAAAAGTCCAACCTTTATTCCATATTTTTAAAAAAAGATCTGGCAACGTTTCAACCTAAGAAGGTCTTTGTCAAGCCTGATCAACCATACAACTTACCCCATTACATATAAAGCACATACAACATACAACCATCCAACCATCCAAGAAACCGCCCACAACAAAATTATACATATACAATAAACAGGTGTGATTCACAAAACCTCCATGTTAGAGTGTCAGCCTCCATGTTCTGGATGACTCCCTCCTTTCCGAGACGTTCCATTGGAAATACGGTGCATGCACAAGATCATCATAAGTCTCGTGGGCATCAGGTAGAATGCACAGCCATGTCAACCAGGAAAGCACAGTAGAGTCTTCACAACGGGGAGCTCATACCAAAGTGCGCATGCGCGAGAGTATTAAGTCTCACGGGAATACAGCCATAATAGAAAAGGGCAATGTACCTGGCGGCTATCATGCATTCTCAGTGCCCAAAAGGAACAACATCATATATCTATACATAAAAGTATGGAGCACTGCGTTTTGTATAATAGTAATGTTTATATATTGTGGAATGTGTTGTATAAAAACTAATATTGAGATTGACATCAGTTACACAATAGTAATAGCAAATGAATCATATATCGAAACTCAATCAGAGTAAATTACTATAAATAACATTATTATGAATCATTCAGCAGCCCAATTAATTAAAATAGATAAATTCATAAATTTAGAATCATGGTATCAAAAAATTAACCCTATTCTGGCTCTGCATTCTTTTTCCTCTCCACCCTGTATGGGCTCTTTGCTATTTCTGTGAGTGCTGTTGGATCCTACACCTACTAAGGATAAACAGTATATCTGGAGGGGAAAGACTAAAGTATGTGCTGAAAAGAACCCCCTGCCCATAATGAAGCATGGCAGTGTGCTGGTGATGCTCTGCGGATGCTTTGCTTCCTTTGCCATTGAAACCTTTAGCATGTAGAGGTCAAGATGAATCCAATCGAGTATCAGGAAATCTTAGTTGCCTGACTTGACCTCATAGAAAATCTTTGGTGGGATCTGAAGAAGGCAATTGCAGCATGTCGAAGAATATTAGTGAACTGGAGACCATTACTCATAAGGAATGGAAGAAGATTTTTCAGGAAAACTGTCCGAAGCTGCTGTCTGGCTATACATTATGTCTATAGCAGCTCAGAACATCAAAAGGTGCTCTTTAGAGTACTAAAGATAATTAGTGGGAATGGGACAATGAATTCTGAGAATGCAGGAGTCCGTAAATGTGGCATTTTGTGGTGAATTTGCAGGAACATTTTTTTATGTTAGTTGTATTGAGCTATTTAAATTGTTCTTGTTTGGTTCCTTTTTGCAAATAACCGAAAGTTTGTAAATTTGGCAAATAAACCTAATTCTCAGTGGGAGTGAATAAAACGAATTGCAACTGTGAATACAATGCTTCATGCTTTTTCTTATTTTTTGGGGAAAAATTTAACTTTTCAATTTCAGTCTTTTTGCGGAGTTAATAATTTAATACAGGTTTTTGATTCATGTTTAAGTATTAAGAATATTAAAAAAGTGTGTTGTATATTATAATAAATCCATTTCTGTTTTATCCCCATTGGAGATGATTACATCAGAGCTCAGGGAATGGTTGAGGATCTCCCTCTGGACTCAGCAGGTATAAGATTCTCTATAAATGCAGGTTTAAAATAACCAGATTTACATACATTATATCATGTCTGTTATAATGTCTGGACTTGTCTACCCTAATATTAAGGTATTTGTGCTATCATTGTCTTATTCTAATATTACTGAGGACTGACAAATTTATGGACCTCCTACCAGACAGAACTGAAGTGAGTATTCCTTTTAGAGAAACAACTATTGGAGATTCAGAGGGCTGGGTTTTTCATGTTTTTCACTGCTGAGTGAGATGAAGGGTCAATAATTATTTTAAAATTTGAATATTAAATTTAGCAAACAATAAAACAAACAACAAAATGTTCAAATAATTTTAAAAAGTCAATTAAACACTGAAATCAGAATCTTAAAAAACATCCTTCTGGTATAGCCTTTACTATATAGGAAAGGGAGAAGAAGGGAAACATATGGCTCAGAGAGAAAAAATATTCTGACCAGTGAAACATACATTTTTACATTTGAAATAATAAGAGAGAGCTTAACAGGCCGTGAAAATACAACATTCATAGATAAATAAACCAATAATAAAGAACTACATTTATCAATGAGCGGTACAGAACGGTACCTGTACAGAACTTATTTTCTTATTTCTTTTTTTCACTCTAAATCTGTATTATAGAAATTCTTAATATGTTGCACAATTGATAAGGAATAGGGATGAGCGAGTATACTCGCTAAGGCACTACTCGCTACTTTAGCCGAGTATCTCCCTGCTCGTCCCTAAAGATTCAAGGGCCGCCGCAGCTGACAGGTGGGTTGTGGCGGGGAGCAGGGGAGAGAGGGATCTCCCCTCCGTTCCTCCCTGCTCTCCCCCGCAGCTCCCCGCGCCGGCCCCCGAATCTTTCGGGACGAGCGGGGAGATACTCGGTTAAGGCACATTACTCGAGCGAGTAGTGCCTTAGCGAGTATACTCGCTTATCCCTAATAAGAAAATTGTTCTACTATTTGTTTTGCTTTTTTCAGGCCTCCCAAACAAATAATATCACCTTCATTTTTCTACTTGGATTCTCAAATACACAAGACTTTTCATTCCTCTTCTTCTCTCTACTGGTTATTATCTACATAGCAACCATTTTAGAGAACCTTCTGATCATTTTCTTCTATGTAGTGAGTAAAACCCTTCAGTCCGCCATGTACTTCTTTATTAGCCAGATATCATTGTGTGACATCCTGGTTGTTACAGATATTGTCCCCATCCTCCTTCACACTGTACTGCATGGAAGAAGCTCCATGACTCTCATCGGCTGCATCTTCCAGTTTTGTCTCTTTGCTACCTCAGAGTTTTCAGAATGTCTTCTACTGTCAGTAATGTCTTATGACCGTTATCTGGCCATTTATAACCCCCTCCGTTATCACTGTGTCATGAATCATCAGTTTTGTGTGGCATTATCAAGTTTAACTTGGTTGGTTGCTTTTATGGTGACATCACTCTATGCAATTTCAATTTCTAATCTGTATTTCTGTGGACCACACATTATTGACCATTTCTACTGTGACCTTGAACCTATACTGCAGCTCTCTTGCTCTGATATATCCAGAGTTCATAAACAGAATCTTATCATTGGCGTTTTAACTGGATTTTGCCCTTTCATAGTGATTGTGACATCCTATGTGTGTATTGTCATCACCATCATAAAGATACCATCCAGTACTGGAAGACATAAAGCCTTCTCCACCTGTAGCTCCCACCTCATTGTTGTTTCCATACTTTATGGGGCATTAATTTTTGTGTATATGTTTCCAACAAAAGGACAATCGATGATGTCTCTAAGTTATACTATAGTGACCCCACTGCTTAATCCAATTATATATACTTTGAGGAACAAAGACTTTAAAGAAGCATTTTATAAGATTTATCATTCCTTCTAGTTCAGAAGAAATGGTTAAAGAGGTTTTTATCAATCAGACAAGCTGTCTTAATATCAAAGGGTTTCAGAATGTGTATCCATATGCAGACAACCTCAAACCCAAAATACATTAAAAAAACTGTTGGATGGACACTCACTTCATAAATAACCATATTTCCTGCCACCTCTACTCCCTCTTCCCACTAATTTCACAGTTTGTAAGTGGATTTGTACAAACTGTGTTATTACAACTACTTAACATCACCAAAGAAATTTCCCTGTTACCATACATGAAAAATAAAGAATCACCCTGGAATATGGCCCTTCCAAAGTACTTGCTTGCACAACCTTTGATAACAATATCAGCCTACAAATGTTTTTTTCTTTTGTAGCCCTCTGTGAGCTTTTTGGCCCCGTCTGCTGATAGTTTCTTCCACTGAATGTTTGCAGGCTCCTTCTCCAAGCATAAAATTACAACTCTCTCTAATAACTCTCTCCATTAGATTGAAATCAGGACTCATTGCTGCCCAGTTGTCAATTTCTTCTTTTTTCACCATTCTGGGGTACTTTTGGACAGTGTTTTGAATCATTATCCTGCTGTAGGACCCATTTTGTAGTTTTCTTATACTTGAGAACACATTTGCTCTTAAATGCTCTGATAATCAACTGATTTAATTGTTTCTGTAAAACATTTAAGACCTTTAGTCCCAGAGGCAAGAAAACAGCCCCGCCACATTATAGATCAACCATGATGTGTCACTGTATACATAATAGTGGTCAGCATTGCCAGTGAGCTCTAATTTGGTTTCATCTGTCATTAGAATATTTTCTCAGAAGAATTATGGTTTGTCTATGTAACTGCTGAACCTTGGTCATTCTTTTTGTGTCTTTTCTTAATATGTAGGGTCTTCCATGGCTTTTGCCCATAGAGCCCTGTTTTACTCAGTGTATAATATGTGGTACAGGTTGAAAACATACCTCCAGGTGTCTCTAGCTTAGCCTGACGTCCTTTGGATGTTGTACATGGTGGCTTTGACACATTTTGAACCAACCTTATGCCCTGTCACCTATTGGTGAGTTTGTAATTAGAGTTTTCAATTGTGTTGATACATGCTTCATATCTATTAATTGTGTGCTTACTGTAAGTCGTGGGGGTATCTGAGTACTAGGAGACACCTAGGAAAGGTGATTGCTTAAGTTCTGCTGTTTAGCATTTAGTCAATGTCATTACATTATGAATCCTTTCCAATCCACTGTGTGACTTCTGAAGACATTCTGATTGAAGGCTGTACGGCTCCGCTATCGGAAGACGTCCAGCAGGGTATTCTTCTTTTATATTACTGGACACTCTGTTGTCGGGGGCCTCTCCAGAATGCCACTTACTGCAGTACTGGCTCTAGCCAGCAGATGGTGCCATTGTATAATTGCAGAAAAATAAAGCCCCCCAGGAAACCCTTAATCCAAAATTGGATTGCAAAGGGTTAACAACCCAAAAAACTGTAAGCCATATCATGTTGCCCACTAATCCTATGCAAGTTTTGGCTGTCTAGATTCAGACTTGATGCAGGGTTTCCTTACCTGGTTTTCTAGTTAGGAATAATTAATATAAAATTCACAGTCTAAATCTGTTGTTACCCATGGAGATTTTCCTGAACCCTGTATTAGTTTACTCAATTGTTTTTCTGTGCAGCTTACCCAGTTTATTTTTTTCTTGTGAGAGTCGTAAGCTGTATTTTGCTTTAGAACCCAGATCCTCAGAGTCAGAGACCCAAAGAGAGGAAATAATTAAAATTCTCTTGAAGGGCAACCCTCAGTTTTGAATATTTAGTGTTAGGCCTGTGCATACAGCTGACCAAACTTTATTTGCCTCTATGTGCTGGTGGTTCTACAGGATTACCCTGATGCTGTATCTTTTGCTGGTGTCCATCGTCATGCCTTGCTGCCTCTGTCTATGTAGCTGCTTGTTGCTACAAACTGCACCCTAATCATATGGGTTGCTGCATTTCATTTCTAATTAGCCCTTAATCGCCACTATTAAACTAAGTGGAATAGGGGGCTTAGGATATCACATTGACTTAAATAAGTCTCATCTACCTAAAAATTATAGGTCATAAAAGCATTGAATGACTGAGAGGGGGGGGGGGGGGAAACCTCTACTATTCAGTACTAGTTCAATCCTGATGAAGCAATAGGTATACTTACCTGTTGTGGAAACGCGTTGATTGAGAGATTGAGATTGAGATTGACGATTGAAATTGATGTTTGAGAGTGGTTTATTGAGATTGATTTGGTTGATGTTCACCAAGTCCGACCATTCAATTGAGCATAAAGACAGAGCTACCACATCTTTATATGTGCTTCTAATGCGGCAATATCAAACCGTGTGATGCCACATTGATGCGGATATCTTGATTGTGGGTTCCTACTACGGCAATATTAGACCGCGTAAGACCACATTGATGCGGTTATATAGGGTTGGCGGAGTAGAGACTATATGTTGTCCTTTCCTATCCACTTTAATAGTGGAGGTGACAACCACTCTTGCTTCACCCTATAATAGTGAAACCTGACATAGGTCACCCCATAAGGGAAATATTGGACAATCCCTTTCCCCCATATACTGTTACTTTACACTATGAGTTCAGAAGTGGAATAATCACGCTAGTACCCACTTCCTGTAGATGGGACATTGGTTTATACCCACCACTTGGAACGTACAATTTGGGGATCAAGGTGGCGTATACATTTACACCTTGCCTTCAAAAGGAGTGTGTGTGGGTATACACTGTGAGTCCATAAATTGAACCATTACTCCAGTACCCACCCCTTGTAGATGAGACAGTGTCTATGCCCACTACTCGGAACGCATAAGTTTGGGCATTAAGTGGCATATGCACCTGATCTCTAGGGGGTCTGTGGAATTCCTTAGGCTCTATATAAAGAGTCATCCCGAATATCTGAGGGTGGTGTGACTATCATTTTAAATACTTTTTGTACGTGTTTGTCCACAAATTTATTTTATGAATTAAATATTAAACGTTAAGTTTTATGTATCAGTCAGACAGTTCTTCCCGGGGATAAATTTAGGTTCTTGGTTTGGAAGTGCTTTTAGATTTTTTTTCTATGTACTTAGAAAAACACCACCCAATAGACACTTAAAAAAGACTCCTGTAATTCAATGGGCTTTTACAAGCATCAAAAAAGTATTTGAAGTGAGCCTTACTGTCATTAACCCATTAGTAACCTGTTTAGCTCGCACTTTAATGACTAAGCAATTTCCTTCTTTTTATTTTCAATTTTTTTTCATTGTCAAATTGCAAGAGCCATAATTCTTTATACACTATGTTGACAAAAGTATTGGGACACACATAGAAGGTTGTAAAATTTGATTTTATTCACATTTTTCATAATGGTGTGGGGCTGGCTTTGACCTCAATGACTTAAGAAACCCTCCTAGGTATGCTTTTCATCAAATTCCCATAGATGTGTGGAGGGATTTGCCTCTTTTCCTTGAGGAGAGCTTCAGATAGCGATGCGGGAGGGGGGGGGATGGACGTGTTGTGCATGCATGGATACAGCGTTCTAGTTCATCACATATTTGCTTGATGGGAAGGAGGTCTAGACTTTGGTCTGGGCAATGAAGTTTGCAGATTTTCTGCTCCTCAAGCTAAGCCTCAACACTGCGTGATGTATGACATGGTGCTCAGTCATGCTGGTAGAGACTAGAGATGAGCGAGCACCAAAATGCTTGGGTGCTCGTTACTCGGGACGAAAATTTCACGATGCTCGAGGGTTCGTTTCGAATAACGAACCCCATGAAAGTCAAGGGGCGACCCGAGCATTTTTGTATATCGCCGATGCTCGCTAAGGTTTCCATTTGTGAAAATCTGGGCAATTCAAGAAAGTGATGGGAACGACACAGCAACGGATAGGGCAGGCGAGGGGCTACATGTTGGGCTGCATCTCAAGTTCCCAGGTCCCACTATTAAGCCACAATAGTGGCAAGAGTGCCCCCTCCTCAACAATTTATACTTCTGAAAAGCCCTCATTAGCAATGCATACCTTAGCTAAGCACCACACTACCTCCAACAAAGCACAATCACTGCCTGCATGACACTCCGCTGCCACTTCTCCTGGGTTACATGCTGCCCAACCCCCCCCCCCCCCCGCATGACCCAGTGTCCACAGCGCACACCAAAGTGTCCCTGCGCAGCCTTCAGCTGCCCTCATGCCACGCCACACTCTTGTCTATTTATAAGTGCGTCTGCCATGAGGAGGAACCGCAGGCACACACTCCAGAGGGTTGGCACGGCTAGGCAGCGACCCTCTTTAAAAGGGGCAGGACGAGAGCCCACAATGCTGTACAGAAGCAATGAGAAATATAATCCTGTGCCACCGCCATCAGGAGCTGCACACGTGGGCATAGCAAAGGGGAACCTATGTGCCACACACTATTCATTCTGTCAAGGTGTCTGCATGCCCCAGTCAGACCGCGGTTTTTTATAAGTAGTCACAGGCAGGTACAACTCCGCAATGGGAATTCCGTGTGCACCCACAGCATGGGTGGCTCCCTGGAACCCACCGGCTGTACTTAAATGTATCCCATTGCAGTGCCCTGGACAGCAGAGCTAACGTCAGATTAAATGCAGGTGGGCTTCGGCCCACACTGCATGCCCCAACCTGACCGGGGTTTTTAATTCATAGACACAGGCAGGTACAACTCCCTATTGTGAAGTCCCTGTGGACCGACAGCATGGGTGGGTGCCAGGAAGCCACCGGCGGTACATAAATATATCCCATTGCATTGCCCATCACAGCTGAGGTAATGTCATGTTTAATGCAGGTGGGCTTCGGCCCACACTGCATGCCCCAGTCAGACTGGGGTTCTTTAGAAGTGGACACATGCAGTTACAACTCCGTGTGGACCGACAGCATGAGTGGCTCCCTGGAACCCACCGGCGGTACATAAATATATCCCATTGCAGTGCCCATCACAGCTGAGGTAATGTCATGTTTAATGCAGGTGGGCTTTGGCCCACACTGCATGCCCCAGTCAGACTGGGGTTCTTTAGAAGTGGACACATGCAGTTACAACTCCGTGTGGACCGACAGCATGGGTGGGTGCCAGGAAGCCACCGGCGGTACATAAATATATCTCATTGCATTGCCCATCACAGCTGAGGTAATGTCGTGTTTAATGCAGGTGGGCTTCGGCCCACACTGCATGCCCCAGTCAGACTGGGGTTCTTTAGAAGTGGACACATGCAGTTACAACTCCGTGTGGACCGACAGCATGGGTGGCTCCCTGGAACCCACCGGCGGTACATAAATATATCCCATTGCAGTGCCCAGCACAGCTGAGGTAACGTCAGCTTTAATGCAGGTGGTCAAAACATAGAAAAATGACAAAAACTGAACTTTCAGTCTTATATCACAAAGCTGACTAAACAGCTTCCACTGCATAGTCCAATCTATATCAATCAGTCCCAAATCCCTCTTCCAGGTTTATGTATACCAAGTCCTTTTTACTTCTTATAATAATACTAACTATACCTATAACACTCATCACACCTCACAACACCTCCGTGAGTACCTCATACCACATAGCATAGACACCACAGCAGTTCATTAAAAACACAAAACCAGAATACAAAGGTATGAAGGACAATTTTAAAAGTTTAATCTCCTAACTAATCCAGATGTAACATTTTAATTACCAAAAATGATAATACCAGACTAAGTGCAAAAAAAAACATTAACCCGCATTCCGCATAAGAGAGTTTGCGTTTAGCTCTGTATTGAAGGGGCACTGAAGCAGGAAATTCTCCATGATTTACAGCATGCTGTCGCATTCCTGACGTGGACAGACCCTATCATTGGGTTGCTCCTCACATATACTTTCTCATTGAAGCTTGAACCAAAGTCTTGAGTGGCTTGTCCCAGTCAAACCCACTGGAAGAAGAAGATGGTGGTCTAATAGGGCTCAGTAGCTAGCACTGTTGCCTTGCAGGGCTGGGGTCCTCAATTTTTATCTGACCAAGAACAACATCTGCATGGAGTTCATATATTCCCCTTGTGTTGCTTCTTCTGAAGAAATGTATGCACTATATACGATATTATTAAGAAACCCAAACAAATGGAGAACAAACAAAATTCATACAGATGTTGTCCTTGATCAAATTTGAACCTTTTTTTTTAGTCATTTTTCCCTTTGGAGAAGGAAGTGGAGAAGGAGGTGGAAAAAATGAAGGAAAAGAAGAAATAGTTGGCCTGAGAGACTGGGAAATTTCACAGCGCGCTGCTTTTGCTGCTCCCTTGTCCCTGTAATCACGGGTGGTAGCCGCTTCACTTAGCTCCTTCTTTCTCCTCTGCCTTTTTCCTGACCTCTCCCACCAAAGCCTTTGCCATAAACTGAAACCCCCAGTTGGGTCGCCTTAAAAAGTAACCTTTATTGATATGTACTAAAATATACTGTGGTAGCAATGAATTAAAAAGATCAGAGACTCAATACAGTGTAAATGAGTGTAATACATTAGATAAAACCGGTCTAAGAGAAACAATATCCTGCCTTGCTAATTATGCACAAATATCAGGGCCACAACAGTAATACTTGCTGAAAATGGTGTATGGTACCAAGCAGCAGTACATTGCTGTATCCTGAAGATTGAGCAAGTGATTAGATCCCTGCATGAACTGCCAGCCTGTGTGATAAATACTGCCAGATAAGCCGAATCTGACATAAGTCTAGAAAGATAAACTACGTGAGGCTCTGGGCTAAAACTAGCTTCCCAACATGTTTCACCAGGACTCTGGCATCATCAAGGGTATAGGAGCTATAGTTGAAGCCTGGCTTCTGACAGCAAATAATAAAGGTGGAATGCAGGTTCAATAGCCAATAAATTGACATAATGTCACAAAGACTCAAAATTGTTTCTCTGTCATACAGCTATTACAGCCAATCACAGCAAACAATTCCAAAATATCACTGCCTCCGGGTGACACCGCTGCCTCTTTTCCTGGGTTACATGCTGGCATTGCTGTCCAATTCCCTCCCCCCCCTCCCCCCCCCCACTACCCTGCATTCACAGTGCACCCAAAATTTTCACTGCACAGCATTCAGCTGGCCTCATGCCACACGCTCGTTTCATAGCCACACCACCCTCATGTCTATTCATAGGTGCGAATTGGATGAAGAGGAACCAGAGGCACACACTGCAGAGGGTTGGAAGGGCTAGGTAGCGACTCTCATTGAAAGTGTGGGCGATACCCCACGATGCTGTTGAGAATTGATGATAGATTGACGTATGATCATTCCTATCCCATGCCACCTCCATCACAAAATTGTCAGGAGCCGCAAACGTGGGCATAAAGATGACTCAGGTGCCAGCACTTCTACACATCTCCACAATGCAGCAATACTCTGTGTGGGAAGCATGTGAGCGGGCCCAGGGTCAGGCTCGGTCCCAGACTCCACGTTATATGGCCCAAGGTGTCACGAGTTACATAGCAATAGGAAATCCATGTGTCCCACACAATTCATTCTGTGTAGGTGTTAGATAGCTGAACACCACAATGGAAAGTCCTTGAGTTCCTTGGGCTTGCCTATGCTGTTGGTTCACAAAGATGGTATTACACAGGAAGAAATCACAGCCCAAACATGGTAGAGTTTCATCCCGCCAAGGACCTCGGCCCACATTTCTACCCTAGTCAGTCATTGTATTTGTGCCAGACAGGTAAAGCAACACAATGGGAAGTCTTTGTGCACTCACAGCGTAGGCGAGCCCAAGGAACTCAAGCATGGTATTACACATGAGGAAATCAGAGTGCCCAAACATGGCAGAGTTTCACCCTGCTAAGGGCCTCTGGCTACATTTCTGCCCTAGTCAGTCAGTGTATTTGTGTTAGACAGGTAAAAGTATAGGCAGACCCCTGTAACATTTATGTAGTAAAAGTATAGGAGGACCCCAGTAACATTTCTGTAGTAAAAGTATAGACAGACCCCTGTAACATTTCTGCAGCAGAAGTATAGGCAACCCCAGTAACATTTCTGTAATAAAAGTAGAGGCAGACCCCTATAACATTCCTGTAGCAAAGGTATAGGCAGACCCCTGTAACATTTCTGTAGAAAAAGAATAGACGGACCTCAGTAACATTTCTGTAGCAAAGGTATACGCAGACCCCAGTAATATTTCTGGAGCAAAGGTATAGGCAGACCACAGTAAAATTTCTGTAGCAAAGATATGGGCAGACCCCAGTAACATTCCTGTAGCAGAAGTATAGGCAGACCCCAGTAACATTTCTGTAGTAGAAGTATAGGCAGATCCCAGTAACAGTTTTGTAGCAAAGGTATAGATGGACCCCAGTAACATTTCTGTAGAAAAGGTATAGGCAAACACCAGTAACATTTGTGTAGCAAAGGTATAGGCGAACCCCAGTAATATTTCTGTAGCAAATGTATAGGCGGACCCCAGTAACATTTCTGTAATAAAAGTAGAGACAAACCCCTGTAACATTCCTTTAGCAACGTTATAGGCAGACCCCTGTAACATTTCTGTAGTAAAAGTATAGATAGACCCCAGTACCAGTTCTGTAGCAAAGGTATAGGCAGACCCCAGTAACATTTATGTAGCAAAGGTATAGGCAGGCCCCAGTAACATTTTTGTAGCAGAAGTATAGGCAGACCCCTGTAATATTCCTGTAGTAAAAGTATAGGCGGAATCCAGTAACATTTCTGTAGCAAAAGTAAAGGCAGGCCCCTGTAACATTCCTGTAGAAAAGGTATAGGCAGACCCCAGTAACATTTCTGTAGCAAAGGTATAGGGAGACCCCAGTAAACTTTCTGTAGCAAAGATATAGGCAGACCCCTGTAACATTTCTGTAGCAGAAGTATAGGCAGACCCCAGTAACATTCCTGTAGCAAAGGTATAGGCAGACCCGAGTAATATTTCTGTAGCAGAAGAATAGGCAGACCCCTTTAACATTCCTGTAGTAAAAGTATAGGCAGACACCAGTAACATTTCTGTAGCAAAAGTATAGGCGGACCCTAGTAACATCTCTGTAGCAGAAGTATAGGCAGACCCCAGTAACATTTATGTAGTAAAAGTATAGGCAGACCCCTTTAACATTTCTGTAGCAGAAGTATAGGCAGACCCCAGTAACCCCCCTGTAGTGAAAGCATAGGCAGACCCCAGTCACATTTCTGTAGCAGAATATGGGTAGACCCCAGTAACATTTCTGTAGCAGAAGTATAGGCAGACCCCTGTAACATTTCTGTAGCAAGAGTATAGGCGAACCCCTTAAACATTGGTGTACCATTAGTCTAGGCGAAGGCTGGAAAAAGTAGTTAGATAACAGTATAGGCGAGGGCCAGAAAAATTTGAGTACCAAGAGTACAAGTGTACCCCTGAAAAATAGCTCAACCGCGAGGGCAGGTGAAACCCATAAACATTTTTTAAAGATACAGCTCACTGTTGCTTAATTTGTAACAGAGCCTGGAGGCAGCCCTGTGAAAAAAATGGTTTCTGACTGTTAAAGTATCAATAAAATACTTTTGAAACTTTGAAAAATTGTAAAAAAAATTGTAAGCAGAGCCTTTTGGGTTGCAGAAAAATTGGCAGTTCAGCTGGATGATATGCGGTTTTAGGACGAGGAGCAGTAGGAGGAGGAGTAATAATATCCAAGAGTGATTGACAAAGCTAATTCCCCCTTTTTTCTGGTGATAGAGAATGCTTTTTTCTCCAGTTGCAGCGAAAAGAATCATTAGGCTCCGCTGCTCTCCGCCGGTGGAGAAGAGAAGTCTGGGGACATCCAGCCTTTGTTCATATTTATGAGTGTAAGCATGTCGGCACTGGCAGTTGACAGGAGGGTATGCTTATCCATAATGATTCCCCCAGCTGCACTAAACACCCTCTCTGACAAGACACTAGCGGCAGGGCAGGCCAGCACCTCCAGGGCGTACAGCACACGTTCGTGCCACATGTCCAGCTTTGACACCCAATAGTTGTATGGAGCAGATGCATCACAGAGGACGGTGGTACGATTGGCTACGTACTCCCTCACCATCTTTTTACAGTGCTCCCTCCGACTCAGCCTTGACTGGGGAGTGGTGACACAGTCTTGCTGGGGAGCCACAGAGCTGGCAAAGGCCTTGGAGAGTGTTCCCCTGCTTGCACTGGACATGCTGCCTGATCCCCGCACCTCCCCTGCTAGTTGGCCCTCGGAACTGCGTCTTCTGCCACTAGCGCTGTCAGATGGGAACTTTAGCATCACTTTTTTCACCAGGGCCCTGTGGTATTGCATCACTCTAGTACCCCTTTCCTCTTCGGGAATGAGAGTGGAAAGGTTCTCCTTAAACCGTAGGTCGAGAAGGGTGGACACCTAGTAATCCGTGTTGGCCAGAATGCGTCTAACGCAAGCGTCACGAGAAAGGCAGCCTAACATGAAGTCAGCCATGTGTGCCAGTGTGCCAGTACGCAAAACATCGCTGTCCCCACTAGGAAGATGACTTTCAGGATCCTCTTCCTTCTCCTATTCTATAACCCATACACGCTGAACAGATGAGAGGCAAGCAGTATGGGTACCCTCTGCAGTGTGCCCAGCTGTCTCTTCCCCCTCCTCCTGCTCCTCCCCCTCCCACTCCAAAGCACGCTGAGATATAGACATGAGGGTGGTCTGGCGACATACTGTCATCCCCCATCTCCTGTTCCAACCACAAAGCGTCGGCCTTTATGCTCTGCAGCGAACTTCTCAGCAGGCAAAGCAGCGGGATGGTAACGCTAATGATTGCAGCATCGCCGCTCACCATCTGGACCATGGCAGATATCTGCCATCCAGGCCCACTCCTCAGTTAAAAATTGGGGAGGCTGACTACCACTACGTGGCCCATGTTTCAGCTTGTATTCCACTATTGCTCTACGCTGCTCATACAGCCTGGCCAACATGTGCAGCGTAGAATTCCAGCGTGTGGGCACGTCGCACAGCAGTCGGTGCTCTGGCAGATTAAACAGATGTTGCAGGGTCCTCAGGGTAGCAGCATCCATGGTGGACTTGCGGAAATGTGCGTAGAAGCGGCGTATCTTGCCGAGCAGGTCAGACAAGTGGGGACAGTTTTTCAGAAACCGTTGAACCACCAGATTAAAGACGTGGGCCAGGCATGGCACGTGTGTGAGGCTGCCGAGCTGCATAGCCGCCACCAGGTTACGGCCGTTGTCACACACGACCATGCCCGGTTGGAGGCTCAGCGGCGAAAGCCAGAGGTCGGTCTGCTCTGTCAGACCCTGCAAAGCTTGTGGGCCGTGTGCCTCTTGTCACCTAAGCTGATTAGTTTCAGCACGGCTTGCTGACGCTTGCCCTCCGCTGTCCTGCCGCGCTGCATGCTACCGACTGCTGGCGACATGCTCAGACTTCTTAATTGAGAGGTAGAGGTGGCGGAAGAGGAGGACGGGGAGGGTTTGAAGGAGGTGGCATAGACTGCTGCATATACCAGCACCGAGGTAGGACCCGCTATTCTGGGTGTGGGTAGGATGTGAGCGGTCCTAGGCTCTGACTCGGTCCTAGGCTCTGACTCGGTCCCAGCCTCCACCAAATTCACCCAATGTGCCATCAGGGAGATATAGTGGCCCTGCCTGCCAGTACTTGTCCACGTGTCCGTGGTTAAGTGGACCTTCCCAGTAACCGTGTTGGTGAGGGCACGATTAATGTTGCGGGAGACGTGCTGGTGTAGGGCTGGGATGGCACACCGGGAAAAATAGTGGCAACTGGGGACCGAGTAGCGTGGGACCGCAGCAGCCATCATGTTTTTGAAAGCCTCTGTTTCCACAAGCCTGTACGGCAGCATCTTCAGACTGATTAATTTAGCAATGTGCACATTTAAAGCTTGTGCGTGCCGGTGGGTGGCGGCGTATTTGCGCTTTTGCTCCAACGCTTGTGTTAGCGAAAGCTGGACGCTGCGCTGAGAGACATTGCTAGATGGAGTGGAGGATGGAGGAGGTGGGGGTTCGGGTGCAGACCGGGGGGCGCTCATGCCTATATCCTCGGAGGGGGATTGGATCTATGTGGCAGGTTGGGGCACCTTGTGGGGTGCTTGGCCATTATATGCCTGCGCATGCTGGTGGTGGTGAGGCTGGTAGTGGTGGCTCCCCGGCTGATCTTGATGCAACATAGGTTGCACACCACTGTTCGTCGGTTGTCTGCGCTCTCACTAAAAAACATCCATACCTTTGAACACCTAGCCCTCTGCACGGAGGCTTGCCGCGAGGGGGTGCTTTGGGAATCCGTTGGGGCATCCTTCCTCTGGCCCTGCCTCTACCCCTGGCCATTCCACTGCCTCTTCCAAACTGTCCTGCTGCTGCACTTGCCTCCCCCTCTTAAGCCCTGTCCTCAGTAGGCTTAGCAAACCAGGTGGGGTTAGTCACCTCATCGTCTAGCTGCTCTTCCTCCGAATCTCCTCCCTCGAACTTACTGCCCTTACTACTACCTCACTGACAGACAACTGTGTCTCATCATCATCCTCACGCACATAAAGCTCTTGAGACAGTTGCCGGAAGTCCCTAGCCTCATCACCCGGACTCTGGAAACTTCCCAAAGGTTGGGCATCGGTCACGACAAACTCCTCAGGTGAGAGAGGAACCAGTTTTTCCCACTCATGGCAGGGACCCGAGAACAGTTCCTGGGAGTCTGTCTGCTCATCAGAATGTGTCATTTTCATGGAGTGAGGAGGCTGGGAGTAAGGAGGAGCAGCAGCCAGAGGATTCAGAGTTGCAGTCCCTAGGCCGGGAGTAGTAGACTGCGTAGAAGACTGGGTGGTCAATACATTGGTGGACGCATTTTCTGCCATCCACGACAGGACCTGCTCACACTGCTCTGTTTGTAATAAAGGTCTACCACACGGACCCATAAATTGTTATATGAAGCTGGGGACCCCCGAAACTTGCCTCTCTCCTAATCCCGCAGCAGCCGGCTGTGATTCACCACGACCAGGAACTCAGCCTGTGCCCACACCCTCACTTGGACGTCCGCGTCCACGTCCTCGACCCTTACCCCTACTCCTCATCATGGCGGATTAAGAATAGAGCACGGCCCAAATAAATAACCCCACTGTACAGCACTGACAACTGTGGCTTAATTCACCGCACACAGAGACTTGTAGATAGCGGAGGCTCTATGCTGTGACTTGAAAAAATGTATCCGCTGTGTTGCACTGATACCTAGGGGTAATTTACTGCTCGCAAAGACTTGTAGATAATAGAGGCTGTGTAAAGTGGGAGAAGACTCTAAAGCCAATGGATAGTGCTGGTAACTGCGGCTCTCTCAACGCCACCAAGGAAAGGGTATTGTGAGCCGCTTTGCACAGAGGCAGATCTGAAATACTTTGTAGTGGCCCAGGAAATATTACAGTACTGTTTAGCGGTGAGACCTCTGTATAATGCACTGCAGACACAAAATGTTGTAAATGATGTCATTCGCAGCAGGCTAGCAATTATTTGAGTGCAGTTTCAGGGTGAGAGCTGGTTGTACAGCACTGCAGCCTGAAAAAACTATTACTGAAAGCCTGGGAACAGGCCTAGATGTGTAAGACAAAAATGGATACACTACAACTCCCAGCAGGCCACAACTAAAATGCACACGGTCAGATGTAGCCCAACGAAGGAGCGTTGGGGTTCTTGAAGACAGGATCCTACTCTAACACTTTCCCTATATCAGCAGCAGCTCTTTCCCTAAACTCTGTATAATACATTGCAGACTGAGAACGCTATAGATGTAATGGCCTGCACAGCCCGAGATGAAAAAAAAAAAAAAAATGGTGCACTTCTGCTCCCAGCCAGCCACAACAGTAATACACACTATAAAGAGTAGCCCTAAGAAGGACTGTTGGGGTTCTTGAAGACAGGATCCTACTCTAACACTTTCCCTTATCAGCAGCAGCACGTTCCCTGACCTCTGCCAGTGTGTATCTGAGGCGAGCCGCGGGTGGGACCACTTTAAGTGTTCGGCGGTCACTTGGTCTCGCCGCCACTCACTGCTGTGGGGTGGGATAGGGCTGGAACGTCACAGCAGGAAGCGGTAATGCCTTCCCCGCATGTCTATTGGCTAGAAAATGGCGCTAAACATGCGGGGAAGGAAATGCAATTGACTCGAGTACCGCGTGGTGTTCGTCTCGAGTAATGAGCATCTCGAGTACCCTAATGCTCGCACGAGCATCAAGCTCAGACGAGTATGTTCGCTCATCTCTAGTAATTAATTATCCTATTGGCAGTGGTGGTCATGTGGCACTCCAGCAAAGGGGAGCATGCGCCCTGGGAAATTTAAATTCCCTTTTCTCCCAGCTACCAAGTGTCGCAAGGAGCAGAAAGATGTCACCGGGGACGCTGTATGCGGTTCCCGGTGACATGATCAATGTTATCCAATGGGATAACAGTGATCATTTAAATTAAAAGAAAAAGTGTAAAAAAAAAGTTTGAAAAATTGTTAAAAAAAAGTTTTAAAAGCATACGTTTCATCTCCCCTCAAGGATCATATCTGTGAGGGAGGATGAAATTATGTATCTAAGGCCCCCGGATTTATCCGCTGACCTAACGACAGCTTCTGCGCACGTGCCTGTCGCCATAATGGCAGATGCATGCGCAAAAGCCGTGCATTGCCAGGGTCATGTAAAATCTCCCTGCATCTGGCTGCAAAACTTTACTGAGAGCCTGGAGATTTCACGGTGTAGGCAGTGGTGAGCAGTTCCTGGTCACGTGTTCTCCGTTATCCAATAGATAATGGCGATCACATAAAAGTAAAAAAAAAAGTTGAAGTTTCATCTCCCCTCATCGATGCGATCGGTGAGAGAAGATGAAACTTTTTACACAGAGGCCTCTGTATTTAAACCCCGACATGATCCTCCTCTGTGAACCTTCCCAGATTCTGCACATACAACCACTGGCAAAATGCTAGACACATGCCCAGGAAATTTAAAATGTTCTCGCTGCCGGTTGCCAACGGTCGCCGAGAGCTTGGAGCAGTGGCCTCATTGAGCGGTCCACAGTCGCGTGAAAAAGGTAGCGATCTACCGTAGGTCGGTCTCACATGACCAGATAGGAATTACGTATTTCGTATGAGTGTGATCTGCAGTAATACGCAGATCAATCACATTACATTACACCATTCTGCTCACATTAGCGGGTCGGAATTGCGTAATCTACTTGCAGAAAACAGAACGCAGCAGGTTCTATTTTACTGCTGATATGCGCAAAATAGAGCCTATTATGCTCCAAGGTCGTGGATATACCCGCAGCCCATACATAACTACATTGTGTACGGCCTGCGGCCGCTAAGCGATGTCGCAGGAAATTTAAAAAAAAGAAAGTTGCACTGTGCATGACCGCCTGTGCGAGTACGCAGTTATGCGCAGTACATTACGCGGCTGTATGCAGGGTCATGGCCGGGCTCATAGCTGGGATCCGCTACGGGCTTCCACAAGCGGATCCCACATCCGGCCTTGTAAGTTCGGCATTATTCAGACCACTATCTGTAATACTTAATTTACAAAAAGCCCTGGGAACTCTCGCCTTCCTGCAGTTCTAGGAGCAGCTTGTTGAGCGACTTTTGTGTGAGACCGCCGCACCTCCGTAAGCTTATGAAGCCTCACAGAGGGCCACTTTTTATAACCCAATCCTGCTGTTGAGGTCAAGAAATACCCCCCAAAAAGCATAAGAGGAGGGGGTATCCCTGGTTTTATTGCCCCAATGTGCCCATCCCAACCAGGCCTCCATAATTACCCCTGTCTTCGGAAATGCCACACATTTTACATTATTACTTTTATCTAAGATTTTAGGAATGCCAAAAAGGGTGCAGAGGGGGGGGGGGGATTATTTTTAGAGAGTCAATTCTTTTTCCACACAATTGGGCAATGCAGCCTGGAATTTATTCAGTTGTGCCCTGCAATTCAACGGGTGTTCCCTCCATTATGGGCCTAGCCATGTGTCCTATAAGTAGATTAGGGCCACAACGGGAATGTTTCTGAACATGGGGAGAACAGGGGTATCAATTTTTGGGTGAATGTCTTCATTCGTATGTACACTGTACAAAAAAAACCCTGTTTTTAAATTGACACAATTGCCAAAAAAATTAAAATCGTAATTTTTCCTTCTGTTTTACTTAGATTCATTCAAATACTGTGGGGTCAAAATATGCAGTGCACCCCTAGATGAATTCGTTAAGGGGTCAAGTTTTCAAAATGGGATCACTTTTGGGGGGTTTTGTGTCGTTTCGGCCTTTCAAGGGCTCTACAAGTGGGCAATGGGGCCCAAATCCCCTTCATGCTAAATTTCTGTTCTTAAAGCCACCGACTACTCCTTTCATTTTGGGCCCCGTTGTGCATACGGACATAATATTAGGGCCATAATGGGTACGTTTCTGAACACAGGACAAACAGGGAGATCCATTTTGAGGTGTCAATTTTCATTTTCATGTGCACTATAGAAAAAAATGTCTTTAAAATGACACATTTGCAAAAATATGAAATGTTTTTTTGTTTTTCTTCTAAATTACATTGCATTCGTGAAAAAAACTGTGGGGTAAAAATACTCCTGCCCCCCCCCTCAGTTAATGCATTAAAGGGTGTAGTTTATAATGGGGTCATTTGTGAGAGTATCTATCATTCTGACTCCTATGAGCCTTTACAATCTTGGCTTGGTGCAGTAAAACAAAATGTTAAATTTGTACGTCCCCTAAATGGTTTGAAAAACATGAAAGTTTTTGAAATGTGCATTCCGAATAAAGTAAACAGATATATATATATATATTAGCAATAAATATACACAAATTCTATTGGTCTATTTTTACAACCTAAATGAAATACAATATGTGGCGAAAAAAAACCAAACATGTCAGAATCACTTGGATATACAAAGCCTTTTTGGAGTTATGCCATGTTAAGTGACACATATCAGATTTTCAAACTTTGGCTCCGTCACTAAGGGGTTAAACAGTTTTTCTGGAACTAGGATATTTATGACCCATAGCCAGGATCAACAGATCAATATCAGATCATTGGATGTAAACGAGAAGCCCTAACAATCTGCTGTTTGAAAAGGCCAAGGAGCTTGGTGAGTGCCACAGTCTCTTTACTACCAACCACACATAGCACTGTACATTTTGTAGCGTTGGTGCCTGATATAGCAAGTCAATCCCAGCTACCTGAATGGAACTGAGCTGCTGAAAGAATGTCACTGGCCTTAGAAGAGGCTGAGGCCCTCACATGACTTCTTTAAACAGGTGATTGATGGGGATGCCAAGCAATAGAATCCCACCATTTGGTTATTGAGGACCGATCATACAGATATGTCATCATTATTTAGGTTACAGTAAACCTCTAAAATATTCTCTTTATTTTTTCCAATTAATACACTTTACTATTAGCTTTAAATTGTAATGCATTAGTAGATCTTTATACTCCTAACATTTTCTAATGATCCCAGGATACTTTTAGGGCATCTTCACACTTTTTTATGCATGGAGAGTTTTGTAGGCCACATTTTAATTTTAGTATGAATGGCAACCTGAGTTCATAGGAGGGCCCTGGATTTTAATCCCACAGCATTGTAAAAGTGTGGTAAGCGTTTAAAGTTTTTGCTTTTGAAATCAAGCAGGTCAGGTAAGGTTCTCAGCTGTCACACACAGCCGAGGACCTGAAGAATAAGACAGGCATTTTTTAACTGCTTCTGCCTTCACTTTTAGAGTGCTACATAGTGTTCAATGGACGCTATGTAAGGAATGCTGGAAACAGCAATACCATTTCCTGCATGGGACCCAGTGATTACGTAATTGCTACCCCTGGTATGGGATATGTTCATCCAGTTCAGCTTTTTCACCCCAATGTTGATCCAGAGGGAGGCAAAAACCCCAATAAGGTAGAAGCCAATTTTCCTCATTTAAGGGAAAAAATCCTTCCCAACTTCAAGTCTGGCAATCAGAATAATCCCTGAATCAAAAACCCTTCTGAAGTAATTAATGACTGTACCATGCAATATTGTAATACTCAAGAAAGGTGTTCAGACCACTCTAAAGCACTTTTATTCCATTCACCATGACCATGTACTCAGGCAGTGAGCTCCATAGTCTCAATGCTCTTACAGGAAAGAATCCCCTTCTACGTCAGTGTAGAAACCTTCTTGTTACAGTCACAGTCCTTGGTGTAAATAGGCCATGGGAAAGATCTCTGTATTGTCCCCTAATATTTTATACATTGGTCACCCCTCAATCGTCTTTTTTTTTCTAAACTTAACAAGCACAATTTTACTGCAAAACCAACTTTAACTACTACTACTGAACTCCCTAGATCTGTGTGGATTTATTTATAGACTCTGGTTCCTCCCATGAGCATAGAGCTCAGGGGCTAGACATGACCATTAGATTGCATAGTTAATAGGCAGACAGTCTGATTCAGGAGGTTTGGGGCTTTATGGTTCTCCAATCACCAACCACATTTTAGTAATATATACAGTATATTTAAGGTAACATAACTATATTCATGGTGTATGTAGTGATAACTTCAGGTTGATAAGCAATCATGGTGTCGACATTGTGAAAAATGTGTATGTCAAAAGGCAAATGATGTTGAGAAGTGACAATACTTTCAGCTTTTTGGGGAAAGTAGTTTTTTTAGAAGAAAAATAGGAGCCTTTAGAACTTGAATACATCACTACCCAAACAGCACAAACCAAAATATTTTGTATGTAAACATTTTTTATTTGGTTTCCCATTAAGATCTCTGTGTATATATCCCAACAGAGCATGGTCCGCTGTCATTGTGTGGATACATGCTAAACATTGTTTTTTGTTTTTTATGTAGAACTGAAGTAAATAATAGATTTATGGATCTGCACCTGTAGCGCTTTCTTAATGTCTTTATTTCTAAAAGTATAAATAATGGGGTTGATTAGAGGGGTGAAAACTGTATATAGGAGTGATAAGATTTTACTGATGGTTGATGTTTGCCCTCTTGTTGGGAACACATAAACACTGAAGAGGGTCCAATAGAAAATGGAAACTACTATAAGGTGGGAGCTACAGGTGGAGAAGGCCTTATGTCTACCGCTACTGGATGAGATCCTTAAGATGTTGACTATAATATTGGTATAAGATGTTACTATTATTATACTTGGAATTATAACTAACACTAAACTTAGGAAAGAGACTTCCAGTTGAACAATGGAGGTATCTGAACAGGAAAGATCTAGTAAGGGAACGAGATCACAGAATAAATGGTCAATATTATTAGGACCACAGAATGTCTGCATCGATGTTGTTAATATTCCAATCCATATAATAGAAAAACCAACTGCCCAAGAGGCAATGGCCAATTTCAGACAGTTTCCATTTGTCATTAAAGAGATGTAATGGAGGGGATTACAGATGGCCATATATCTGTCATATGACATCACTGTGAGAAGAAGACACTCAGATGCTTCTGAGGCACTAAACAAATACAGTTGTATGATACAGTTAGAGAAAGTAATGGCCCCTCCATTATTCAGAAGGATGTGGAGCATGTTGGGGGTAATATCTGTGGTTAATAAGATGTCATTGACAAACAGTTGTGAAATGAAGAAGTACATTGGAGTGTGGAGATTCTTGCTGGTGGACACCAAGGTGATTAACAAGGTGTTCACAGAAACTGTCCAACAATAAATCATAAGGAGCAAACAAAACATTACAAGTCTTACATTCTGGCTGCCTTGGAATCCTATAAGAAAAAATTCTGTGACAACAGTTCGATTGTTTCCCTGAATTTTAGAGATAGAAAGGGTTAACATTGTTAAATATAAACAACAAATGAAATGCTGCTATTATAACACATCATTCAGAAACTCCTATAGACTATAATTATGGAGCCAAAGCACTGGAGTCTTGTCATATTAGCAAATAAGGTACATAAAGAATAGAAATAGGACAAGCACCTGATGTGTAGGGCTGGGATTTATTTGTGGAAGCCATAAGATAAACATTGTAGTCATCTTTTGAGGTTGTGTACTGCACAGCTTTCTATACACATGGTAGATAGATATGTCTAGCCATTGCTGATGGTGGTTCTCCTACTTGGACATGAATTTCCCGGTGATGCCCAATCGGTGTAGAAGGAGACCACTGTGACTATCGGCGCATGCTGAATAAAACACTCAAGGTCCGGTGGGTATAAGTAAGTCTTTTTTTATTTCATGTACACAAACATCAAATACTGGTTTCAGACCTGGATAATTTTCTATTTAGTGTAATATTTTAATCCTTTCCTTAATGGAGAGGGAAATGCCAACAACCTGATTATAGCTAAGAGCTTGGGAACAAATCATGTATTATACATATCTGATGAAGGACCTTGTCAGGGTTCAAAATGTGTAGTTGGAAGAACGAAGATCTGGTGTGCTGGCTGAACTCTCCAATTAAAAGTCGCCCTACCAGACTGCTAATAGGCTTTCCTACCAATTAGCTATCCTGTCTATTGGGTACATAAATGTCCTCCATTAAACCTGTTATGTACCCACTCCAGATGAAATGTGTTTCAATAAAGGAGAACTTGGATTCTATATTTATTTGCCTTACAGCTTGTTCTCGGATAGTTGCTCTAGCAAACCAGATCTTCCATATATTTGTCTGACGTGGGAGTTTCCACCTGCTTTTTTTTTCATCCGCCTTAAGGCCTTAAATTTTGGGCCTATGTCTGGGACCCAGGCCTCTGTCGCTATTTGGATTTGCTCCACCCCTCTTGTTATCTTGTTACTTATTTTAATCTTTAAAATATGTAGTTGCCTTTGTTTATGAAATAAAGAAGAATGCTTGATTTTATACCCAGCGTACCCTGAGTGTTTCATCTGGCAAATGTTGATATCCACAGCGGTCTCCAACTACATCCATTCCATGCATTCCTTAGAATAAAGGACCACCAAGCTAAAGATTCAGCTCTTTGCAGAATTATGAATTTTTATGAGCATAATAAGATACAGTAATTTATTATCTACTAGTATTTTTTAAAAAGAACCCAGTAGGAGAGCAATTTCCATTTAATTTGCAAAATCAATTGCCACTGCTAATGAGAATTTTAGTAAATAAACCTAATTAAAAAAAAAATGAATAAAATTTCCACACTATTCTGTTAATCAGCCAACTTCTCCAAGAAAGTTGGACAGGCACTTCCGGATTGTGATTTCTCATGTCACCCCAGCATTTTCATATGTCTACTTCCACTCTCAGGGCAACATGAGTTGAGCGTTTTTTGGGGCGCACCTATGTGCGCAAAATAAAGCAGGTCTGTTAGAACCATTGGTTTCCTATGAAGTAGTCACATGTCCATTTTTTAGAGGCCCAAAATACTCGCACCTGCAAAAAATATGACATATAGAATGCGCGCCTGTAAGGTCCGTGCTGCGTGTAAAGATAGAACCGAACTCTGTTTAGCAATGAGCTGTGCATAAGTTTCCATTGACTCCTATGGGACACATAGCACGCACCTCCGGCTCGGTGAACATGCCCATAGTCTACAGTGTGTTTTCAATTTTTAGAGGGAAGGGGGATTTAGGTGTGCTTGCTAGCATCCTCTAAAAACCGTTGCGCCTGCATCAAAGGCTCCACTCTGTCGGGTCGTGATGGTAACAATTAATCTGTTTTTAGATGCAGGGTGGTTGAGCTGCGTTTTTCTGTGGCTGAGAGGCGGTTTCATTCATTTTGCAAATGTTGATGACACCGATTTTCTATTTAGACTTTATAAATTAATCATTAGTGTAATACTGTGTACTTACTCTTTGCGATTCAAATCAAGTGCACTTACGTGACCTCTCTGGGCAATATCCAACAGTCTCCCTGACCAATTTACTGCTTGTCTTTCAGAAGCAGCCTACGCCATTCTCTCACTTTGCATATATGAAACTTAGACCTTCCTCATTCCAAATGTGCTATCTTGCTGCCGTTTAACAATCATGTCAAATTAATTTTGTGCCCAGCTTTGCCTCTTGCCCGCCCACTTTATAAACCTCATTGACGCGCGGGGGAGTTGCGGCTAACATTTATATAATAGTGTTTTCAGAGTCTACTTGTTCTTGCTATTCAAGATTAACAAAATGGCACTAATTGCAGCGGTAGAAAATCGCCCAATGCTGTGGGACATCCGCCGCAGCGGTTATATAGATATGGGCCGGAAGGGCCAGTTGTGGGAGGAGGTGGCCCGATTGGCCTACAGGCGGCGCTGGCAGTTCTTCACTCCAACCAGCCAGCGGGCTAATGGTGGGGTTTTTTTGGACTTATTAAATGGACAGGATCTCGTTTCCTTTGTGCTAATGCTCGATACTTATATCAGCTAATCACTTGTGCTGCGGCACATTTTGTTCAAAATGTAATTTGTGTGGCTGAATTTGGCCGCTTTGTGCATGCACTCCGTGGCCCCTGTATATGTGCCTTGCTACTGTATTCTGTTTCTTTAAAAGCCTACTGCCCTATAGCACCTGCATGCCATTGCAATTGGTTACCTCCTCCCCTTTTTAGGTCTTTCTTTGATATCTCATGTTCTTTTGACACACTGTTTTATTGTACTTGATGTTTCTCGTTTGTAAGTGTTTTTCTTTTAGGTGTTATGGCCCAAATCTTCTACCCTATCGTCATGGCGGTCAATTAGTGACTATTATTGGAGTGAGCTAGCCCGACAAGCCCGGTCTGGCATGTCCTTCAGCCAGCCTTTGCGATACAAATTCACATATCTGCTTGGTTTCCCGAGGCCCGTGCTGGAGCAAAGCCTGTAAGTATAGGCATTACTTGTGCACTTATGGGAAAGTGGTGGGGTGGCCTTGAAATACACTTGTTAGTTGGCCAATGCTAATGTGTGTATCATACAATCTCTAGCAGTGTTCTTATCCACTTTGGAGAGCCTTTTCTAAAAATGGCTTTGATTGCTTAGGTACACCTTTTGCTATGGCGCAATTAGCCAATCAGTGTGTGCAGTCCTTGACTTAACTCACCAGCATAATTGTGCTTTGGGTGGCATTGCAACTGGCCTCTGCTTAATGTTGGCAATTGTCTGATACTCTTCATTTCCCTCATCAAAATGCTATACCTGTTATGTTGGGCGCGAGCTTCTTTAAGGTTTAGCAACATCTCCCATTCTTGTACAGGATGCTCTATTGTTACGGGCCATCTGGGTGACTTTCCTCAGCAACCCACACTAGCATAGCCCTCTTACAAGGTGTGGGTGTTTGAAGGCTCAGTCAACACAGCAAGAATGGGCCAAACAGACCTTGCCCCAGCAAGGCATGTATTTGGCCCAAAAAGCTAGATGATCTTGCACAATTGAGCATTCAAAGTGGACAGAGATACTTGGTATCACTTGGTGAGCCATGTGTGTGTTTCACTTTGTTTTTTTATGCCATGGAGAATCTGCTTTAATTTTTGTTTTTCTACTTCCTGCCTTTAAGTAGAGATTGAGCAATCTGGAGGAAGAAACAGAAGAAGAGCAGCAGCAACAAAGGGGTGGCATCCACATAATCAGGGGGCTCACAGGAAACCTCCCATGAGCAGAGCCCTGTTTTGGACAGGCTGCCTCAGCTGGGCTCCTCAGATTGCGGGTCCAGGGCTCCCCCCCTCGGGCTACCCCAGCAGGTGGGTCTAATCCCCATCAGCCCAGAGTTCAGGTCCAGCTGGGAGTGTTGGACTACCTTAAACTCCGGACGGATGAGGAATGGGCAGATGTTTTTTGCTGAGGGCTTCTCACCTCTCTGTCACCTGATCCCCCCGAGGTTGCAGGGGACAGTGAGATTGGCTTTTAAGGCAATCTTAGAAGCCATCCTGCAGCCGAAACCAGCGAACAAAGTTCTATGGTTTCTGGACCTGTTTTTGCTCAATAGCAGGGGACAGCACTACCAGAGGCTGGCCTATGAGCGCTGGGTTCACGATCCAAAGGGCAGAGTGGCAGAGGTTTTGCCTGACCTGTACACTGAGGAGTTTGAGGAGGATTATTATTCCCCCCTCCACTTTGAGTTTAGTCCCCGGGAAAACATGGCTCCTTCAGGTCTGCAGGTCATGCCCGTGGGTCTTTGAATGAGGAAAGTGCTATGCACCCGCTACCCTCTCAAGTGCCGCTCACTGGGGCCACACCTCCCAAACTGGGCTCTGTCACCCCCTCCCCACCTATGTATACACCCTTCCCCTCATTGGTGGTTCCTGGCCCTTCCTGGCTATGCCAGCCTCTGCCCGCACCATTGGGCTTGCAAGTACCCCCCACCAAGCATCCAGGCCCATCCTGGCTAGGGCATCCTCAGGTCCAAACTTTGGGCAAGAAAGACGCAACCCAGAGCCCTCCACTGAATTCAAGCTTTGGCAACAAAGGACCTCTGCCTTGGCAAAACAAGCCCCCCCCCCAGCTGAGTCTCCTGGACCATTGCCACCATAGGCCGCTCCAGATGCGACAGCAGATCATGGCGAACATGCCCCAGACCATCCGGGGCCTTCTGAGGCATCAGTGCGGGCTACCTCACCACCCGGCCAACTTCAATATGCAGACCAATCACAGAGCTATGAAGGGGTGGCCTCTTATGACTTGCCACAGGACCTCTCTATGCGGGCCAGGCCATCATCAGGGAGGCCACGGGGCCAACCATACAAGATGAAATGGACCACAGCCACTCCAGACTGCCGTTCCCCACAGCCCCAGCGATGCAAGTGAGCTCAATGCCATCAGGCCGCTTGGTCATTGTTTTTTATTTGTTTTTGTGAAACATTGTCCAAAATTTTCTTTTACTTTAGTTATGCCTATGGGCTTTTATTTTGTGGTTCTGACCAAAATTCTTTATTGTGTTAATGAAATTATATTTTCATTGTCTCCAGATTCATTGCTTTTTTAAAAAAAAAAAAATATCTCCATTTATTGGCCCTGTGGAGCAATTTCCAAAGGTAGTTTTGTCAAACGCATTATCACGTGGTGGGAGGCAGGGTTCGCTATGCTTAGGTTACCACTTACAGAGGCTGTTAGAAGCGATCTGTGAAAAATGTTTGTCTTTAGCATTATGGCCCAATGTCCCTCTGTTTACCTGGGGCCAGGCCTTTCCCAGTCGCAAGGTTAAAGAAGGCTCCCCCCCATCCTCCCCCAACAAGTGCACGTCCAGGTTGGACACACTTTGGCACAGAGCAAATCTTGGGGGATAGGCTCCAAACTTGCAGACTCACATACTGGTTTGTGTTTCGGGATTATGTGTTCTAATCTATTTAAAAAATTAAGGATTCCGCATAGTATACACTTTAGCAGCCACAGGCCTTCTTCACTGACACTGCGTGGGCCATAACTCCTTGCACTTCCGGTTCATGTGTCCCAGGCAATGCTGGGGCAACGAGGCCTGGAGCTGGGCAAACTTCCTGAAAAATTGAGTTCCTATGCCCTGTCTCAGGGACAAGCCATGGTTTGCAAAGTCCTGTTTAGGACCCATTTACTAGAATAGTACGCATAATTGATTTGCCCCTAAAAATGTGTGGTCAGTTGTGGTTTTTTTTTGGCTCTGGTAGCCTAAATTATGCGGGTCTCAAATTAGACTGTTCCAACAGACTTTCTTATGATTTGTGCCTATCCTCCATGCTTTGCTCTCTATTTCTTGTAACCTAAATATTGGGCCCACCATGTGTGAACTCTCCGGGTTGCAAACCCCTGGACAATTGGTACAACTTTAACACCCCTGCTAGATGTTTGAGGGCTCAAGACCTCATGGGGAATTCTACCACCTCTCTCCTTTCCTCAGCCTATGTTTAGTGGCAAATACACAGCACACCTTAAAGGGGTTGTCCCGCGGCAGCAAGTGGGTCTATACACTTCTGTATGGCCATATTAATGCACTTTGTAATGTACATTGTGCATTAATTATGAGCCATACAGAAGTTATAAAAAGTTTTTCACTTACCTGCTCCGTTGCTGGCGTCCTCGTTCCCATGGAGCCAACTAATTTTCGCCCTGCGATGGCCAAATTAGCCGCGCTTGCGCAGTCCGGGTCTTCTGCTCTCTTCAATGGAGCCGCTCGTGCAGAATGCCGGCTCCGTGTAGCTCCGCCCCGTCACGTGCCGATTCCAGCCAATCAGGAGGCTGGAATCGGCAATGGACCGCACAGAAGAGCTACGGTCCACGGAGGGAGCAGACCCCGGCGGCCATCTTCAGCAGGTAAGTATGAAGACGCCGGACCGTCGGGATTCAGGTAAGCGCTGAGCGGTTTGTTTTTTTAACCCCTGCATCAGGGTTGTCTCGCGCCGAACGGGGGGGGGGGGGGGGGGGGTGGTTAAAAAAAAAAAAAAAAACCTGTTTCGGCGCGGGACAGCCCCTTTAACCTTAGTCTATTCGCCCAAAAAGTCACAACAGCAAACATGCGTGCCCTGCTTTTTGGTCCTCTCAAATGCGGCTCAAGGCCAAATGGTTACATATTGTAGAAAACATTTGCTCCACCATTAACCACACCACCAACTGGTTTTGTAAGCAATACGGGGACTTCTTTACTCCAAATTCACAAAAAGAATGCCTACAATAATGCTGGAGCGCCGGCAACAGCGCCACACAAAACCTTCACATTTGCCATGGATGCGAAGACACAGTGTGTGTCTAATGCCAGAGAAGGAGTCTACTGTGCTTCTTGTGTCATCTGCGCATGCGTCCCCTGCATGGCTGTTACACTGAAAACTGTAAACAAGGTACCATTTTGTAACTTCTAATTACAAGAAATAGGCACAATGAGAGGCCACGCATCACCACTTGGATGGTGCAAAACATGCCTGCTGGTCCAGATGATGGACCAGCAAGACTATGATGGGAAGAATGACCCTTACCTGCATTCCAACAGCCATAAGAAGGCGATGTTATGATGGATCGTGCGGGTGATAGCATTAATGTTTGAAACTGTGCAGAGCTATTAGCAGCTGCAGAAAAGGTATAGCAACTAGGGATGAGCGAGTATACTCACTAAGGCACTACTCGTTCGAGTAATGTGCCTTAGCTGAGTATCTCCCTGCTCGTCCCTAAAAATTCGGGGGCCGCCACAACTGACAGGTGAGTTGCCGCGGGGAGCAGGGGAGAGCTGGCGGGAGAGAGGGAGAGAGAGATCTTCCCTTCGTTCCTCCCCGCTTTCCCCCACAGCTCCCCGCCCCGCGCCGGCCCCCGAATCTTTAGGGACGAGCGGGGAGATACTCAGCTAAGGCACATTACTCGAGCGAGTAGTGCCTTAGCGAGTGTACTCGATCATCCCTAATAGCAACCTTAAAGCCCAGGACCCTGGTCAGCTGAGACACATCAAGCGGGAGCTTTGTCTCTAAGCAATTGGTACAGCGATAGTGGGTGCGGAGAAGCGCAAGGTATATACATTTGTGGTTTGTGGGTGGGTATACCGGCGACCATTTTACCATCTGTACCTGGAATGTTAAGGCTCTTAATTTATGCACCTGGACGAAATTTTTGCACCTAACTGCTGTCTTTGCTCATGCCACATATGCGAGCTCATACTTGGAGACATCATTACCCATGGGGATAGTAATAGTAAAGAGTTGACACACATGCAGTGCGTAGGCCTGAAAAATTTAAGTAGTATGGCAGAAGATAGACACACAGATGCCAACATAGCCAGTGGGACTAACATGGCACCTTTGTCTGGCCCACCACTTGTGTGGAAGATCTGTTTTGAATATTTTCATGCCCTTCTTTGAGAAAGTGCTTGTAAATTGGAAAGATGATTCCTGCATTTTTGCATGACCGCCTTGTCACCTCCCAAAAGATGACTGTCTGCAATTGTGGCTACGAATCTGTGTATTTTTCCGAGAAATGGTTTTGAGACTCTTAATAGAGAGCAGAATGCTGTGAGCAGAAGGTTGTCAATTACCCTTTGGTCCTTTTCTACCAACAGACGAGCCATGTTGTGACAGGGTTAAAGCAGGACAGGATGCACCATCCTTGCCAAGGGTGCCCCCCCAACCTTCTCCACTCCACCACAAGCCTCTTGGGAGGAGCCTTCTGGTAGGTTTTGGATCTGTAACACGCCACCCAAATGCAGGTATGTAATTTTTTTTTAAAAGGTGAACATAACTGTGTTATTATCTCTTTTGCAGTAGACGAGCCCCTGGTCCATTTCTCCCCGGAGCCAGAGGGTTTTCCTGTGGGGATTGCTCCTCATAGGTCACCCCAACCAGTGGTGGTGTCAGGACTACAGTTGGACCCATTCCACCCTGTCACAGGTAAATGTCAGGCATATGTGTTGGACTGTTTCCAGCCAAAAGGTTTAAGTGGAAACACCATGGCAATCTGTAAAGTCTGCTGTAGTGTTAAGTTCATTCCAAGTTGGCCACATACAGCTTTTAACCTAACAAAGGAATAAAGCTTGTAAAACAGATCCCCCCCCCCTCAAAAAAAAAAAAAAAAACAACATCAGAAGAGGACACATGACTGTGCATTGACCAAGTGGTGCAATTCTAATCAGCAAAATATGCTGCATTGAGCGTTGCCCAGTGGCCAAGGAAAAGCTCCTTAGCCATACATTTTAAACCTAGGTTTGGGCATTCAGGAACACCAACCTGTCCATTTGACATCTCCTTTGTTTTTTTATTTTTTTATTTTTATTATTCTTAAAGGAAAAAGGCTATAAAAACACAATGAATACATTACACAATGCCCTGTGACCACAGCTACATATCTGACAAACTATAGTTATTTGGCACATTTGGCTTTATACACTGTTACAGCTGTGACAGTAATGAAGTGGGCCAAACTGCAGAGGAGGACCAGATGCCTGCGAGCATCTAGTGTTGATTTTGTCTCCCCTGTACAATCTGGTGTCAGGCCCAGAGGATTATTGCAGTGTGCCATAACTTTTTAAAACAGTTAGCAGTGCAAAGTCAAGGGCTCTAGCTATGGTCATCCCCCTTTTAGGTGTTTGTATTTTAGCCTGTAACTCAAGAGATCCCAAACAAACAAGACTAGCACACCACTCGCTTGGCTGGTCTAACGCCCATGATGGTGGATATGTGCCTACTGACCCGTGGCCTTCTGGGTGAGCTTCCAGAAAATTAATGTGACTCTTCACATTGTGTACTAATACCAGCCATGTGCGCTGCAACTGCTGTGCCACAAGCAGGCAAGCAACCCTTAGTAGGGTTGTGTGTAAAGGCAACACTACTTAATGGTCCTTGAAACACAAAGCTGGCCAATGTTTACTGAATGTTGATGGGTCTTTTTGACTGCTAAAATGCGTGGGTAAGCACACAATACAGGTGGCATTTTCAAAAGGCTCTATTTTGTTTGGAGAATGTGTTTGGGAGTGTGCAAAGTGAAATCGTTTTTAACACATGCTCTCTTTCCCCCCACAGTTTGGCGAGATGTTCCCCCTCATGAAAGGCTGGCCTGGTACTTTCAGGAGATTCAGCATTGCCAGGCCCAAATCAACAATATGCCGAGCTAGCTGGACAATCTTCGCAGGCGCCTGGCCAACCTGATCCAGTGGGGGGAAAACTTCTTTCCAACGATGGATCCCAGGTTGCTCCACCGAGCCCCACCATTACCCCTCAATCTGTAGATGCCTTGCTGACTTCTGGCTGTTGGGATGCAGAGTGGCCATGCTTCCCATCATCTTTTGCTGGTCCAGCATCTCAACATAGAAGACATGTTTCATGTCGTCCAAGTTTTGCACACCTTATTTATTTGCCCGGTTTACATTTTCTATTTTTGGATAAAAAAAATCAAAAACACAAGATGGTTGTCATTTCTTTATTTACCTAAACACAGCACTTCTGACCACACACAATAAGAAGGCACAAAGGAAGGCAATAAGCTTTCAAGCGAACAGGTTGAGGCCATTAAACCTTGGCTATGGGCTGGTTTTAGAAAAGGCAACTTTAAATCAAAAACATTACATATTCCAAGGCTAATCAGCTTGCCCCAACGGCTTGAGAGCCCCTGTACTTTGATGATTGTTTGGACCGATTTTAGCTGCAGACTACAGCAGGCATCAAACAAACACCCTTCAGACCCATTTTTCCCCATTTTCAATCTGTGCGCCAGGAGACATGGCCAGCTTTGAAAGTCCGCTTAGGGGTAAGCTTATTGGATCAGGAATTATATGTGCTGCTGATTATGCTTTGATCTAGTAAGTATGTTGTATTCTTTCACAGAGTTTAAACGCACACTCCACATAATGCCCGGCACGTGTGAGGCGGTAATTAAACACCTGCATCTTGATGTCCATGTGTCTGCGAGCAAAGGGATGCAGGACATGATTTTCCAGGCCAAAAGTCTCATCTGCCACAAGGACAAATGGTGCCTCTAGTCCAGAAGACCCAGGAAGGTTCCGGGGCCCCAGCACAGAGAGCTCCATGGCCATAAGTCGCCGACCCATTCTGGAAGCCCTGAAAATGCAAGCATCCCCAGCGCTTCCAAAGACCCCAATATCAACAAGCAGGATTTGATAATTACTATTCGCAACTGCCCGGAAAACCACTGAAAAGAACTGATGATAGTTTAAATACTGAGACCCTGAGTTCGGTGGCTTTCTGATACAAATATACTTCCAGTCCAGTGCCCGAAGCAGTTGGGAAACTGTACAGCATCCCTTTAGCGATATCCATCCATCAAAATGCAATCACGCAAAATAATTCCCAGTGGCAAGGATCCTGTGTGGAAGGATAACCAAAAAAATATGTTATGAGGAAATTGCACGACTTGAAGCAAAACACACACACATATTTCACAGACAAGAGCAGCCAGAATGTTAAGGTGATTTGGGCATTTTTATCACAAACACCACAGTGGAGGCCCGACTGCAATAAACAGTGGTGTACATTACTGGTAAAAATAACTGCAAGAGCTGCATGGGGAGACCATGTGTGTTGGACCCCAATTTGGGAGATGCCATTCAATTCCTAAATACCCACAGCCTCATTAAGTGGCAAAACTACAACACCACAAAAAGGCATTGATCAAGCTGAGTGCTTTTAGGGGGTGCAAATAGTTAGCAAGCATTGCACAAAACCACATGGTTTGGCCAATGGCGTCTTGGGGACGGCTTTAATTGCAAGGTCAAAGTCACACATGTAAATTAAGCCTTGGCCTTCCATTCACACAGAAAAAACAACAAAGAAGGGCATTGGCCTAAATGAGTGCATTAAAGCGATACTTTGTGCATAAAAAAAACAATGCAAACCTAAAAAATTAAGACAGAAAAAAATACCCCAAAAGAGCCGTGAACATCACACATGGCCCCAGGAACATATATAAGCTGCTCACAGAAGCAAGCGCTGCTTTAAGAAAAACAGTTACAAAAAAAAAACATTTAAAAAAAAAAAGTATTAATGCTAAAAGCATGTGGTAACATTTACGGACAAATGAACTTACCGCAGAGTGACCAGGAATCTTTGCTCAGCACAGACACTCTCCAGCATGGTGGCATCACTGTGCATAATCCCTGAAGCACCACCTCCAGAAGTTCATCAAACATAATGACAGCAAGCAACTAATTTCTCCAGGTGGAGCCTCAAGTCCACGTAAAGGGAGTAAAACTGCCCCATACGGTCACGCTGGGACACCATCCGATGCACCCAGTACCTTCTAGTTCACCTACTCCTAATGACCGGCCCAGCACTATTACTAGTACTAGGTTGGTCACTAGGAAGGTGAGTAGGCACCTCCTCCGTGGTCTTGGTGATTCCCCAAATGCAATAAACAGCATCCAGCCAAAAAGAACATCACCTCCACACGACATGTTTCCAAGTCTAGTTACAGTCTTGTAAATCCAGGTAGAACCAGAAGCCGAATGAAGCACAACCATAATTGCCCACATTTTAGAGCAGCTGGCATTGGGCTGGCCAAAGATTTGCGGATCCGGAATGAAGATCCGGCGGCTCAGAGCATAATACAGAGCTATGTCGGCTGTTCATAGCATTATGCGCGGCTTTACTGATAGACACACATATTTACACCATGCAAACACACTATTTTGCGCACATGTTAAAAAATAGCACAGAGCATCGCTCACGCACATTTTGCACCTCTGTAGAGTGCATTTTTGGTGCATTGCGTTGCTTTGCGGTTTTAACATTAGAAAGTCCCATTGACAATCGTGTTAACAAAAAACACAGCATTACAAAAACACAAGTGTGTGGGAGCCCTATAAATTGTTTTTAACTGGGCCTACTTACTGACATTTTCATGGGCAAGGCAATGGATTATTTTTAAATAGAATGGACCTTGGCTGACAGATTCTCTGTAAATTGTGAAGCATAAGGGTGCCTATCCACTACAGTTCTTTTTCACTGAGAAATTTGCAGCATTTTTTTTTCTCCCAGGGGTTTATGGGACTTGTTAATGTTATAATCGCGTCACGCAAAATCGCGATTTCGCGGTAAATTGCGATTTTGCCGCGATGCGTTTTTAACATTTGAAAGCCCCATAGACACCTGGAAAAAAAATGCAGCAAATTCGCAAATGCTAGTGGGTGGTCACCCTAAGACTTTAAGTACATCAAGAACGCACCTCTCAGGAAACAAAGTTTTTTTTGTTGTAAAGAGCAGAAATTGTTACAGTGTTTGTCTGTTACTGAATACAACATGAATAAACATCTATCAACTCATCTTATTTATTTCTAAACATGATATAAAATAATATTACATGCTGTGATTAACATTCTCATTGTTTGTATTAATAAAAATGTATTGAACAAATACGAAATTAAATCCACAGAACAGAAAAAATAAAAACTGTAAACAAAAAGGACATTTACAAATAGCAAAAAAATCTATTACTTCCATAACTGGACTCCTCAACCTGATTATCCTCTATGAATATAAAACTCGGGTACTATAACTACCCAAGTATCATTTATATTACACAGAGTAGTGGATAAACTAAAGTGCAACATCTTTATGCAGTTTTTGTTTTCTTTGTGGTTATTCTTCTTGCTGTGAAGTAGAAAGAACATGTGTGGTGGCTCAGTTATTAGCACTGTTGCCTGGCAGTGCTGGAGTTCTAGGATCAAATATATGAAGAGAAACATCTGTGTGGTGTTTTTATGTTCTGTTTGCAAGTATTCTTCCTGTTCCTCTCCTCTTCTGGAGCAGAATGGATAAATATGGTGGTTCAGTTGTCAGAACTGCTGCTGTGCAGTGCTGGAGATCTAGGTTCAACTCTGACCAAGACCAACATCTGGATAGAGACTTTCAAAGTCCATGCAGACATTGTCCTTGATGAGATCTGAATCTAGGATCCTAGCACTGTACAGCCACAATACTAACCACGGACACTGGAAAAGGTGATTTTCATCATAAATTAGGTCCAGTTGACCAGATGCAATTTTGCGAAAACTGGCCAAATGTAATCGTCTGGGCCAATTACAATCAGCATCACAAGTTGTAACAAATTTAGAGACTGTACACTAATGCAATTAGACACTCCACTGTCTAAAGTGACAGGGGGATTAGCAGTCTCTTTATTACTAACACTTTGTCATGTAAGTGTTCCATGGATCACCTTATGTGTTTCTAGATCCCTACAGTGAGTCACAAGTCATTAGCAGCCTGCTCTCCAGAAGTACATCTCACAGTACTTACATCGGCTCGTCTCATGCTCCTGGACATACACTTTCTGCTGATGAAGATAAGCTTGTTTTTCTGGGATTTCATCCCCTTCCAGTAGTTAGTATAAGAGCCCGGGTCGCATCACATAAACTGATATTTCATTTACTATGATATGAAACCATAATGTGACCGCTGCATGTTATATATAAATATATATATTCAGGTGAAGTGAGAAACAAATCTGTGGAGATTTCAGTCACAGTTTTTGCTCATTAAAATAATCAGTCTGCTGAGAAAAACTCTAAATAACGAAAATGTTGGCTCATTAGAAATCTGTTCAGTTAATTCAACTTTGTTTTGTGAAGTGAAAGTATTCTTTACTAAATCCCTATAAGCATGTAAGAAGTTGGGGTGGGTTAAGTCAGGGGAACGAGGAAGAACTCATCAGCACCTCATGCTATCCAAAACTCCTGGCAGAATGTTACTGAGATAGGCTGTCATGGGCTCGGAGGTAGTGTGGTGGTGCTCCATTCTGCTAGAAGTAAAATTACAAATCCACATAAAGTGCACAGAATGGCTGGTAACACGATGTGTGAAACATGTTAAGGTACACTGGGCCAGTTATTTTGTCTTAAAAAAAAAAAATTATCCTATTAAGCCCATGGATGACAATTCACACCAGGCACTGAGTAACTTGACTGCTCCGACTGGAGCCCAATAAATATAATAATTGTCTCCACAAGCTGCTCATCCTTATGTACCATGTGTGGAAATCACTCAAAGTACTGCATTCTATCAGAGTCATCTTCATTCATGACGTGTAACAATTTTGGATGAACACTTTCCAATGTGCACTCTTAACCCCTTAACTACTGCCCATACACATTTGGAGGATGAATGGTAAGCGGATTTATTCTGATACAATCACCTTTTTATGGAACTGATCAGAAGCCTGGCACGGGTCTCCAGTGCCAAGAGGAATCGCTGCTTTGCTGTTGGATAACAGTCTGACACTTGCTCAAACAGCAGAGACTGGGGAAATCTCTGATTCTTGCTGCTTAATAGAGATGAGTGAGCACACTTGTCCGAGCTTGATGCTCGTTAGAGCATTAGGGTACTCGAGATGCTCGTTACTCGAGACGAACACCACGCGGTACTCGAGTCAATTCCATTTCCCTCCCCGCATGTTTAGCGCCATTTTCTAGCCAATAGACATGCAGGGAAGGCATTACCACTTCCTGCTGTGACGTGCCAGCCCTATCCCATCCCACAGCAGTGAGTGGCTGGCGAGATCAGGTGACCGCCGAGTACTTAAAGTGGTCCTGCCCGCGGCTCGCCTCAGACACACGCTAGCAGAGGTTAGGGAAAGTGCTGCTGCTGATATAGGGAAAGTGTTAGTGTAGGTCCTGTCTTCAAGAACCCCAACGGTCCTTCTTAGGGCCACATCTGACCGTGTGCATTACTGTTGTGGCTGGCTGCGAGCAGTAGTGCATCCTTTTTTTCTTTTTCATCTCGGGCTGTGCAGAGCATTACATCTATAGTGTTCAGTGTGCAGTGTATTATACAGAGTTTAGGGAAAGAGCTACTGCTTATATAAGGAAAGTGTTAGAGTAGGATCCTGTCTTCAAAAACCCCAAAGCTCCTTCGTTGGGCTACATTTGACTGTGTGCATTTTAGTTGTGGCCTGCTGGGAGTTGTAGTGCTTCCATTTTTGTATTACGCATCTAGGCCTGTTCCTAGCCTTTCAGTAATAGTTTTTTCAGGCTGCAGTGCCGTACAACCAGCTCTCACCGTGAAACTGCACTCAAATATTTCCGAGCCTGCTGCTAACGACCTCATTTATACTGTTCTCTGTCTGCAGTGCATAACAGAGTGTTGGGGCACAGCCACTTCGATAGGGAAAGTTATATACACTATACAGTCCGTATCCTTTGTGCAATAACCCCAAAGCTCCTTCTTAAGGCTACATCAGACCGTGTGCATTTTAGTTGTGGCCTGCTGGGATTAGTAGTGCATCCATTTTTGTATTACGCATCTAGGCCTGTTCCCAGCCTTTCAGTAATAGTTTTCCCAGGCTGCAGTGCCGTACAACCAGCTCTCACTGAAACTGAACTCAAATAAGAACAACTTCAGTTATACCGTTCTGTGTCTGCAGTGAATTAGACAGAGGTCTCACCGCTAAACAGTACTGTAATATTTCCTGGGCCACTGCAAAGTATTTCAGCTCTGCCGCTGTGCAGAGCGTCTCACAATACCCTCTCCTTGGTGGGGTTGAGATTGCCGCAGTTACCAGCACTATCCACTGGCTTTAGAGTCTTCTCCCACTCCATACAGCCTCTATAATCTACAAGTCTCTGCGAGCAGTAAATTACCCCTGGGCATCAGTGCAAGACAGCGGGTTACTTTTTTCAAGTCACAGCATAGAGCCTCCGCTATGTACAAGCCTCTGTGTGCGGTGAATTAAGCCACAGTTGTCAGTGCTGTACAGTGGGGTAATTTATTTGGGCCCTGTTCTATTCTTAATCCGCCATGATGAGGAGTAGGGGTAACGGTCGTGGATGTGGACGCGGACGTCCAAGTGAGGGTGTGGGCAGAGGCCGAGTTCCTGGTCATGGTGATTCGCAGCCGGCTGCTGCAGCATTAGGAGAGAGGCAAGTTTCTGGGGTCCCCAGCTTCATATCACAATTTATGGGTCCGCGTGGTAGACCTTTATTACAAATAGAGCAGTGTGAACATTCCTGTCGAGGATGGCTGAAAATGCGTCCAGCAATGTATCGACCACCCAGTCTTCTACACAGTCCACTACTCCCAGCCTTGGGACTGCAACTCTGAATCCTCTGGCTGCTGCACCTCCTTCCTCCCAGCCACCTCCCTCCATGAAAATGACATATTCTGATGGGCAGGCAGACTCCCAGGAACTGTTCTTGGGTCCCTGCCATGAGTGGAAAAAAATGGTTCCTCTCTCACCTGAGGAGTTTGTCGTGACCGATGCCCAACCTTTGGAAAGTTCCTGGAGTCCGGGTGATGGGGCTGTGGACTTCCGCCAACTGTCTCAAGAGCCGTACAACCAGCTAGTACAACCCACACCAGCACATCTCCCGCATCCTAAATCGTGCCCTCACCAACGCGGTTACTTGGAAGGTCCACTTAACAACTGACACGTGGACAAGTACTGGCGGGCAGGGTCACTATATTTCCCTGACGGCACATTGGGTGAATTTGGTGGAGGCTGGGATCGAGTCAGAGCCTGGGACCGCTCAAGTCCTACCCACCCCCAGAATAGCGGGTCCTACCTCGGTGCTGGTATCTGCAGCGGTTTATGCCACCTCCACTAAACCCTCCCCCTCCTTCTCCTACGCAACCTCTACCTCGCAATTAAGAATTGTGAGCAGCATGTCGCCAGCAGTTGGTACCACGCAGTGTGTCAGCTCAGCGGTGGGCCAGCGTCAGCAGGCCGTGCTGAAACTAATCAGCTTAGGTGAAAAGAGGCACACGGCCCACGAACTGTTGCAGGGTCTGACAGAGCAGACCGACCTCTGGCTTTCGCCGCTGAGCCCCCAACCGGGTATGGTCGTGTGTGACAACGGCCGTAACCTGGTGGCGGCTCTGCAGCTCGGCAGCCTCACACACGTGCCATGCCTGGCACATGTCTTCAATTTGGTGGTTCAGTGGTTTCTGAAAAACTATCCACACTTGTTTGACCTGCTCGGCAAGGTGCGCCGCATCTGCGCACATTTCCACAATTCCACCACGGATGCTGCCACCCTGCGGACCCTGCAACATCGGTTTAATCTGCCAGAGCACCGACTGCTGTGTGACGTGCCCACATGGTGGAATTTTACGCTGCACATGTTGGTCAGGCTCTATGAGCAGCGTAGAGCAATAGTGGAATACCAACTCCAACATGGGCGGCGAAGGTAGTCAGCCTCCCCAATTCTTTACCGAGGAGTGGGCCTGGATGATAGATATCTGCCGGGTCCTCGGAAACTTTGAGGAGTCTACCCAGATGGTGAGCGGCGGTGCTGCAATCATTAGTGTTACCATCCCGCTGCTATGCCTGCTGAGAAGTTTGTTGCAAAGCATAAAGCTGACCCTTTGCGGTTGGAACAGGAGACGGGGGATGAGAGTATGTCGCTTGATAGCCAGACCACCCTCATGTCTATATCTCAGCACGTTTTGGAGGAGAAGGAGGAGGGGGAGAAGCCGGAGGAGGAGAGGGAAGAGACAGCTGGGCACACTGCAGAGGGTACCCATGTTGCTTGCCTCTCATCTGTTCAGCGTGTATGGGCTATGGAGGAGGAGGAGGATCCTGAAAGTGATCTTCCTAGTGAGGACAGCCATGTCTTGTATACTGGCACCCTGGCACACATGGCTGACTTCATGTTAGGCTGCCTTTTTCGTGACCCTCGCGTTAGACGCATTCTGGCCAACACGGGTTACTGGGTGTACACCCTTCTCGATCCACGGTATAAGGAGAACCTTTCCACTCTCATTCCCAAAGAGTAAAGGGGTGCGAGAGTGATGCAATACCACAGGGCCCTAGTGGACAAAGTGATGGTAAACTTCACGCTAGTGGCAGAAGGCGCAGTTCCGAGGGCCAACTAGCAGGAGAGGCGCAGAGATCGGGCAGCATGCTCAGCGCCGGTTGGGGAACATTCTCCAAGGCCTTTGCCAGCTTTATGGCTCCTCAGCAAGACTGCGTCACCACTCCCCAGTCAAGGCTGAGTCAGGGGGAGCACTGTAAAAAGATGGTGAGGGAGTACGTAGCCGATCATACCACCGTCCTCTGTGATGCCTCTGCTCCATACAACTATTGGGAGTCAAAGCTGGACACATGGCATGAACTTGCGCTGTATATCCTGGAGGTGCTGGCTTGCCCTGCTGCTAGCATCTTGTCAGAGAGGGTGTTAAGTGCAGCTGGGGAATCATCACAGTCAACTGCCAGTGCCGACATGCTTACACTTACATAAAGATGAACAAAGCCTGGATTTCCCAAGACTTCTCTTCTCCACCGGTGGAGAGCAGCGGAACCAGAAGATTCTTTTCGCTGCAACCGCAGACAAAAGCATTCTCTATCACCGGAAAAAAAGGGGCATTTTGCTTTGTCAATCACTCTCGGATATTATTACTCCACCTGCTCCTCCTCCTGAAAAATCATGTCATCACGCTGAACTGCCAATTTTTTTGCGGCCCAAAAGGCTCATCTGTCAATTTTTTTTTTCCAATTTTTCTAAGTTTCAAAAGTATTGATACTTTACCATGAACCAATTTTTTTTAACAGGGCTGCCTCCAGGCTGTATTACAAATTAAGCAACAGCGAGCTGTATCTTTAAAAGAAAAAAATTATGGGTTTCAGCTGCCCTCTCTGTGGAGCAATTTTTCAGGGGTACATTTGTACTGTTCGTACACTAATTTTTCTGGCCCTCGCCTATACTCTTAACTTACTAATTTTTCCGGCCTTCGCCTACAGTCATGGTACCCCAATGTTTCAGGGGTTCGCCTATACTCTTGCTACAGAAATTTTACTGGGGTCTGACTATACTTCTTACCTCTATTGTAAGACCCAGAAGTTTAATACTCGCTAAGGCACATTACTCGAGCGAGTAGTGCCTTAGCCGAGTATCTCCCTGCTCGTCTCTAAAGATTCGGGGCCGGCGGGGGAGAGCGGGGAGGAACGGAGGGGAGATCTATCCCCCCCCCCCCGTTCCCCCTGCTCCCCGCTGCAACTCACCTGCCTGTCACACGCGGCGGCCCCCGAATCTTTAGAGATGAGCGGGGAGATACTCGGCTAAGGCACTACTCGCTCGAGTAATGTGCCTTAGTGAGTATACTCACTCATCTTTAGCAGCAACGTTTCAACTGCTAACTGCAGTCTTTATCAAGCCAATACACATACTGGACTAACTCAGTGTATAAATACTTAATGCAATAAATGAGTGCACCAATCACCATCACCCACATAATTCAATTAAAATCTTCCCAGATCCCCAATGGATGTGGAGTGATACCTCTCAGCTGCAGGCACTGATCACACCGTGACAAACTGAACGATACCAGTACCCAGGACCACACCAGCGTCCCACACTGGCTACTGCGCAGGCACAGGATTCACCCGCCTCTCGCGTTGTCTCTAGCCTACCTGTCATGTTCTTACTGTGCATGCGCCTAATTCCTAGACCTCGCAGTACTCACTGCACAGCAGCCAAGGCTGTCGTACTGCTCATGCGCAAGCAGGCAAAATACGATTAGTTCAACCCAGGGACTGCCCATTAACATGACGTGTAGCCACTATAACAATAGTGCTACAATCATTTTTTATTACATTTTTTTTTGGAGACGGGGTTGACCAAAAAAGTGTAATTCTGGCGTTGTGCATTAATTTTCTGATGACATTTACCATGCAGGATAAATAATGTGTTACTTTTATAGATGAGACTTTTATGGACATAGCAATACCTAATTTACTTTTGGGGGGTAGGGTTGTTTAATTTGTTAATTATAAATCTGGGAAACATTTATTATTTTTTTAGCTTTTGTTACCTTTTTTTTTAAAATAATTAACAAAACTCTTTTTTTTAACTCATTTTTACATGTTTTTTGCTTCCACGGGGGACTTTAATTTGCAATTGTTTGATCACTCATACAGCTTAATGTAATACAATAGAATTGCATTATACCATGAAGCTTGAAAGGTCTACAAAAGCTAAATATCTGGATGCACATAAATTCATGGTTAGATCAAGTATTTACTACCACAGAAAATTCAGGACAGTTCTGCTCTCTCTAGGACAAGGTATCCTGTTAAAATCACTTCAAAAGTAGAATGAAAAATCCTGAAAGAAGTGAGAAATACCCAAAGTGAACGGCAAAAGACCTATAGAAGAATTTACAAATCGCAGAAAAGAAGCCTATTTTCATGTGTGTACTTTTACAAAATCACTAAACAAGAATTGTGTCCAGTAAAATACATCACAAAGAAAGGTGCTGCTGTCTAAAAAAATAGAATATGGCCTATTTAAACTTTTCTTCAAACCACGGGATGTTCCATACTGCTTATGGAAGATATTCTGTGAATGAGACAAAAGTGATGTTTTTAACACAAATATACACAAAAGTGTTTGTTGGAAAAAGGACACTGCAGACCAACACTAAAACCTCCTTCAACCGTGAAGTTTGGTGAAGAGGGCATCATGGTTTGGGGTGGTAGTGGAAGAATAATCATGGATTAGTGCTTTGTTCCTCAGGGTTTGGACACCTTGCAACATTGAGGGAACTATGAATTCTAGGGTGGATCAGAACATCTTACTCTCATGACCGGCGGCTCGCAGGTCCCTTGTGCCCTCACCACTGGTCCTGTTACACAGGTGGCTGCTGTGCGTTGCAGGGGAGCGCCGGTCCTCATTACCTCACCTGGCCGCCGGACTGTTGCTCGACGCCGGGATACATCTCCTTCTCTGCCTCCTGCAGGGCTGGGGGCGGGTTCCCCAGTGCTGATGGGTGCACTCAGTTGCTGTCAGACTACCCACCCAAATCAGCTGCTGGGGCAGGAGCTCTGACAGCATTTAAACCTGCTTGTGCCTTTGCCAGTGCCAGTGTTAGTTTGGTCTTCCTGCTACATCCACGAACTTTGTGTTTTGACTCCTGATTTTGACTCCCTACTTTTGGACCTGCCATTGCCTTCCCTGACCCTCTTGTATTGCGTATCCTCTCGTTGTCTGTTCCTTAGTCCCCGTGTTACCCTTCCTTAGTGAGTGTAGGAACAGTCGCCCAGTTGTCGCCCTGGGGCGTAGCCCAGGGGGGAGAAGGTAGGTAGGGACAGGGGTTGTGGATTTTCTCAGGGACCTCCAGTATCCCAGACCCCAGTCCTGACAGTAACACTGGCCAAAATGAAGTTGGATCCTCACATCCGATTAGCAACCTTAAACCCCTCTATGGAGGCCATTGTGGCCTTAGCTAACCAGATCCAGGTTCTTATGGACCTGGTTCAGGACCTGACTTCTCACCTGCAGCATCAGAAGCAGCAAGGGGCATTTAATAATTTGCAGCCCCCTCCCATTCCTTGTACGGTGTTTGAACCACGGGCTACACCTCCAGACTTCTTTTCCGCGGAGAGAAGGCAATTTTTTGCATTCAGGGAAGGCTGCAAGCTTTATTTTGACCCCAGACCCCACACCTCTGAGGGCCAGACGCTCGACTCAGACCAGTCCCTTCCGTGCATCTACATCTTCGGTAGTTCCAACCTTAACCTCACCCTCCGCAGAACCCATGGAACTGGGAACCATAACTGCGAAGCAACGTCGGGAATATCGCTTCAGTTGAAACCTCTGTCTCGGGTCATCACACCATGACCTGCGAGAAGAAGCCGGAAAACTTCTGCTCCTAGGCAGTTGTCAGGAGGACTGTCTAGGAGCTAAGGTACTCCCTGTGAGGTCTAAAATGTTGTTGCACTGCACTTTAGAATTTAGCTTTTTCTGCCGTGCCGGACAAGCGTTTCTTGATTCAGGAGCAGCTACTAATTTTGTTAACTTCAATTTGTGGCTAAACTGTCTGGGTATTTTCTTCGTTTAGACCCCCCATTTCTGGTCTCTGGTGTCGACTCTACTCCCTTGCAGGCTGGTCTTGTAAGTCTGGTTACCCCGCAGTTACGGTTCACTATAGAGGCCTTACATACTGAGTCCTGTTCTTTTCTGGTGATGAAGAATCTGTCTGTAGATGTTGTGTTAGGGCTACCCTGGCTAAGGCAACACAACCCCATAATTAACTGGGGCACATTGGAACTGGACAAGTGGGGTTCTCGCTGTGCCAGCCACGTGCGCCCTGTGGAGGTGGATATCTCCAAGGGAGTTGAACTACCTGACTACCTCTCTGAGTTTTCGGAAGTCTTTTCTAAACAGTTATCAGAAGACTTTCCTCCCCATAAAGAATGGGATTGTAAGATAGAGTTGATTCCAGGGTCCAAACTTCCTAAAGACCGCATCTATAATGTTACGGTTCCGGAGAGGGAGTCTTTGAAGGATTATATCCAGGATAGTTTGGCCAGGGGGCACATCCGGCCCTCCAAGTCTCCAGTAGGGGCTGGATTTTTCTTTGTGGAGAAAAAGGATGGGGGACTCACACCCTGTATTAATTACAGGGAGCTAAACAAGATCAGTGTCAGAAACCAGTACGCCCCTCCACTCATCCCCTAGCTCCTCAACCCGGTCACTGGTGCCCAGTGGTTCTCTAAACTTGACCTAACGGGAGCTTATAACCTCATTCTTATTCGGGAGGGGGATGAGTGGAAGACGGCATTCAATACGCCTCTCGGTCACTTTGAGTACCTGGTTATGCCTTTTGGATTGTGTAACTACCCTGCTATTTTTCAAATGTTCATGAACTCCTTTTTTCAGGATATCATAGGTGTGTACGTCGTAGTATACCTAGATGATATTAAGTTTTTTCCTCCATCTGAGAGACACACCAGGTACATGTTCAAACTGTCCTACCTTGACTCAAGGCTAACCAGATATTTGCTTAGATTGAAAAATGTGTCTTTGGGGTGCAGAAGTTATCCTTTTTAGGGTATGTCATTACTCCATGGGAAATCCAGATGGATTTGGGGAAGGTGAAAACCATCACAGAGTGGGCCCAACCAGTCACTCTAAAGGCCCTATAGTGCTTCTTGGAGTTCGCTAATTATTATCGCAAATTCATTAAGAACTTCTCTGTGGTGGCTAAGCCCTTAACGGATCTCACCAAGAAAGGGGCGGGTGTGAGTACCTGGTCTCCAGATGTGCTAGCAGCCTTTGCCAGCCTGAAGGCTGCCTTTTCCTCTGCACCCATTCTTGTCCAACCAGACCTGTCTTGCCCATTTGTGGTGGAGGTGGATGCCTCTGAGTTTGGAGTAGAGGTGGTACTTTCTCAGGGGCCGTCTACACTCATAAATCTTAGACCGTGCGCTTACTTTTCCAGAAAATTTTCCTCAAAAGAATGGAATTATGATATAGGCAACCCTGAGTTACTTGCTATAAAATGGGCATTTGAGGAGTGGAGACATTTTTTGGAGGGAGCACACCATCAGATCATGGTACTCACAGACCATAAGAACCTTACATATTTAGATTCTGCTCAGAGGTTGAATGCTTGACAAGCTCGTTGGGCTCTTTTCTTTTCTCGTTTTAACTTTCTGGTTACCTACCGACCCGGTTTGAAGAACGTTAAGGTGGATGCCTTATCTAGGAGTTTTGGTACACCGGAACCTCCTGAGACGGAGCCTGAGACTATCTCTTTCCCTGGGGTGGTTCTCGCAGCTGTCTTCTCTTACCTCTCACCACTGTTATGGAATATAAAGTGTTAAGTTTCAGAATGCAATAAGTATATGTTTCTTACCTTGTATTGGACTATTGACCCTTAAATAGAAGACTAAAACCTATGCTTTGTAGTGCTGGTAACTAGGATTTTAAGATAAGAAGTCAACAGACAAATTAAATAAGGCTAAGCTATGTTAACAGAGAAGACACACAACTATTGCAGAAATGTTGTATAATGCAACAGCAATATCCTGACTTAAGTAATTCCTATGTCTGAGACGGGCCTTAAGAGCTTTGAGAATATTTGGTAGATGTCAATAAGTCTTATGATCAATCAGCTTTGTCACCTATGTAACATTAATCTTTGTACAAAGTAACTTGTGAATCCGCCCTTGTCTTTCTGTATAAGAGTTGGTAATGTTCATAATAAAGTAGAATTCATTGAGTTCTCATGGAGAAGTGTCTTGACATAGCATGGAGTGATTTCATGCTATTGATAGATAATTGCTAGCAAATCTTCTCATCACCAGCTTCCATATCTATCAATTTGGCACCTGGCAACGAGGTCATCAGATCGGTACCGGTGTGGTCCGATAACACCAATAATTCTGGCTGCACAGCAATCAGCCCCTGAAGCCCTTCTGGAAGGTGAACTTTCCGTTCCTTTAACATTAAGGTTGAAGGTGTTAGAGGAAACGTATGCCTTGGTCGTTGCTGGTCACCCCGGTAACCGGGAACTCAGGAATTACTTTCCAGAAATTGTCGGTGGCCCCATATGACTAGGGACGTTCGAGTGTTTGTCACCGCTAGTCCTGAGGGGCCTCTTCGTCCCTTGCCCATTCCGTCCAGACCCTGGTCACATCTGTTCAAGGACTTCATTACTGATTTGCCGCCGTCACAGGGTAATATGGTCATTTGTGTCATTATAGATGGGTTCTCAAGATGGCACATTTCATTACTCTGAGTAAGTTACCAAATGCCAAACTATTATCTGACAGATAAACTGTTATCTAACATGTTTATCCCGAAGGTGGTGCGGTTGCATACCGTTCCTCAAATAAAGCTGCACAGTTTGTTGCTCACTTCTGGCGAGCTTTCTGCAGGAAATTGAATATTGGTTTGTCTTTTTTGTCATCTTTTCAGCCCGAGTCGAATAGGCAAACTGAAAGGATGAACCAAGAATTAATTAAATACCAGCGACTGTTCGTTTCAGACAATTAACATCTGTGGGTTAACTTTCTACCTCTCGACGAGTATGCCATTAACAATCATGTAACTTCGTCTTCTCAGGTGTCGTCAATCTTTTGTAATTATGGTTTCCATCCTTGGTTTTCTTTATCTGCGCTCTCAGTTTCTGACACGCCGTCTGCAGATTCTGCCATTGATGAACTGTGCACATTTTGGGCCCAGGTTCGTAAGAACCCTTAATGGTTCCCAACGTAAACTTCTTGGTCAAACTAATAAAAAACGCACAGTCTCTGCACCGTTTACGGTTGGAGAGCAGGTGTTACTGGCCTCTAAAAATTTGAGACTTTATTTCCCCTCCCTAAAGCTGGCTCCCCACTTCATTGGCTAGTTCACCATCTCACAGGTGGTGAATCCTGTTGCGTACAGACTATCTCTTCGCAGTTGTGGAAGATTCATGACGTCTTCCACAAGGGGCTGCTGAAGAAATATGTAACTCCAGTTCTGCCCACCCAGAGCCTGCCCTCTCCTACACTTGTACAGGGGGAACTGGAGTATGAGATAGAGCGTTTGATTGAAGCTCAGCGTGTGAGGGGCGTTTTCCAATATCTGGTACATTATAAGGGATTTGGCCCTAAGGACCGTACATGGATTCCCACCCGGGACGTACATGCACCACTGTTGGTTCGACAATGCCACAAGCTGGGCCGTGGGGGTCCGGTGTCCCCCCGTAGGAGGGGGTAATGTCAGGACTGGCGGCTCACGGGTCCCTCCTGCCCTCACCGCCAGTGCTATCACACGGGTGGCTGCCGTGCGGCGCAGGGGGGCTCCGGTCCTTGTCACCTCCCCTAGCCGTGGGGCTCCTCCTCACAGCAGGGTTGCGAGGGACGCAGCGGTTGTTGCTGTCAGGAGCTCTTACAGCATTTAAACCTGTCTGTGTCTGCATACCAGTGCCAGTGTTAGTTTGGTCTTCCTGGTACACCCAGGTACTTTGTGTTTTGACTCCTAATTTTGACTCCTTGCTTTTGGACCAGCTGTTGCCTTGCCTGACCCTCTTGTACTGCGTACCCTCTCATTGCTGAACCGGATAGTCTGACCCGCCAACTGTTGTTTTGTTCCAGTGTCTGTCTGTTCGTTAGTCCCCGTATCCCCCTTCCTTAGTGAGTGTAGGGACCGTTGCCCAGTTGTTGCCCTGGGGCATAGCCCAAGGGGACAAGTGGGTAGGGACAGGGGTTGTGGGTTTTCTCAGGGACTTTCAGTATCCCAGACCCCATTCCTAATAGGAGAATACAAGGGTAGGTCCATGACCACAAGCTGAAGCAGCGTTGGGTGATGCAACAAGCCATTGATCCAAAGCACACGTAATCAACTAAAGAATAGTTGAAAAAAAAGACCTGTGATTTGGAATAGTCAAATCAGAGTCCTGATCTTACCCTCATGGAGATGCTGGGATATGACCCGAAGAGGGTTGTGCACACAAGGTGTCCCAAAAATAATGATGAACTGAATACATTTGCAGGGAGGAATGGCCTATGACATAAGTTGCTCCTATGTTGGGTCAAGGTGACTACTACTAAAGGATGAGCCACGGGTAATTAAATGTATGGGTACACTTCCTTTTTCCCTCCACTGCTTACTCAATATCCTTGATAAAATACATGAGCAATGCAAATTAATGTGTGTTATGCTAAAGATTGATTCTGTCCATAATTGTAACTTACATAATAATTGGACCACATATTTTTAGAAAAGCCATGTCCCCAGCTTTTCATAGCCAAGATGGGAAACCACTAAAGATAAATGTTACCTGCAACTTGGCCAGAGCCAACAGAAATAGACAGACAATTCTCCTTAGGACTTTTTCTGTAGGACTCATTGAAGTGAATGACAGGAACAGAGACAGCATAGCATAATGTGTTACATAAACAGCATAATATGCTGTGCTATGCTGTTTCCATAGTTCCCATTCACGTCAATTAGAGCTACGGAAACATACTCAGCTCTTTCTGATAAGTGGTTGAGGCAGAACATTGGTTTTCACATCTCAGCCATGAAAAGCCAAGGTGGAAAAAGTTCTTTAATACAAAGATCAAAGCAATTCTAAAAGTTTTGCTTCCTTTTTTGCAACTGTAGATAGATGTATTTCCAATTTTAGATTACACAATGGACTAGAACATAAGAGATATAATTGATGACAACATAATGAAATCCCATAGTAGTAGTCCCCAGTCCCCAGACGTCATGCTGTGTATATATACAGGGAGTCATCTTCATGTTGTACTCCATATGCGGGTGCAATATTACCAGACATCCTCTACACAACCTGCGTCCTCCCTTGGAGAGACTGCCTAGCATGGAGACAAGATACTTGCGGGAATTTGTTTAAGAACAGATATGTCTGACTTCAGGGAACATTTAGAAGAACATTCATTTTCTGTTGTCTTACTGTTTCTGCAGCAGCATGACGTCCCTGGATGTAAGTACTGGACTTCTACTGGGGCGATAGTAAAGAGTCAGAGGGATATTTTTCTTATTTCTATAAGACATTGTAAAAGGAACAATAAATAAGAGGAAGGAGATAAATCCAGGAGTCCCCGGCTCAGGATATGAACCGTTGTAACACAGCTTTCTCCTACTCACTGGATCTCCTGATTATAAGGCTGCCTTCACCCAGGTAGTAAGTGCTGCAGAGATGCCACAGAGTTTACAGTAAGGGGTGAGTGAGAGTTAGAAAATCTCCATCATACATCACAGATTTTTTTCTGCTGCATAAAAGTATGAAAATTGAAAAGTGATTTTGAAGTCTGCAGCGTGTCTATTTCATTACCTTCACACGAGACGTCTGAGCGACGGGAATTCTGTTGTCTTTTAAATTGTGGATTTTTCTGCTGTTGAATGTGTTTTTATGCTGTAGTAATTCCTACTCTAAGTGCACACAGGCAAACTTTATTAACAAACATCCACAAATTGAGACTTTCAAGCGGATTTGGTGCAGATTTTATGTTCTCTATAAGGGCGCCCACCCACTGGCGATTTTTTTTTCTTTGCGTTTTGCGTTTTTTCTCAAGAGCAATTAGAATTGAATGTACTCCTGTCCACTGGCGTTTTGCATTGCGTTGCGTTGCGTTTTTTAACATAGGAACTGTCAGTTGCATATGTGTCCTTATTTTTCTCCTAATGCACCCATGAAAGTCAATGGAAATTAATGGAAAAGCCGCGAAAACGCGGCAAAAAACGCCGTGAAAAACGCGCCGTTTTTCACGCACGAAAATCGCAAACGCCAGTGGGTGGGCGCCCTTAGGGTGGACACTCATTGGCATTTTTATTTCTTGCACTGTGAGAGTGAGTGAAAACGCAAGAAAAATGCTGCAATATAGCCAGTGTTTTCTTGGGGCTAGCCCCAGTGAAAACATATAGTAGTGTACCATCCACTTCTGCTGAACTGGGGACCGCGGGGATGAAGGAATCATCTGCCGCAGCTGTGGGAGAAGTCCAGGATGCTATCCCTAAGTGCTGGCTTTAATTGGCTGAGTGCTCAGCCAATCAGCACAGCCCTTTCAGGAGGTGGGGATTTTTAAATCCCCACCTGCTGAAAGTGCTGGATATCAGTGCAGGGGAGCCAGCTGGAGGACGCGTCTGAGTGGTAGATAGGTGAGTAAAGTTTTTTTGGTTTTTTTTTTATCAGCTAGGGATGATTTCAGGGAAGGGCTTATATTTCAAGCCCTTCCCCAAAAATCATGCTGCGGGGGTTGCCACAAAACCACTGCTTTCAATGGGGCTGGCAGCAGTGCTGACCCCGTTGAAAGCAATGGGATAGCATACTGGACTTCTGCCGCAGCTGTGAAAGCTGTGGCAGAAGTCCGCGATATTCTCCCTATGTTTTCAATAGGGCTAGCGCTGCTACCGCTGGCCCCATTGAAAACACTGAGTAATATTTCAGATTTCTTCTCTGCGATGCACAGCTCTGCTAAAATATCGCAAATGAGTATGAAACGATTAAAATTCATTGGTTTCATAATCATAGCTGTCGCATCGCAGGGAAAAAAAAATCGTAAGTGGGTGTCCATTCGTAATCTCTAAAGCAACGCAATCCGCAGCAGAAAATCCGCACATAAAAACACAACTACATAAACAAAATCCTCAACAAAAATGCAAAAAAAAAAGTCTGCAAAGCTGGTAACTCTGCTCATCTATGGAAATGCAACAGAAATTGTGCAGTAGATTTTCCACAGCGCAGACGTCCCGTGTGACGATGGCCTTAGGATAAATGTCTGCGACGGGTCTGTGCATTAGCTGCATGAAACTGTTGCAGAAATTTCTGCAAGGAATCTTCCAAGTGTTTGCATCTGAGTTTTGTGCGATGCCACAAATCTTTCTGTAAATGTGATATCCAGTCTATTGATTGGATTCATGCATGCGAGCATCACCGCAAGGAAAGCAAAATCGCAGTATGTTCTCAATGGGAGCTTTAACCCTTTCCAATCCAATGTTGGGCCTGCCCCGACATCATCATTTTCCTCCACAGCTCCAATGTTGGGGCAGGTCCGACACTGCAGTGCAGGAGTGCATCTGCACCCGATCGTCAGGCACATCGGGTGCAGATACACTCCTGCACTGGTCCTCATTGAGGAGCCCCGAGGAGAAGGCAGAAAGAGTTTTTAACCCTTTCTGCCTTCTCCTTTACACATTACATAGCGCTCAATTAGCGCTATGTAATGCAGGAGATTCCGCCGACCATCATGTGACCGCCGGAGTCACCTGACCCCCAGCAGTCATATGAACGCCGAGCCGGGAGCCTGCACCGTGGGGGGGGCTGCTTACCTGTCCGGCGTCTTCTGCATTCTCCCTTCTGTCTCCCGACTCAGCGATCATGTGACCGCTGGGTGCCACTTGACCCCAGCGGTCACATGATCGCTGAGTCGGGAGGCAGAAGGGAGAATGCGGAAGACGCCGGACAGGTAAGCAGGCCCTCCCACGGTGCAGTGAGCACCTGCACCCTCCTAAACTGTCAGTTCAGGAGGGTGCAGGGAAATGTATTTTTTCTCACCCATTCTCACCAGCTCCAATTTATTTGGAGCTGGGGAGAATGGCTGTGAAAAAATTATTGGATTGGAAAGGGTTAAAACCATCACATGGTACTCATACGCCATGTGATGTGCATGTAAGTGCAATATGAGTTTTCCCACTGAAGTTAATGGGAAACACTTGTGATCCTTTAATGTGAAACGCGCGGCCGAAGATCGCAATTTCACATAAGCAATGCGGTCATTTTTATCAGATTGCTTTGTACCACATGTAAATGCACATTGGCAAGCACAATATTGGGCCAAGTGTCTTGGGCCAATATTGAACTGACTCGTGTGAATCTGGCCTTAGGGCAGCTTCACATGAGCGTAATGCAAAAACACACATAATAGCGTGACGTTTTTGCACACTTATCTGCCCATTTTACTGTATGTTTTGAACTGTTGGGAACTTTTCTCCTGGGTGCGGGACACACTCATTCCATGATTTAAAAGGCTGTGCAGCTCAATTACCAGATGAGTTTAATTTCCCACAAAACTGTATAGCGTATTCAGCAATAACGTGAGTATCAGGTTCACATTTGCGCAAGACACGTAGACCCCTACAGGGCCTCTGAACAATGGGTTTTATTCTCTGCATATTACACACACAGATGTTTGCATTAATGCATCCGAGTGAGACCGCCCTCAGAGCTTAAACAGTTGAGCGTGATTTTCTCCCATTATATGGCCGAGAGAATCATGGCAGCATATTGGGACGGGACACAACCATTGATTCCAATGGTTTTGTCTTCACTAGTGGTTAATACTACACCCAAGAAATTGCCCTACCTAAAGGCAGGGAAGGACATATCTCCATGCTTTGTTTTTTCAGTCTGCAAGAAGAAAAAAAAAAAACAGGTTAACGCAACTGCGCTTCAAAGTGGTGAGTGTTCCATGCCATCCACTCATGTGTTTTTGCCCTTACTCTAATCAGGCACCTCCAGAAAAAGTTCTGAATGAGGGATTAAGAATAATTCCAAGGACAGCAAATGCCTTCTTCATATAAAGCAGTGGATGTAGAAGTATGAAGAATGTATGCAAATACAGGTATAGGGCAGCAGAGTGTCCAAATACACTCTGGGCCCCTCCTACCTCCCTATATGTGTGGGATTTTTTTTTTTTATTGCTTGTTAGTTATTAGAGATGAGCGAACGTACTCGTCCGAGCTTGATACTCGTTCGAGTATTAGCGTGTTCGGGATGCTCGTTACTCGTAACGAGCACCACGCGATGTTCGGGTTACTTTCACTTTCATCTCTGAGACGTTAGCGCACTTTTCTGGCCAATTGAAAGACAGGGAAGGCATTACAAGTTCCTCCTGCGACGTTCAAGCCCTATACCACCCCCCTGCAGTGAGTGGCTGGCGAGATCAGGTGTCACCCGAGTATAAAAATCGGCCCCTCCCGCGGCTCGCCACAGATGCGTTCTGACATAGCTGAGGGAAAGTGGTATCGTGTTGGAGCTGCTATAGGGAGAGTGTTAGGAGTTAGTGTAGGCTTCAAGAACCCCAACGGTCCTTCTTAGGGCCACATCTAACCGTGTGCAGTACTGTGGAGGCTGCTTTTTGCAGTGTTGCACTTTTTTTTTTTTTTGGTATATCGGCCGTGCAGAGCATTGCGCCCTGCAGTAATACTCCAGGGACAGAAGTGTGGAGGCAGGGACAGAAGACATATATTATTGACTGAATATAGGCAGTGGGCCTTTTCTAAAAAATATTGGGCAAAAAATCTATTTGGCCTGCCTGTCACTGTGCTCAGTGTTCTGGGTCTGTGTGTGCTGGGTGTAGTAGTTCTACAAAATCATACGCAGCCAGCTAAGTGTTACAGCAGGCTTGCACCAAATTATTTCCTGGCGTTCCGTAAGCGAAGTCAGCCTCCAACCACAGGCCAATAAGCGGCACATTTAAAGGGGTTATGCCGCGCCGAAACGTTTTTTTTTTTTCTTTTTAATAGCCCCCCCGTTCGGCACGAGACAAACCCGATGCAGGGATAAAAAAAAAAAAAGTCCAGTGCTTACCCGAATCCCCGCGCTCCCGCGACTTCTTACTTACCTTAGTAAGATGGCCGCCGGGATCTTCACCCACGATGCACCGCGGGTCTTCTCCCATGGTGCACCGTGGGCTCTATGCGCTCCATTGCCGATTCCAGTCTCCTGATTGGCTGGAATCGGCACACGTGACTGGGCGGAGCTACGAGGAGCAGCTCTCCGGCACGAGCGGCCCCATTCGGAAGGGAGAAGACCGGACTGCGCAAGCGCGTCTAATCGGGCGATTAGATGCTGAAATTAGACGGCACCATGGAGACGGGGACGCTAGCAACGGAACAGGTAAGTGAAAAACTTCTGTAGGGCTCATAATTAATGCACGATGTACATTACAAAGTGCATTAATATGGCCATACAGAAGTGTGTAACCCCACTTGCTTTCGCGGGACAACCCCTTTAATTACAGCGTTCTGTTTCTGCATTACTGGTAATACAGCATGCTGAGGGGTAGGGGTAGGCCTAGAGGACGTGGACGCGGCCGAGGACGAGGAGGCCCAAGTCAGGGTGTGGGCACAGGCCGAGCCAGTGCGGTGGCCAGGGGTTCAGGCAGGGCCAGACCGAATAATCCACCAACTGTTTCCCAAAGCGCCCCCTCGCGCCATGCCACCCTGCAGAGGACAAGGTGCTCTACAGTGTGGCAGTTTTTCACAGAGACGCCTGACGACCGACGAACAGTGGTGTGCAACCTTTGTCGCGCCAAGATCAGCTGAGGAGGCACCACCACCAGCATGCGCAGGCATATGATGGCCAAGCACCCCACAAGGTGGGACGAAGGCCGTTCACCGCCTCCGGTGTGCACCACTGCCTCTCCCCCTGTGCCCCAACCTGCCACTGACATGCAACACCCTATCAGGGCACAGGCACTACCGTCTCCTGGCCTGCACCCACACCCTCACCTCCGCTGTCCTCGGCCCCATCCAGCAATGTCTCTCAGCGCAGCGTCCAGACGTCGCTAGCGCCACTGTTTGAGCGCGAGCGCAAGTACGCCGCCCCGCACGCTCAAGCGTTAAACGTGCACATTGCCAAATTGATCAGCCTGGAGATGCTGCCATATAGGCTTGTGGAAACGGAGGCTTTCAAAAGCATGATGGCGGCGGCCCCGCGCTACTCGGTTCCCAGTCGCCACTACTTTTCCCAATGTGCCGTCCCAGGCCTGCACGACCACGTCTCCCGCAACATTGTACGCGCCCTCACCAACGCGGTTACTGCCAAGGTCCACTTAACAACCGACACGTGGACAAGCACAGGCGGGCAGGGCCACTATATCTCCCTGACGGCACATTGGGTGAATTTAGTGGAGGCTGGGACAGAGTCAGAGCCTGGGACCGCTCACATCCTACCCACCCCCCGAATTGCGTGCCCCAGCTCGGTGGTGGAATCTGCGGCGGTGTATGCTTCCTCCACTAAACCACCCTCCTCCTCCTCCTCCTCCTACGCAACCTCTGTCTCGCAATCAAGATGTGTCAGCAGCAGCACGTCGCCAGCAGTCGGTGTCACGCGGCATAGCTGCACAGCGGTGGGCAAGCGTCAGCAGGCCGTGCTGAAACTACTCAGCTTAGGAGAGAAGAGTCAGACAGCCCACGAACTGCTGCAGGGTCTGACAAAGCGGACTGACCGCTGGCTTGCGCCGCTGAGCCTCCAACCAGGCATGGTCGTGTGTGACAACGGCCGTAACCTGGTGGCGGCTCTGCAGCTCGGCAGCCTCACGCACGTGCCATGCCTGGCCCATGTCTTTAATTTGGTGGTTCAGCGCTTTCTGAAAAGCTACCCACACTTGTCATACTTGCTCGGAAAGGTGCGCCAGCTCTGCGCACATTTCCGCAAGTCCCACACGCACGCTGCCACCCTGCGGACACTGCAACATCGGTTTCATCTGCCAGTGCACCGACTGCTGTGCGACGTGCCCACACAGTGGAACTCTACGCTCCACATATTGGCCAGGCTCTATGAGCAGCGTAGAGCTATTGTGGAATACCAACTCCAACATGGGCAGCGTAGTGGGAGTCAGCCTCCTCAATTATTTACAGAAGATTGGGCCTGGTTGGCAGACATCTGCCAGGTCCTTGGAAACTTTGAGGAGTCTACCCAGATGGTGAGCGGAGATGCTGCAACCATTAGCGTCACCATTCCTCTGCTATGCCTCTTGAGAAGTTCCCTGCAAAGCATAAAGGCAGACGCTTTGGAATCGGAAACGGAGGCGGGGGACGACAGTATGTCGCTGGATAGTCAGAGCAACCTAATGTCTATATCTCAGCGCGTTGAGGGGGTGGTTGGTCAGCATGTAACCCAGGAGAAGTGGCAGCGGAGTGTCATGCAGGCAGTGATTGTGCTTTGTTGGAGCTAGTGTGGTACTTAGCAAAGTTATGCATTGCTAATGAGGCCTTTTCAGAAGTAAAAGTTGTTGGGAGGGGGGGGCCCACTCTTGCTGCTATTGTGGCTTAATAGTGGGACCTGGGAACTTGAGATGCAGCCCAACATGTAGCCCCTCGCCTGCCCTATCTGTTGCTGTGTCGTTCCCATCACTTTCTTGAATTGCCCAGATTTTCACAAACGAAAACCTTAGCGAGCATCGGCAATATACAAAAATGCTCGGGTCGCCCATTGACTTCAATGGAGTTCGTTATTCGAAACGAACCCTCGAGCATCACGAAAAGTTCGTCTCGAGTAATTTTATGAGCACAAAATTATTGGAATAAAAGCAAGGTTTTTTCACGATACCTGGATTCCTGCATATAAGATATGTGTTTCAAATCAAAGCCAAAGTAGCCGGATGGCAACGTGAAGGTATGTGAGTACACCTGCTTACAGGACCAAAGCTGCAGCACAAGAAAACAAGGTGGGACAGTTTACTTTTTTGCTTCACATTTCGAGTAACGAGCACCCGAGCATTTTGGTGCTCGCTCATCTCTATTAGTTATCTTTTATGACTGATCCTTTTGTCCTGTGGTGGTTATTTCTCTGGGCTGCTTATAACTACATCTTTTGAGACAGAATCAATTTAAAATAAAACAGAAGCAACAAGAATACATCCCTGCTCCGGCACATATTCCTGAATAATTTCTTTCTAAATTGGTAATTGTTATTGCTTTTCTGAATCCAGCCCCTCTAGACATCAGAAGGAACAATAATGGTGGTATTTTTAGTTGCATTATTTTTTACTGTAGCTCAGTCATTAGTGCACAGACTTTACAGAATTGCACATTAGAGATGAGCGAGTACCGAAATGCTTGGGTGCTCGTTGCTCGAGTCAAGCTTTTTTGAATGCTCGGGAGCTCGTTTCGAGTAACGAACCCCATTGAAGTCAATGGGAGACTACTGCCAGGTATTCATTGACATTTTGGCCAAAATATGGAAACTAGTGGGCCAGCTCATGGCTCCTGGCTATACAGCTAGTCTCTACACTGACCAGGAGTCCAGCAACATAGCCAAACTAAACCCAAAATACAAACATTTCTTGCAGCCACCACACATAGAACCCACTCACACCACACACAGAGAGATAATGAGTACAGAGAAAGCTGATCACACCCCACCTGGGAATAGAGCTTTCATGTTTCCTGACCTAGAGTGATTGACAGACTGGAGATATATACGTCCAGCCAGTACAATCTTCCACACCAGAGCAGGAGACCTTCAGAGCACCTGTAGAACCATGGGTCTCAGGAGACAGTTGTAACTAGAGATGAGCGAGCAATAAAACCCTCGGGTGTTCGTTGCTCGAGTCGAACCACCTTCATGTCTATTTGTAAGTGCCTCTGCGATAAGGAGGAACTGGAGGCACACACTGCAGAGGGTTGGCAGGGCCAGGTAGCGACCTTCTTTAAAAGGGGGGGGGGGGTGATAGCCCACAATGCAGTTGAGAGTCAATGAGAAATTGACATTCGATCTTCATTCCAATAAAGCGCCAACCTCCGTCAGGAGCTGCAAACGTGGGCATGATTTACATAGCTATGGGGAATCCATGTGCCCACACAGTATTCATTCTGTCTGGGTGTCGGATAGCTCAATCGACACCACAAGAGGAAAGCCATCTGCACTCTGCCCCCTACCCAAGTCAGTCAGTGTCTTTGTGCCAGACAAGTCAAACACCGCGATGGGAAGTCTGTGTGCACCAACAGCATAGGTGGGTCCTAGGCAACACAAGACATGAACAATAAAGAAATCAGAATGCCCAAACATGGCAGACTTACATTGCGCCGACGACATAGGCCTCGGCCCACAGCTTCAGCAATCGTAGGCATGAAGGGGACTTCAATGCTAGTACACCTGTGAAGGTCTCATTAAATCACTTACGTTTTCTTTCACCGCTCCAAAGACTGGATTAGCCAGGAAACAGTTCCACAGGCCCAACCTGGCGCAGTTGCAGTTCCCCCGGGACATAGGGACATAGGCCTCGGCCAACAGCTTCAGCAATCGTAGGCATGAAGCGGACTTTCACTGCGCCCAGGAAATAGGCCTCTGCACAAACCCTCAGCAATCGCGGGCCTAGAGCGGACTCCGATGCTAGCGTAGCTGTGAATGTCTCATTAGCGCTGTATCGCTCCTCTTGTTTGTCCCAATGCAGTGCCTCGGATAGCTGAGGTAACGTGAGAGAAAATACATGTTGGCTTCGGCCCACACTCCATGCCCTAGTCAGTCTGGTTTTATTTAAAGTGTCAGGCAGGTACAACTCGGCTATGGAAAGTTGGTGTGCACTCACAGCATGGGTGGCTCCCAGGAACCCAGAGAAGGTACATAAAGAAATCCCATTGCAGTGTCCCGGATAGCTGAGGTAACGTGAGAGAAAATACATGTTGGCTTCGGCCCACACTCCATGCCCTAGTCAATCTGTTTTTTTTTCATAGTGCCAGGGAGGTAATACTCCACTATGGGAAATCTGTGTGCACCCCCCACAGCATGGGTGGCTCCCAGGAACCCAGAGAAGGTACATAAAGAAATCCCATTGCAGTGCCCCGGATAGTAGAGGTAACGTGAGAGAAAATATATGTTGGTTTCGGCCCACATTCCATGCCCTAGTCATTCTGGTTTTTTTTCATAGTGCCAGGAAGGTACAACTCCACTATGGGAAGTCTGTGTGCACCCCCAACTGCATGGGTGGCTCCCAGGAACCCACAGACGGTACATAAAGAAATCCCATTGCAGTGCCCCGGATAGCTGAGGTAACGTGAGAGAAAATACGTGTTGGCTTTGGCCCACACTCCATGCCCTAGTCAGTCTGGCCTTTTTTCATAGTGCCAGGCAGGTACAACTCCACTATGGGTAGTCCGTGTGCACCCCTAACAGCATGGGTGGCTCCCAGAAACCCAGAGAAGGTACATAAAGAAATCCCATTGCAGTGGCCCGGATAGCTGTGGTAACGTGAGAGAAAATACATGTTGGCTTCGGCCCACACTCCATGCCCTAGTCAATCTGGGTTTTTTTTCCAGTGCCAGGCAGGTAAAACTCCGCTATGGGAAGTCTGTGTGCACCCACAGCATGGGTAGGTCCCAGGAACCCAGAGAAGGTACTTAAAGAAATCCCATTGCAGTGCCCATGATAGCTGTGGTAACGTGAGAGAAAATACATGTTGGCCTCAGCCCACAATCCATGCCCTACTCAGTCTGTTTTTTTTTTTGGGGGGGGGGCAGATAGGTAGAATACTGCGATGGGAAAACTTAGTGCACCCATAGTATGCACAGACCTCTGTAATATTCCTGTAGCAAAGGTATAAGCTGACCCCAGTAACAGTTATGTTGCAGAAGTCTAGGGACACCCCAGTAACATTTCTGTAGTAACAGTATAGACAGACCCCAGTACCATTTCTGTAGTAACAGTATAGACAGACCCCAGAAACATTTCTATAGTAACAGTATAGCCAGACCCCAGTAACATTTGATTAGCAGAAGTATAGGTAGACCCCTGTAACATTTACGTGGCAGAAGCATAGGCAGACCACAGTAACATTTTAGTCGCAGAAGTATACGCAGACCTCAGTAACATGTATGTAGCAGCAGTATTGGCAGACCCCAGTAACATTTCTTTAGCAGCAGTATAGGCAGACCCCAGTAACATGTGTGTAGCAGAAGTATACGCAGACCCCTGTAACATTTATGTAGCAGCAGTATAGACAGACCCCTGTAACATTTCAGTAGCATAAGTATAGGGAGAACCCTGTAACATTTAAGTAGCAGCAGTATAGGCAGAGCCCAGTAGTAGTAACAATTCTGTAGTAACAGTATAGACAGACCCCAGAAACATTTCTGTAGCAGCAGTATAGGCAAACTCCTGTAATATTAACATGGCAGAAGTATAGGCAGAGCCTAGTAACATTTCTGTAGCAGAAGTTTACGCAGACCCCTGTAACATTTATGTAGCAGCTGTATAGGCAGACCCCAGTAACATTTCTGTCGAAAGAGTATAGGCGAACCCAAAAACATTGGGGTAGCATTAGTGTAGGCGAAGGCCAGAAAAGTTAGTTAGATAAGAGTATAGATGAGGACCTGAAAAATTAGTGTTGCAAGAATACATATGTACCCCTGAAACATTACTCAACCGAGTTGGCAGGTGAAACCCATAAATATTTATTGAAAGATACAGCTCGCTGCTGCTTAATTTGTAACAGAGCATGGAGGCAGCCCTGTTAAAAAAATTGGTTTATGTTAAAGTATCAATGCCTTTGAAATGTTGAAAAATTGTTAAAACATTGTAAGCACAGCCTTTTGGCCTGTAGAAAAATTGACAGTTCAGCGTGATGACATGATATTTCAGGAGGAGGAGCAGGAGGAGGAGGATTAATATCACACTCAGATTGACAAAGGTAAATGTCCCTTTTTATTTTCCGGTGATAGAGAAGAATGCTTGCATCCGCGGTTGCAGCGAAAAGAATCTTTAGGTTCCGCTGCTCTCCACTGGTGGAGAAGAGAAGTCTGGGAAAATCCAGGCTTTGTTCATCTTTATGAGTGTAAGCATGTCGGCACTGGCAGTTGACAGGCGGGTATGCTTATCCGTGATGATTCTCCCAGCTGCACTAAACAACCTCTCTGACAAGACGCTAGCAGCAGGGCAAGCAAGCACCTCCAGGGCAAACAGCACAAGTTCGTGCCACTTGTCCCGCTTTGACACCAAGTAGTTGTATAGAGCAGAGGCATCACGGAGGATGGTGGTACGATCAGCTACGTAATCCCTGACTATCTTTTTACAGTGCTCCCTCCGACTCAGCCTTTACTGGGGAGTGGTGACACAGTCTTGCTGGGGAGCCATAAAGCTGGAAAAGGCCCTGGAGAGTATTCCCCTGAACATGCTGCATATTCCCCTGGTGCGCTGAACATGCTGCCTGATCTTCACGTCTCCCCTGCTACTTGGCCCTCGGAACTGCACCTTCTGCCACTAGCGCTGTCAGATGGGAAGCTTACTATCAGTTTGTCCACTAGGGCCCTGTGGTATTGCATCACTCTCAAACCCCTTTTCTCTTCGGGAATGAAAGTGGAAAGATTATCCTTATACCGTGGGTCGAGCAGGGTGTACACCCAGTAATCCGTAGTGACCAGAATGCGTCTAACGCAAGGGTCACGAGAAAGGCAGCCTAACATGAAGTCAGCCATGTGTGCCAGGGTACCAGTACGCAACACATCGCTGTCCTCACTAGGAAGATCACTTTCAGGATCCTCCTCCTCCTCCGCAGCCCATACACACTGAACAGGTGAGAGGCAAGCAGCAGGGGTACCCTCTCTTCCCCCTCCTCCTCCTCCTGCTGCTCCCCCCCTCTTCCTCCAAAACGCACTGAGATATAGACATGAGGGTGGTATGACTATCAAGCTACATACTCTCTTCCCCCGTCTCCTGTTCCGACCGCAAAGCGTCAGCCTTTATGCTTTGCAGGGAACTTCTCAACAGGCATAGCAGAGGAATGGTGACGCTAATGATTGCAGCATCGCCGCTCACCATGTGGGTAGACTCCTCAAAGTTTTCAAGCACCTGGCAGATTTCTGCCATCCAGGCCCACTCCTCGGTAAAGAATTGAGGATGCTGACTCCCACTAAGACGCTCATGTTGGAGTTGGTATTCCACTATAGCTCTACTCTGCTCATACAGCCTGGCCAACATGTGCAGCGTAGAGTTCCACCGTGTGGGCACGTCGCACAGCAGTCGGTGCTCTAGCAGATTAAACTGATGTTGCAGGGTCCGCAGGGGGGCAGCGTCCATGGTGGACTTGCGGAAATGTGGGGAGACCTGGCGCACCTTGCCGAGGAGGTCTGACAAGTGTGGGTAGTTTTTCAGAAACCGCTGAACCACCAAATTGAAGACGTGGGCCAGGCATGGCACGTGCGTGAGGCTGCCGAGCTGCAGAGCCACCACCTGGTTATGGCCGTTGTCATACACGACCATGCCCGGTTGGAGACTTAGTGGCGAAAGCCAATGGTCGGTCTGCTCTGTCAGACCATGCAACAGTTCGTGGGCCATCTGCCTCTTCTCTCCTAAGCTGATTAGTTTCAGTACAGCCTGCTGATGCTTGCCCACTGCTGTGCTGCCGCGCCGGGCCATACCGACTGCTGGCGACGTGCTGCTGACACATCTTAATTGCGAGGTAGAAGGTGCGTAGGAGGAGGAGGGGGAGGGTTCAGTGGAGATGGCATAAACCGCCGCAGATACCAGCACCGAGCTGGGGCCTGCAATTCTGAGGGGGGGGGGGGGGGGGGGTAGGATGTGAGTGGTCCCAGGCTCTGACTAGGTCCCAGCCTCCACCAAATTCACCCAATGTGCCATCAGGGAGATACAGTGACCCTGCCCACCTGTACTTGTCCGCCTGTCCGTTGTTAAGTGGACCATCGCAGTAAATGCGTTGGTGAGGGCGCGTACAATGCTGTGGGAGATGTGGTCATGCAGGGCGGGGACGGCACACCCGAAAAAATAGTGCTGATTGGGAACCGAGTAGCGCGGGACTGCCGCCGCCATCATGTTTTTGAAAGCCTCCGGTTCCACAAGCCTGTATGGCAGCATCTCCAGGCTGATTAATTTGGCAATGTGCACTTTTAAAGCTTGAGCGGGCGGGTGCGTGGCGGTGTATTTCTGCTTTCGCTCCATCGCTTCTGATAGCGACAGCTGGATGCTGCGCTGAGAGACATTGCTGGATGGGGTCGACGACAGCGGAGGTGAGGGTGTGGGTGCAGGCCGGGAGGCGCTCGTGCCTGTGTCCTGAGAGGGGGATTGCATCTGTGTAGCAGGTTGGGGCACAGGGGAAGATTCAGTGGTGTGACCCGCAGGTGGTAAACATCCTTCGTCCCACCTTGTCGGGTGCTTGGCCATAATATGCCTGCGCATGCTGGTGGTGGTGAGGCTGGTAGTGGTAGCTCCCCAGCTGATCTTGGTGCGACACAGGTTGCACACCACTGTTCGGCGGTCATCCGCGCTCTCACTGAAAACATCCACGCCTTTGAACACCTATGCCTCTGCACGGTGGCTTGGTGCGATGGGATGCTTTGGGAAACAGTTGGGGGATTATTCGCTCTGGCCCTACCTCTACCCCGGGCCACCCAACTGCCTCTTTCAACCTGTTCTGCTGCTGCACTTGCCTCCCCCTCTGAAGATCTGTCGTCAGTAGGCTTAGCAAACCAGGTGAGGTCAGTTGCCTCATCGTCCAGCTGCTCTTCCTCCGAATCCTCTGTGCGCTCCTCCCTTGGACTGACTACCCTTACTACTACCGCACTGATAGACAACTGCGTCTCATCATCATCGTCCTCCTCACCCACTAATAGCTCTGGAGACACTTGGCAGAAGTGCCCTGCCTCCTCAGCCCAAAGGTTGGGCATCGGTCACGACAAACTCCTCAGGTGAGAAAGGAACCAGGTTTTCCAGGTCATGGCAGGGACCCGAGAACAGTTTCTGGGAGTCTGCCTGCTCAGATGATGTCATTTTCATGGAGTGAAGTGGCTGTGAGGAAGGAGGAGCAGCAGCCAGAGGATTCAGAGTTTCAGCAGTGGATTGTGCAAAAGACTGGATGCCCAATACATTGCTGGATGCATTTTCTGCCATCCACGACAGGACCTGTTCACACTGCTCTGTTTGCAATAAAGGTCTAATCTTGGAATTATGTGCGTACACTTTCTTGCTGAGAGCGGTATTGTAGGGCAAACTCCTGGCAGAAACAATTATACTGAAGGCTGCAAACAGGCCAGCTGTGCAATAGTGATGGACTACAACTCCCACCAGACACCCTGTAAAATTCACTCTATTAGAGGTAGACCTAAGAAGGGTTTTTTTTTTTAATGAATACTGGCTGCATAGTGTGTATATCACATTCCCTCCGCTGTGCATCTCTAATTCACTGCGGACACAGACCGCTGTAAATAATTATGGAATTGTTTGCGTACACTTTGTCGCTGAGAGCGGTATTGTAAAGCAAACTCCAGGCAGAAAAAAATTATATAGAAGGCTGCACACAGGCCTAATTGTGCAATTCTGATGGACTACAACTCCCACTAGACACACTGTAAAATTTAGATGGTCAGAGGTAGCCCTAAGAAGGACCGATGGGGTTCTTGGAGACACGATCCTACACTACACTACCACTTTCCCTTTCTCAGCAGCACTTTCCCTATACTCTGTATTACAGACTGCAGCCTGAGAACGCTATAGCTGTAATGGCCTGCACAGCCCGATATTTAAAAAAAAATTGTGCAAAACCGCTCCCAGCAGCCACAACAGTAATGCACACAGTCAGATGCGGCCCTAAGAAGGACCGTTGGGGTTCTTGAGGACAGGATCCTTCACAAACACTATCCCTGAATAAGCAGTAGCACTTTCCCTATTCTCTCCCAGTGTGTGTCTGAGGCGAGCCGCGGGCAGGACCCCTTTAAGTACTTGGCGGTCACTTGATCTCACCAGCCACTCACTGCAGGGGGGTGGGATAGGGCTGGAACGTCACAGGAGGAAGTTGTAATGCCTTCCCTGCATGTCTATTGGCCAGAAAATCGTGCAAAACATGCAGGGAAGGAAATGGAATTGACTCGAGTACCGCGTGGTGCTCGTCTCGAGTAACGAGCATCTCGAGTACCCTAATACTCGAACAAGCATCAAGCTCAGACGAGTACGTTCGCTCATCCCTACACAGAATCATTGAGTCATTTGTTATTTTTGACTGCTTGAGTTTTATTTGAGCACATTTTCCTATTTCAGAAGTGTTACAGGTAAATTGGAAGCAGACCTGTGCCTCTGCCACCTGCCTAACTTGGAATTTAGTCATGTTTGTCCACTGACTATGCTCTGTTTGGGGGCACCCAGGGCAATATTCATAAATATTTACAAATTTTAATGTCCCCTTCCTCTGTCTCTGTATCTTTAGAAATACTGAGAATATGTTTTTTAGTACTAAGGTGGAAGTAGGTACTGCTAGCAGGCGGTATGTAATATATCTTCACCGCTCTTAAAGTTTGCCATACACATTGTTGATGTTTAGCACATCTCTTGCCAAATATTCCCACATGTTATCATGCCCTCCTGCCCATTGCATCCACCTTTTTCCTTTCCTTTTTTCTTTTTCCTCACCCTGTGGGATATCAAGAAATAGGAAAGCAACAGTCAAGGTGATTACACCACATATCAGAAAGGATACGGGCTTCACTGCCCTTGTAGTTTGATTGTCTTTTTGCAATGGGGAGTGTGGATCCAGTCGGGTTTTCCTTTTAACTTGACTGAGGTGCTCGTAGTCAGCAGAACCTAGCAGGGACCATCAAATCTGGGCTCTAGCACTCTCCTTACGTGTCTCTGGACATCTACCCAATCTCCAGTTTGCAGACTGTGTATACCCTCAAAAGAATTAGGATCTGGAATAGAAGAGAACACTTTTCACCTGTTACTTTCAGATGCTTGCTTAGGCATTGCACATATTGAGTTAGTGTCTCAAACTGGCCCTGCAGCTGCTAAGGAAAGTACAAACTCAGTCTTGGCACACTGCCAAACAGTATTTCAGAGGGAGGCAATCCTGTCTTCCTGTTTGGTCTGTACTTGACTGAGAAAAGGGCTAATGGAAGGCACTCGGTCCAGGGTTTGCATGTCTCCTGCATTGCCTTTTGTATTTTCAATTTAGGGTTCCATTTAGTCTTTCTACCTTTGCCCTACTTTGTGGGTGGTATGGTGTGTGAACAGCCTAGGATACACCTAGATCAGGCATGATATGTTGCATTATTTCTCCAGTAAAGTGTGTTTCACTGTCTGACTCAATTACCTCTGGTACCCCATACCTGCAGATTACCTCATTCATGAGTTTCTTGCCTGTCATGTGGACGGTTGCCGTGGTAACAGGATAGGCCTCTGGCCACCCTGAGAAGCAATCCACACAGATAAGTACATATTCATACTTCCCAACAGGTGGGAGCTGAATGTAGTCAATTTGCAATCTTTGAAATGGGTAGAGTGGCCTCGGCAAGTGTTATGGCACAGATCGTGCAAGATTGGACAAATGATGCAGCAGTTACAGAGAATCCAGGAGCAACCCATCCTTGTTGAAGTGTCACTATCTTTGCTACTTTGGAGAGGTGCTTCTTGCCATACATCAGCTGGGCCATCATGGGATACAGGGATTGAGGTAGGCACATCTTGTTGACTGTTCACCATATGCCGTTCTGTTCTGCTTCTCCAGCTTTAGTCCATTTTTCCTTTTCTTCTTTGCTGGCTAGTGACTATAAAGTCTTTAGCATATCAATGTCCAAGTCCTTGTCTCTGACTTGTGCTGTCAGTATACTCTTTTCTGTCTTCCATGGTTTAAGGGCTGCTGCCTTTTGCTGTGTAGTCTGCGAGGGTGTTTTCTCTTGCTTCTTCAGTATCAGGTTTGGTATGTGCTTTAACTTTGAGGACTGCCACTTTTTCAGATAGTAGTAGGCCTTCCATGAGACCCTGCTCTACTTCACCATTCTTAATTGGTTGTCCAGCTGAAGTAAGAAACTGTCTGGCCTTCCATTTCGGGCTGTAATCATGAGCTATGCCAAATGCATACCTGGAATCAGTGTAAATGTTTGCCGTCTTACCTTCTGCCACTCTACATGCCTCAGTGAGTGCTTTCAATTCTGCTTTTTCTACTGAGGCATGCGGAGGCAGTGCTTCTGCTTTCAGGACATCATGCTGTGTGACCACTGCATATCCAGTGTGGAACCATCCATCCTCACCCTTTTACCTGGAACCATCTGCAAAAAGCTAAAATAGTGCATTGTCAAGAGGAGTTTCAGTGACTGTTTCAAAACCTGCAGTTTCTTATTGCATTAACGCCAGACAATCATGGTGATAGTGAGCCTCAAACAAGTCAGGGTCATTCTGAAAAGAATTTAAAAACAGTTGATCTGCCATACCCAGTCTCCCACCCCCATTTGCACCAGGGTACTCGACCAGGAGAAGAGAAGCCTGGTTCAAGGAAATGCAACGCTGGAAGGAGATGTTGGGAGTAGAGATGAGCGAGCACCAAAATGCTCGAGTGCTCGTTACTCGAGTCGAACTTTCAGTGATGCTCGAGAGTTCGTTTCGAGTAACGAACCCCATTGAAGTCAATGGGCGACTCAAGCATTTTTGTATATCGCCGATGCTCGCTAAGGTTTTCATTGGTGAAAATCTGCAAAACCCAAGAAAGTGCTGTAAATGACACAGAAACGGATAGGGCAGGCGAGGGGCAACATGCTGAGCTGCATTTCAGGTTCCCAGGTCCCACCATTCAGCCACAATAGCGGCAAGAGTGAGACCCCCCCCCCCCCCCACACTGTCAGCATAAAGATCGTTCTTCTCTGCCACAGCTGTAACAGCTGTGGCAGAGAAGAACGATGTTAGCCCATTGAATTCAATGGAGCCGGCAATACAGCCGGCTCCATTGAAAGCAATGGCCTGCCGGCGAGCGCGGGATGAATTTTCGGGAAGGGCTTAAAAATATAAGCCCTTTCCTGAAATTCATCCAGAAATGTGTAAAAACAAAAAATATATATATACTCACCCGGTCCCGGCAGACGGAGTTCAGCCTAGCGGCCGGCAGCAGTTCTCCTGAACTGCTCTGAGTAGTATTCAGCAGCCGGGGATTTAAAATCCCCGACTGCTGAATGAGCTGCCTCTGATTGGTCACAGCCTGACCAATCAGAGGCAGCTCTCACTCACATTCATTCATGAATTCATGAATGGGTGAGTGAGTGCTGCCTCTGATTGGCTCAGCGCAGGGACCAATCAGGGGCAGCTCTCAGCTGTCATTCAGCTGAATTCATGAATGGGTGTGAGTGCTGCCTCTGATTGGCTCAGCGCAGGGACCAATCAGGGGCAGCTCTCAGCTGTCATTCAGCTGAATTCAGGAATGGGTGTGAGTGAGAGCTGCCTCTGATTGGTCAGGCTGTGACCAATCAGAGGCAGCTCATTCAGCAGGCGGGGATTTTAAATCCCCGGCTGCTGAATACTACTCAGAGCAGTTCAGGAGAACTGCTGCCGGCCGCGGCTGAACTCCGTCTGCCGGGAGCGGGTGAGTATATATATATTTTTTGTTTTTACACATTTCTGGATGAATTTCAGGGAAGGGCTTATATTTTTAAGCCCTTCCCGAAAATTCATCCCGCGCTCGCCGGCAGCCCATTGCTTTCAATGGAGCCAGCTGTATTGCCGGCTCCATTGAATTCAATGGTCAGTGCTCGTTTAATCGAGACGAGTACCGCGTGGTGCTCATCTCGAGTAACGAGCATCTCAAGCACCCTAATACTCGAACGAGCATCAAGCTCGGACGAGTATGCTCGCTCATCTCTAGTTGGGAGGTATGAGGAGGGCACATTGTAGCTGGATATGAAGTGCCAGAGATAAATGTTTCAGCTGTACTTGTGTCAAGATACTCTGGATGTCATGAGGTGTGAGGACCACTAGGGGTAGTCAAGAACCAATGCAGGGGATTTGTCTACCATTGTCTGTACTGGTGCCACAGCACAAACACATGAGAGCGTTCCCTGGGCCACTAGATCTAGGTGCATAGAGTGGTATCCAAGTGGTCGTGGCCACCCTCCGTGTTTTTGTGTCAAAACTGCTGTTGCATGATCAGAAAGTTTAGTGCAAAAGAGTGAAGGGTGAGGTGTTGTTAGGAATTCCCAAAGCCAGGGAGCTGAGAATACGAGTAGCAAGTTTTAAGGTATGAAAGTTGTGAATTGCCTCAGAGGTCAGAGAGAAAGAAGTGGTAGAGAAGCAGTCATGGAGTAATTGCATTGGAGAAGAGGCAGAGCATATCCATGGGCAGCTGTATGAGACAAGGCCTAAAAAGGTGCAGAGTTTGTGATGGAGGAAGGCAAGGAGATGGCCTGAATGGCCACTTTCCATTCTTCTGTTAGATGTCTAGTTCCTTGGGCAAGATAGTGACCCAGAAAGACAACCTTGGTCTTGCAAAATTGAAGTTTTTCCTTTGAAGCTTTGCAGCCATTTTCTGCAAGGAAAATCAACAGCGAAAGTATGGCCTGTTGGCAAGTTTGCCTCTCAGGTGCACACAGCAAGAGATTATCAATGTATTGCAGCAGAACCGCGCCCTGTGGAAGAGGCCAGACCTGCAATACTGATCAAAGCACCTGATTGTACATATTAGGCGAGTTTTGCGCTCTCTACGAGAGGACTGTCCATACATGCCATTTAGTTTTAAAGGTGAAGGCAAAAAGGTTTTGACAGTTGGGGTAGAGGGGCACACTGAGAAAGGCATTTGTAAGGTCCATCTCTGTGAAGTATAAGGCAGTGGATGGTACCAGAGCCAGCCAGGTGTGGGGATTGGGCACCACAGGGGTGCCAAAACTGTTACCTTGTTTACCTCATGCAAGTCATGGACTATATGGTAGGTATCTGGTTGACCTTTCCGTGTCTTCTTTTTGACCTGAAAGAAAGTGATGTTTGCAGGAGAATGTATCTCACGTAAAGCCCCCATTTGAACCAAATGCCCCACCTGTCCCCAATAGCATTTTCTTGTGGGAAGCTAAGGAGGTACTGTTTGGGGGGTGGAGTGGGGGGTTGTACCCTGGTTTTAGATACACCATCATGGGAGGTATTGGTAATTCACCTATGTCTGTCTTGGAAGTTGCCCATTTGTCAGGAACCGCGTAAAGTAGAGTTTCTTCCGCAATTGCCAGGACAAACACATGTGCTGGGTATACCAAGAGAGCAGCTACCTTGCAGAATTCTTCTGAGCTGGTGCCTAAAGTTTCAACCTGCACTGAACCATCTAGTGAGAATTTGCTAGATGCAGATAGAGCCTGTAAAATATTGGAACCTAGGGCAAAAATAGGAATGTCATCGCTGACCAGCAGCTTAGCCATTACCATTTCAACCCTACATTTGAGTGGAAGAGGTTCAGTTTCTTGTAAATCAACAGGTTTCCCTCCCAATTCCACAACAGATGTGTGCTTTGTTGTCTGAGGTGGAGATATATGATGCCCCTGAAAAACAAACAAGGCAGCCCCCATATCTATAAGGAATGGGATTTCCTTGTGTAACACTTTTCCTTTCATGTAGACCGCTGTACCTTCTGTTTCTATTGTGACGGGGAACAGGGGCAGGGGGTCACCTGTTTATCATGCCTTCTCCTTTTCCTCCGGAGCAGGCATGACATTCGACTGCTGTTTTTGTCCCAAAATTTTTCTATATTCACATTTGAAATGACCTGGTTTACCACAAAATTGACATTTGAAGTTGCGCTGTTTGGGTCTGCCACTCTCTCTGCACATTCTACCCCCACCTCCTCTTGGGCCAAACATGACGTGTTTTGTGGGGGCAGCCCTTTCTGATCTTTTATTAAGTTGTATGCCTTTTGCAACCTGCAGTTTGCCGCCATTTTGACTTGCAGTCCTGTAGTTTCTTCTTGATAGATGGATTAAGGTTAGCCACAAATGCCAGGGTGAGCTTTGTGTCACCCATTTCACCACTTCCATTATATCACCAATCTGCCCACTTGGTCTGCAGTTTGGCAAAGAAAGCTTCAGTACTTTCCCCCTTTTCTTGTACTACATTGGACAGGGACAGAGAGGACTCCTATAGTTTAGTTTTAGCCCAGTGCTGCAATCCTGTTATATATAGTGGGTCGAAGGCCCAGGAAATTACATGCATCTGATCAGAATTCTGTCCACAATGTGTTTGTAAATGGTCATTGATGATTGCTCTAACGGCTTCTCCAGCCTTCAGGTGTGTCAGGGGCATTAGGTCTTTCCATATAGCATTGTAAGTTCTTTGTATTTGTGCCATCTGTCTGTAATATGGCTTCGGTCTGGTGACGGGGTCAGGCAATAGTTGGATCAGTGACACGTGCTCCTGGGGAGTCCATGATCTGTACTCTGCCAGGTCCACCCATCTGATTCTGCCAGAGGTTGCCCTTCCAGACCCCAAGGAGGTAGATACATCATGGGAACCTGAGGTATCCCCATCCTCCTGTGCTGCAGCTGCAGCCCGTTGAATTGCCTGACTATGTGTTACTACGAGGAAAATTACTTGTGTGGGTCGTGAACATGGAGTACCACAAGCCAGTCAAGTGTGCCTGTAATCCGGATTCTGCTGACCACATACCTTACAGGTCTAACCCTCAGGTCCATTTGCAACCGAAGCATTGGCAAATAGAGATGGTTTCCAGGGTTGATTATCAGAGGGCACATAGCACATATGTCCCTTAAATTTATTTTTCTGATGATCTATTCCTGCTGTGTCTATACTTACCCATATCCAACTTTCCAACATATCAATTAATCCATTATTGTTCACCCAACCACGCTGAATCTCTCCCAAACATGTTGATCTGAGGTCCCATTCTCCCAACACCCTGGTGGCCGTAATAACTTACTGCATCCTATCCCCACAGCTCGTCTGCCTTCTTTCTCTCCTACTTCTTATTTGGCTGCCTTCCATATAAATGTGTCTTTTCCCTGTACGTTCCGCATGGTGTCTGTTCTGGCACACTATATTTCTATATCCCTCTATCTTTTTCCCTGATCCTATTCTTCCTTTTTCTTAGTGAAAAAGGGTTTTCTTTACGATTTAATAATCCATATTTTTACCTAGGCTTCTCTCAACAAAGAAGTTGTACCTATTTAGGGCTTTTAACCACTAGCGGGTTTTTTTTACGCTGCAATATTGCTGCATTTTTTTTCCAGTGGGACTTTCTAATGTTAAAATCACATTGCACAAAAATCGCTAAAGCACAAACTTGCGGTTTTTGTGTGATGCGATTTTAACATTAGAAAGTCTCAATGAAAAAAATGCAGCGATATCGCATCATTAAAAAGCCCTTAGAGATTAGCAAGAGGGTTTCATGGTTCATTACTGCCTTTTCTGTATTTCTGCGCTACCTTCCACAATACCCAGACTAGGAACAATACATACAAACAAATACCAATGACCAAACAAATATTTTCCCTCCCGAGCAGCACATTAGCCCATCTGGGTTCTTATGGACTTTAGGACTTACAAGAAGGCATGTACACCTACCCTCAGACAGGAGAAAGATCAGCCAAAAAAAACAGATCAGTGTGGCAAGATAATGTGTTACCTTACAGTTTACAGTCTGTGGTTCCGTCCGCTCCTTCCCACTCGCTGTCTGAGGATCATGGTACAGTGGTCATCCCTCTGTTGCCTCGAGACCCACGTTGGGTGCCAGGTTTTATTAGGGTTATTCAAGGGACCCCCGAAGATATGCTGCTGAGTTCCAAATCAGGTAGAGTATCAGGCCTGGAGAAATCAATGAACCAGATGTAGTGCTGTATTCAAAGGGTTCTATTTTATTGAGATAGAACAGAAACTGTTATAGAAAGCAGATGGGTGTATACTTGAATCAATTCCAATGCTGTACATAAGACGTCTTGTCTTGTGACCATAAACAACATATATCTTATGAGAACCACTGCGTTAGCGTCCTTGGCTGTAAACCCAGATAATCCTATCTTAGCTTGCCAAGAGAAGTTACAAGAGTTCATAGCAATGGTTGCAAAAAGACAAGATGGAGAATAGAACCTGGATCTTCACAGAAGCAAAGGTACTGCAGAAGGAACAGCAGGGGAGCCAGTATATGGGGAGGTGTGCGCCTGTCCGATTGGCCAACAGCGCTCACAGTGGTGGGTACAGCCCGGTGATTTAGCATGAGAGAGTTGCTCCTACTTGGAGAGGGTTCAGGGGAATCCAGTCCACATCTGCTGCCTTCATCGCTCTTTGCATGTGATGACAATGGGTTTGCCTATTCAGTTCCGCATGTGCAGTGAAGGGACCCGGGGCAGCCTTTTTTAAACTCCTCTCCACTGCTTTGTGATATGTTAAAGTCAGTGAGTTTCTTAGGAGAGGTCCTTTTTGCCCTAAGGCTTCTGCACACTCGCGTTTTTCTTGCATGTTTTTTTTTCACGTGATTATCAATGGGACTTTCTAATGTTAAAAACGCATCACAAGTTGGTGCCTTGCAATTTTTGTGCAATGGATTATTAACATTAGAAATCCCATTGACAATTGCGTGAAAAAACCTGCAATATTGTGTTAAAAAAAAACCTGCACAAGGGGGGGCGTGGCCTAGATGCAGACAGCGACAGTCGCATAACCCGAAGCTCTGCTCTCATCAGCCTGTAAAGTGACTTAAAAAGCTTCTCCAGCCTTGCAAAAAGCATATGAAAGCGGACCGGAGACCTTCTACAGCAATATGCCAAAGAGAAGGAGCACCAAAACCCCGCTAAACAAGGTCTCGGACTTCTTCATTGCCCGAGGCTCGAGGAGACAGGGACCGTTGAGCAAAGATAATAATAAACTTTATTTGTATAGCGCCAACATATTCAGCAGCGCTTACATAGACAGGGGGATACAGAAAGACAAAAGTACAAACATTACAGAACCACAGTTACATAGTAATCAATTGATGGAAACAATAGGGGTGCGGGTCCTGCTCCAACGAGCTTACATACTACAAGTAATGGGGTGATACAGAAGGTAAAGGGGCTGGAGATGTGCACTGTATGGCGAGGTGGAGAGTGAGGGGTGATATACACATAGACAATGGTCAGACATTTAGCCGTGTGACGGCAGAAACAGTATGACTGCAGGAGCGCTTTATGATGGCTAGCAGGGATTGCAGTCAGTAGGTCAGGGAGCATGTTATCAGGCGGAGTATAAAGGGGTTTGTTTAGGGAATTCGGTATGCCTCCCTGAAGAGGTGCGTTTTTAGAGCACGCCTGAAGTTCTGCGAGTCCTGGATTGCTCGGGTAGCCTTTGGTAGTGCGTTCCAGAGGACCGGTGCTGCTCTGGAGAAGTCTTGGAGGCGGGAATGAGAAGTTCGAATTAAAGGGGCGCTCAATCTGGTTTCGTTAGCAGAGCGGAGAGCCCGGGCTGGTTGATGGATTGAGATGAGGGAGGCGATGTAGGGGGGCGCTGCACTGTGGAGGGCTTTGTGGATGAAAGTGGCGAGTTTAAATTGAATTCTGTATTTAACGGGCAGCCAGTGCAGTGACCGGCACAGGGCAGAGGCGTCCGAGTAGCGGCTCGACAGGAAGATGAGCCTGGCTGCCGCATTCAGGATGGATTGGAGAGGGTAGAGTCTGGTGCAGGGGAGGACGATCAGCAACGAGTTGCAATAATCGAGCCGGGAGTGGATGAGGGCAACAGTAAGCGTTTTTAGCGTGTCCACAGTGAGAAAAGAGCGGATTCTTGCGATGTTCTTGAGGTGCAGCTGACAAGTTCGGGCCAGAGATTGGATGTAGGGGGTAAAAGAGAGATCAGAATCAAATATGACTCCAAGGCAGCGGGCATGTTGTCTAGGAGTTATGTTGGCGCCACACACTGAGATGGAGATGTCAGGAGGAGGTCGGTTAGTGGAGGGTGGAAATACCAGCAGGTCAGTTTTAGAGAGGTTTAGTTTTAGGTAGAGAGAGGACATGGTGTTAGAGACAGCGGACAGACAGTTAGTGATGTTTTGGAGTAAAGGTGCAGAGATGTCACGGGAAGAGGTGTATAGCTGGGTGTCATCAGCATACAGGTGGTATTGGAGGCCAAATCTCCTGATGGTTTGTCCAATAGGGGCTGTGTAGATAGAGAAAAGAAGGGGGCCGAGGACAGAGCCCTGGGGGACCCCAACAGCAAGGGGAAGAGGAGGGGAGGTAGAGCCAGCAAAGGAGACACTGAAAGAGCGGTCAGATAGGTAGGAAGAGAACCAGGAGAGGGCAGTGTCCTTTAGGCCAATGGAGCGTAGCATACTGAGGAGGAGTTTGTGGTCAACAGTGTCAAATGCTGCGGAGAGGTCGAGGAGGATCAGTAGGGAGTAATCGCCCCTCGATTTGGCTGTCAGTAGGTCATTGGATACCCTTGTAAGGGCAGTTTCTGTCGAGTGTTGAGGTCGAAAGCCAGACTGTAGGGGGTCTAGGAGAGAGTGCTCTGATAGGTAGCTTACAAGGCGGGAGTAAACCAGCCGTTCTAGTAGTTTGGAGATGAAGGGGAGGTTTGAGATGGGTCGGTAGTTGGCAGCATCAGTCGCGTCCAGAGTCGGCTTCTTTAGCAGTGGGGATATGATGGCGTGTTTGAAAGAAGAGGGAAAGATGCCAGAGGTCAGAGAGAGGTTGAATATAGTGGTGAGATGGGAGATGACCACTGGGGAGAAGGAACGGAGAAGGTGTGAGGGGAGGGGGTCGCTAGCGCAGGTGGTGGGGCGAGCAGAGAAGAGCAATTTGGAGACTTCTTCCTCTGTTGCTGGTCTGAGTACAGACAGTGAGCAGGAGCTAGATGCAGTGCTGACAAGACTAGGGTCAGGGCTAGTCTGGGATTGGGAAGTTATTTCCTGACGGATGTCATCAATTTTCTTTTTGAAGTAAGCAGCCAGCTCTTCGGCACTGAGATCCGTCACTGGGGGCTGCGGTTTAGGGCTGAGAAGGGAGTGAAAAGTATCAAAGAGCCGTTTAGGGTTGTGGGATAGTGAGGAGACTAGAGAGGTGAAATAGACTTGTTTGGCATGGTGGAGGGCAAGGTTGTAGGTTCTGAGCATGAATTTGTAGTGGAGGAAGTCTGCGGACGTTTGCGATTTCCTCCACAGCCGTTCAGCACTTCTAGAGCACCGCCGGATGAAGCGTGTTTGAGGCGTGAGACAGGGTTGCCGTGGTCTACATCGGATGGTTCGGGTCCTGGGGGGCGCCGCTTCATCCAGGGCATGTTTGAGAGCGGTGTTGTAGTGAGCGGCAGCCAGGTTGGGGCAGGTGAGGAGAGATATGGGGGACAGAGAGGACTGTAGGGATTCAGCAAAGTTCTGGGTGTGAATGGCCTTAAGGTTCCTGTAGGTACTGTAGGTAGGTGGGTCTGGAGAGATGTTAGGGAGCGTGACAGAGAAAGAGAGGAGGTTATGATCCGAGAGCGGGAGAGGGGAGTTAGTGAAGTTGGCAGCAGAGCAGAGCCGGTGGAAGACCAGATCCAGGGTGTTTCCATCCCTGTGAGTGGGAGAGGCTGTGAGTTGAGAGAGACCAAGGGAGGAGGTGAGCGAAAGCAGCTTAGAGGCAGATGGGGAGATAGGGTCATTAGTGGGGATGTTAAAATCACCTAAGATGAGGGTTGGAATTTCACAGGATAGGAAGTGGGGGAGCCAGGCGGCAAAGTGGTCCAAAAACAGGCGAGCAGCACCTGGGGGGCGATAGATAACTGCTACTCCCATGGACAGCGGGCGGAAAAGCCGTAGCGTATGTACCTCAAATGATGGAAAAGTGAGTGAGGGTACAGGGGGGATGACCTGGTAGGTGCATTTCGAGGAGAGAAGAGCACCTACTCCTCCGCCACGCCTGTCATCTGGTCTCGGGGTATGGGAGAGCTGCAGGCCATTGTAGGACAGTGTAGCAGGGGAGGCCGTGTCAGACTGCTGTATCCACGTTTCTGTGAGAGCTAGCAGGTTTAGAGATTTAGCAGTAAAAAAGTCGTGGATAGTGGGGAGTTTATTACATGCTGACTGGCAGTTCCAGAGTGCACATTTAAAGGAGTCAGGGCAGGGTATGCATGGGCTAGCAGTTGGACTTGGGGATTTTATTAGTGAGCCCAGTAGGGGGTAATAGCTAGGAGCAGTGGAGGGTGGGCCAGGATTGGGAGAGATATCCCCAGCAGCTAGTAACAGCAGAATAGTTAGGGTTAGCAGATGATTAGGAGATTTATGAGGCAGACTGTTATTTTTGTTAGTGGCACTAGGGGGTTTGAGGCTAAGCAAGAAGGTAAAGAGTGCATGCGAGCTGTGCATAGGTGAGGACAGGAGAGAGGGGCTAATGTGAATAGAGCGCCCTAGAGATTGGCACTTGAAAGAAGTTCTGAAACTGAGAGCAAGAATGAGAACAGAAGTGACAACATTAGCGATAGCTTTTAAGTGTAAAGCATTAAGGCAGAGTTTGTGGCCTACCTGTTGCCTACCCTGTCGAACTGCCATGATGGAACTGTATCATACTTTCTCAGCTCATACTTTAATACAGCTCATTCGCGTGGCAGCCACCCGCGTGGCATGCAAGCTTACACTGATATTATAGTGAAAGTTTAAGGTACGACTAGGAAACAGCTGGGAGTGGCTAATCAGGTTCCAATTGACTAGCCAGCTGACTTTAGCATTGCAAACCTAATGACCAAAAGGGGGGGGGGAGTGAAATTTATTGCTCTCCTTAGATAAGGAAAGCATCTCTGCAAGGATGGGTGAAAGATGCCATTTGGGGAGTTGGATGACAGAGGTGACTAAAAGTAAAGTTTCATTTACCGATGCAAACAGAGGAAATCCAAAATACACAATTCACAGCAAGCAAGCACCACAGAGGATTTAAGCTGAGGGAGATAGTTGGAGTTCAGCTTGGAGTGGGATGGTGCAGAAATGAACGTACCGATGCAAACAGATGAAATGCAAAATACACAATTCACAGCAAGCAAGCAGCACAGAGGATTTAAGCAGAGGGAGATAGTTGGAGTTCAGCTTGGAGTGGGATGGTGCAGAAATGAACATAGCTGTTGAGAGAGGAAGAAGGTAGATGGAAGTTAACTGCAATGATGGAACTGTATCATACTTTCTCAGCTCATACTTTAATACAGCTCATTCGCGTGGCAGCCACCCGCGTGGCATGCATGCTTACACTGATGTACAAAGATGGCTCCCCCTCACCATCAAGCTCCGGAGGAGGAACGGAGGACTCTCCCTCTCACTTACCCGGCGACAGAAGCCAGAACGCCGACCAAGAGCTGCAGGGAGAGGAGATGCCGCTGATCACATCCAGGCGCGGGGTGAGTGTTTCATCTTGGGAGAGTGATAGTGCCGCTCCACATGGCCGCAAAATGGCGCGACAGGCTTTCAGCCTTCAACTGCCCCCTCCACTCCTTTAGCAAGCCCTGAAAAACAGCGCCCCGACTCTCCCCACATACTAACCAACATCAAGGGGACCCACATACGAGCCTGATCTCATCACAAGCGTCCCATCATCCCATATGTCTGCTACAGAAGATTTTATTAAACAAATGATCCTAGCTTTAAGAGGATCATTGCAAAAGGACATTAAAGGGGTTGTCCCGCGCCGAAACGGGGTTTTTTTTTTTTAACCCCCCCCCCCCGTTCGGCGCGAGACAACCCCGATGCAGGGGTTAAAAAAACAACCCGCACAGCGCTTACCTGAATCCCGGCGGTCCGGCGTCTTCATACTTACCTGCTGAAGATGGCCGCCGGGATCCTCTGTCTCCGTGGACCGCAGGGCTTCTGTGCGGTCCATTGCCGATTCCAGCCTCCTGATTGGCTGGAATCGGCACGTGACGGGGCGGAGCTACACGGAGCCGGCATTCTACACGAGCGGCCCCATAGAAGACTGCAGAAAACCCGGACTGCGCAAGCGCGGCTAATTTGGCCATCGGAGGCCGAAAATTAGTCGGCACCATGGAGACGAGGACGCCAGCAACGGAGCAGGTAAGTATAAAACTTTTGATAACTTCTGTATGGCTCATAATTAATGCACAATGTACATTACAAAGTGCATTATTATGGCCATACAGAAGTGTATAGACCCACTTGCTGCCGCGGGACAACCCCTTTAAGTCTCTGTCAAATACTCTAAACACCTCTATACAAGACCTGGAAGAGAGGACTGACCATATTGAAAGCAAAATGGGAGAAGTAACTGCATCCCATAATAAGTTAATAGATACACACTCCTCCCTGGATGATGAAGTGGAAGACATAAAGAAAAAACTGACAGACTTGGAAGATAGGAGTAGGAGGTGTAACGTCAAGTTCAGAGGCATCTCAGAGAGTGTCCCACAGCACGATTTAAAAAGCTTCCTCAGCAAGCTAATCAAAAGCATCCTCCCAGATGCTTCAAAATTAGATTGCACAATTGATAGAGCGCACAGATTGCTAAAGCCGAACTTTCAACTAGACTCTATCCCAAGGGATGTAATCGCTAAATTCCATTTCTTTCATATAAAAGACGCCCTGATGACAGCTTCAAGAAAGCAGGGTACTCTGCCATCTCCATTTGCAAACATCAGCCTTTTCACCGATTTGTCACAGAATACAGTCCAAGTTCTTTAATCACCTCATCCCTAAGAGCTGCAAAAATACCCTACAAATGGGGCTTCCCTGCTAAAATAATAATCCATAAAGATAATGCAGTGCATGCTCTAAACTCTCCAGAAGATGGCGCTAACGTCCTTTCAAAATGGAATATCCTACTTGCAGAGGAACCGCAATCAAGTAAGCCTCAGAGATCTCTTAAATCCTCTCATCGCCGTACGCTTCCTACTACTCCTCCGTGAGAACAACATAAGTACTCTAAGTGTTTTTCTTCCACATATGATGCTGGATACACTCCTCGCTGACCTTCAATACCAGGCTGATGGTCTGCAAGCCGAACTTTCCCCCCACAACAGGATTCAGGTTTTTATACCTGTTTGTATCCAAGGTTTATTCTGTTTAGTTTCACAGGTTCTTTGCTATTTCCTTGGAGAGCTCATCTTAATGCTCTCAAGCAATAAGAACGACTATCTTAAGTCTGCTCTCCTGTATAACATGAATAACGCAACTCACGTCTTTTAATGTTAACAGGCATATTACTGTTTTCGCCTGTACTTTTGTTTTAAGTTCATATGTCTGCTATGCTTCCAGTGTGTTCCAAATTGATATGCTCATGACTTACTTTTATAATGCATATAAAAATTTGCTCCCAGAACGTTAGGGGATTAAACTCCCCATTCAAACGCTCAATGGCCTGGAAAGACGCTAAAGCGTCCAACATCGACATTTTATGTCTACAAGAAACGCATTTTGCTCAGCAGTCTAGTCCTAAATTTTTAAATAAACAATATCCACATATTTTCTTTTCCAAGGCCCACAAAAAACATGCTGGAGTACTAATTGCCCTGAGAGATAATCTTCGCTTTTCTCTTAATAAACAAATTTAAACGATAAGGGCAGATATCTGATACTGCAAGGTACCATTAACAATTCACCGATTACTCTAGTGAACATTTACGCACCTAACAAATCCCAAATCTCTTTCCTGAACAAAGTAATAAAGAAGATCAAAAAAGTCCTCACGGGCAAATTGATCTTATGTGGAGACTTCAACATAATAGTAGACAAAGAAATAGACTCCACAGCATCCACCAGGAATGTGTCAGTCCTCCACCCTAGGGTACACAGAGAAGGTCTATATGACACATTTAGATGCCTCAATTCCACCTCAAGGGAATTTACCTTCTTCTCCACAAGACACAAAACATATTCAAGGATAGACATGTTCTTGGTGGACAGGGAGACTCTCACCTCAATTACTGACACCACGATTGGAGTCTCCACTTGGTCGGACCATGCACCGATATTTATGGAACTGAACGTGGGCGCCCCTTGTACACTAACAAAAATTTGGCGTAATGACACAAACCTGTATAGTATTCCTGAGAACCAAAAAATTATCAACAAAGCTTTAGAGGAATATTTCTCTATCAACTCCACCCCTGATATAAGCAACGCTACACTGTGGAATGCCCATAAGGCAGTAATAAGAGGGGTACTAATAAAACTCAAAATACAACAAAATAAAAACAAACGACCAAAGATAGACCTTCTATTAGAAAATATTAAAAAATTGGAATCACTCCACCGAGAATCTTCACAAAACAAACTTCTACTAGAGCTGGCTTCCTTGAGGAGAGAATTAAAAAAACGCTCCTAGAAAATTATAACAGGGGTCTGATGTACTCTAAAGCAAACTTTATTCCTACATGGATAAGCCTTCAAAATTGATGGCTAACCTTGTTTAAAAAAAAACAAATAAAAACAAAAATCCCATTTATCATCAAAAACACCACCCCCCAAATAAAAATTTCCCACCCCCAGCAGATAGCTGAGCAATTTAAAGATTACTGTAATAACCTTTATAACCTTAAAGATAGCTCTAGCACCTTTCAGCCCACTCCAGAAACAATAAACAATTTCCTAGATGGTTTGACTCTCCCCACGCTAAACTCAAAAAGTGACATCTTAAGCAAACCAATTTCCAACGCAGAAGTCTACAAGGCCATATAAGATTTAAAAAAACACAAATCCCCTGGACCTGACGGTCTTTCAAATGAGTATTACAAGAACTTCGCTCACTTGCTATCTCCTCATCTAAATTCGCTATTTAATGAGGCGATGGACCAGGGCTCTATACATGAAGAAATACTCCAGGCCACTATCGTCACCATACCCAAAGCAGGCAAGCCCCCCACAACACCAGCAAATTTTAGGCCTATTTCTCTCCTAAATTCCGATCTAAGAATATTCACCAAAATCATAGCCTACAGACTTCTGGAGGTCCTGCCCACGGTCATCCATAACGACCAAGTGGGATTTACCAAAGGAAGAAGTGCCACGGATGGCACACGCATGATCCAGAACTTGCTGGAACAAATCACCTCGAGTCGGACGCCTTCTCTCCTCCTTTCCCTGGATGCAGAGAAGGCGTTCGATAGAGTGCATTGGGGCTTTGCATTTGAGGTACTCCGAAGGTTTGGAGTGGGCGAGGGCTTTCTCCGGGCGGTCCGGGTCCTCTACACGAAACCCTCTGCCAGGGTCTTAGTTGACGGGGTGTTGTCCTCATCCTTTTCTATATCGAATGGCACCTGACAGGGATGTCCTCTATCCCCATTGTTATTTGTCATGACGATAGAACCCCTTGCAGAAATGATTAGAACCTCACCGGAGATAAGAGGTGTGTCAATGGGGTTAAGACAACACAAAACCGGCCTTTTCGCCGATGACATCTTTGTTACCATGACAGATCCTCTGAACTCCCTAAGGGGCGTAAATAAATGTATCACTCGATACAGTAATGCCTCTCTATACAAGTTAAACTCTGACAAATCCCAGATACTGGGAATTAATGTTGAACCTGATCTAAAATTGGACATACAGAGGGAGTTTCCTTTTCAATGGAAAACTTTGATACTGTACTTAGGTACAAAAATATGCCAAAACCTATCTGAAACAGTTTCCGCAAACTTTGACCCCCTATTTGCCTCCCTCAAAGAAGAGATGGAAGAACTAGGCAAAAAGAACCATCTTGGTTCGGCAGAATGGCACTTTATAAAATGCTATTACTCCCGAAAATCCTGTATCTCTTTCGCACACTGTCCTATCCAATTCCCCCATGTACGATTCGAAAATTCCAGAAACAACTACTCAATTTTATTTGGAGCGATAAAAAAACGAGATTGGCTGCGTCAATATTATACTAACACAGGAAACAGGGAGGCCTTGGAGTGCCCAACCTCCAAACCTATTACAAGGCTTCTCTACTAAGCCAATCTGGTGCCTGGCTGAAATCCCAAAGAACCCCATCTTGGTGCCATATAGAGAAAAATAGAATTGGGGACAGACCCCTAGGCTCCCTAATCAAAGCCTCAATTCTTGGAGCCCTGACTCCAGAGATCTCACCGTTACTATATTTCCAAGATATCTCTGTATTAATGTTAAACACTCTCCATTATTGGAATCAATTGGCACTTGGATGTGGGGTCGACTCTAAGGGCCCTCCAGCTGAGCTCCCGTTTGAGGTCCTCTCATATTTTATTCAGGACCTAAACCTAAACAGATGGCTAGCGAAGGGAGTAAAATATATCTCAGACATACTGAATAAAGGAAAACACCTTCCTTTTCAATTAATCCAAAACAAATTCAGTATACCTGAGTCAGAAGCTTTCTCTTATATAAAAATCCTCTCCTTTCTCAAATACGCTAATATGTATAATTTCTCCTTCCCGAAAGAATTGGAATATATATTTCTCAGATGTAGAAATTCCCAAGCTTCCCAAATCAGAATATTTTATAGCACAATCATCCAAAACACTAATAGATCAAAGAAGATACACCTACTAAATTGGGAGCACACAATAAAAGAAAGCATACCACTTTCAAAGTGGCTGAAAGCCTTTGAGTGGGCAAATAAGGCTACCCTTTCTGCCAACATTGTCCAAACCCATTACAAGGTATTAACCAACTGGTACTACACACCCTCAAAATTGGCAAGATTTTTTTTCCGGATTACTCTAACTCATGCTTGAGAAATTGCGGACAAGAGGGTACTCTATACCACTTGTTCTGGGAATGCCCCCAAATCCACAATTATTGGAAAGAAGTATTTAATTCCATTCAATCCATAACTGGTATACGCCTGGAATGCTCGCCTCATCTAGCAGTCCTCCTCATCGATTGTGAGGCAATTCCAAAAAAGAAAAGAAAATGGATATGCCACTTTCTACTAACCGCCAAAAACACCATAGCCAAAAAGTCGAGGGAAGCCCCTTCCCCACCACCACCCTCAATTGGGGACCTCTTGGGCGCAATTTCAGACCACTATTGCTATGAAAAAATATATGCAAAATTCAACAAATGTCTTTCTAAATTTAATAGCACTTGGAATAAATGGCAGCAATTTGAACTGGAAAATAAGTTTTGATATGTTTAAAAGCGTTTTGTTAATCTCTTTCTCCTATTGCTTAAATACAAAGAGAAAACTAACACATTTATAACATATATCGCTGCACAAAATGCAAATTTTGAAATGTTTATCGTCATACTAGAAGAATTTTGTAACGATGTATACAAACAACTACAAATATATGTAATGTTTTGTATATGCTCATGCTTTACCATAAAATCCAATAAAAATGATATTTAAAAAAAAAGAAAAACACAAGTCTGCAGGAGCCCTTATAGGCATGCTGTAAGAAGCAGGGATTCTCCCATGGAAGGGAATAACTTTTTAAAGTTGGATTTAATGTTGCTGCTTTAGTTGCTGCTCAGGTTGGGAAGAGAGCTCTGTTAACGTGCGTCCATTCAGCTTCTCTTCCTGATCATTCGCCCATGGGACCAGTTTTTGACGACACCCTATATTATTGTCATAGTCTTTGATCTCACATTCCTTTATTCGGAGATATTCTCCAGACAGGGCAACAATACAATTGATGCCACAAGGTTGTGAATTTTTAAATGTTTTTCCACATTTGTAAACTGTGTTCAATAAAAGTGACAATGTATATGATATAATAATCTGTGGGTTTGTGCGGTTTATGCTGGCAGACTAGATAGTGTGGTCTGACTACTGCAACTCGCTACTCATCGGCCTCCCCCGCAGTAGACTCGCTCCACTCCAATCCATACTAAATGCGGCAGCCAGGCTCATTTTTCTATCCCATCGTTACTCAGACACCTCTGCACTATGCCAGTCGCTGCATTGGCTGCCCATCCACTGCAGAACTAAATTTAAACTCCTCTACCTCACTCACAAAGCTCTGCATGGCGGTGCGCCAACATACATCGCCTCCCTACTGTCCGTACACCACCCAGCCCGCTCACTCCGATCGGATAACACCCTCAGACTAAACACCCCTGTAATACGAACCTCACATGCCCGCCTACAGGACTTCACCAGAGCAGCACCCAACCTCTGGAACGCTCTACCCCAAGGCATCCGGATAATTCCCGATGCACGAAACTTCAGACGTGCCTTAAAAACACACCTCTTCAGGGAAGCATATCAAATCTCCTGACCTAGTCCCTCGCCCCTTCCTATGGCGCCCAACCCAGTTTGCCTTTTAATAATTGATCTGCACATGAATTTCCCTATTGCCTGTGTTCCCCATGCCTTGCTCCTCCCCCCACCCTTTGCCCCTCCTGTATCACCCCAACCCATTTGTGTCAAACCCAATGTACTTCACACTGTAATTGTTGTATTATTTTGCATTTATCCATGCCTGAAAGCGCTGCGGAATAAGATGGCACTATACAAATAAAGATTATTATTATTATATTTACTATTATTCTGTGAAATAAAGTGGTCCCCATCTAATGTTTGAGTTTATGCTCAATCTTTTTTGTTGGTTTTCTTGCAGGAGAACAATCTGACTGCCATCATTGACTTTTTCCTTACAGGATTTCAAGGCAACTGCTATGTAAGAAATCTCCTGTTCTGCTTTCTCTTTGTAGTTTTTACTACCACAATATGTGGGAACCTCCTGATCATCACCCTGGTGTCCATCAGCAAGAACCTCCACACTCCAATGTACTTCTTCATCTCCCAACTGTCCATCAGTGACATCTTGTTGATCACAGATATTGTGCCCAACATGCTCCACATCTTACTCCATAATGGGGAGACCATTACTTTTATGGGATGCTTCACTCAGTTTTATTTCTTCTGTGTCTCGGAAATATCTGAATGTTTTCTTCTCACATTAATGTCTTATGACAGATATGTGGCCATCTGTGATCCCCTCCATTATGCCTCTATCATAACAAGGTTTTTGTGTCTGAAATTGGTGGCTGTTTGTTGGTTTCTGGGCTTTCTAATTTCACTCATGAACATCTACAGACAATCAACGTTAACCTTTTGTGGACCAAATGTCATTGACCATTTCTTTTGTGATCTTATTCCCTTGTTAGAGATTGCTTGTTCAGATACTTTTGCTGTGCAACTTCAAATTTCCTTACTAGGCATTCCAGTACTTGTCATCCCAATCATAATAATCATAGCATGTTATGTTTACATTATATCTGCCATCTTAACGATCCCATCTAATATCAGTAGACATAAAGCCTTTTCCACCTGTAGTTCTCACCTCATTGTGGTCTCCATATTCTTCTGGACTATATTCAGTGTTTATATAATCCCAAGCAAAGGACAATCATCGACCATCAGTAAAGTCCTATCACTGCTATATACAGTATTTACTCCTTTCATCAACCCCATTATATACAGTCTGAGAAATAAAGACATTAAAAAAGCTGTAAATGAAGCAATATTCAAACATAGATAAAGCCGAGCTGAAATTGTTTTCCTGCATTTAGGAGAGATAAAGGAGTTTCTGTCCGGTGCGCTGAAAGGTAATCTGTTGAAATATCTAGTTTATCAAGGTGTAAAAACACTGAGTTATTAAAGATCAGATCGCCTTAATGATTGGCAATTCTCTTTATTAAAATTACCCATGTGGCTGCAAAGTGTAGTGCAAAATCATGTGAAAAGTTTTCCGTGGATGAGTTTAATTGTAAATCCACATTAGAGTAAGACAATCGGGCAATCTATGCAGCTTCTACAAGACCTGGTCATCAGTGCAAGACTAACTGGGGCCTCACTCCCCCCCCCCCCCCCCCCCCCGTGGGGTCTTCTCATGTGACAGTGCAGAGAGTATGCTGAGTGTGATTACGGGAATCATCTCACAAAAGGGGATCCTGTGTATGGAAACAACATATCACCAAAAGGGGTCAGAGAAGGATGTCAGGATTTGTTATGACCAACAGGTGATAGTCAAGCAAATTGCAGCTAAATACAATGTGGATGCTCCAGCTAATGAGTCTGACTGCACAATTCACTGCTCCTTAGCACAGACTCTCTATAGCCACAGATGACCAGTTCTAGCACCATTGTGTCTAAGTGAAACAGAAATGCACTGCTCTGAACCCTTGTGTAGTGGCCAGTGCTTGTGTGGGGGGTCTTTAACGGAGACCAGTGCTGATGTTGCCTGAGTCCAAATTCAAAGGAAAGCTATAGTACGTACTCAAGGAGAATCATAAGAAGCCACTATACACACAGCCTAGTGAATCAAATGAGTTCTGCTTTATTAGGAAAAACACACAGCTTATATAGGCCGTCGCCCACAGGGTGCAACTTTGAAGAATTACTTAATCAGGTGACTAGTTTGAGAAACAGAATATTAGCACATTCAATTCTTGCAAAAACTACTTATCTTGAAAAAGCACATCTGCTACGTTCCGGTGCATCCGGCCACAAACTGTCAGTAAGCCCGCCACAAACTGTCAGTAAGGAAACTTATCACTTAGTTCATTATCTGGTGCAAGGACCGGACTAAAATGAGGAACTTCTAAGTCCCTCTTCTTATGTTACTCAGAAACAAGATTAACCCTTAACACTTGTAACTGCAGGTACAGCTATCATTGATTTCAATAAGATCACAGTCTGCTAGCCCCGGCCATTACACAGGGGTCAGATCAGTATCTTAAGCTCCAACCCTGATGTTTCCCAGGACTGACAGCGGGTGCTGCTTGGAAAACCCCTTTAATCTCTTGCTAATAATACGTCATTTTTTGCTATTTATACTTCCCTTCAGTTTGTCTTTTTTATGCTCATTGTGGTCTATTTTAACCCCTTAGTGACGAAGCCTGTTTGCGCCTTAGTGACGGAGCCAAATTTTGGAAATCTGACATGCGTCGTTCAACGTAGCATAACTCCGTAAAGGCTTTACATATCCAAGTGATTCTGACATTGTTTTTTCGCCACATGTTCTACTTCATTTTGGTTGTAAAAAGAGACCGATATAATTTGTGTATATTTATTAAAAGTACCAATATTGGAAACATTTTGAAAAAATTGTCATTTTTTCACATTTTCAACTGTAATATCTCAAATATGTCCAAACATACTGTACAAATTTTTGATAAGATATATATTCCCATCTGTTTACTTTATTCTGGATGCACACTTGAAAAACTTTAGGTTTTTTTAACCATTTATAGGGCGTACAAATTTAACATTACTTTTCAGCATTTTGAGGAACACTTTGCTTTCCTGCACCAAGCCAAGTTTGCAAAGGCTCATGAGTGTCAGAATAATAGATACCCCCCCAAATGACCCCATTTTAAAAACTACACCCCTTAATGTATTGACTGAGGGGTGTCATGAGTATTTTGACCCTACCAGTTTTTTTCAGGAATTAATTCAATTTAGAGGAGAAAAAATAAGATTTCATATTTTTGCAAATATGTCATTTTAAAGACATATTTTTTTCCTATAGTGCCCATGAAAATGAGGATTTACACCCCAAAATGGATACCCCCTTTTCTCCCGTGTTTAGAAACATACCCATTGTGGCCCTAGTCTTATGTCTGGATGCACAATGGGACCCAAAATGAAAGGAGTAGTCGGTGTCTTTCAGAACATAAATTTTGCTTGAAGGCGTTTTAGGCCCATAGCACTTTTGTAGAGCTCTTGAGCAGCCAAAACCAAAGAGAACCCCCACAAGTGACCCCATTTTGAAAACTAGACCCCTTATCGAATTTATCTAGGGGTGTACTGCCCATTTTGACCCCACAGTTTTTGAATGAATTCAAGCAAAGCAAAAGGAAATAAATGTGATTTTAGTTTTTTTGGCAATTCTGTCGTTTTAAAAACTGCTTTTTTTGTACAGCACACACATGAATGAAGACTTGCACGCCAAAATGGATACCCCTGTTTGTCCCATGTTCAGAGACATACCCATTGTGGCCCTAATCTTTTGTCTGGATGCACAACGGGGCGCAAAATGAAAGAAGTAGTCGGTGGCTTTCAGAACAGAAATTTAGCATGGAAGTGATTTAGGCCCCATTGCCCACTTGTAGAGCCCTTGAGCGGCCAAAACGACAGAAAACCCCCACAAATGGCCCCATTTTGAAAACTAGACCCCTTACCGAATTCATCTAGGGGTGTACTGTGTATTTTTACCCTACAATGTTTGAATAAATCTAAGCAAAGGCGTAGGAAAAAAATTACAATTTTTATTTTTTTGGCAGTTGTGTCAATTTAAAAACAGGTTTTTTTTTGTACAATGTACATAGGAATGAAGACTTTCACCCCAAAATGGATACCCCTGTTTGTCCTGTGTTCAGATACATACCTATTGTGGCCCTAATCTACTTAAAGGACACATAGCTAGGCCTATAATGGAAGGAGCACCCGTTTGATTTCAGGGTACAACGGAATAAATTCCAGGCCCCATCGCCTACTTATAGAGCCATTGAGCGGCCAAAACGATAGAGAACCCCACAAATGACCCCATTTTAAAAACTAGACCCCTTAAGGAATTCATCTAGGGGTGTATTGTGTATTTTGACCCCACAGTATTTGAATAAATCTAAGCAAAGCAGAAGGAAAAAACTACGATTTTCATTTTTTTGGCAATTTTGTCAATTTAAAAACTGTTTTTTTGTACAGTGTACATAGGAATGAAGACTTTCACCCCCAAAGGGATACCCCTGTTTGTCCCATGTTCAAAAACATACCCATTGTGGCCCTAATCTACTTATAGGACACATGGTTAGGCCCATAATGGAGGGAACACCCATTGGATTGCAGGGCACAACTGAATAAATCCCAGGCCCCATTGTTCATTTGTACGGAATAAAAATTGACTCCCTAAAAATATCCACCCCCCCTCACACACACACCACTAGCCCTCCGCGCCCTTTTCGGCGTTCCCCAAATCTTAGATAAAAGTAATAATGTGAACTGTGTGGTATTTCCGAAGACAGGGGTAATTACGGAGGCTGGTTAGGATGGGTACATGGGGCAATAAAACGCGGTATCTTCTCCCCTCTCCTCATGCTTTTTGGGGGTCATTTCTTGACCTCAGTGGTGGGTGTTGGGTGTAAAAAGTGGCGCTCTGTGAGTCTCCGTAAGCTTGATGAGGTGCGGCGGTCTCGCACAGAAGATGCTCAACAAGGTGCTCCTGGAACTGCATGAAGGCGAGCGTTCCCGGGGCTTCTTGTAAATTGCGTATTACAGGTAGCAGTCTGAATAACGCCGGGCTCACGCGGGTGCAGGCGGAATCCGCTTGCGGAGGCCCGCAGCGGATCCCAGCTGTGAGCCGGCTGTGACCCTGCGTACGGCCGCGTAATGTACTGCGCATAACTGCCTACTCACACAAGCGGTCATGCGCAGTACTTTTTTTTGTATTTCCCGCACCGTCGCTTAGCGATGACACGGGTACCCGCAGCCCGTATACAAGGTAGTTGCGTATGGGCTACGGGTATATCCGCGACCACGGAGCACAAATAGGCTCTATGTTGCAGATATCCGCGGTAAAATAGAACCTGCTGCGTTCTCTTTTCTGCGAGTGGATTACACAATTCCGACCCGCTAATGTGCGCGGAATTGTGTAATCCAATGCGCTTCATCTGCGTATTACCGCGGATCAGACGCATGCGGAATCCGTAATTCCAATCCAGTCATGTGAGACCGGCCTAAGGTAGATCGCTACCTTTTTATCACGTGACCGGGGACCGCTCAACGAAGCCACCCGTCACTGCTCCGGGCTCTCGGCGACCATTGGTCGATGAGAGCAAGGAGATTTTACGTTTCCTGGGCTCCCCGACTCCTGCGCATGTGTCCGGTGTTTTGCCGGCGGTCGCATGCCCAGGATCCGGGAAAGTTCACGGGAGAATATCGCATCGGGGTGCAAATACGGAGTCCTCCGGTAAAAAGTTTCATCTCCTCTCACCGATTGCATCGGTGAGGGGAGAAGAAGCTTCACCTTTTTTTTACTTTTACGTGTTCGCCATTATCCATTGGATAACGGCGAACACGTGACGAGGAACCGCTCACCGTGGCCCCCCGTGAAATCTTCAGGCTCTCGGCTAAGTTTTGTAGCCAGGAGCATGGAGATTTTCAATTATCCTGGCAATCCACAGCTTTTGCAAATGCGTCCGCCATTTTGGCGACGGGCGCGTGCGCAGAAGCTGGGGTGAGGTCCGCGGATAGGTCCGCGGATAAATCCGCGGCCCTTAGGTACGTCATTTCATCCTACCTCACGGCTATGATCCGTTTATTTAACTTTTTTTTAACTTTTTAAAAACTTTTTTTAAACTTTTTTTTTTTACTTCTACACTTTTTTTTTAACTTTACATGATCACTGTCATCACTGTCATCCATTGGATAACAGTGATCATGTCCCCGGTATAATCTCTCTGCTCCGGGCTACAAGAGCAGAGGGATTTTAAATTTCCCGGGGCTCGAGCCCGTCTCTGCACGAGCCTGATGTCAATCATCGGGCGCGCATGCGCAGACGGGGATTCAGGTCCCGGGACATCGGGACATCGGGGAGGACTTAGGTAAGTATTTTCACCTCCCCTCATGGATCCGATCCATGAGGGGAGGTGAAACTGACTTTTTTTTAAACTTTTTCGCGATCGCCGCTATCCAATGCATAACGGCGATCGCGTGCCCGGGGACCGCTCACAGTGGTCCCCGGTAACACCTCCTGGTTCCCGGCTACCGTCAGGAGCCGGGAGCCAGGAGATTTAAAATTTGCTGGGGGCTCCCGGGCTTCTGCGCATGTGCATGACGTCATCAGCTGGCGCGCATGTGCTGAAGACCGCCGGCGGGTCCGGGAGGACCCGATCTCCGGGGGACACCGGGGACAAGCCGCGTGAGTATTTTCAGCTGCTCTGATGGATCCGATCCATCAGGGCAGCTGAATCTTTACTTTTTTTCCACTGTTTTATTTACTTTTTTGCGATCGGCGCTATGCATTGGATAGCGCCGATCGCAATGCCGGTGGGGACTGCCCGCATCCTGGGATGACAGCTTCATGCTGTCGGCTACCTGCGGGCACCGACAGCATGGAGCTGTCACGTCCTCAGGCCAGTGGGCATCAATCCAAAGAGGATGCATAAAACTACGTCCTCTAGGATTAAAGCCCACTTTCTGATAATATATATTATACAATGTTTTCATCTGATCACTGCTGATCGTAAAGACTGATAGCTGGCATTCAAATCTCACGATATGTAATTGAATTAAGCCCACATCTGCTCGCCACATCCAGCGTTTAGATCGAATCAGCGATTTCTGCTCACTGGAACGCACGCCAACTTCAAGTAAATGACCATGGGATTTCAAAATGCGCAAGACTTTTAGCCGGTTGGCTCGCTTCTCTTCTCACCATTTCTCCATTGTAGGCCACAATTGTCTTTGTTATGTAAACCTGGTATTTGGATACTTATGATTACTGCTCGAGAAAGGGATATTGTTATACTACCACCACCAAAACGCGTTGCAAATATCCTTTGTTCTTACTATCATCGTTTTTATTGCTCTATTGGCATTTTATTTATTTTATTATATACTATTTTGTAAGAATTTTGTTTCAATTGGTTTAGTTTTCAATAAAATGCAAATAGTAATTCTCCATCCGAATTGTGAGCTCCTGCTTCCTGGACCAGATACCTACTTGTTACCGACCCTTGGATTTCCTCGACCATGCTGTCTGTATGATCAGATTACAACATGAGATTTAAATTTGCTCCAGACCATTACAGATTAATCTCACAAAAAAAGTAATCAATTGTGGCCACCCTAAGGAATCAGGCTGCTGAGCTCCCAGAGTTTTGTGCCACCTACCAGGAAAAGGTTGCTAATTTACAAATAGAAGAGGATGGGTTACAGAAGCAACTCCTGGAGGTGTGCAATGCAGGTTCAGATGCCCACATGCCACTGCCTGCGAAAGTCAGTAGAGATCGTCACCAATATCAAGGATTCCATAACCACTGCCACATTTATTTCTAGATGCAACCTACTCTGTTCACCATTGACAGAAAGAAAGTATTGTTTATCCTCAACCTCATAGAATCATAGAATGGTAGAGTTGGAAGGAACCTCCAGGGTCATCTAGTCCAACCCCCTGCTCAGTGCAGGATACACTAAGTCAACCCAAAGAGATATTTGTTCAGCCTTTTTTTGAACACTTCCATTAAAGGAAAACTCACCACCTCCTGTGGTAACTTGTTCCACTCATTGATCACCTTCACCGACAGAAAGTTTTTTCTAATATCTAATCTGAGTCTCCCCCCTTTCAGTTTCATCCCATTGCTTCTAGTCTTTCCGTGTGCAAATGAAAATAAGGCTGATCCCTCTGCACTGTGACAACCCTTCAGATATTTGTAGATAGCTATTCTGTCTCCTCTGAGCCTTCTTTTTTGCAAACTTAACATTCCCAGATTTTTTAACCATTCCTCATAGGACATGATTTGCAGACCGCTCACCATCTTGGTAGCTCTTCTCTGAACTCGCTCCAGTTTGTCTATGTCTTTTGCAAAGTGGGGTGCCCAGAACTGGCCCCAGTATTCCAGATGAGGTCTGACTAAGGAAGAGTAGAGGGGTATAATGACCTTACATGATCTAGACTCTATGCTTCTCTTAATACATCCCAGAATTGTGTTTGTCTTTTTGGCTGCTTCATCACATTGTTGACTTATGTTCTGTCTATGATCTATCAGTATAGCCACGTCTTTTTCACATGTGCTGCTGCTTAGCCCAATGCCTCTAATTCTGTATGTGCTTTTTCCATTTTTCTTGCCCAAATGTATGACTTTGCATGTCTTCTTGTTAAATACCATTCTGTTAGTCACCACCCACTGTTCAAGCTTTTCTAGATATTTTTGAATACTCTCTCCCTTACCAAGTGATAGCTAATCCTACCAGCTTTGCGTCATTGGCAAATCTGATCAATTTCCCATCAACTCCTCCTCCCGATCATCTATAAAAGGGATGACAACACTGACAGATCCTTGTGGTATCCCACTTGATGCATTCTTTCATTTGGATGTGCAGCCATTTATGACCACTCTTGATTACGATCACTCAACCAGTTCTGAATCCACCTAACAGTTGCCTTGTCAATCCCATATTGTGTCATTTTTTCAATAGATATGGTATGAGATACTTGGTCAAATGCTTTACTAAAGTCAGAATTTGAATGAACTGAAAATATTTAATTATAAGGATCAAATGTGTACTCTCTATTTTGTAATTAGATGTAATTAAAATATATCACATAAAAGGATCAAACTAAATGATACAAAGGTAGGTAATAATATCAACTCCCAGCAGTGTGCAGGCAGGCCACAATGGTATATGAGGGCGGTTGCAATGGTGGGAAATACTGATGAATATCCACTCACACACCTGTCAGGGCGATAGCTAGTATGTTGTTTCATTAGTGTTTGTTGTGTAATGCTGACCTTTATTATTCCTATATCAATATTGTTTGCTGCAATGTAATATACTCTATGTATTGGCTGTGGTGGATCACAAAGGGAGTTACATTATTGAAGGCTCTCTAGATTTCAAGGGTGTTTTTATTACCCAGTTTCCTAGGAGGAGTCCAGACAAAATGAGTTGAAAGTGAGTTCTAGTTATCAGTTGGGTGCTCTCTTGGGCCCTCCGATACGGCTTTCAGTTGGTCAGTATCTGACCAGAAGAGAGAAGTCGGGAATCACGCAGCAGAGAGCTTCTGAGTTCTGAGGAATCATTTTACTGTTGAGATCAATGGGTTTTGGTGCCTTCAATGACTGTAGTCACCTGCAAGAGCCACCACTGCCATTGGAGACTCAGTACAAGGACTTTGCAGAGACACTCTTAAGTTCTTCATAAACGTGCATCGTTATAAGTATTGATCCACTAAGAGACAATTTGACAAACTGTTGAAGTCTTTCATTCTCTGATAATTCAGAAGATTGCTATGGGCCAGGAAGCACTTCCACACCTCAATGTGGAGCAACTCTTATAGGGACTCTGTCCAGGCTCAAATGTAGATCATTTTCCTACGGACTGTTCTTGGTTGCCTTAGGCCTGCTATGGCAACTGTTAGATTGTTTTGTTTAAGCTTTTGTGCCTCCACATCTTCAGATAACTGCAATAGAATTATTAAGAGACTGTTTGTTGTTTCCTGCTACGTTACGTTTGTTAATACACATTTGCAGAATAATCACCGACCTGGCTCTCACTGTATGTTGCAAGCCCCTGTCTCTTCTGCTGTGGTAAATGAGAGGGCCTACATTGCCAGGCATAGCCCCATATAAAGGGTCTGCGTTATAATGCCCAAACCCACCCCCGAAGGAGAATAGCCGCCCTCCAGCTTTGACAGTACCTGCTAGTACCCAGTAAGAATGACAAGCCAGAGGTGAACCCCTATTCTGAAACCTATATGAGGGCTGTTTCCATAGCAATTAAATGAGCGCTACAGAAACATACTCAGCTCTTTCTGAAAATTGGTTAGGGCAGAACATTGAGTTTTCGCATCTCAGCCATGAAAATCCAAGACAGGAAAAGCTCTTTAATGCAAAGATCCAAGTAATTCTAAAAGTTTTGCTTCCTTTTTTGCAATTGTAGATAGATGTATTTCCAATTTTAGATTACACAATGGACTAGAACATAAGAGATAGAAATGGTAACAACATAATTAAATCCCATAGTAGTAGTCCCCAGTCCCCAGGCATCATGCTGTGTATATATACAGGGAGTCATCTTCATGTTATACAACATATCCATGTGCAATGTTACCAGACATCATCTACAGAGCCTGTTCACCCTTGGAGACTCTGTCTAGCGTGGAGACAAGATACCTGCGGGAATTTTTCTAAGAACATATCTGAGTCTGACTTTAGGGAACATTTAGAAGAACATTCATTTTCTGTTGTCTTACTGTTTCTGCAGCAACATGACGTCCCTGGATGTAAGTACTGGACTTGTACTTAAATGGAAAAAATTAGCTTCTACCTCATAGTTTTTTTTTTTTGCCTTTCTCTGTATCAACATTAGGGGGTAATAGGCTGAACTCGATGGACGTGTGTCTTTTCTGACCTTACATACTATGTTACTGGGGCAATAGTAAAGATATCATAGAAAGAACAATAAATGAGAGCAGTGTGTAGGAAGGAGATGAATCCAGGAGTCCCCGGCTCAGGATATGAGCAGTTGTAATAACACAACTTTCTCCTACTCACCGGATCTCCTGATTATAAGGCTGCCTTCACCCAGGCAGTAAGTTCTGTAGAGATGCCACAGAGTTTACAGTAAGGGGTGAGTGAGACTTAGCAAATTTCCTTTATACATCGCAAATTTATTCTGCTGCGGAAAAGTATGAAATTTGAAAACTGGTTTTGAAATCTGCATGATGTCTATTTAGCTTCCAGCAAGAGAAACCACGTAATCTTGTAGATATGATACCTTTTAGTGGCTAACAAAAATACATTATGTAATAATAGCGAGCTTGCGAACCAACGTAGGGTTCTTCTTCAGGCTTATGGATTGGTTCTGAAGAGGCATGGATATTTATACACACTTATAACACACATACTTATGACAAGGCACAGATATGGATGCGATTGGTTTGCACTTAAAAGGAATTCTGCAACAGCATGCAAACTTTTTTTGTCTAGGCACTGATAGCGGAGTGAAAGTTTTATGGTCCCTAAATTACTGTTGGGGGGGGGGGGAGGTCAGCATGCTACAAGAGGTACACTGACATTTTTAGCTAAACACTGATAAGGGAGTGAAAGTTTATGGTCCCTGAATTACTGTTGATGGGGGTCTTATCTGTATAATAAATGTCTCACACTTCCCATTCACGCATAAATCCTGGGGAACCATTTAACCTAGTATTCAGCGTGTCAAAGGTTGTTATCAATTTATATTCCCAAATTCTTCTGTGATTTTGCGACTTGAAACCACCCTTTAATAGCAAAACTCTCATATCTCCTATGTTATGTCCACGGTCAGAGAAGTGCTCGGCCACAGGCAATTCTCTTTTTCTGTGTTCAATCGTGTGGCGATGAGATCTCATCCTGAATTTCAGTTTTTGTCCTGTTTCTCCAACATAAAGACCCCCAACAGGACATTTATTGCACATGATCAGGTACACAACATTGGACGTGGAACATGTGAATGTCCCCGGGATCTTATAGTCCTGCTGTGTGTTGGGGATCCGTATCCTGTCCGCAGTCAGTATATGTGAGCAGGTCTTACAGCTCCTTACATTACAGGGATAAGTTCCTTTTTGTGTGTCAGAGGGTAATGCACTCCTGATTATAAAGTTCCTCAAGTTAGGAGGTTGCCTGTAACACAGAAGCAGAGGGTCCGTGAATATGGTTTTCAGACGGTCATCCTTGTGCAGGGTATGGTGGAGTTTTCTTGCGGTTCTCCTTAGTACCTCTAGTTGCGGATTGTAGGTCACTACTAAAGGCACACAATTGTTTCTTTCTTTCTCCTTGTATTGGAGTAGTTGATTCCTGGGTATCCTGGTGGCTCTGGTGATTTGGTCATCAATTGAGGTGGGATGGTAGCCCTGATTTATAAATGTCCTTTTAAGATGGTACAAATGTTACTCTCTGTCTGTTGGGTTGGAGCAGATCCGGTTGTATCTGATGGCCTGGCTGTAGACAATGGACTTTTTGATGTGTTTAGGATGGAAACTGTCCCATCTGAGGTATGTAGGCCGATCAATCGGTTTTCGGTACAGGGATGTCTGTATTGAGTTGCTTAAAATCTTTATGGTGGTGTCCAAAAAGTTGATTTCTGTATCCGAGTAGCTTAATGACGGTTTTATGGTGGGGTGGAATGCATTGAATCTTTCATGGAATTTTATTAATTCTTGTTTGGTGTGGATCCAGATGATCATGATGTCAAGGCCAGAAAGTCACTCTCCCGTTTTGCCATTAAAAGGTTGGCATATTGCGGTGCCATTCTACTGCCCATGGCAGTCCCGGTGAGTTGCAGGAATATCTCCTTGCCAAAGGAGAAATAATTGTGTGTGAGAATGAATCTTACAAGTTGTAGCACTGCATCAGAGGCGACCCCATTGGCCTCAAGGTGCGCCTGGCAGTCAGTCAGTCCATCCTCGTGTGGGATGTTGGAATACAAGGATTCCACATCCATAGTGGCCAGGATGGTGCGATTGGGGAGGGGACCTACGGTTGACAGTTTGTTCAGTAGGTCTGTGGTGTCTTGCAGGTAGTTGGTTGTGTTTCTCACCAGTGGTTTGAGGATGTCTTCCACCCATCCTGAGATTCCTTCAGTGAGGGTTCCCACACCTGAGATAATCGGCCTCCCCGGGTTGCCAGCTTTGTGTAGTTTTGGAAGCATGTAGAATGTTGCAACCTTGGGGTTTTCCGGTATCAAGTTCAGAAGTTTTGTGGAACCCACAGACAGGCTTCTGATGACCCTTCGCAATTCCCTCACATATGTCTGAGTCGGGTCTTGATTCAGTTTAGTGTAGTATCTGGTGTCCGTCAGCTGTCTGTTTGCTTCCTTTTTGTAGTCCGATGTGTTCATGAGGACTATAGCACCACCCTTATCTGCAGGCTTAATCATGATTTCCTTGTTGCTCTTAAGTGCATGGATGGCCCTTCTTTCCTGCATATTGATATTAAATGTTTCACTTCCATGCTTGTCCAGTATAGTGGATTGCACCGCATGCCTAAAGGAGTCTATGTATTTGTCCAAAGTGGGATTCCGGCCAGGAGAGGACGTCCAATCAGACTTCTTCTTGGCCCCAAGTTTCTCCTGTGTTTGTGTGCTTGAAAGTCCTGTGTCCTCTTTATCATGAAAGAATTCTTTCAGTCTTAGTCTTCTGAAATATTCCTCCATGTCACTACAAAGTTCTGTTTTGTCAAGTGTTTTAGTGGGACAGAATGAAAGTCCCCTGGAGAGGACATTGAGCTCCACCTTACTGGGGTTGTGAGATGACAGATTGATAACACAGCTGACTTTACCTTTGTCCGTGTCCCGTTGGGGGTTCTGTTCCCTCCTGCCAGACTCGGTGTGCTCCTGATCCGTGTTTGGGTACAGGCCTGCTTTGAGTCGAAGTCTCTGGAGTTTCTTTTTCTTGTTCTGAATAAGGCAGCATTGTAGTGTTGTATAAAAGTGTTGCATTTCCAGGTTCACATCCTCTGTAAGTGCATTTCTTAAAGTTTGTATGTCCACAAGGGCCTTAATCTTTTTGCTGTAGAAGACATGGATAAGGTGACTCTGCAGTCTCTCAGAAGTCCTGTAGCAAAGACGTTGTGCATAATGAGTGTTGTAAGTGTGCAGAGTTGGGTTATTTAGGCAGAGTCCTTTGGGAATTAGATCTTCCTTCTTGCATCTGGTTAGAAAGAAAATGTCACTGTCCAGTTGTGCCAACTTCTTCAGAAGATGTTTCAGCTCCATTTTTGTACGGTACATTCTGGTATCCTCCATTAGGTATAATGAAAACAAAGATCTGGTACCGTGTTAGCCAGTAGAGCAAAATGTGATTGTTCCCAGCAAGAGAAACGACGTAATCTTGTAGATATGATACCTTTTAATGGCTAACAAAAATACATGATGTAATAATAGCGAGCTTTCGTACCAACGCAGGGTTATTCTTCAGGCTTATGAATTGAATCTGAAGAGGCATGCATATTTATTAGAGATGAGCGAACACCAAAATGTTCGGGTGTTCGTTATTCGGAACGAACTTCCCGCGATGTTCGAGGGTTCGTTTCGAACAACGAACCCCATTGAAGTCAATGGGCGACCAGAGCATTTTTGTATTTCGCCGATGCTCGCTAAGGTTTTCATGTGTGAAAATCTGGGCAATTCAAGAAAGTGATGGGAACGACACAGCAACGGATAGGGCAGGCGAGGGGCTACATGTTGGGCTGCATCTCAAGTTCACAGGTCCCACTATTAAGCCACAATACCGGCAAGAGTGGGCCCCCCCCCCTCCCAACAACTTTTACTTCTGAAAAGCCCTCATTAGCATGGCATACCTTTGCTAAGCACCACACTACCTCCAACAAAGCACAATCACTGCCTGCATGACACTCCACTGACACTTCTCCTGGGTTACATGCTGCCCAACCGCCCCCCCTCCCCCCCACAGCGCACACCAAAGTGTCCCTGGGAAGCCTTCAGCTGCCCTCATGCCACACCACGCTCATGTCTATTTAGAAGTGCGTCTGCCATGACGAGGGACCGCAGGCACACACTGCAGAGGTTGGCACGGCTAGGCAGCGACCCTCTTTAAAAGTGGCGGAGCGATAGCCCACAATGCTGTACAGAAGCAATGAGAAATAGAATCCTGTGCCACCGCCATCAGGAGCTGCACACGTGGGCATAGCAATGGGGAACCTATGTGCCACACACTATTCATTCTGTCAAGGTGTCTGCATGCCCCAGTCAGACCGGGCTTTTTAATTCATAGACACAGGCAGGTACAACTCCCTATTGTGAAGTCCCTGTCGACCCACAGCATGGGTGGCTCCCTGGAACCCACCGGCGGTACACAGAAATATCCCATTGCATTGCCCAACACAGCTGAGGTAGTAATGTCGTGCTTAATGCAGGTGGGCTTCGGCCCACACTGCATGCCCCAGTCTGACTGGGGTTCTTTATAAGTGTACAGATGTAGTAAAAACTCCGTGTGCACCTACAGCATGGGTGGGTGCCAGGAAGCCACCGGCGGTACACAGAAATATCCCATTGCATTGCCCAACACAGCTGAGGTAGTAATGTTGTGCTTAACCCTTTCCAATCCAATTTGTATATGGTTTTCCTAGGGGGCTTACTCTTTTTCTGCCGTTATACAACGGCGCTATATGCTGGCTAAAGCCAGTACTGCATGAGCTGACACGTAGGATAGGCTCCGACAGCAGAGAGGCTGGCAATATACAGTAAGAGAACCCCGACGGACGTCTACCAACAACGGAGCTGTACAGCCTTAAACCCTAATGTCTTCACAGGTCAGACAGTGGACTGGAAAGGGTTAATGCAGGTGGGTTTCGGCCCACACTGCATGCCCCAGTCAGACTGGGTTTCTTTATAAGTGGAAACAGATGCATTTATAATTCCCTGTGGACCCACAGCATGGGTGGGTGCCAGGAAGCCACCGGCGGTACATAGAAATATCCCATTGCATTGCCCAACACAGCTGAGGTAGTAATGTCGCGCTTAATGCAGGTGGGCTAAAAATTCATTTGATTACACTGTAGGCGAGGGCCCACAAAAATTGCTGTATCAACAGTACTAATGTACATCAGAAAAATTGGCCATGGCCAGCCAAGAGGGCAGGTGAAACCCATTAATCGCTTTGGTTAATGTGGCTTAAGTGGTAACTAGGCCTGGAGGCAGCCCAGTGTAACGAAAAATTGGTTCAAGTTAAAGTTCCAACGCTTTTAAGCGCATTGAAACTTATAAAAATTGTTCAGAAAAATTATTTGAGTGAGCCTTGTGGCCCTAAGAAAAATTGCCCGTTCAGCGTGATTACGTGAGGTTTCAGGAGGAGGAGCAGGAGGAGGAGGAGGAATATTAGACACAGATTGATGAAGCAGAAATGTCCCCGTTTTGGATGGTGAGAGAGAACGTAGCTTCCATCCGCGGGTGCAGCCTACGTATTGCTTACGTATCGCTGCTGTCCGCTGGTGGAGAACAGAAGTCTGGGGAAATCCAGCCTTTGTTCATCTTGATGAGTGTTAGCCTGTCGGCACTGTCGGTTGACAGGCGGGTACGCTTATCTGTGATGATTCCCCCAGCCGCACTAAACACCCTCTCCGACAAGACGCTAGCCGCAGGACAAGCAAGCACCTCCAGGGCATACAGCGCTAGTTCAGGCCACGTGTCCAGCTTCGACACCCAGTAGTTGTAGGTGGCAGAGGCGTCACGGAGGACGGTCGTGCGATCCGCTACGTACTCCCTCACCATCCTTTTACAGTGCTCCCGCCGACTCAGCCTTGACTGGGGAGCGGTGACACAGTCTTGGTGGGGAGCCATAAAGCTGTCCAGGCCCTTAAAGACTGTTGCACTGCCTGGGATGTACATGCTGCTCGATCTACGCACATCCCCTGCTACCTTGCCCTCGGTACTGCGCCTTCTGCCACTAGCGCTGTCGGCTGGGAATTTTACCATCCGCTTGTCCGCAAGGGTCCTGTGGTATAGCAACACTCTCGAACCCCTTTCCTCTTCGGGAATCAGAGTGGGCAGGTTCTCCTTATCCCGTGGATTGAGCAGTGTGTACACCCAGTAATCCGTCGTGGCCAGAATGCGTGCAACGCGAGTGTCACGAGAAAGGCATCCTAACATGAAGTTAGCCATGTGTGCCAGGGTACCTGTACGCAACACATGGCTGTCTTCACTAGGAAGATCACTTTCAGGATCCTCCTCCTCCTCCTCCTCAGGCCATACACGCTGAAAGGATGACAGGCAATCAGCCGGTGTACCGTCAGCAGCGGGCCAAGCTGTCTCTTCCCCCTCCTCCTCATCCTCCTCATGCTCCTCCTCCTCCTCCTGTACGCGCTGAGAAATAGACAGGAGGGTGCCCTGACTATCCAGCGGCATACTGTCTTCCCCCGCCCCAGTTTCCGAGCGCAAAGCAGCTGCCTTTATGGTTTGCAGGGAATTTCTCAAGATGCATAGCAGAGGAATGGTGACGCTAATGATTGTAGCATCGCCGCTCACCACCTGGGTAGACTCCTCAAAATTACCAAGGACATGGCAGATGTCTGCCAACCAGGCCCACTCTTCTGAAAGGAATTGAGGAGGCTGACTCCCACTGCGCCGCCCATGTTGGAGTTGGTATTCGACTATAGCTCTATGCTGTTCATAGAGCCTGGCCAACATGTGGAACGTAGAGTTCCACCGTGTGGGCACGTCGCACAGCAGTCGGTGCACTGGAAGCTTAAAGTGATGTTGCAGGGTGCGCAGGGTGGCAGCGTCCGTGTGGGACTTGCGGAAATGTGCGCAGAGCCGGCGCGCCTTTACGAGCAGGTCTGACAAGCGTGGGTAGCTTTTCAGAAAGCTCTGAACCACCAAATTAAAGACGTGGGCCAGGCATGGCACGTGCGTGAGGCTGCCGAGCTCCAGAGCCGCCACCAGGTTACGGCCGTTGTCACACACGACCACGCCCGGTTGGAGGCTCAGCGGCGCAAGCCAGCGGTCGGTCTGCTGTGTCAGACCCTGCAGCAGTTCGTGGGCCGTGTGCCTCTTATCGCCTAAGCTGAGTAGTTTCAGCACGGCCTGCTGACGCTTGCCCACCGCTGTGCTGCCACACCACGCGACACCGACTGCTGGCGACATGCTGCTGCTAACACATCTTGATTGCGAGACAGAGGAGGAGGAGGAGGGTGCTTTAGTGGAGGAAGCATACACCTCCGCAGATACCACCACCGAGCTGGGGCCCGCAATTCTGGGGGTGGGTAGGACGTGAGCGGTCCCGGGCTCTGACTCTGTCCCAGCCTCCACTAAATTCACCCAATGTGCCGTCAGGGAGATGTAGTGGCCCTGCCCGCCTGTGCTTGTCCACGTGTCCGTAGTTAAGTGGACCGTGGCAGTAACCGCGTTGGTGAGGGCGCGTACAATGTTGCGGGAGACGTGGTCGTGCAGGGCTGGGACGGCACATCGGGAAAAGTAGTGGCGACTGGGAACTGAGTAGCGCGGGGCCGCCGCCTCCATGATACTTTTGAAGGACTCCGTTTCCACAACCCTATACGGCAGCATCTCAAGGCTGATGAATTTTGCTATGCGGACGGTTAACGTTTGAGCGTGCGGGTGCGTGGCGGCGTACTTGCGCTTGCGCTCCAACAGTTGCGCAAGCGACGGCTGGACGGTGCGCTGAACTACACTGCTGGATGGGGCCGAGGACAGCGGAGGTGAGGGTGTGGGTGCAGGCCAGGAGACGGTAGTGCCTGTGTCCTGAGAGGGGGGTTGCATCTCAGTGGCAGGTTGGGGCACAGGGGGAGAGGCAGGGGTGCAAACCGGAGGCGCTGAACGGCCTTCGTTCCACCTTGTGGGGTGCTTGGCCATCATATGTCTGCGCATGGTGGTGGTGGTGAGGCTGTTGGTGTTGGCTCCCCGGCTGAGCTTTGCGCGACAAAGGTTGCACACCACTGTTCGTCAGTCGTCAGGCGTCTCTGTGAAAAACTGCCAGACCTTAGAGCACCTCGGCCTCTGCAGGGTGGCATGGCGCGAGGGGGCGCTTTGGGAAACACTTGGTGGATTATTCGGTCTGGCCCTGCCTCTACCCCTGGCCACCGCACTGCCTCTTGCAACCTGCCCTGCTGATGCCCTTGACTCCCCCTCTGAAGACCTGTCCTCCTGAGTAAGCGTTGCACACCAGGTGGGGTCAGTCACCTCATCGTCCTGCTGCTCTTCCTCCGAATCCTCTGTGCGCTGCTCCTTCGGACTTACTGCCCTTACTACTACCTCACTGCAAGACAACTGTGTCTGATCGTCATCGTCCTCCTCCCCCACAGAAAGTTGTTGAGACAGTTGGCGGAAGTCCCCAGCCTCTTCCCCCGGACCCCGGGAACTTTCGAATGGTTGGGCATCAGTGACGATAAACTCCTCTGGTGGGAGAGGAACCGCTGCTGCCCAATCTAAGCAGGGGCCCGAGAACAGTTCCTGGGAGTGTTCCCGCTCCTGAGCAGGTGTCATTGTAGTGGAGTGAGGAGGCTGGGAGGAAGGAGGAGCAGCAGACAGAGGATTCGGATTTGCAGCAGTGGACGGCGCAGAACTGCGGGTTGACGATAGGTTGCTCGAAGCACTTTCTGCCATCCAGGACAGGACCTGCTCACACTGCTCATTTTCTAATAACCGTCTCCCGCGTGGACCCATTAATTGGGCGATGAATGTGGGGACGCCAGAAACGTGCCTCTCTCCTAATCGCGCAGCAGTCGGCTGCGACACACCTGGATCAGGAGCTCGGCCTGTGCCCACACCCTGACTTGGCCCTCCGCGTCCTCGGCCGCGTCCACGTCCTCTAGGCCTACCCCTACCCTCAGCATGCTGTATTACCAGTGATTTGATTTCACAGGCAGCTAATAAATTGGCGCAAGACTGCAGGCCAAATATAACTTTTTCCCTTTTTTGAAAATGAAAGGCCCCACTGCCTCTAGTGAATGTATAATCTAAGTTTAATAACTGTGCTGTTTTCCTGCTAATGTGTCACAGAACGTGAGGGTAGCAGAGTTATTAACTCTGGCAGAGCAGGTATTTTTTTTCCCAATTAAGGAAAGCAAATGGCGAAGCCAGCAGTAAACCGTAGCTGGGTGCGTCTGATTTTTAAAGGTTGCACACGCAGCCGACACGTGTCCACCGCCCTTAGGACGGACAGAGGCAGGACAAATAGAAATATTTTCCGTTTTTTTGCACCAAAAGGCAGCACTGCGTATATTCAATGAACATGAGAAGTTTAATAACTGTGCTGTGTCCCTGCTAATGTGTCACAGAACGTGAGGGTAGCAGAGTTATTAACTCTGGCAGAGCAGGTATTTTTTTTCCCAATTAAGGAAAGCAAATGGCGAAGCCAGCAGTAAACCGTAGCTGGGTGCGTCTGATTTTTAAAGGTTGCACACGCAGCCGACACGTGTCCACCGCCCTTAGGACGGACAGAGGCAGGACAAATAGAAATATTTTCCGTTTTTTTGCACCAAAAGGCAGCACTGCGTATATTCAATGAACATGAGAAGTTTAATAACTGTGCTGTGTCCCTGCTAATGTGTCACAGAATGTGAGGGTAGCAGAGTTATTAACTCTGGCAGAGCAGGTATTTTTTTTCCCAATTAAGGAAAGCAAATGGCGAAGCCAGCAGTAAACCGTAGCTGGGTGCGTCTGATTTTTAAAGGTTGCACACGCAGCCGACACGTGTCCACCGCCCTTAGGACGGACAGAGGCTGGACAAATAGAAATATTTTCCGTTTTTTTCCACCAAAAGGCAGCACTGCGTATATTCAATGAATAATAACTGTGTTGTGGCCCTGCCTACACAATTCTTTCCCTGCAGTATCAATGGAGGGTGCAATGCTCTGCAGAGGCGATTTTGAGAAGTAAAAAAAAATGCAGCACAGCTAACAGCAGCCTGGACAGTACTGCACACGGATAAATATGGCCCTAGAAAGGACTGTTGAGGTTCTTGAAGGCTACACTCACTCCTAACACTCTCCCTGCCTATGCAGCACTTCTGTCCCTAATGCCGGGTGCAACGCTCTGCAGAGGCGATTTTGAGAAAAAAAAATTGCCACTGCTAACAGCAGCCAACACACAGCTATCAGTGGCCCTAATAAGGACCTTTGGGGGGTCTTGAAGCCTACACTAACTACCAATTCTTTCCCTACAGCAGCTCCGGTACAAACAGCACTGTCCCTCATCTAACTCACACGGCATCTGAGGCGAGCCGCGGGAGGGGCCGACTTTTATATTCGGCGGACACCTGATCTTCCCAGCCACTCACTGCAGGGGGGTGGTATAGGGCTTGAACGTCACAGGGGGAAGTTGTAATGCCTTCCCTGTCTTTCAATTGGCCAGAAAAGCGCGCTAACGTCTCAGGGAAGGAAGTGAAAGTAACCCGAACACCGCATGGTGTTCGTTACGAATAACGAACATCACGAACACCCTAATATTCGCACGAATATCAAGCTCGGAAGAACACGTTCGCTCATCTCTAATATTTATACATACTTATAACATACATACTTATGACAAGGCACAGATATGGATGGGATTGGTTCACACTTAAAAGGAATTCTGCAACAGCAAACAAACTTTTTTTTGTCTAGGCACTGATAGCGGAGTGAAAGTTTTATGGTCCCTAAATTACTGTTGGAGGGGGGGGGGAGGTCAGCATGCTACAAGAGGTACACTGACATTTTTAGCTAAACACTGATAAGGGAATGAAAGTTTATGGTCCCTGAATTACTGTTGATGGGGGTCTTATCTGTGCAATCAAGTCCCACACGTCCCATTCACGCATAAATCCTGGGGAACCATTTAACCCAGTATTTAGTGTGTCAAAGGTTGTTATCAATTTATATTCCCAAATTCTTCTGTGGTTTTGCGACTTGAAACGACCCTTTAATATCAAAACTCTCATATCTCCTATGTTATGTCCATGGTTAGAGAAGTGCTCGGCCACAGGTAATTCTCTTTTTCTGTGTTCAATCGTGTGGCGATGAGATCTCATCCTGGCTTTCAGTCTTTGTCCTGTTTCTCCAACATAAAGACCCCCAACAGGACATTCACTGCACATGATCAGGTACACAACATTGGACGAGGAACATATGAATGTCCCTGGGATCTTATAGTCCTGCTGTGTGTTGGGGATCCGTATCCTGTCCGCAGTCAGTATATGTGAGCAGGTCTTACAGCTCCTTACATTACAGGGATAAGTTCCTTTTTGTGTGTCAGAGGGTAATGCACTCCTGATTATAAAGTTCCTCAAGTTAGGAGGTTGCCTGTAACACAGAAGGGGAGGGTCTGGGAATATGGTTTTCAGACAATCATCCTTGTGTAGGGTATGATGGAGTTTCTTTGCGGTTTTCCTTAGTACCTCTAGTTGCGGATTGTAGGTCACTACTAGAGGCACACGATTGTTTCTTTCTTTCTCCTTGTAATGGAGTAGTTGATTCCTGGGTATCCTGGTGGCTCTGGTGATTGGGTCATCAATTGAGGTGGGATGGTAGCCCTAAGTTATAAATGTCCTTTTAAGATGGTACAAATGTTCCTCTCTGTCTGTTGGGTTGGAGCAGATCCGGTTATACCTGATGGACTGGCTGTAGACAATGGACTTTTTGATGTGTTTAGGATGGAAACTGTCCCATCTGAGGTATGTAGGCCGATCAATCGGTTTTCGGTATGGTACCAGATCTTTATTTAGCTTCCGTCACAGAAGTCGTCTGAGCTACGGGAATTCTGCTTTAGGGCTTAAACAGATGGGTGGCATTTTGTCCTGTTATGCGGCCTTGTTGATCACAGCTGCATCATTGGACAAAAGAAAACCATTGATTTCAATGGCTTTGTTTTCACTAGCAGTATGCTCACCCTTTAATAATACATGAGAGAAAGACAGGGCAGGACCGACCTTCTTGCTGTTTTTTTCTTTTTCTTTTTATTTGTATGCAATGGAGTCTGTACAGTAGAAAAAAAGATTTTTACCTTGTTCGTGTGCAACCATACTCCGTAGCGGTGAGCATATTGCGCATACGCCCGTGTGAAGAAGCCCTTATTTTGTAGATTTTGTATATGTAAATGCATTTTTTTTTTGCAGATTTTCCGCTGCAGAATGTGTTGCGTTTTTATAATTCCGTAGTTCCTGCCCTGAGCGCACACTGGCAAACTATAATAATAAACATCCGCAAACGTGGATTTTCAATCAGACTTGATGTGTTTCCGCAATAGAAAAGTGACAAATAAGAAACATTACTATTTTTGCGCATTTTGGTGCAGATTTTATGTTCTCCATTAATCTCAATGGAGAAAATCCTCTGCATTTCCGTGCAGTTTCTGCAACATAAATAGACATACTGCAGATTTGTAATCCACGGGGTCTTTCAATGTTCTTGCATATTCACAGCAACATGTGAAAGAGATTAGCAAATACTCATTAACTTCCCTTGTACTGTAATGGCTCCTTCAGATGAGCAAAAGTGCAAAACCGTTCACTCCTGCGCAGTGAAGCAGCCTTTTCTATGCGCGTGCCGCTGTATATTTCTCTGGTTTTCATGTGCAATAGCTGCGCATCTGCACGTGGATAAAAACACGCTAACAATACGTCATGCTGTCATCATTGACCCCGCCCCCAGTAATCACCAATAAATATTAAACATGTGCAGCGTGACAATATCTGGTACTTTTTGGGTTGGTGAGAGAGTAGCTGAGGCTGGAGATATGTTGTCTGATGATGAGGATGTTCTTTTGCCTCGGATGCTACTGGGTAGTTTTGGGCTGTCACGTGAGATGGCCTAGGTTCTTACTAGGAGGAGGAATCAAAAGTTTTGGGTTTGTCCTCTGGTCTCGCTTCATGTGCATTAGGGGCATTTCCATACCCTGTATGCAGATTTGAGGCTCCATCCAAAAAGTTCTTTTGCATTTTGTCATTTGTTGTTCCAGCAGTTTGATAAACTTTTGAAGGAGGTTCGTTCTGGAATTACATATACCATCCCCAACATGCTTTGGTTATATCAGCAGAGGAAATACTCCTGGTCACCTTGAGGTCAGGTTTTATCTTTTAGGGAAATGCTTTTTTGGTGAGGTGTCTGTGTTTTTGCATGCTGCCATTGTTCTTTTCAGTTCTTTCTGCAGGTTCCTGGTCACTGGGAAATTCAAATACATCACTGCATTTTGAGTTTCTTTTGTGCCAATCCACCATTTCTGGAATCATCAGGAAGACCTGTGATGTCCTTTGGTGATCGTTCCACCCTCCCGTCTAGATTGGTTGGGCATCGCCTAGGGATTCCTGGATGCGGTGCAGTTTGTGAACTGCATTGGGGCACCGAACAGCAAATATCCACGCAACACTTATGGTCCCAATACTTCAGTTAAAAGCAGTACTTCTTGGTAGTGCTGTTGGCTGTTGCTGATAGCAACTATCGATTTGTGCTTGTGGATATCGAGGCCGATGGGGGAGACAGTTTAGCTATGGTAAGCTGCATCCGCCTTTCCGACCCCTTGCCATCTCTCAGCAAGGGAAGGGGGTGGGAGACATCTCCACCACTTTTCAGCTGTCAGCAATGGAAGGGGGCGGGATGGGGTGAGAGCTTAGCAAGTAGCTCCCAACCCGTCACACTCTCTTCCATTGCAAACAGTCAGCAAGGGGCGGAGAGGAGAAGGGAGTGGGAGTTTAGCAGTCACACTGCTAAACTACCTTTTACCTCCCTTCCCCAGCAGCTGTGATAGGCTCTTATAGGAGTCTATGGGAGCCGCCGCCGTATTTCGGCCAGGAATACAGTAAAGACGTAGGGGTGCCCGGCTGAAATGCGCACTGTATGCGCCATCTTGGCTGGATACGCTCTTCTGAACTGATGCATTGTAAACTAATGCATCAGATGGGCAGTGTATATTGGCCAGGTGTAAAAGCACGGCCGATATACGCTTGTGTGAATGAAGCCATACGCTGTTTGATTAGGTCTGTAAAATAAAAATAAAAAATTGCAGAATTTGCCTCCCTACTCTAAAACAAATAATATAAGTTACTAGCTTACCCGTCGCGCGTTGCTGCGAAGACAGACAGCAATACATTCATTTGTTTTTATATATCTATCTTGTTTTATATATCAATCACAGCGCAGCTTTCATGTTACCTCAGTGGTATAATATATAACAACCAATCGCAGCGCAGCTTACGTGTTACCTCAGCTTTATAATTTTCAAGTTTTTATGTGAGAAAATTACATTCCGTACGTAAAATGTGGATGCTTATTCTTTTGCGCATAGAATTGAATAATCGAGTTGGGACCCATTAGCGTTTCCTATTTATGACATATTCAATGCTCGTGCCAAATTTCATGTTTCTACAACATCGGGAAGTGAGAGAATTAGTGGCAATGATGGAAATCGAACGATCTACGTGGGGGGGTCGTAACTGTCGACGACGCACGCATGCGCGCCATTTATTGTAGCATAAATGTACTATGCCTATAATCTTCCCAGGAGTGTTCTCAACAACTTCCCAAAGTTTCATGGCGATCGGATGAATGGCGTAATAGCGCATAAAGGACAAACAGACACGCACGCATACAGACATACATTCAATTTTATATATATAGATAAAATACAGTATTTGTACACACAAAGGACATCAATAAAAACTATAGCTTGCCATGCAAAAAATAAGCCCTTGTGATGTGTTTTTAACATTAGAAAGTCCCATTGACAATTGCGTTAAAAAAAAGATATCGCAGCATTAAAAAACGCCAGTGGGTAAGAGCGCTAAATTGACACTATTTAGCTGCAGATTTAGCCACTGTGTAATTCTTGTGGAATCGCTGCAGGAATTTCATTGAGGAAAGCCTGCAGCGATTCCACTACATGAGGCTGTGGCCTAAGGCCGCCTGCCGGCCGGTGATTTTGCATGCGGTATTACGTGCAGAAAACTGGGGAAACTGTAGCCTTTAAAACCCATTGCTTTTAATGCATTTCCTCACATGAATCATTTTTGCGCCTGAATTTAATTTGGGCAAAAAAAATATGTGTCATTCTCTATTTTTGTGCGCATCTGAGGCGCAATAGGAGTATACAGGTGTGCGCAAATGTGCACTTGTCCTAAACGAAATGCTGCACTGAGCATTCATCACACTCATCTGCAGGAGGCCTTGTGTTGAGTTTTGTTGTTCTTTTTCTACTGGGTAAATGTACTGATTCTCCTTGGAGATCTGCCTTTGTTGATGTATGAAGATTAGAGATAAGCGAGCGTACTCGTCCGAGCTTGATGCTCGTTCGAGTATTAGGGTACTCGAGATGCTCGTTACTCGAGGCGAGCACCACGCGGTGTTCGAGTCAATTCCATTTCCTTCCCTGAAAGATTTGCGCCATTTTCTGGCCATTAGACATGCAGGGAAGGCATTACAACTTCCTCCTGTGACGTTCCAGCCCTATCCCACCCCCCTGCAGTGAGTGGCTGGCGAGATCAAGTGACCGCCGAGTATATAAAGTGGGGCCGCCCACTGCTCGCCACAGACGCACACTGGCAGAGATTAGGGAGAGTGCTGCTGCTGCTATAGGGAGAGTGTTAGTGTCTACAAGAACCCCAACGGTCCTTCTTAGGGCCACAGCTCACCTAGTGCATTACTGTTGTGGTCCAATACACGCTCATTGCATTGCATTGAAAAAAAACCTATTTTTAAAAAAAGAAATCCTTTTTTTTGGCTACCTGTGACCCAGTGCATTTGACTGCGTGGCCTGTGGGACTTCAGGTGCATCACAACTGCATAGTGCACAGCTAGTCCAGCTTGCATCCTTCCTTATAATTTAGCTCTGGCTTCATTTTGCATTGTATAACCGCTGGCAGCCACCAACTGCGCGGCAATAATTCACAAACATTTTTACACCGCTCAGTGTCTGCTCGATTCTTAATCCACCATGTTGAAGGGTAGGGGTAGGGCTAGAGGACGTGGATGCGGTCGAGGACGCAGAGTTCCCCGTGAGGGTGTGTGCATAGGCCCAGTTCCTGGTCCAGGTGAATCGCAGCCAGCTGCTGCGGGATTAGGAGAGAGGAAAGTTTCTGGGGTCCCCAGCTTCATATCACAATTTATGGGTACACGTCGTAGACCTTTATTAAAAAACGAGCAGTGTGAGTCGGTCCTGTCGTGGATGGCAGAAAGTGCATCCAGCAATCTATCGAACACCCAGTCTTCTACGCCGTCCACTGCTGCAACTCTGAATCCTGTGCCTGCTGCTCCTCCTTCCTTCCAGCCTCCTCACTCCATGAAAATGACACATTCTGAGGAGCAGGCAGACTCCCAGGAACTGTTCTCGGGCCCCTGCCCAGATTGGGCAGCAATGGTTCCTCTCCCACCTGGGGAGTTTGTCGTGACCGATGCCCAACCTTTGGAAAGTGCCCGGGGTCTGTAAGATGAGGCCGGCAAATGTCTCAAGAGCTTTCAGTGGGTGAGGAGGACGATGAGACACAGTTGTCTATCTGTGAGGCAGCAGTAAGGGCAGTAACTCCGAGGGAGGAGCGCACAGAGGTTTCGGACGAAGAGCAGCTGAACGATGAGGGGACTAACCCCACCTGGTGTGATAAGCCAACTGAGGACAGGTCTTCAGAGGGGGAGGCAATTGAAGCTGCAGGACAGGTTGGAAGAGGCAGTGGGGTGGCCAGGGGTAGAGGCAGGGCCAGAGCGAATAATCCACCAGCTGTTTCCCAAAGCACCCCCTGGCGCCAAGCCACCGTGCAGAGGCCAAGGTGCTTAAAGGTGTGGCAGTTTTTCACTGAGACCGCTGACGACCGACGAACAGTGGTGTGCAACCTTTGTCGTGCCAAGATCAGCCGGGGAGCCACCACCACCAGCCTCACCACCACCAGCATGCGCAAGCATATGATGGCCAAGCACCCCACAAGGTGGGACGAAGGCCGTTTACCGCCTCCAGGTTGCACCACTGCCTCTCCCCCTGTGCCCCAACCTGAGATCCAACCCACCGCTCTCGTCACAGGCACAAGCGTCTCCTAGCTTGGACCAACACCCTCACCTCCGCTGTCCTCGGCCCCATCCAGCAATATCTCTCAGCACAGCGTCCAGCTGTCGCTAAGAGAACCGTTGGAGCAAAAGCGCAAATACGCCACGCACCCGCACGCTCAAGCTTTAAATGTCCACATAGCCAAATTAATCAGCCTGAAGATGCTCCCGTACACGCTTGTGAAAACTGAGGCTTCCAAAAACATGATGGCGGCGGCAGCCCCGCGCTACTCTGTCCCCAGTCGCCACTATTTTTCACGGTGTGCCATCCCAGCCCTGCACGACCATGTCTCATGCAACATTGTACGCGCCCTCACCAACGCGGTTACTGGCAAGGTCCACTTAACAATGGACATGTGGACAAGCACAGGCGGGCAGGGCCACTTTATCTCCCTGACGGCACATTGGGTAAATTTAGTGGAGGCTGGGACAGAGTCAGAACCTGGGACCGCTCACATCCTACCCACCCCAGAATTGCGGGCCCCAGCTCGGTGCTGGTATCTGCGGCGGTGTATGCCACCTCCACTAAACCTTCCTCCTCATCCCCCTCCTCCTGCTACGCAATCTCTGCCACGCAATCCAGATGTGTCAGCAGCAGCACGTCGCCAGCAGTCCGTGTCATGCGGCAGCACAGCGGTGGGCAAGCGTCAGCAGGCCATGCTGAAACTATTCAGCTTAGGAGAGAAGAGGCACACGGCCCACGAACTGTTGCTGACAGAACAGACCGACTTCTGGCTTTCGCCAGTGAGCCTCCAACCGGGCATGGTCGTGTGTGACAACGGTCGTAACCTGGTGGCGGCTCTGCAGCTCAGCAGCCTCACGCACGTGCCATGCCTGGCCCACATCTTTAATTTGGTGGTTCAGCGGTTTTTGAAAGGCTACCGACACTTGTCAGACCTGCTCGGCAAGGTGCGCCAGGTCAGCGCACGTTTCCGCAAGTCCAACGCGGACGCTGCCACCCTGTGGACCCTGCAACATCGCTTTAATCTACTAGTGCACCAATTGCTGTGCGACATGCCCACATGGTGGAACTGTACGCTGCACATCTTGGCCAGGCTGTATGAGCAGCGTAGAGCTATAGTGGAATACCAACTCCAACGTGGGCGGCGTAGTGGGAGTCAGCCTTCTCAATTCTTTACAAAGGAGTGGGCCTGGATGGCAGATATCTGCCAGGTCCTTGGAAACTTTGAGCGATGCTTTAATCATTAGCGTCACCATTCCTCTGCTATGCCTGTTGAGAAGTTCCCTGCAAAGCATAAAGGCTGACGCTTTGCGGTCGGAAATGGAGGCGCGGGAAGACAGTATGTCGCTGGATAATCAGAGCACCCTCATGTCTATATCTCAGCGCGTTGAGGAGGAGGAGGGGAGGAGCCTGAGGAGGAGGAGGGGGAAGAGACAGCTGGGCCCACAGCAGAGGGTACCCATGCTGCTTGCCTCTCATCCATTCAGCGTGTATGGCCTATGGAGGAGGAGGAGGATCCTGAAAGTGATCTTCCTAGTGAGGACAGCCATGTGTTGCATACAGGTACCCTGGCACACATGGCTGACTTCATGTTAGGATGCCTTTCTCATGACCCTCGCGTTAGACGCATTCTGGCCACTATGGATTACTGGGTGTACACACTGCTCGACCCACGGTATAAGGAGAACCTTTCCACTCTCATTCCCAAAGAGGAAAAGGGTTTGAGAGTGATGCAATACCACAGGGCCCTGGTTGACAAACTGATGGTAAACTTCCCATCCGACAGCGCTAGTGGTAGAAGGCGCAGTTCCGAGGGCCAAGTAGCAGGGGAGGCGCAGAGATCAGGCAGCATGTTCAGCGCAGGCAGGGGAACACTCTCTAAGGCCTTTGCCAGCTTTATGGCTTCCCAGCAATACAGTGTCACCACTCCCCAGTCAAGGCTAAGTCGGAGGGAGCACTGTAAAAGGATGGTGAGGGAGTACGTAGCCGATCGTACGACCGTCCTCCGTGACGCCTCTGCTCCGTACAACTACTGAGTGTCAAAGCTGGACACGTGGCACGAACTTGCGCTATATGCCCTGGAGGTGCTTGCTTGCCCTGTCGCTAGCGTCTTGTCAGAGAGGGTGTTTAGTGCAGCTGGGGGAATCATCACGGATAAGCATTCCTGCCTGTCAACTGACAGTGCCGACAGGCTTACACTCATGAACAAAGCCTGGATTTCCCCAGACTTCTCTTCTCCACAAGCGGACAGCAGCGGTACCTAAAGATTATTTTTTGCTGCAACCGCGGATGCAAGCATTGTTCTCTATCACCGTAAAAAATGGGGACCTTTACCTTTGTCAATCTGTGTATTATATTCGTCCTCCTCCTTCTGCTCCTCCTGAAACCTCACGTAATCACCCCAAACGGGCAATTTTTCGGTGGCCCAAAAGGCTCATATAACTTTTGTAAACAATATTTATACATTTCAATTCTCATTAAAGCATTGAAACTTCCACCTGAACCAATTTTTATGTTAACTGAGCTGCCTCCAGGCCTAGTTACAAATTAAGCCACAGTAAGCTCAGTGAGTAATGGGTTTCACCTGCCCTCCAACAAAAATGTAACTTCGGTGGATACTTCTGCTCCTGAAATGTTACCTTGGTTTGTGTATACTGTTACTACTGTAATGTTACTAATACTGGCCTCTGTCTATACTGCTGCTACGGAAATGTTACTGGGGTCTGTCTATACTGCTACTACTGAAATGTTACTAATACTGGGCTCTGCCCATACTGCTTCTACAGAAATGTTACTGGGGCCTGTCTATACTGCTACTACTGAAATGTAACTAATACTGGGCTCTGCCCATACTGCTGCTACTGAAATGTTACTGGGGTCTGTCTATACTGCTACTACTGAAATGTTACTAATACTGTGCTCTCCCTACACTGCTGCTACGGAAATCTTAATGTGCTGCCCTGCCTATACTGCTGCTATGGAAATGTTACTGGGGCCTGTCTATCCTGCTATTATTGAAATGTTACTAATACTGGGCTCTGCCCATACCGCTTCTACGGAAATGTTACTGGGGCCTGTCTATACTGCTGCTACTGAAATGTTACTAATACTGGGCTCTCCCTATACTGCTGCTACGGAAATGTTACTGGGGCCTGTCTATCCTGCTATTATTGAAATGTTACTAATACTGGGCTCTGCCTATACCGCTTCAACGGAAATGTTACTGGGGCCTGTCTATACTGCTGCTACTGAAATGTTACAAATACTGGGCTCTCCCTATACTGCTGCAACGGAAATGTTAATGTGCTGCTCTGCCTATACTGCTGCTACGGAAATGTTACTGGGGTCTGTCTATACTGTTACCACTGAAATGGTACTAATACTGGGCTCTGCCTATACTGCTGCAACTGCAATGTTATGGGCTCTGCCTATACTGCCGCGACAGAAATGTGACTGTGGTCTGTCTATACTCTTATCACTGTAATGTCACTAATTCTGGGCTCTGCCTATACTGCTGCTACTGCAATGTTACAGGCTTGGGGAAACGGAGCCTTTCCAAAGACATGATGGCGACGAGGCCACGCTACTAGGTCCACAGTCGCGACAATTTTTCACCAACGCGGTTACTGGGAAGGTGCATATAACCACGGACACGTGGACAGGAACGTACTGCCTCAAAAACATCCCCCTCGTCCTCCTCCAACAATGAAAACATTCTTGGCAAATGCTTTTGCAGTGGTCCGTCTGGCAGCGGTCCAAGAATTTCACCTAAAACGACACAATAAGAAAGCCCCCCACCACCACCCCCGCCACGTCCCACTTAATCCTCGCCCCATTCCGAAAACCAACTAAATAAAGCCGCGCTACTAGGTCCACACTCCCCAACTTAATCCTGGCCACATTCCCAAAACCAACTAAATAAAACCACGCTACTAGGTCCAGACTCCACAACTTAATCCTGGCCACATTCCGAAAACCAACTAAATAAAACCGCGGTACTAGTCCGTTATCCCTAGCTAAAGCTTTCAGCCGACTGGTAGATCAATGGTGGCTTCCAACTTGTTGGTACTGCTAAGTCCAAAGATAAGCGTACAGCTGAGGTCAGAATACAGGTGACTATAGAACACTGCATCCCTGCAGGGCAAGGGACAGAGTAGCAGCAAGCACCAATCCTTGGTGGAAGCAGGCCAGCTGAGAACGCCCATACTCCCTGAATGATTTTGGACTGACCGATGATGAGGCTTTTACTTGTGATCATCTTTGGTAATTCCTAAGAAAGATGCGTGGTAGTAGCCGGAAACTTGGATTGCTATTTGCTAACAGTTTGAAATGGACAACAGAAACCATATGAATGAAGCCTTTCCATATTTCAGCTTGAGATGAGGAGGAGTGCAGACTTTCAGTACCTTGAATATTCTTTTCATTGCAATCAAATGCCCCTTTCTTGTCTCAGAAAATACTAGCTTTTCCACATAGGTGTTGTCTATCTGTCTATACTGTTACTACTGAAATCCCACTAATACTAGGCTCTGCCTATACTGCTGTTACAGAAATGTTACAGGGGTCTGTTGATACTGTTACTACTGAAAAGTAACTGATACTGGGCTCTGCCTATACTGCAGCTATTGAAATGTTACTGGGGTCCGTCTATACTGTTACTACAGAAGTGTTAATAGGGTCTCCCTAGACTTCTGCAACATAACTGTTAGTGGGGTCAGCTTATACATTTGCTACAGGAGTATTACAGGGGTCTGTGCATACTATGGGTGCACTAAGTGTTCCCATCGCTGTGTTCAACGTACATGGCCCCCAAAAAACAAAAAACCCAGACTGACTAGGGCATGCAGTGTGGGTCGAAGCCCACCTGCATTTTATCTGACGTTAGCTCAGCTGTGCAGGCACTGCAATGTGATTTATTTATGTACCGCCGGTGGGTTCAAGAGAGCCACCCATGCTGTGGGTGCACACGGAATTCCCATTGCGGAGTTGTACCTGTCTGTGTCTGTTTATAAAAAAACCCAGTCTGACTGGGGCATGCAGTGTGGGCCAAAGCCCACCTGTTTTTTATCTGATGTTAGCTCTGCTGTCCGGGGCACTGCAATGGGATTTATTTATGTACCGCTGGTGGCTTCCTGGGACCCACCCATGCTGTGGGTGCACACGCAATTCACATACGGGAGTTGTACCTGCCTGTGTGTATTTATAAAAAAACCCAGTCTGACTGGGGCATGCAGTGTGGGCCAAAACCCACCTGTATTTTATCTGACGTTAGCTCTGCTATCCGGGGCACTGCAATGGGCTTTATTTATGTACCATCGGTGGGTTCCTGGGAGCCACCCTTGCTGTGGGTCCACTCCACACAGACTTCCCTTGGGGAGTTGTACCTGCCTGTGTCTATTTATAAAAAAAAACCAGTCTGAAGCCCACCTGTACTTTATCTGACGTTACCTGCTCAGACGCCAGGAGCAGCGCGCCAAGACAGAGGCAAGAGCGGGGGGCTGAAGGGGACATCGGAGCAGCGCAGGAGCCGATACCGGCGCCGAAGCAGGTGCGGGGGCAATAAGGTGAGTCCGGAGCGGAGCAGAGCAGTAGCCGGCGCCAAGAGGCCACCAGGAGTCCAGCACCAGCAGCAGCGGAGGGGACCAGAGCAGGGCAGCAGAGCAGCTGAGACAGGACGGCAGAGTGAGGGGCCGCCGGGAGGGTGCATACTGCTGCGCAAGATGCGTGCACGTTGCACATTTGGAAGCCCAAATTCTGGATCTAAATGAGCAACTGGCAACACAGAGCCATTGACAACATGGAAAGGAGTTTGCTGCTAACTGAGCAGACACTCGCTGGGGTACAGGCGGGGGCGGATGGTGGTACGGAAGAGCAGGGGGAGCAGGCAAGAAGCTGGGTGACAGATAGAAGGAGGAGTAGAGGGAATAGATCCAGGGAGGCTGGTCTTGAACTGGCACAACCCAACATGTCTGCAACGTTAGCAGATGAGGGCGATGCCATTACAGAGCCAGCACCGCTGCAGCACGACATGCCCTCTGAACGCCAGGGGGATGACTGCTCCAGTGAGATGGGGACGGGGAGTGCAGGGCAGGCTAGACAGGTTCTAGTGGTGTGGGACTCAATTATAAGGGGGATAGATAGGGCAATCTGCCCTAAAGTCCGGGATCGTCGAACAGTGTGTTGTCTTCCTGGCACTTGAGTTCGACACATCACGGATCGGATTGACAGATTACTGGGAGGGGCGGGAGAGGATGCAGCGGTCGTGGTGCACGTTGGCACCAATGAACAAGTTAGAGGTCAATGGAGGGCCCTCAAAAATGATTTCAGGGACCTAGGGTCCAAGCTCAGGGCGAGGACCTCCAGGGTAGTTTTCTCGGAAATACTACCTGTACCTAAAGCCACACTAGAAAGGCAGCAGGATCTTAGGGAGGTAAACAAGTGGCTTCGGAGTTGATGTAAGAAGGAGGGATTTGGGTTCCTGGAGAACTGGGCTGACTTTGCTGTCGGCTACAGGCTCTACCGTAGGGACGGGCTGCATCTTAATGGGGAGGGTGCAGCTGTGCTGGGGGATACGATGGCTAGAAGGCAGGAAGAGTGTTTAAACTAGGGGCTGGAGGTAGGGTAAAATGAGAAATAGTGGGGTAGCCAGTGTAACTAGCGACCCGGGTCCAAGCAGAGGGAATGGGGGTCGAGCAGGGGGTGGGGTTAGTACAGTTAGAACTGATAGATCACCCATAAGTACGAATAGCAACAAAACAAATTTAAAAAACAAAAAAAACTATATAAATTGTATGACCACGAATGCAAGAAGTCTGATTGGTAAAGTGGGTGAGCTTGAAGCGAGAATGACTGATGAAAATTATGATATAGTCGGAATTACGGAAACATAGCTGGATGATAAGTGCGATTGGGCGGTGAATTTGCAGGGGTACAATCTCTTCAGAAGGGACTGAAGGAACCATAAAGGGGGAGGGGTATGTCTGTACGTCAAATCGAACTTGAAGCCGAGGATACGGGAGGATATCGGGGTAGGAGAAGAACAAGTGGAATCTCTGTGGGTAGAAATACAGGGAGGAAAAAATAACAAAATCCTGATAGGGGTCTTCTATAGACCACCAAAAGCAACAGAAGAAACTGAAAACTAACTACTAAGGCAGATAGAAGAGGTGTCAAACAGCAATAAAGTAATAATCATGGGGGACTAATTATCCAGGTATAACATGGGAGAACGAAACCTGCAAATCTCACAGGGGTGATAAGTTCTTGAGAGTAATTAAAGATAATTACCTGAACCAACTTGTGCAGGAACCAACAAGAGGGAGGGCCACTATGGACCTAGTACTAACTAACAAACCGGAACGTATAAAGGGGGTACAGGTTGAGGGGCACTTGGGAAACAGTGACCACAATATAATCAATTTCCAGCTGTCATTCAATAGAAAGCCTTATCAGGGAACGACAAAGAAACTAAACTTTAGTAAAGCCAAATTTGATCAGCTTAGAACTACTATCGGTAACATTAATTGGGACAACACCCTCAAAAATATCAGTACAGAGGACAAATGGGAAACGTTTAAAAGGATCCTAATCACCTCATGTGAGCAGTTCATTCCCTTTAAAAATAAAAGAAACTCAACTAAAAGGAAACCAATGTGGCTCGACAAGACGGTAAGGGAGGCAATAAATTAAAAAAAGAAAGTGTTCAAACTACTAAAGCAACAAGGCAGCGAAGAACCGCTAAAATCGTACAGGGAAAAAACAAAATATGCAAAGATAAGTTCAAAACTGCCAAGGAGGAAGCAGAAAGACTGATCGCCAAAGAGAGCAAAAACAACCCAAAGTTATTTTTCAACTATATTAACAGCAAAAGGATTTGCAGGGAGAGCACTGGCCCTTTAAAAAATAATGCAGGAGAGATCATTGAAGATGACGGAGGGAAGGCAAATCTACTAAACAGTTTCTTCTCAAGTGTATTCACAAACGAAAAGGAAATGCCACACGAGATGCAGGGGAATAAAATGAACCAATCACAAAATATCTCATACCTAACGCAGGAGGAGGTGCGGAAGCGACTAAAGAAGACTAAAATCGATAAATCGCGGGGCCCAGATGGATTACACCCAAGGATACTAAGGGAACTAAGTGACGAGATAGCTAGGCCGCTATATCTAATATTTCTAGACACTATCAAGACCGGTGTAGTACCATTGGATTGGCGCATTGCCAACGTGGTTCCAATTTACAAAAAAGGGAGCAAAAGTGAGCCTGGTAACTACAGGCCAGTAAGTCTCACTTCAGTATTGGGAAAAACTTTTGAGGGGATTCTGAGAGACGCCATCGATGAGTACCTCAAGGAGAACAAGGGAATAACTCCTCACCAGCATGGATTCATGAAGGGTCGCTCATGTCAGACAAATCTGATTAGTTTCTATGATGAAGTAAGCTCTAAGCTGGACCTGGGAGAGTCTATTGATCTCATATATCTGGACTTCTCTAAAGCCTTTGACACCATGCCACATAATAGGCTAATATACAAAATGAGGCAGCTCGGACTGGGCGAAAACGTGTGTAAGTGGGTAAAAAATTGGCTCAATGATAGAAAGCAGAGGGTGGTAATAAATGGTTCGTACTTTGATTGGACCACATTCACTAGCGGGGTGCCACAGGGTTCGGTATAAGGTCCCACTCTGTTCAACATTTTATCAACGACCTGATAGAGGGGCTGCACAGCAAAATATCAATATTTGCAGATGACAAAAAATTATACAATATAATTTATGCACCGGAGGACAATGTACGACTACAAACGGACCTGGATAAGCTGGGGGCTTGGGCAGAAAAATGGCAAATGAAGTTCAATGTTGAAAAATGTAAGACTATGCACATGGGCAGGAGAAACGGATGTCACAAATATTCACTTAATGGGGTACCGCTGGGGAAAAGTCATATGGAAAAGGATCTGGGGGTATTAGTGGATAGTAGACTAAACTGGAGTAACCAATGCCAGTCAGCTGCTGCAAAGGCAAATAAAGTCTTGGGGTGCATTAAAAGAGGTATAGGGGCGAAGGATGAGAACATTATCCTTCCATTATATAAGGAACTGGTCAGGCCTCACATGGAATACTGCATACAGTTCTGGTCACCGGTGCTCAGGAAAGATGTTACAGTGCTGGAGGGGGTTCAAAGAAGGGCAACTAAACTAATACATGGAATGAAGGGACTGGAATACCCAGAGAGGCTATCAAAATTGGGATTATTTACTCTAGAAAAAGGACGGCTAAGTGGTGATCAAATAACTATGTATAAATACATGAGGGGACAATACAAGGATCTCTCCCGCGATCTGTTTACACCCAGGACCACGACGGTAACAAGAGGACATCCGTTACGATTAGAGGAAAGTAGGTTTCATCACCAACATAGAAGGGGATTCTTTACTGTAAGAGCAGATAGACTGTGGAACTCTCTGCCAAAGGAAGTGGTGATGGCAAAATCCACAGAGGAGTTTAAAAAGGGACATTATAGGATATAAATCTTAGGTTAATTGTTAATCCGGGTATACAGGCAGGTAGGAACTATTAGGGGTTGATCCAGGGAACAGTCTGATTGCCATTAGGGAGTCGGGAATGAATTTTTTCCACAAAAGGAGCAATCTGGCTTCTGCCCTTGGGGTTTTTTGCCTTCCTCTGGATCAACACAGGAGGATAGACAGGCTGGACTAGATGGACATTGTCTTCATTCAGCCTAACGAACTATGTTACTACGTTACCTCAGCTATCCGGGGGACTGCAATGGGATTTATTAATGTACCGTCGGTGGCTTCCTGGGACCCACCTATGCTGTGGGTCCACTCTACACAGACTTCCCTTGGGGAGTTGTACCTGCCTGTGTCTTCTTTATTTAAAAAAACCCAGTCTGAAGCCCACCTGTACTTTATCTAACGTTACCTCAGCTATCCGGGGGACTGCAATGGGATTTATTAATGTACCGTCGGTGGCTTTCTGGGACCCATGCTGTGGGTCCACACAGACTTCCCAGAGCGGAGTTGTAACTGCCTGTGACTATGAAAAAAGGCTAGACTGACTAGGGCATGGAGTGTGGGCCAAAGCCAACCTGTACTTTATCTCACGTTAGCTCAGCTATCTGGGGCACTGCATTGGGACAAACAAGAGGAGCAATACAGCGCTAATGAGACGTTCACAGCTACGCTAGCATTGGAATCCGCAGTAGGCCCGCGATTGCTGAGGGTTTGTGCAGAGGCCTATGTCCTGGGTGCAGTGAAAGTCCGCTTCCTGCCTACGATTGCTGAAGCCGTGGGCCAAGGCCTATGTCGTCGGCGTGGTGCAAGTCTGCCAATTTGGCCGCTCTGATTTATTTATTGTTCATGTCTTGGGTTGCCTAGGACCCACCTATGCTGTTGGTGCACACTTAGTTCCCATCGCGGTGTTTGACCTATCTGGCACAAAGACACTGACTGACTTGGGTGGGGGGCAGAGTGCAGATGGCTTTCCCCTTGCAGTGTTGATTGAGCCATGCGACACCTAGACAAAATGAATACTTTGTGGGCACATGGATTCCCCATTGCTATGTAACTCATGCCCATGTTTGCAGCTCCTGACGGACTTTTGGGCCGCAGAAAAATTGGCAGTTCAGCGTGATGACATGCTGTTTTAGGAGGAGGAGTAGGTAGAGTAATAATATCCGAAAGTGATTGACAAAGCTAATTCCCCCTTTTTTTCCGGTGATAGAGAATGCTTTTTTCTCCGGTTGCAGCGAAAAGAATCATTAGGTTCCGCTGCTCTCCGCCGGTGGAGAAGAGAAGTCTGGGGAAATCCAGGCTTTGTTCATCTTTATGAGTGTAAGCATGTCAGCACTGGCAGTTCACAGGCGGGTACGCTTATCCGTGATGATTCCCCCAGCTACACTAAACACCCTCTCTGACAAGACGCTAGCGGCAGGGCAAGCAAGCATCTCCAGGGCAAACAGCGCAAGTTCGTGCCACGTGTCCAGGTTTGACACCCAGTAGTTGTACGGAGCAGAGGCATCACGGAGGATAGTGGTACGATCGGCTATGTACGCCCTCACCATCTTTTTACAGTGCTCCCTCCGACTCAGCCTTTACTGGGAAGTGGTGACACAGTCTTGCTGGGGAGCCATAAAGCTGGCAAAAGCCCTGGAGAGTGTTCCCCTGCCTGCGCTGAACATGCTGCCTGATCTCCGCGCCTCCCCTGCTACTTGGCCCTCGGAACTACGCCTTCTGCCACTAGCGCTTTCAGATGGGAAGTTTACTATCAGTTTGTTCACCAGGGCTCTGTGGTATTGCATCACTCTCGAACCCCTTTTCTCTTTGGGAATGAGAGTGGAAAGGTTCTCCTTATACCGTGGGTCGAGCAGGGTCTACACCCAGTAATCTGTAGTGGCCAGAATGCGTCTAACGCGAGGGCCACGAGAAAGGCAGCCTAACATGAAGTCAGCCATGTGTGCCAGGGTACCAGTACGCAACACATGGCTGTCCTCCTTTCAGGATCCTCCTCCTCCACAGCCCATACACGCTGAACAGATGAGAGGCAAGCAGCAGGGGTACCCTCTACAGTGGGCCCAGCTGTCTCTTCCCCCTCCTCCTCAGGTTCCTCCCCCTCCTCCTCCTCCAAAACGCGCTGAGATATAGACATGAGGGTGGTCTGACTATCAAGCGACATACTTTCTTTCCCCGTCTCCTGTTCCGACCGCAAAGCATCAATTTATGCTTTGCAGGGAACTTCTCAACAGGCATAGCAGAGGAATGGTGATGCTAATAATTGCAGCATCGCCGCTCACCATGTGGGTAGACTCCTCAAAGTTTCCAAGCACCTGGCAGATTTCTGCCATCCAGGCCCACTCCTCGGTAAAGAATTGAGGAGGCTGACTCCCACTTTGACGCCCATGTTGGAGTTGGTATTCCCCTATTGCTCTATGCTGCTCATACAGCCTGGTCAACATGTGCAGCGTAGAGTTCCACCGTGTGGGCACGTCGCACAGCAGTCGGTGCACTGGCAGAATAAACCGATGTTACAGGGTGCGCAGGGTGGCAGCGTCCATGGTGGACTTGCGGAAATGTGCGGAGACCCGGTGCACCTTGCTGAGGAGGTCTGACAAGTGAGGGTAGTTTTTCAGAAACCGCTGAACCACCAAATTAAAGATGTGGGCCAGGCATGGCACGTGCGTGAGGCTGCCGAGCTGCAGAGCCACCACCTGGTTACGGCCGTTGTCACACACGGCCATGCCCGGTTGGAGGCTCAGCGATGAAAGCCAGTGGTCGGTCTGCTCTGTCAGACCATGCAACAGTTCGTGCGCCATGTGCCTCTCTCCTAAGCTGATTAGTTTCAGCACGGCTTGCTTACGATTGCCCACCGCTGTGCTGCCGGGCCGCGCAAAACCAACTGCTGGCGACGTGCTGCTGACACATTTTAATTGCGAGGTAGAGGTTGCGTAGGAGCAGGAGGAGGAGGAGGGGGAGGGTTTAGTTGAGGTTGCATAAACCGCCGCAGATACCAGCACCTAGCTGGGACCCACTATTCTGGGGGTGAGTAGGACGTGAGCGGTCCCAGGATCTGACTAGGTCCCTGCCTCCACTAAATTTACCCAATTTGCCGTCAGGGACATATGGTGGCCCTGCCCGCCTGTACTTGTCCATGTGTCTGTTGTTAAGTGGACCTTGCCAGTAACCACGTTGGTGAGGGCGCGTTCAATGCTATGGGAGACATGGTCGTGCAGGGCGGGCACGGCACACCGTCAAAAACAAGCCTGTATGGCAGCATCTCCAGGCTGATTAATTTGGCAATGTGCACGTTTAAAGCTTGAGCACGTGGGTGCGTGGCGGCGTATTTGCGCTTTCGCTCCAACGATTCTGTTAGCGACAGTTGAACGCTGCGCTGAGAGACATTGCTAGATGGGGTCGAGGACAGCGGAGGTGAGGGTGTGGGTGCAGGCCAGGAGGCGCTCGTGCCTGTGTCCTGAGAGGGGGGTTGGATCTGTGTAGCAGGTGTGGGCACAGGGGAAGAGGCAGTGGTGTGACCCGCCGGTGGTGAACGGTCTTCGTCCCACCTTGTGTGGTGCTTGGCTATCATATGCCTGCGCATGCTGGTGGTGGTGAGGCTGGTAGTGGTGGCTCCCTGGCTGATCTTGGTGCGACACAAGTTGCACACCACTGTTCGGCGGTCGTCCGCGCTCTCACTGAAAAACATCCACACCTTTGAACACCTACGCCTCTGCACGGTGGCTTGGTGTGAGGGGATGCTTTGGGAAACAGTTGGGGGATTATTCGCTCTGGCCCTGCCTCTACCCTTGGCCACCCCACTGCCTCTTTCAACCTGTCCTGCTGCTGCACTTGCCTCCCCCTCTGAAGACCTGTAATCAGTAGGCTTAGCAAACCAGGGTAGGGTCAGTCACCTCATCGTCCAGCTGCTCTTCCTCCGAATCCTCTGTGCGCTTCTCCCTTGGACTGACTGCCCTTACTACTACCGCACTGATAGACAACTGTGTCTCATCATTATCATCCTCCTCACCCACTAATAGCTCTGGAGACACATGGCAGAAGTGTCCTGCCTCCTCAGCCGGACCCCGGGAACTTTCCAAAGGTTGGGCATCGATCACGACAAACTCCTCAGGTGAAAGAGGAATCAGGTTTTCCCAGTCATGGCAGGGACCCGAGAACAGTTCCTGGGAGTCTGCCTGCTCAGATGATGTCATTTTTAGGAAGTGAGGTGGCTGTGAGGAAGGTGGACCAGCAGCCAGAGGATTCAGAGTTTTAGCAGTGGATTGTGTAGAAGACTGGGTGCACGATACATTGCTGGATGCATTTTCTGCCATCTACGACAGGACCAGCTCACACTGCTCAGTTTGCAATAAAGGTTTAATCTTGAAATTATGTGCATACACTTTCTCGCTGAGAGCGGTATTGTAAGGCAAACTCCAGGCTGAAAAAAATTATACGGAAGGCTGCAAACAGGCCTAGCTGTGCAATACTGATGGATTACAACTCCCACCAAAATTCACTCAGTCAGAGGTAGCCCTAAGAAGGTTTTTTTTTTTTTAATACAGGCTGTATAGTGTGCGTATCACATTCCCTCTATAATTGGCTGCGTTGGCCGTACGCTGTGCGTCTCAAATTCACTGCAGACACAGACCGGTGTAAATAATTATGGAATTGTTTGCGTACACTTTCTCACTGAGAGCGGTATTGTAAAGCAAACTCCAGGCAGAAAAAAATTATACGGAAGGCTGCAAACAGGCCTAGGTGTGTAATACTGAAGCACTACAACTCCCACCAGACACCCTGTAAAATTCAGATGGTCAGAGGTAGCCCTAAGAAGGGTTTTGAAAAAAAAAATGAATACAGGCTGTATAGTGTGTATATTACATTCCCTTTATAAGTGGCTGTGTTGGCCGTACGCTGCGCATCTCAAATTCACTGCGGACACAGACCGGTGTAAATAATTATGGAATTGTTTGCGTACACTTTGTCGCTGAGATTGGTATTATAATGCAAACTGCAGCCAGAAAAAAGTTATACGAAAGGCTGCACACAGGCCTAATTGTGCAATACTGATGGACTACAACTCCCATCAGATACTGTAAAATTCAGATGGTCAGAGGTAGCCCTAAAAAGGACCGTTGGGGTTCTTGGAGACAGGATCCTACACTACACTACCACTTTCCCTTTCTCAGCAGCACTTTCCCTATACTCTGTATTACAGATTGCAGCCTGAGAACGCTATAGCTGTAGTGGCCTGCACAGCCCGATATAAAAAAAAAATGTGCAAAACTGCTCCTTTTACAGAAGGTCACTACCTGGCCCTGCCAACCCTCTGCAGTGTGTGCTTTCAGTTCCTCCTCATGGCAGACGCACTTGGAAATAGACATGAGGGTGGTGTGGCTATGAAGCGAGCGTGTGGCATGAGGGCAGCTGAAGGCTGCGCAGGGACACTTTTGTGTGCGCTGTGGATGCTGGGTCGTGCGGGGGGTTGGACAGCATGTAACCCAGGAGAAGAGGCAGCAGTATGACCCGCAGGCAGTGATTGTGCTTGGTTTGAGGTAGTGTAGTGCTTAGCTAAGGTGTGCCTTGCTAATGAGGGTTTGTTTGAAGTAAAAATTGTTGGGGGGGGGGCAGACTCTTGCCGCTATTGTGGCTTAATAGTGAGACTTGGGAGCCTGAGATGCAGCTCTGCATGCTGCCCCACCCCTGCCCAATCCGTTTCTGTGGCGTTTCCATCACTTTCGTAGGTTTTCCAGATTTTCACAAGTGAAAACCTAAGCAGAGCATCGGTCATATACAAAAATGCTTGAGTCGCCCATTGACTTCAATGGGGTGCATTACTCGAAACGAACTCTCGAGCATCGCGGAAAGTTCGACTCGAGTAACGAGCACCCGAGCATTTTGGTGCTCGTTCATCTCTAATCCTATACAAAGCTAGACTAGCAAAAAAGATTATGCCATCAAGGAGCTTATGATATTCCAAGATCTATCCAAATTGACTCTTTACCTGAGAAGATAACTTCAACCTCTTACCAAAGCTTTAAGAAACAAAGATATAATCTATAAATGGTTGTTGCCTTTTGGCTTGGCAATATATGTAGCAAACAGGACATGGACCATCAGAACCCCTGAGGATCTCCCCCATGTCTTATCCGAACTGGACCTGAGCCACGTCCAGATACCGGATTGGCCTACTGCTGAAGCTCTCCTGAACCTGCCTACTCTCCCATCCTGCGAGAACTGGTCATCAATGACACAGTGCAAAGCTAAGAAATCTCGCACCCAAGATATGAGCGTAGTGAACCCCCCGGAAAAGGACTTCCTAATGACAATACCTTATACCCAACTAGATGGCATTTTGTGGCATCTCCTCTTCCTTCCGGTCTCACTGTTTGCTTGCTTTTTTGGCTTGAGTTTATTTGCTTCTGTTTTCCTTTAATCTTTTTATTTACAGAATTTACAGACTACATTGGGAATCGCGAACCCCCCATGCTTCTTTACGTCCCTGTAACCCCTTTAATTCCTGCTCGATAATCTCGTTCCAGATAGGACTTTGCCCCCAAATCCGGTCCAGCAGCAAAAGGTTATAATATGTTCTTTTGTTACTGGTCTAACAAAGACCAGCTGCTATAATTATGTTTGTCTTGTTTATTTTTGTGTTCTGAATTTCCCTGACAGCTCTGCTGATAGTATTTGCTCAAAAAACATTCCCTGTCATTTTATCTATGGCTGATATGCACCTAGCCTCTTTTAATATAAAATGTATTAACATTCCACAAAAAAGGTCCCAAATACTACAATATCTAGAGACACAGCATGTGGATATTATTCCTTCAAGAAACCCATTTTAAGAAAAACTATACCCCTCTCACTAAAAACTAATTTTTCACTAATTGGTTCAATGCCACCACTCCTTTGAAAAGACATACAGGGTTAGCTATTGTTTTACATAAAAGAGTTCCTTTCCAAACATTAAATGTTTTAGCTGATCCGGAGGGCAGATTTATCTTTGTCAAGGGCTCAATTGGTGATAGAGCATTTACCTTAGCTAATTTGTATGCTACTAACTCCCACCAAGACTCCTTTTTCACTATAGTCACTAAACACTTGCAAGAATTCTCTGGGGGGGGGGGTCTTATTATGGGCAGGGATTTCAACGTGCTGCTCTGCCCCACTCTGGATACATCTAATGGCTCCTAAGCGGTCCCATTCTCTAAAATAAAAAAAAAATTGTTGGCTGATCTTCATATGGTATGCCCTTGGAGGGTTCTCAATCCAGACTTAAAGGACTTCTCCTTCTACTCCCCGGTTCATAAGAAATATTCGAGAATAGATTACTTCTAGGTTAGGCAGTCTCTTTTAGACTCAATCACCAAAACGTTATCCCCTAAAAGGAGATCCATGTCCAAGTGGCTATTGAATGATAACTAGAAATTAGTGAGCATGCTCTTCCGAGCTTGATGCTCGTTCGAGCATTAGCATGCTCAAGGTACTTGTTAGGCGAGCCAAGCACCATGCAGTGCTGGAGAAAATTTTGTCGCTCTCCTCCCCACCTGTTTTCAATGGAGCCGCGGCTGCTGCTGGCAGCTCCATTGAAAACAATTGTTTTTCATGGAAGTGCTTTACGTATAAGCCCTTCCCTGAAAAACAATAATTTTAGTGTAAAAAAATAAGTACCCTCCGTCGCTGCCGTGTCCGCTGCATGTGGCAGATGTTTATTTCATCCCCGCTAGTAAAAAGAATTCCCAGCTGTTACATCTGCCCCATCTGTGACAGATGCAGTAGAGGAATCTTTTAATTTCAAGATCCTGCTGCCGGCACCCATCAATGGATTTCAGGGAAGGGCTTTAATATAAGCCCTTCCCTTAAAAAAAACAAAAAAAAATAGTGTAAAAATTTAAAAAAATTGATACTCACCACCCTTAAGCTGCCAGGGCTCAGCCGCATCTTCTCCGCGCTGTCCCCATCTCTGTAGTCCTGATCTATCAGCAGGCGGGATTTAAAATCCCTGCCTGCTGAAAGAGCTGATTGTGATTGGCTGAGCGTGTCAGCTGATGGTTTTTCCCTGTAAAACCATGAAAAATAGTGTAAAAAAAAAAAATTGACACCTGCCTTCAGCTGCCGGGGCTGATCTATCAGCACACGGGGATTTAAAATCCCTGCCTGCTAAAAGAGCTGATTGTGATTGGCTGAGCGCCTTAGCCAATCACAATCTGCTCTTTCAGCAGGCGGGGATTTTAAATCCCCGGGTGCTGATTGATCAGCAGTGGTACAGAGCAGGGGACAGCGTGGATAAGATGCGGCTGAGCCCCGGCAGCTGATTTGTTTTGTTGTTTTTACAATATTTTTCATGGTTTTACAGGGAAGGGCTTATATTTAAAGGCCTTCCCTGTAAAACCATGAAAAATATTGTAAAAAAAAAAAATTAACACTCACCTCCCTTCAGCTGCCGGGGTCAGCCACATCTTATCCGCACTGTCCCTGGCTCTGTTATCCTGATCTATCAGCAGGCGATGATTTAAAATCCCTGTCGGCTGAAAGAGCTAATTGTGATTGGCTGAGGTGCTCACTCATCTCTAATGATAACCTACTAAAGAGTAAAGAGCACATTGAATATATACAAAGAGGCTTGCAGCACTACTTTGAGGAGAATGTGCGGGTGCCTTGCAACCCCCAAGACCCTTTGGGAGGCTCATAAGGTGGTAATAAGAGCCCTTTTTATTAAATTTGGCGCAAGAAAAAAGAAGGAAAAAGAGAGAGAGATCGCTTCTCTCATTGAACCTATTCATTCCTAAAATAAAAGATAAAAATTATGTGATACATCACAAAACATCAGAGATCTTAAATATTTTTCATGCGTTCTATTCTGACTTATATAACATTCAAAATCCCCATAGAGTCTATATCAATTAAACAGCAAAAAATATGTGACTTTCTAGATGCGGTCAAACTTCCTAATGTATCTATAAGCCAAATACAACCCATCCTTAAACCAATCTCCCCTCAGAAGGTGAAGGAATGTATACAGTCAGCCCAGAATGAGAAAAGTCCTTTGATGACACATATTACACTAATCGCCAAAGAACGAAAGGACTCCTCGCTATGTAGTAGTTATAGACCCATATCTCTAATCAATAATGATATCAAAATGTATGCTAAAGTCTTGGCTAACAGAATAAAAGTGATCATGCCTGAATCGATCAACTCTGATCAATAGAGAAGCGACAGATGACACCTTAAAATTACTTAACCTGATACATTTAGCTCATCATAACAAATCTCCACTAGCCCTTCTCACTACAGATGCCAAAAGGCTTTTGATAGAGTTGACTGGATATTTTTACGAATGTCCCTTACAAAATTTGGCTTCCGAGAAATATTCATTGACAAGATCATGGCCTTGTATTCTTTCTCTTCGGCTAGAATCAAAATTAACTCTGATCTTTCCCCTACAGTCCGAATTAGTAATGGAACCAGACAAGGCTGCCCTCTGCCCCCCCTAATATTTATTTTAACTACAGAAACCTTTCTGGAAAAAAATCTGACAAAACAATAAAATTCTGGGTATGAAATGTGGCTCCAGGGAACACAAAATGGCCTCATATGCAGACTACATGCTATTTTTCCTTACTGTTCCAGAAACTGCAATACCTCATATTCTCCAGGAGTTCAAAAACTTTGGTCAGTTTTCCAATTTTAAATTAAATCTCTCAAAGTTGGAATTACTAAATATAAACATCAATGATTCCTGGTCAGAAATATCAAAAATCTTGCCATTTAAAAATTCAAGCAAACAAATCACATAGCTAGGGGCAAGGTTATCCTGGAACACTGCGGATCTGTGCAATTTAAATTTTGTGCCACTACTTGAGACGATGGAGAAGGATCTAGTTTTCTGGAGCTCTCTGCAAATTTCCTAGTTTGTCAGAAAGAACCTAATCAAAATGATCTATCTGCCAAAAATACTGTATGTACTCCAAACGCTTTCAATAAAAATCCCACAGATTTTCTTTGCTAAACTTAAAAGCCTTATAGTAAAGTTCATATGGCAGGGAAAGGGACATAGGGTTAATCATGCAACCCTTGTAAAAATAAAAAGATGTGGCAGAATAGGGCCCCCGAATTTTAAACTGTATTGGATTGCTTCACATCTGAACCACATGGTGGACCTGACCCGTAAAACAAGTCTTAAACTTTGGGTGGACGTGGAACTTCTCTCACTAAACAAAGATCAGAAATTATTACTCTGGTTCACCCCATATATTAAAGTTAAATTGAAGGAGATTCAAAATCCTTTCACCCTACTAACCCTAGGCACAAGAAGCATAATCTAGTACCCCAGATTAGCAGCTATACCCCAGTCCTCGCACTAATAACTAACAAATTCAGAGCGCTCAAACAGAAAATTATGAGGGACACCCATTTAAAGACATTACAGTGTGGGTGCCTCATTAAAGGGGTTGTCCCGCGCCGAAACGGGTTTTTGTTTTTTTTCAACCCCCCCCCCTTTCGGCGCGAGACAACCCCGATGCAGGGGTTAAAAAAGAACACCGGACAGCGCTTACCTCAATCCCCGCGCTCCGGTGACTTCTTACTTACCCGGTGAAGATGGCCGCCGGCATCTTCTCCCTCGGTGGACCGCAGGGCTTCTGTGCGGTCCATTGCCGATTCCAGCCTCCTGATTGGCTGGAATCGGCACGTGACGGGGCGGAGCTACACGGAGCTACACGGAGCCCCATTGAGAAAGCAGAAGACCCGGACTGCACAAGCGCGGCTAATTTGGCCATTAGACGGCGAAAATTAGACGGCAACCATGGAGACGAGGACGCCAGCAACGGAACAGGTAAGTGAATAACTTTTGATAACTTCTGTATTGCTCATAATTAATGCACAATGTACATTACAAAGTGCATTAATATGGCCATACAGAAGTGTATAGACCCACTTGCTGCCGCGGGACAACCCCTTTAAGGACAAGTCAGTGCCCCAGGATTTACAGTTTCTAAATCACCTAGGGGATGCTCTACTCATTAGCGAAGATTTACACGTCATTAGGGACTCAGCCGTGCTGCATTCTCTAGATATTATAGGCACAAACTAAAACTTACTATTCCACAAATTATTCTGGAGCCTCCCACCTGTCAAGAGTCCTATCTCTAAAATCTATAGGGCCTTGACACAGAATGAACTGCAACCCTCTTGTATCTCCCGTTGGTAATGTGAGTGAAACACCACCTTTACCACAGATGAGCCAAGGGATATTATATCTAAGTCTCACTCATCCTCTTACTCTACTAGGTTCCAAGAATTAAATTATAAAGTCGTCTCCAGATGGTATAAGAGCCCAGTCCTACTTAACAAAATAGACCCGGATTACTCCCCACTATGTTGGTGATGCTCAGTTGGTATTGGATCGTACTCTCACATCTGGTTTTCATGTCCACTTCTACAACCTTTTTGGGAGGAGGTCCAGAAGTTACTAGGTCTTATCCTCAAATCGAGCTTATATCTTTGGTATACTACCCCACAAGAGAGATTTTTTTGTTTGAGAAACAAGTTTCATTTAAATGTGTTTTTATTGAAGATAACATTGTTTAGTGTATTCTTTAATTAAAAAGGAAAGAGTATTTTTATAACACAGCACATCCTCTGATGTGACAGCCTGTTTACCTTAAGGACTTCCGTCCATTTGGGTTTCCTGGAACGCAATGTGCATCTCACAGAGATGAAGTGGAGCGCATCGTGCATTCCATCTTCAGTACACGCTGTGAGAGGTGTGCCTGGGCAGGAGGTAATAGTCAGGTGATCACCGGGATGACAGAATAGGACTACGCTTAAGTCCCCGCCTACCATGATGGCGCTCCTGAACACCTCTCCGCCGACTACAGTGGTGCGGCTGAATGCTCCAGACTGATTCTGTAACAATTATTTTATTATATATATATGATTGTTGTACTGTATTTTAATGTTGGCTTGAGAAAGGTGCCATCTGTGAGCACTGAAATGCGTTGTCTGTACTGCCCATATTTATTATTGGAATAAAGGACCATCTGTATATACTCTGGTGGTATTTGGATATCCTTTCACAACACAGGAGCCAACACTTTTAGGAGGGGGCATCTGTCCATCATACCCCCTCCTCCCGAGTAAGTGTCGCTCTATTTCCCTTGTCTCTCTTTTTTTGGATCATTATCTCTCTTGGTGCAGCTGCACCATCTGGGTAGTGCAGAATTTTTTCCTAACGGATTTTTGTTTATCCTCAAATCTAACGTCATCCTTACGCCTGAGATCATTTTTTTTTTTTTTTTAAATCAAGTTTTATTTGAATTTTGCGAATATACAGACAGACATAAGAGTACAAAGGCAAAGGTTGGTGCTCGGGATCACACGTGACAGGGGCATGACATGAATATACCAGAAGGGCTACACTGCGTCTCAAAGGCTTTGATTAGTAACAAGATTAAGGGTCTGCAGCTAGGGAAGGCTTCTCACATGGGGGTACCAGGTATAGATCAAGTCAGATCGTGAAGGTAGAGATCGAGCACCACTAGCTAGGGAAAAACAACCATCAACTTAGTTAGACACAACACGGGGTAAGGGAATTAGGTTAACAATGGGGGGGGGGGAGTGGGGGAGGTGTTAGGAGGGGAGGGAAAGGGTAAGAAATGGGAATGAGGTGCTTCTTGGTGTGGAGCCAGTCTCACACGCCCCAGACCGCCGAGGTCCTCACCGCACGCCAGGGGGACCAAATTACGCTGAATTTGTCATGGGTATTTATGGACCAACTATATAATTCTTCTAAACTGTAGAGATTATCTACTCTCTCTCTCCATTGCCTCAGGGTGGGGGCAGTACTTTGTTGCCAGAGAGATGGGATTAGAGACTTGGCTGCATCTAATATCATAGCTATCATTTTGTTTCTCCGGAGGTGGAAGTGTTTGGAAGGCTTCCAAAGGAAAACCAGTTCTGGTGAGATGGACAGATTTGGTGAGATTTTTTGCATTATTTTTTCCACTTCCTTCCAGAAGGGGACAGAGTCGGACATGTCCACCAGAGATGTAGGCATGAACCCAAGTGGCTTTTACATCTCCAGCAGGTTCCTTGGGGGGTGAGGTTATGGTCGAATAGCCATTGAGGGGTCCGGTACCACCTGTCTAGCAATTTATAATGTGCTTCTTGTGCGAGAATGCAGGGAGATAGGCCAAAGGAAGTGCTTAGGATCAGCCTAACCTCACTTGACGATAGCGAGATACCCAGTTCCTTCTCCCAGGAGGTAAGGTATGCTGGCTTGTAGGGAAGGGGAGGTGTTACAAAATTCTTGCGTAAGAAGGAGATTTTCCTGAGGGATGGTTTATTTTCAACCAGGGCCTTCTCGAATGGGGTTTGTGGTCTGGTGGATTTGTGTGTTTTGAGAAATTCCTTAAGCACGCCCAATATTTGTGCCTGCTGTAGGAAGGAGAGGTTTTCGGTTGGTAGTAGCCTATGTAAGATAGCCTTAGGAGGGAGGTGGGCAAGTGAGTATAAGTTGGACAACGTATGCGGCGTGAACTTTCTCCACACCGAGGATGAGCTCGGGTCTAGGGGCAGACCAAGTGCTTTATTGATAGAGCGCAGTGGGAGTATAGGGGAGGGAGAGGGTGCCAAGTCAGCTCTGAGCTCGTCCCAAACTCCACACGGGCCCCTAAGCAGTGGGTTGTAGGTCTTGGCTTTATATCGGTTCTTTGAGGGAAGCCAAAGGTCTTCGGTCAGATAGTCATTATTATAGCTTTCCACTAGAGTGGTCAGTAAGTTGTCACTATGTGTTTTGGTTAGGTCTACCCAATAGTGTAGTTGTGAGGCGCGATAAAAATCATATAGGTTTGGGATGTCAATGCCTCCCTCGGAGCTCCTCCTGGTCATCAAACTGTATGCCAATCTTGGCGTCCTCTGCCTCCACACAAATCCCGTAAAGGCAGTGTGCAGTGTCTTAAAAATGCTAGCCGGTAAGTGGATAGGAAGCATTATAATTTTATATAGAACAATAGGTAGAATGTATGATCTAATGATGTTTTTTCTACCAAACCATGACACAAATGGTATATCATATTTTTTGGGAGGTGTTTGACCTGGCTCAGTAGGGGAGTAAAGTTTGCACTATATAGATCTTCCACTGGTTGAGTTAATTTAACTCATATATATTCCATTGAGGAGGTCGACCAGGCAAATGGCGAGTTGGCTCTCAATGCGTCAGTCTGGGCCTTCGGAATTGAAATGTTCAGAACAGTCGATTTTGCATAGTTGATCTTGAAGTTAGAGGCTAAACCGAATTCCTCAAGCACCTCAATGAGTCTAGGTAGGCTCTTTTGAGGGTCTGTTAAAGGGAAGACGATATCGTCAGCAAATGCTGCTACAGAGAGCGAATGACCGCTAAAGTGTAAGCCTCTGATTCCAGGGTCCTGCCTGACCTTTAGAAGTAATGGCTCCAGGGCAAATATAAAGAGGGATGGTGATAGGGGGCATCCCTGCCGAGAGCCATTTCTTATGTCGAAGGGAGGAGAGAGAGTATCATTAGCTTTAAGCCTTGCATAGGGGCATGTATAGAGGGAGAAGACCGCTCTGATGAACTCCATCGGGAAGTTAAAGTAGTGCAGGACTCTTTCCATGTAGCGCCAATCAACCCTCTCAAAAGCCTTTTCTGCATCAGTGCCTACTAGGGCTAAGGGTATCCTATGGCGCTGCGCGTAGCGTGCCGCATGGAGCAATCTGAGGCAGTTATCTCTCCCCTCCCTTCCCCTAATAAAGCCTGCCTGTTCTCTATCAGTCAGTGATGACATAAAAGGCTCTAATCTTTTTGCTAAGAGCTTGGCCTAGAGTTTCATATCTAAATTTATTAAAGATATTGGTCAATAACTTCCACATAATTCCGGATCCTTGTTGTCTTTATGAATCAGGGTAATGTGGGCTTCCTGGGACTGTCTCGGCAGGGATCCCCCCCCCCCCCATCAAGCTGTTAAAAAGCTCTATTAGTTTTGGTTTTAGTATGGGAAGGAAGGATTTATAATACTGAATAGATAGGCCATCTGGGCCTGGACTTTTGTTAGGGGGGCATGAAGCTATCAGCTCCTCGATCTCCGACTGAGTGACCTGTGAAGTCAGTGTCAAAGACTCCAAAGGATTCATTTTAGGGATGTTAAGATGGCGTAGGAAGTTGTCTATTGGAGATGAGGAATTGACAAGGGAATTGGGCGTGGAGGAGCTTTTTAGGTTGTACAGGCCCGAGTAGTAGCTCTGAAACTCCCTTGCTATCTCGGTGGACAAGGTGAAAGTCCCTCCAGAAGGGGATTTTATGGAGCTGATATGGTTTTTCGCACGGGCTTTTTTGATTAGCGATTAAAGATTTAGATAATTGCTTCCTCTCTTCAATTGAGTCCAGAAGTGACGCATTGAGAGACCACCTCCACTCTCGGGAAGGCGGGTGTGGTGCCCGTAGGGTCACGTGAACCAGGGCATGGTCAGAGATTGTCATTGAGCCAATCTCTGCCCGGATTAGGGACGGGAGGAGGTCAGAGGAGACCAAGACATAATCCAGTCTTTGGAACATGAAATGCACCGAGGAGAAATAGGAGTAGTCCCTGGTAGAGGGATGTAGAGAACGCCAGGTGTCCACTAATCCCAGTTCTTGTAGGCTTCTACCATGTTTTCTTAGTATTGTTTGAGAGATTTGAGAGCGACCGGAGGAGTCCAGGGTAGGATTGAATGTGACGTTAAAATTGCCTGCCATCACTATCTGCCCGACCGCGAAGTGTTTTAAGACTTCCAATTGTTGTAGTAGCCATGGGATCTGGTCCACGTTAGGGGCGTATATGTTTGCAAGGGTCATTTTAACGTTATTTATTGTACCTCTTATGTAAAGGACTCTACCCTCGTCGTCCTTATACTGGGCCTCTTCTACGAAATTTATTGTTTGGTGAAAGAGAATAAAACCCCCCTTTGAGGCCGACAAGGGGTGAGTGCTGTGGAAGGCCTGGGGAAAATGTTTACCTGGAAGGGGGAAGAATTTGATTCCCTTAAAATGGGTTTTCTGAAGGAAGAGGATTTTAGTATCATACCTTTGGAGAAGAAGGGCTAGGTTATGCCTCTTGAAGGGGGAGTTGAGTCCTCTGATGTTAAAGGATGTGAGATGAAGTCCAACCATAGTAAAGGTCCTGTGCTACGGTAAGAGAGAGTAGGCGAGTGAGATGGGTAAGCAATTGTATCACTAGTTGACTCAAGGTTTTAAGACCGCCGTTACTCTGAGCACCTGAAATTAAGGAAGGGTAATGGGCAGTGGAGGAAGACAAGAGGAATGGGAGGGAAAGGAAAGCAGGGGGGGTTAGGAAACAAGACACAAAGGATCAAAATAGCAGTAAAATATATGTAATAAATTGCATGGTATAACTTTGCTAGTAAATTTAAACAGTAAATTTTAAGCGGGCGAAAGGGGTATCTGCGTGACCCCAAGCCTCCAGCTCACAGATAGGCGGGCTACTGAAGTCCCGCAGAGTCACAGACCCTAGCGAGAGATCAGAGTATTTGTCACAGCCTGGTCAAGCAGGCACCCTCATGGCCCCTGTAGTAAAAGGATTGCTGGGCAAGCCGCCCAGAGTATAAAGAACTATAGCAGTTAACATTAACGGAACTTTAAACTTAGATCGGGCATAGCACTAATGCCTGGAAACCTAATAAGGAGCAAACAGTAAAATGGAATCCAGCGACATAACAAAGGGAAGGGGATCAGCTACAATCTGTTGCCCTCGCATCTCACATCTCCCAGGTTAAAGGTTCAAGTTGGAGGTCAGGTTCCTTTAAGCCTTGTTGGCCGTGGTTGGAAAAAGGATCCTTCCAAGGACCGAACACGGACCAGAGTCTCATACAGGGTTATGGAGACCCATAAGTAGTCTCTCAAGTCGTATCGTCCCTTGGCTTTTTCTTCTTCCCCTTAGGGGATTTGAAGTTGCCCGCTACTAGCCATCTTCCTGGGATCTCCATCTGGTGGAATTGAGGTGGATCCGGAAGTGGTTGCCAGCTTGGGAGCTCAATGAGGTCGATCTCCAGGACTTTCCATAGGTTCTGCAAATCTTCGGTTGTGCGGATATTAATTTTTTTGCCCTTATGGGAGAAGCTCATTCCAAACGGGAATAGCCATGTGTATTTTATTTCCATAGATTTAAGTACCTCTAGAGTGGACGTAGGATGCGACGCTTTGTCAAAGTAGAGGGGGCTAAGTCCTGAAAGATCTGTATCGGGGTCTCAGCGTAGCTCAGATCCCTGTGGGTTCTTGTAGCTCTCAATAGGGCAGCAGCATCACGGAAGGCAAGTTCTTTACAAATTATGTCTCTAGGAGGGTCTGACGCATTAGGCAGGGGTCTGAGCACCCTGTGGATTATTTCAATACATATAGAGGCAGCTCTGTCCGCCCCTAATAGTAATTCAAAGATTTCTTTAGCGATTTTAGGAAGACACTCACCTGTGTAGGATTCGGGCAGACCTTTGATGCGCACATTGTTGCGCCGATTCCTATTTTCGAGATCCTCCTGCATTAGGAGGGCTCTGTTGAGATGAGCGTGCTGCTCCTTTAAGGCTTTCTCTAATTGTAAAGATTGGGTGGTAATGGCTGCAGATGTGGTCTTGAGGTCTTCCACTCTGTGGCCCAGCTGTCTGAAATCCTCCTTGATCTCTGCTAAATCAGCACTTATAGGGCGCAGAGCATGGGAGTTCAAGTCTCTCATAAAGCTTTTAGAGACTGTCTCCCCCTCCTCTCCTTCAGAGCACGTCTCCTCTTCCTCTCCCTTGCTGAGAGCAGGGGCGAGCTCTCGCGCCGGTGCCATCTTGGAGGGTGGACGCGGGGACCGGGCGGACCGATCCCTGAAGAATCGCTGCATGTCTACTTGCCCTTTTGCTGGTCGGGGTGTGCCCTGGAGGTCAGTGCTCTTTTCTTTCATGAGCTTGCCCATTCTTCTGTAGGTTAGCCACTGCTAGGGGTCTCTGTGGGTGCCTGGTTGGAGGAGCGCTTCTCTCAAGTGGCCATCACACTTGGCGTCCAGGCTCTGCCCCCAAGATCATTCTTTTAAACCTGAATGCTCCAGGCCTTCAAACTGAATACAAACCCATTTTCCTGCTTCTCATAAATGCGGCTAAGATACTAATTCCCAGATACTGGAGAGACAATACAGTCCCCTCCATCTTGGAATGGTATAAAGAGGTGAACATTATCTGCTCCTTTGAGAGAGTCAGAGCTAGATGGGTGGGAAACTTAGAGAAGTTTGCAGATCGCTGGAAAGCCTGGCTCTCCTTCACACATGGAGACTATGACCCACTCCCACAAGTTGTTGCTGCCCCCTAATTACTGAGCCTTCGTTTGTTTCTCTTATCTAGTGACCCCATCCTAGTGACTATTCCTTACATTATTTTTTTTTGCTGTTCTTTATCACATGTTCAACCTAGCTGTCACTGTTCCTTTTAATGTATACGATTGTTTTATTTTGTGATTATCCACCGATTTTCCTCATTTTTGATTGTAACCCTCCCCCTTTTCTTATTATTGAAAAATAAAGTATATATACAAAAAATATGCCAGTGAGTAAAAGCCCTTAGAGATCAGTGAGAGGGTTCTATGGCTCATTGCTGCCTTTTCTGTCTTGTTGTGCTACCTTCCACAATACCCAGACTAGGAACAGTACATACAAACAAACACCAATGACCAAGCAAATATTTTCCCACCCGAGCAGCATATTAGCATCTGGGTTCTTATGGACTTGAGGACTTACAAGGAGGCATGCACACCTGACCTCAGATGGGAGAAAGATCAGCCAAGAAAAACATCAATGTGGCAAGATAATGTCTTAACCTACAGGGCTGTTTACAGTCTGTGGATCTGGACGCTCCTTCCCATTCACTGTCTGAGGATCATGGTACAGTGGTCATTCTTCTGTTGCCTAGAGCCCCACGTTGGGTGCCAGGTTTTGTTAAGGTTATTCAAGGGACCCCTGAAGATATGCTGCCGAGTTCCAAATCAGGTAGAGTATCAGGCCTGGAGAAAATAATGAAACACACATAGTGCTGTAGTCAAAGGGTTTTATTTTATTGAGACAGGACAGAAACTCTTATAGAAAGCAGATGGGTGTATACTTGAATCAATGCCAATGCTGTACATAAGACGTCTTGTGAAACTATTCACTCATGTAAGCAATTTCATGCAAAGCTAACAGACTACATTTCAACAGATAACAGAAACTTGTAGTAAAAACAGGAAACCATAAACAACATATATCTTATGAGAACTACTGTATTAGTATCCTTGGCTGTAAGCCCAGGAAATCCTATCTCAGCTTGCCAAGAGAAGTTGCAAGAGTTCATAGCAATGGTTGCAAAAAGACAAGATGGAGAATAGAACCTGGATCTTCACAGAACGAAAGGTCCTGCAGGAGGAACAGCAGGAGAGCCATCATATGGGGAGCTGTATGCCGGTCCGATCAGTTAACAGCGCTCACAGTGGTGGCTACAGCCAGGGGAACAGCTGGTGATGTAGCATAAAGAGAGTTGTTCCATCTTGGAGAGGATTCAGGGGAATCCAGTCCACAGCTGCTGCCTTCATCGCTTCTTGCATGTGATGACAATGGGTTTGCCTATTCTGTCCCACATGTGCAGTAAAGGGACCCAGGGCAGCCTTCTTCAAACTTCTCTCCACTGCTTCGTGATATGTTAACATCAGTTAGTTTCTCAGGAGAAGTCTTTTTTGCCCTAAGGGCTCCTGCACAGTTGCGTTTTTCTTGCACGTTTTTTTCACTCGATATCACAGGGTTTTTTTCACGCAATTGTCAATGGGACTTTCTAATGTTAAAAATGCAGCACAAGTTGCTGCTTTGCAATTTTTGTGTGATGCATTTTTAACATTAAAAAGTCCCATTGACAATTGTGTGAAAAAAAAACAGCGATATCACGTAAAAAAACACGCAAGAAAAAGGCAAATGTGCAGGAGCCCTCATAGGCACGCTGTAAGAAGCAGGAAATCTCCCAGGGAAGGGGATAACTTTTTAAAGTTGGATTTAATGTTGATTCTTTAGTAGTTGCGCAGGTTGGCAAGAGAGCTCTGTTAACGTGCGTCCATTCAGCTACTCTTCCTGATCATGCCCCCACTGGACAACTTTTTGACGACACCCTATATTATTGTCATAGTCTTTGATCCCACATTCCTTTATTAGGAGATATTCTGCAGACAGGACAACAATACAATTGATGCCACAAGGTTGTGAATTTTTAAATGTTTTTTCTCATTTGTAAACTGTGTTGAATAAAAATGAAAATGTATATGATATAATAATCTGTGGGTTTGTGCGGTTAATGCTGACAGACTACATACTGTGTTCTGTGAGATAAAGTGGTCCCCATCTGATGTTTGAGTTTGCGCTCAATCTTTTTTGTTGGTTTTCTTGCAGGAGAACAATTTGACTGCCATCATTGACTTTTTCCTTACAGGATTTCAAGGCAACTGTTATGTAAGAAATCTCCTGTTCTGCTTTCTCTTTGTAGTTTTTACTACCACAATATGTGGAAACCTGCTGATCATTACTCTGGTGTCCACCAGCAGGACCCTCCACACTCCAATGTACTTCTTCATCTCACAACTGTCCATCAGTGACATCTTGCTAACCACAGATATTGTCCCTAACATGCTCCACATCCTACTAAATAATGGGGGGACCATTACTTTTATTGGATGCTTCTCTCAGTTTTATTTCTTCTGTGTCTCGGAAATATCTGAATGTTTTCTTCTCACATTAATGTCTTATGACAGATATGTGGCCATCTGTAACCCCCTTCATTATGCCTCCATCATAACAAGGTTCTTTTGTCTGAAATTGGTGGCTGTTTGTTGGTTTCTGGGATTTCTAATTTCACTCATAGACATCTACAGACCATCAACTTTAACCTTTTGTGGACCAAATGTCATTGACCATTTCTTCTGTGATCCTATTCCCTTGTTAGAGATTGCTTGTTCAGATACATTTGCTGTGCAACTTCAAAATTCCTTACTAGGCATTCCAGTACTTATAATCCCAATCATAATAATCATAGCATGTTATGTTCACATTATATCTACCATCTTAATGATTCCATCTAATATCAGTAGACATAAAGCCTTCTCCACCTGTAGCTCCCACCTCATTGTGGTCTCCATATTCTACTGGACTCTGTTCAGTGTTTATATAATCCCAAGAAGAGGACAATCATCGACCATCAGTAAAGTCCTATCACTGCTATATACTGTGTTTACTCCTTTCATCAACCCCATTATATACAGTCTGAGAAATAAAGACATTAAAAAAGCTGTAAATGAAGCAATATTCAAACATAGATAAAGCCGAGCTGAAATTGTTTTCCTGCATTTAGGATTGATATAGGAGTTTCTCTCCGGTGAGCTCCCAGGGATCCAGACCAGATAAGTATACCATATATTTATTGGTTACAGTTGCAGGCCAAAAATTTCTCTCCCTGAGACTGATAGCTCCATCATACCTTCTGAACCCGGTGACATTTCATATGTAGATAAACACACCCTGATGCCGGGTCAGAGATATTGATACTTTCATGGTCTGGATTGCTAGGAGCATGCCGGACAGAAACTCCTACATCTGTCCTTGAAACCACAGATCTGTTGATTCGAGTTGGCAGCTGCTCATAGCATTGTCAATGTTGACTACACTGTGAGGCTCGGCACCCACAGGTGAGCAATTCTGTTCCTTGTCTAGGTGTACACATGTGGCACTCAGTATTTTTTTCCAGTTACTTTTACTGCATTTGCTAGTTGGCACAACTCGTGTATATCAAGATATGTTTTCTGCAGTTTTCCATGAAACTGAAAGGTAATACATTGAATTATCTACTTTATCAAGGTGTAAAAACACTGAATTATTAAAGATTTGATTCCTCTAATGATTGGTACGTCTATTTATCGAAATTCCCCTCGTGGCTCCAAAGTGCAGTACAAAATCATCTGAAAAGTTTTCTGTGAATCAGTTTAATTGTGAACCCACACAATCGGGCAATCTAAGCAGCTTCCTACAAAACCTGGTCATCGGTGCAAGACTAACCGGGGACTCACTTCCCCCTCTGTGGAGTTTTCTCATGTAACAGTGCAGAGAGCATACCTAGTGTGATTAAGGAAATCATCTCCCAAAAAGGGATTCTGTGGATGGAAACAACTCATCACCAAAAGGGGTCAGAGAAGGATGTCAGGATTTGTTATGACCAACAGGTGATAATCAAACAAATTGCAGCTGAATACAACGTGAATACTCCAACTAATGTGTCTGAATGCACAACTCACTGTTCCTTAGCACAGACTGGCTATAGCCACAGATGACCAGTTCTAGCGCCATTGTGTCTAAGTGAAAGAGAAAGGCGCTGCTCTGAACCTTTGTGTAGTGGCCAGTGCTTGTAACTGCAGGTACAGATATCATTGATTTCAATGAGATCACAGCCTGCTAGCACTGGCCATTACACAGGGGTCAGATCAGCATCTTAAGCTCCAACCCTGATGTATCCCAGGGCTGACAGTGAGTGCTGCCTGGAAAACCCCTTTAATCTCTTGCTAAAAATACATCCTTTTTTGCTCTTTATTAGAGATGAGCGAGCATGCTCGACCCAGCTTGATGCTCGTTTGAGCATTAGCATACTCGATGTACTCGTTACTCGAGCCAAGCACCACGCGGTGCTCAAGAAAATTTCATGTCCCCTCCCCGCATGTTTAGCGCCATTTTTTAGCCAATAAACATGCAGGGAAGACGTTACCACTTCCTGTTGTGATGTGCCAACCCTGTGCATGTCTATAGTAGTGACTGGCTGGGCTGATCAGGTGACCTCTGTGTATTAAAACTCTGGTCACCTGAGGCTCGCCTCACATGCATGTTGGATGAGCTAAGGGATAGAGCTGCTGCTACAGGGAAAGTGTAGGGTACAGGTTGCAGTTAGGCAGGGATCCTTGCTCCAAGAACCCAACAGTCCTTTCTAGGACTACAAGTCCTCTCATTGTGTGCATCAGCAGTTTGGCTGGCTGGGAGCAGTAGTGCGCACAAATTTTATTCTCAAGCATCCCGGCTGTATAAGGCATTCTGTTACCGGTTTTATGCAGTATACTGCTAGTGGTGTACACAGACTAGGTAGGAAATACCAAAACTCCTATCATTTTTCTTTTTTTTTGGGGGGGGGGGGGAGCTCAAAGCATATGCTATATACCCATGTGTAGGTCCTGTCTATCCACAATGTTTAACCACAGTATACACAGTTTAAATTTCCTTTGGGTCTGTTGAAAGCGTACGGTATATACATGTATCTGGGTGCTATGAATCTACACAATTTAACAACAGTATACACTGTTTCATTTTTTGGGGGGTCCTGCTGAAAGCATATAGTATATACACGTGTCTGGTTGCTGCCAATCTCCGCTATCTAACAACAGTATACACTGTTAAAATGTTATTTGGGCCTGGTGATAGTGTATGGTATATACATGTGTCTGCCTGCTGTCAATCTCCTCTATCTAACAACAGTATACACACTTTAAATTATTTTTGGGCCTGCTAAAAAGCGTACGGTATATACCCGTGTCAGGGCGCTGCCAATTTACGCTATCTAACAGTATACACTGTTTATTGTGTCTATTTTGACCTATAAGTGTACGCAGAATAACTCGCATTTTGCGTAGCATTTTGTCCAAGTGCATTATCCAACATGATGAAGACTAGGGGTAAGGTTCGTGGTCGAGGACGTGGGCATCCGAATGAGGCTGTGGGCAGAGGCCAAAGTCCTGGGTGTGGTGAAACTGTGCCTGCTGCTGTGGGATAAGTAGAGCGCCACGTATCTACGCTCCCAAGCTACATCTCACATTTTACACTTTGACGTCACCACGTCCGGGCGCACAACACATGATTAGCCACGTGACGCCCCTACGCTCACAAGCTATTCAGTCACGTGACGTCTGTCCGCTTCTACGTTCTACGCTCTTAAGGTTATCATATAGTGCCTGTTCCGTCAATCAGGAGATACCTTCCACGCCATCACGCTTCTACGCTCCGACGTCATCACGTCCGGACGCTCAACACATGATTAGTCATGTGACGCTACTTACGCCATGTGACACTTTTATGTCACTATGATACTCTGCTTACTAGCTCTCTTGCTGTCATACTCAGAATATAGCGTCCCCCTGTCATTCAGCCTGTGGAATGCTTTAGCAATATAATTGAGCACAAACCATTTTGCCCTTTCGTGTTTTATGTTATTCAATACTTCCCACTGTTTCCATATTTCTATGTGTGACTCCGCCCCCCCCCCCCCCCTGACATTATCCACGTGACCCCACACATGACCCGGAAGGGGTGGTTACTTACAAGCCGTTTCTGACACCTCCTTCTATCAGGTACCTTCTTTTGTTTGTCACATATAAATATACCCCGCTTTTTTACAGTTCTTGTATGCTTCATAAAGGCTATTGTATATACTGAAACGCTGAAACGCGTTGTATATCCCGAATAAACATTGTCTCTTTGGAACTACACGGACACCATTTCATTTCTACAAGCCAACCAGGATCTTAGGGGTGTCATTTCCTGACACCCCTATGAAGTAAGTCACTTTTCTTGCTGTTTCCTCATATCCGCTTACTGGAGCACTGGGGTGTTTTTTGCCTGTTCTTTATTGCTTTCTGCTGCCTCTGGTATACACTCTTTGCCTAGAGTTACCCTGTGATTCTCTCCCTCCCTGGGATGTCTCTTTGACCAGTAATTTGGATCCATCTATGATACCACCCGCCATCCAGGACTAAAAGACGAACCGTGATCTTCCCTGTAGGGTCCAGTTACGTCTGGGGTGTGTTCTATCTGAGTTCTTTTTTTTTTTAGTATACTGCCATTCTCTCCACCCCTTATTGGAGCGCTAATCTCACACTTCCCCTTTTTCCAGTATATGATAATTGAGAGAAAAAAAATGGGGACAAAAGTGAAAGCACTGAGTGTCTCACATATTTGTGTGTATTTCTCATAAAACATTTCACATTTTTTTTATCAACTAGCCATAATGGAACAAACTCAAACCAGGTAGGGCTCCAAGCATCGGAGCCCCAAAAAAACAAGAGAAAAAGAAAGAAAAGAAGAGAAAAGAAACAGAAAACAGGAGAAACCCCCCCCCCCCCCCCTGGACAAAGCAAACAAAGGGGCATAAGAAAATTAGAGAGAACCCCCCCCCCCCAAAAAAAAATTATCTCTCCCCCCTTAATCCCTTAAACAACAAACCTGCGTGACTCTTAAAGAAAAAAACAAAGGAGTAGCCTAAACAGTAGATCGATTCAAGCGGGTGTCCCAGACTCTATCCCTTCCTAGTATCTAGACAGGTATCTCTACTGCCGCTGCAGAACAATTCACCCAGCCCCCCCAAATTTTGTCAAACTTCTCAGGACACCCCCTCGCCATATAAGTCAGTTTGTACTTTGGAAGCACAGAGTTCACCACCTGGATCCATGCGTTCCTGGTCGGCCAACCAGGGTGCCTCCAATTCAACAAAATCACCTTTTTAGCATAAAAAACAGTAGTTTATATAAGGTGCGGGTTGCCGCTGCCACCAGTAGGTCTTCAAGAAGCCCAAAGAGGCACACCCCAGGGTGCATGATCCTCGGGGCCCCCAGGTGAGATTCCATAAATATGAGGACGTCCCCCCAGTAGCCTCGCATGACACCGCAGTCCCAAAACATGTGCATGATGGTCCAATCAGCAATTAAGCATCGGTGGCAGGTCGCCGAGGGGAGTAGACCCATTACATGTAGCCTGGATGGGGTGTAGTATATACAGTGTAGGAACTTTACCTGGATGAGCCTTTCTCTAGCACTAATCAAGGGGGGACCAGAGCTCGCCATTATGCCTTCACCCTCCTCCTCCAACAGATCAGAAATGTCAATGATCCATTTCTGGGTGGCTCTTTCTCTTAATGGGGCAAGACACTGCACCAAGTGGGCATAGAAACTGAACAATGGTCTTACTATGTTGCACATCTGTGCCAAACCCTCCAGTCAAGTCAGGGACAGCGGTATGGACAGGCCCTGAAACTGAGCCCTGATCACATATCGTAGCTGGTAATATCTGAAATAGGAATGCTCAGGCAGGTTGTAGATTATCTACAGCTGAAGGAAAGTGCAGAAGGTGCCCTCAGTGACTATGTCAGATAGTACATTAATACCACGAGCTCTCCAAAATGCAGACTCTGTAAAGCGCTGCAAGTTTGGCAGGTGTGGATTATGCCACAGAGGAGTATGTGGGGACCATGTCATCTCCCCTACAGGGGTCAGCCGCAAGGTCTTGTGCCATATTTTAAGTGTTACCAGCATGGGTCAGGTAAGGGGGCAATAGAAGAAGAGTGGCCACGCATCAGCAGACCCCTCAATCCCAGGGCGGGGTCCACCACCCTGCGCTCCAGTCCAACCACCAGATTGTAATCCGATGAAGTCAGCCACCACCCAGCATACACCAGCTGGCTGGCCAGGTAGTAGTAGTAAAAGTGGGGTAAGGCTAATCCTCCCCAGCTCACTGGAAGGCAGAGGGTCTCAATTTAATCCTGGGGGTGGAGCCCCTCCACAGGATACGCAGTACAGTCCCACAAAGCATGGCGAAGAATCTGGTTGGGACCAGGACAGGGGAGTTATGCAGGACATACAAAAATTTTGGTAGTAGCTTCATCTTTATCAAATTGACCCTGCCCACCAGAATGTCGCCATTTCCTCAGCCCATTTCAGGAGGGGAGCTAAATTAAGGTTGAAGAAGGTAGAAACCCCCACCGACACTCTTATACCCAAGTAGGTTGTCTGAGTTGTCCAGCTCAGTGGAGAAGGCAAAGGGAGCTCAGCCGCTGCAGAGTCCATCACCACCAAGAGGGCTTTGTCCCAGTTGACTCGAATATCAGAATGCAGGCCAAATGTGTCAAAAATGGTGAGTGCAGAGTCAAGCGAGGACTCCGGATCCTGGAGGAAGAGGAGGGTGTCATCAGCGTATAATGCTATGCGCTCTTCATAGTTGTGAAGTTTAAATCCCTTTATTACCGTGAGGTCTGGACACAAATTGCAAGGGGTTCTATAGCAAGGGCAAACAGGGCAGGGGACAGTGGGCAACCTGCCGTGTGCCTCTACCGAGGGGAAACTGGGCTGAAATATGTACATTGGTTTTAACACTGGCTACTGGGGAATCATATAGGATCTTTACCCATCTAATAAATACTGGCCCAAATCCAAACCGTTGCATCGAAGGCCTTTGCCTGGTCTATAAATATCAGGGTGCGTTTCCCACCGTTAGAGTGCCCATATGTCAGGTGTTCAAAAAAAGCCGTCTCAGATTCATGTCTGTACCCTTGCCAGGCATGAAACCAGACTGGTCAGCATGTATAATCTCATTAAGAACGGAATTTAGGCGTGTCGCCAGTATTTTTGCCAAAATGTTAACGTCTTTGTTAAGAAGCAAGATGGGCCTATAGGAACCGCAATCTGCAGAGTCTTTTCCAGCTTTAGGAATCATGACAATTATGGCCTTGCGCATGGTGTCGGGCAGGGCACCATCTCGCAGGATAAAGTTATATAGTGTTAGAAGCCGGGGAGCTAGGAAATATGCATTCTTTTTATACCATTTCCCAGGGAGTCAATTCAACCCTGGCGATTTCCTATTGGGGAGTGACTTGATAGCATCCATTACCTCCTCTTTATTCAAATCCCCATCCAAATAAGTCTCACTACTCTGGCTCAGTGCTGGGAAGGGGATATCACCAAGGTAAGTTGTTAGCTGTTCATCCGAGCAGCTAAGTTTGGAAGTATAAAGATTGCTATAGAAGTGGGCAAACGTTAGATTGATCAATTTTGGATTATCCACCAGGACCCCCGAAGCATCGCGCACCACCGTGATTGGCGGCAATGTCTGATCCTCCCTTGCTAAATAGGCCAACAGATGACCGTTCTTTTCTCCCTGGTCAAAGACCTGGTGACGAGTGTAAAGAAGCTTCTTTTTGGTATACTCAGAGAGTAGTAACTTGTATTCCCGTCATAGGTTATTTAAGTGCAGATAGGCCTCTGGGGAAGGATCTGCTATGTGCCTGGCCTCCACTGCAACAAGGTCCAATCGGGCAGCCTGCAGAGACCTTTTATACTCAGCAATGGCGGATGTGAAAGACCCCCTAGTAAAAGCCTTAAAGGCATCCCACACAGTCAGCTCTGAGGCAGTGCCCTCATTGACCTCCCAATATATCCCTGCTTCCTGCTCATCGTACTCATGTACCTCTCCCTGCGCTAGCCATAGGGGGCTGAGTCTCCACAAAGGGCAAGAGCCCTCCACACCAAAGGTCGAGGACCAACTGGAGTGGGCAATGGTCCGATATGCCCCTGGGCAGATAGGAAATATCCCGCACCATAGGAAGACAGTCCGGGAGCCAAAACACAGGTCGATGCGGGAAAAGGCATTATGTGTTAGGGAGTGACATGATTAGGCAGTGTCATGCAGGTGTCGCAGGCGCCATATTTCCTGCAGCAGGTAGGAGTCAGCCCATGTGGACAATCTGGTTGATACCGAGGCAGCTGGAGGGAAACGATCCCGCACCGGGTCCACAATAAGATTAAAGTCCCCCATAAATATTATTGGAGCAGGTTCGAGCAAAACCACCCGGGCCATCACGTCAGAGAGGATTTTAACATCAGCGGGGGGCGGCAGATAGATATTGATTATTGTGAGGAGCTGGCAATGAAAGGTGCCCTGAAGGATCAGAAACTGACCCCCAGGATCAATGTGGATTTGTCGGAGTACAAATTGGGCTGATTTAGCTACCAGGACACTGACTCCTCTGGCATAGTTGGAATAAGTAGCATGATACACAGAGCCTATATTGGCCCTCTTAAGAGCCAGTATCTTTGAGCCCTGTAAATGTGTCTCCTGGAATAGTATGATGTGGGGAGAATGGACTTTTAGCAAGTTGAAAGCTAAAGCTCTCTTAAATTTGGAATTCAAACCCCTAACATTCCAGGAGTCAGCTTGAGATGCGTACTAGCCATTGCTATAGAGTTGGACATTGTTTGCGCAGGAAACCCACATAACACCAAAAGAAGAGTTGCGCCAAAAAAACAGTGCAATAAAGCAGAATAATTATCTTAGATGTATGAACCATAACAAAAACCCCTTCCCACCCTACCCATCCCCCCAAACTTGGGACAGGTTTGGATCCCAGAATACAAAACTTTGTGAGGGGCGTTAGGCTGCCCCAGCAAACCAACAGAGAAACTTAAGACAGAGAGAACAAATATAGTCATATGGTCCCCCTGAGAAGGAGTGTGAGACACAATTGTATAGGTGTCGGCTGTATCACCACAGCTCGCATATAACCAGCTATAATATGGGCTATTGATATGTGGGCTGGTTGCCCTAGGGGGGAGCCCCCTTAGGCCATTGGCCACAAGTTGGGGTCCACCAGGGAAGGGCCACAGATAGTAACCTTACCAGATCGTCGGGAAAGTCAGAGGAGAGAAATAGCATAATTAACAATCCACATCCTATACCAAAAACGATTGTATCATAAGTGGCTGGCCCAAGAGGCTAAGGAGGTGGGTAGGGGAGAGGAGGCGAAAAGGAAGCAAAAAAGGGGAAAGCAAACGAGAAAAGGGCAGGGAGCGGTAGGGAAGAGGAGAGGAGTCTCCCTCAGTTGTTGCCACATAGAAGAAAGAGTAGGCCAGCCACGGCATCAATTTTGTAATGTCTCACAAACAGGATTCAATTTTGCTCGAGCCAATTTAGGACATCTCCTGGACACTCGAAGAAATGGGAGCGATTGTCCTTGATCACTTTTAGACTAGCAGGGTATAACATGGCGTAGACAAGCTGTTTAGTGCGCAGAGTTTTCTTTGCCTGTGCGAACTTTTGTTGTCTCTGCTGCACCTCCAAGGAAAAGTCTGGGAAGACATGGACTGTTTGCCCCCCGACCCTCAGCGGATCTTTCATGCGCTTAAGCGCCAAGACTTTGTCCCTGTCTCTATAGTTGAGCAGCTTAGCTATGAAGGTACGAGGGGGTCCTCCAGGCGGCGGGACTTTAGATGGAATACGTGGGCTCTTTCCACACAAAACAGAGGCAAAAGGGAATCTGGACCGTATGCCTGTTTGAGGAGTGATTCCAAGAAATCGCAGGGATTTTTGCCCTCTGCTCCCTCCGGTAGTCCCACGAACCTGAGATTACACCTACGCAACCGGTTCCCCATGTCATCAATTTTCTTCTGCTGCGCTGCAAAACTGGTGCTTAGAGTTTGCACCCGGTCCGAGAGTGGTGTAGTGATGTCTTCAAGGTCAGATACTCTGGTCTCAATCTCGGTTGTGCGTTCCAGCAGCATTTGAACATCCGCTCTCAGCAGACTAAAGTCTGATTGCAGGGCATCGATTTTCTTGGTGAGGGCAGAGCGGGACTCTGTGATTGCTTTCAACACATTAGCAATGGTTTGGGCGCACACAGCAGGTAAAACCGGAGCAGCTCCCACAGGGGATGTGCCTTGTGGGCTGCAGGGCTCATTAGCTCAGGTGTCCGCCGAGCCGCTGGGTAGGGCATACTGTTGCAGCTTGTTGGCTATTTTATTTTGTTTAATGGGTGCCATCTCGCCGGAGGGGTACAGTCGGAGATATCCGTCAGCTCGAGCTTATAACGTATCGCAGGGGGAGTTCACATGTAGTTTAATGGTTAGTACATAACTGTTGAGGAATAGTCATAACGCAGTGATGCCAGTGAACTGGCACCACACCACCACTAGGTATCAATAGAGAGCAGGTCAGGAGTCAATGGGTAGATGCAAGTCAAGCAGACTTTGTGGGTTGTGAATCAAAGAAAAGGCTGCAAATGTGAGCTTGTGCTTTTCTCTCTGGTCCACAGATTATAGCCCCAGTGTTGTCTTGTGATGTCTGATGAGCTGCACAGGCTTTCAACAATCCCAGCTCTGCTGCATCTCTGCTCTGCAGCTTGTATGTGTGTGACTTGCTGCTTGCAATAACTGGCAGTCCCAGAAAGTAAAGGATGGCCCCCTCTCTAGCCTCAGGAGCCTCCTGGGCAGCACTCCCAACAGAGGCCCTCAGTCCAGATGGAGCTCCCCACCTCTTCTGCCTCACCCCTCAGTCTGTGACAGCCTCTGCCCTCCCAGTGCCTGCATGCAGATCCAGGGTTCTCTCACCTCCCCTCCGGCACCACCACCTCCTCAGCTGGCCCTCTCTCTCCTGCAGCTGTGCTTCTTCTTCAGCCGCCTCCCGGTAGGAGCTCACTGCAGTCATCTGTGGCCGGCCCCCACTTCCGGTCGGCTGTGCTCTCAACTTTAGCCCAGGGATGCGCCCGGCGAGATAAGCCCCGATTCTGCAACTCCGGCTAGAGACCTGTGGGAAGTCTCGTTTTGCAGCTCCTGCTCCGGTGGTGTCAGTGGTGTGGTTCTCAGCTCCAGGGGTGCTCTCAGGATAGAGAAATTGCCTCAGAAAGTCTCCTCCAGCCTGGAGCCCCTAAGATGGTGTCCGTTCCCGGCTGACTTCATGTTAAGCTGCCTTTCCTGTGACCCTCAAGTTAGACACATTCTGTCGAACACGGATTACTGTGTATTCACCCTTCTCGACCCACGGTATAAGGCGAACCTTTCCACTCTCAATCCCGAAGAGGAAAGGAGTACAAGACTGATGCAATACCACAGGGCCCTGGTGGACAAACTGATACTAAAGCTCCCATCAGACAATGCTAGCGGTAGAGGATGTCGTTCAGTGGGCCAACTAGCAGGGGAGATGCGGGGAAGAGGCAGCATGTCCAGCGCAGGCAAGGGAACACTCTCCAAGGCCTTTGGCAGTTCAATGGTTCCCCAGACAGACTGTGCCGCCACTGTCCAGTCTAGGCTTTATAGGAAGGGAACAGTTTAAAAAGATGGTGGGGGAGTACATAGCTGACCATACCAACATCCTGCGTGAACCCTCTGCTCCATACAACTATTGTGTCAAAGCTGGACATGTGGCATGAACTTGCGCAGTACGCCTTGAAGGTGCTGGCCTGCCCAGCCGCTAGCGTGTTATCAGAGAGGGTGTATAGTGCTGCTGGGGGGATTACCATGGATAAGCGTATCCACCTGTCAACCAACAGCGTCGACAGGCTTACACTTATTAAGATGAACAAAGCCTGGATTTCCCCAGATTTCTCTTCTCCACTGGTGGAAAGCAGCGTAACATTAAGATTCTTTAAGCTGGAACAGGAGAACCATGCACCCTCTATCACCCCCCAAAAGGGGAGAAGTAGCTTGGTCTATACTTCTCTGATCTTCCTCCTCCTCCCCCTACTCCGAAACCGCATGTCAGCACGTTAAACAACCAATTCTTCAGAGAGCCAAAAGGCTCTGTATAAAGTTTTTTTTTCTGAGAACTGTCTCCAGGCTCTGTTAGCAAATTAAGTATGAGCTGTATTTAAAAAAAAAAATCTGAGTTTCACCTGCACTCTGGGTAAACACATTTTTCAGGGGTACACCTATGCTCTTGGTACACATTTTTCTGCGCTTCGCCTATACTCTTAGTAAACAAATTTTTCAGGGGTTCACCTACACTCTTGGAACACAAATGTTTGAGGGGTTCGCCTTTACTCTTGGTACACAAATGTTTCCGGGGTTTGCCTACGCTCTTGGTACACAAATCTTTCAAGGGTTCGCCTTTACTCTTCGGAAACAAATGTTTCAGGCTTTCACCTGCACTCTGGGTAAAAAAATGTTTTGTTATACAATGGGTTGTTGAATTGTGGAGTTGTGTAGAAGTACTGGCACCTGAGTCCCCTTTTGGGTCACGTTTGTGGCTCATGAAATTTTGTGATGGAGGTGGCATGGGAATGGCATAATTGGAACCCAACACCCCTTTTTAGGACTACAACTCTACTTTTGTGCATTATCAGTTTGGCTGCCTGGGACCAGTAGTGCGCACAAAGCATTCACATGCATCCCAGCTGTATACTCCATACTGCTACCGGTTCTATACAGTATACTGCTACTGGTGTACACAGATTATATAAGAACTAACAGAACTCCTCTAATTTTTTATTCTTTTATTTGTTTTTTGCTGAAAGCATCTGTATAATAGGCCCAAGTGTGTGTGTCCTGTTGATAAAAGTAGCTTGGTCTATCCTTCTCTGATCCTCCTCCTAAACCAGCATAACAGCATGCTAAACAGACAATTCTTCGGAGGGCCCCATAGGCTCTTTAAAAACATTTTTTTTACCAGGGCTGCCTCCAGTCTCTGTCAAAATTTTTTTTTTGAGGGACGCCCCCATGTTCTCGCCCCCAATTTTGAAAAGGTTCACCACTACAGTTCAGCAAACCTGCTGCTTCCAGCATCATACGCCCACAGAGTCCACAAATGTATCCCAGCGCAGTGTCCAGCTATCTGACACCTAGACGAAATGAATTGTCTTGCTTAGGCCACTAAAATGTATTCACAGTTTATTCAGTCCTTGCAGTGATCAAAGGAAGCGTAACTGATTTCATGAGACATTGACAGTTTCACTGTATACCTGTGGTGGCAGCTTTTGTGACACCTTCTGCTTAAAACAAATCTTTTTTTTTAGAATGCATTGTTGAATTGTGCAGATGGTTAGAAGTGCTGGCATCTGAGTCTGCTTTATAGCCACAATAATGTGATGGAGGTGGAATGGGCATTGGAATTCTGATCAGCAATGTATAGCAAGACAGAACTCATTGTACACTGTCTATTTTTGGCTTTACGCAGACATAAAATACCCTGAGCGGTAAACAGCCGGTTTGGTTTGAGTCGGATAAACGTACGCATCCCTGGGGGTCAGCACTGGTCGGCATGTATTAGCTCTCGTTTGACCACAGTGATCTGAGATACTGGATTGCAGCGTTCAAAGGAAGCATAACTGGTTTAATGCTACTTTAACAGGTTCACTGTATATCTGTGGTGGCAACTTTTGCAACACCTCCTTCTTCAAACCAATCTTTGGTTTTAGAATGCATTGCTGAATTGTGGAGATGGGTAGAAGTACTGGCATCAGATTCCCCCCCTTTTGGGCCATGGTTCTGGCCCCAGACAATATTGTGTCGGAGGTGGCATGGGATTGCACTTCTGATCATACATTAATTTATCATCAATTCTCATCAGCACAGTGGGATATCGCCCACAATTTCAACCCTCTGCAGTGTGTGTCTCCAGTTCCTCCTCATCCAATACTCACTTATAAATATACACGTCGCTGATTGTCCTTCATTGCACCTAGTGTGATACTTAGCTAAGATGTGCCAGCACGTGAGCCTTGCTGATTATGGTCTGGCCCAACTAAATTTTTACGGGCGTGACTACCAGGCTCTTGCCCCTGATTTGGCTTAATAGTGCGACCTGGGAGCCTCAGATGCATCTATGCATGTTGCCCCTTTGGTTCTCTATCCGTTTCTGTGGTGTTTCATTCACTTTCTGATGTTTTCAGGTGATTCACACAACCTCCCCTATGCGGAGCATGGGTCACCTTGAAAAACACTCAAGTCTCCCATTGACTTCAATGGGGTTCGTTACTCGAAGTGAACTCTCGAGCATTACGAAAAGCTCGACTCGAGCAACGAGCACCCAAGCATTTTGGTGCTCGCTCATGTCTAGTTAATACACCTCTCCTGCTAAACTAGAAATTCTCTCTCTGCCTTACAATGAAGGACCCTTTGCTCCCTCTCCGGCCGCCCTTCCCCAGGCCTAGTTACCCCTTTAAGAGATAAGAAAACAGGACTGAGGGTCTGTGTCAGCATAACCAGTCTCCAAGAAACAGCTTTATCTTATGGTCTATACCTTTTGTTTTTTGAAGCCCAACAGAAATAGTTCTACTCGGCCTGAGAGAAGTCTGCCTGACAACTGTTCTTGTTTAGTTTTCATAACCAATGATAATAAATGACTTATGACAAATTATAATTATTACAAGTGAGGCATGTTTTAGCCTCATTGCAAATATCTTTTTACATATACTTCTGCTTGTTAATGGACTAATGAGAAGAACTTACTTGATTGCACCAGGGATTGGAGCTTTAATAATGTCAGATGTATGTTACATTTAAGCAAACTTCCTTACATCACAGATTTATTCTGCTGCTGAAAAGTATCACATTTGAAAACTGTCTTTGAAATCTGCAGCATGTCTATTTAACTGCCTTCACACAAGACGTCTGAGTAACGGGAATTAAACAGATGGGTAGGATTTTCTCCCCGTTTTGCGGTCTTGTTGATCACAGCTGCATGATTGGACAAAAGAAAACCATTTATTTCAATGGCTTTGTTTTTACTAGCAGTATGCTCACCCTTTAATACTACATTAACTGCTTGTTAATGGACTAATGAGAAGAACTTACTTGATTGCACCAGGGATTGGAGCTTTAATAATGTCAGATGTATGTTACATTTGACAGTGACTGTTATTGGTTTGGGCTTTGTGCCCAAGCTTGTACCATCCCCACCTTGTATAATACCAGCACTTCATGTTAATTACCATCTGCCAGTGCCGTAAGTGTATGACTCAGGTCAGCAAACAATTAATAAGAAGAATCCCCCCCAAAAAAAATTCTGGTTCCTTTAATAGAGAAATTGTTCCAGAGACTTTGATTTTAACAGTGAAACAAAGTAAATGGGGTCAAGATAGATTGAGGACTGATAGAGGGGACTGATAATTTGAATGGATTGAGAAAATTTAATTATAAGGATCAAATTTTTACTTTTTCCATTTTGTAATTAGATGTAATTAAAGAAAATTACGTCACAGAAAAGGACCAAACTAAATGATACAAAGGTAGGTAATAACATCAACTCCCAGCAGGATGCAGATAGGTCACAATGGTATGAGGACAGTTGCAATGGTGGAAAATATTGATAAATATCCACTCACACACCTGTCAGGGCGATAGCTAGTATGTTGTTTCATTAGTGTTTGTTGTGTAATGCTGACCTCCATTAGTCCTATATCAATATTGTTTGCAAATTTCCCCGTAATGTAAAATACTCTATTTATTGGCTGTGGTGGGTCACAGTGGGAGTTACATCATTGAAGGTCTTCTAGCTTACTAGTGTATTTTTATTACCTGGTTTCCTAGGAGGAGTCCAGACAAAATGGGTTGGAATTGAGCTGTGGTTATCAGTTGGGTGCTCTCTTGGGGACTTTGGCATGGCTTTCAGTTGGACAGTATCCGGCCTGAAGAGATATGTCAGGAAGCATGTGGCAGAGAGCTTCTGAGTTCTGGGGAATCATTTTACTGTTGAGATTGATGGATTTTGGTGCCTTCAATGACTGTATTCATCTGCAAGAGCCACTGCTGGCATTGGAGACTCAATACCTGACCTCAACACTGAGATACTGCAACAAGGACTTTGCAGAGACAATTTCTGAAAATTGGTTGGGGCAGAACATTGGGTTTTCACACCTCAGCCATGAAAAGGCAAGATGGGAATAGCTCTTTAATACAAAGATCCAAGTAATTCTAAAAGTTTTGTTTCCTCTTTTGCAACTGTAGATAGATGTATTTCCAATTTTAGATTACACAATGGACTAGAACATAAGAGATAGAAATGGTAACAACATAATGAAATCCCATAGTAGTAGTCCACAGTCCCCAGACGTCATGCTGTGTATATATACAGGGAGTCATCTTCATGTTATACATCATATCCGTGTGCAATATTACCAGACATCATCTATGCAACCTGTCCACCCTCGGAAACTCTGTCTAGCATGGAGACAAGATACTTCCGGGAATTTTTCTAAGAACGGAACTGAGTCTGACTTCAGGGAACATTTAGAACATTTATTTTCTCTTGTCTTACTGTTTCTGCAGGAGCATGATGTCTCCAGATGTAAGTACTGGACTTCTACTGGGAAAATAGTAAAGAGTCAGAGGAATATTTCTCTTATTTCTATAAGATATTGTAGAAAGAACAATAAATAAGAGCAGTGTGTGGGAAGGAGATGAATCCAGGAGTCCCCGGCTCAGGATATGAACAGTTGTAACACAACTTTCTCCTTCTCATCGGATCTCCTGTTCCTGGACCTCTGAATTATAAGGCTGCCTTCACCCAGGCAGTAAGTGCTGCAGAAATGCCAGAGTTTACAGTAAAGGGTGAGTGAGACTTAGCAAACCTCCTTACATCACAGATTTATTCTGATGCTGAAAAGTATCACATTTGAAAACTGTTTTTGAAATCTGCAGCATGTCTATTTGACTGCCTTCACACAAGACGTCTGAGTAACGGGAATTAAACAGATGGGTGGGATTTTGTCCCCGTTTTGCGGTCTTGTTGATCACAGCTGCATGATTGGACAAAAGAAAACCATTTATTTCAATGGCTTTGTTTTTACTAGCAGTATGCTCACCCTTTAATACTACATGAGAGAAAGATAGGGCAGGACCGACCTTCTTGCTGTTTTCTAAACTTGTGCGCAATAGCGGAGAGTCTGAACAGTAGAAAAAAAAGATTTTCTCCTTGTTCGTGTGCAACTACTCTCCATAGCGGTGAGCATATTGCACATACGCCCGTGTGAAGAAACCCTTATTTTGTAGATTTTGTATATGTAAATGCATTTTTATGTGCAGATTTTCGGCTGCAGAATGTGTTGCGTTTTATGATTCCGTAGTTCCTGCTCTGAGCGCACACTGGCAAACTATATTAATAAACATCCACAAGCGTGGATTTTCAATCAGATTTGATGTGTTTCTGCAATAGAAAAGTGGCAAATAAGAAACATTACTATTTTTGCTCAGATTTTATCTTCTCCATTAATCTCTATAGAAACAATCCTCTGCATTTCTGTGCAGTTTCTGCAACATAAATAGACATGCTGCAGATTGGCAATCCACGGGATCCCTCAATGTTCTTGCATATCCACAGCAGAAAAATTCTGCAACATGTGAAAGAGACTAGCAAATTCTCATTAACTTCCCTTTTAGTGTAAGGGCTCCTTCAGATGAACATAAGTGCAAAACCGTTCACTCCTGCGCAGTGAAGGAGCCTTTTCTATGCGCGTACCGCTGTATATTTCTCTAGTTTTCATGTGCAATAGCTGCGAATTTGCAAGCGGATAAAAACACGCTAACAATACGTCATGCTGTCATCATTGACCCCACCCCGGTAATCACCAATAAATATTGAACATGTGCGGCGTGACAATATCTGGTACTTTTTGGGTTGGTGAGAGAGTAGCTGAGGCTGGAGACATGTTGTCTGATGATGAGGATGTTCTTTTGCCTCGGTCACTATTGGGCAGATTTGTGCAGTCACGTGAGATGGCAGAGGTTCTTATTAGGAGAAGGAATCAACAGTTTGGGGTTCATCCTCTGGTCTCGCAGTATGCGCACAAGGGGCATTTCCATACCCTGTATGCAGATTTGAGGCGTCTTGCAGTTTGATAAACTTTTGAAGGAGGTTCGGTCTGGAATTACACACACCATCACCAACATGCTTTGGTTATATCAGCAGAGGAAAGACTCCTGGTCACCCTGAGGTCAGGTTTTATCTTTTAGGGAAGTTCTTTTTTGGTGAGGTGTCTGTGTTTTTGCACGCTGCTATGGTTCTGTTCCGTTCTTTATGCAAGTTCCTGGTCACTGAGAAATTCAAATACATTACTGCATTTTGAGTTTTGTTTGTGCCAGTCCACTATTTCTGGAATCATCAGCAAGAATTGCGATGTCCTTTTGTGATGACTCTACCCTCCCGTCTAGATTGGTTGGGAATCGCCTAGGGATTCCTGGAATTGGTGCAGTTTCTGAACTGCATTGGGGCATCGAACGGCAAACATCCACGCCAAACTTAGGGTCCCAGTACTTCAATTATAAGCAGTAATTTTTGGTAGTGCTGTTGGCTGTTGCTGAGAGCAACTATCGATTTGTGCTTGTGGATATCGAGGCTGATGGAAGCTCTGTGGATACTTGCATTTTTAGGGCTTCCAGAATGAGGCAGCAACTTTTGGCCAACAAGCTGTTGGTGTCAGAACCACCAGAGCCTTCCTGGCCCTTCAAGTGCACCTGCCCAATTTGTCATTGTGGAGGATGAGGGATTTGGGCTGACAACTCATGTCCTGTATTGCTTTGCTCAAAGGCACATGGACACCAGAGAGTGGGTGTTTATTTAATGAATCACCCTTGCCAGCATTTCATGGAGTGTGCCTTTGGGATTCTCACAAATCAGTGGAGAGTTTTCCTTAGCGCACTGCAGCTGGAACCGGACAACGTGTTTGCCGTAATTAGAGCCTGCACACTTTTTGCCAGGACAACACCGCTGGTTGGAATATAGAAGAGGCTCCACCTACATCTCTCAGGGATGACCCCAGGCTGCATCGCAGACCAACAGCATCTGCTCTCCAAGTTAGGGTCATCTTCACGGACTACTTTCTGAGTCCTCAGGAAGCAATTTTGTGTTAAATGGACAAAATGAGAGGAAGCAAATGAGCTGATCTCTCTAAACAGTATATATATATAAAAAAATTTTTTTAGCTGGCTGTGCTTTTATTTTATCTTTTTTAGTTAGATACCATTTGTCATGATTTTAGACTGGGCTCATGCAATCGGGTTGGATTCTGCATGCGAGAGGCCTGCTGTGGATTCTGGCTGTGAGCCCAGCAGGTGACAAAGTGTATTGCAAGTACCTGTATTGTTTTTAGACTTTGGAGAAAAGATAGGTCTTGTCTAGAGATGAGCGAGCGTACTCGGAAAAGCACTACTCGCTCGAGTAATGTGCTTTATCCGAGTATCGCTGTGCTCGTCCTTGAAGATTCGGGTGCCGCTGCGGCTGACAGGTGAGTCGCAGCGGGGAGCAGGGGAGAGCGGGCGGGAGAGAGGGAGAGAAAGATCTCCCCTCCGTTCCTCCCCGCTCTCCCCTACAGCTCCCCGCTCCGTGCCGGCACCCGAATCTTCAGGGACGAGCACAGCAATACTCGGATAAAGCAAATTACTCGAGCGAGTAGTGCTTTTCCGAGTACGCTCGCTCATCTCTAGTCTTGTCATATATTTCTTCATTATATTTTTTCCAATTTTAAAAGCTCAAAGTTTAAATGGTAAAGAAAAAACCCTTTTCACTAGTTCATGGGCAAATACCCTCCGTATTGGCGAGCGTATTTCCACATACGCTTATCTGAATGACACTTGCAGAAATTTCTGTAAGGAATCTTCCAAGACTAAAAGCTCCTTCACATGGGTGATGTTGTGTGTGTGTTGTGTGGCACAAAATCGTGCTGTAACTGTACATTTTCACAGTATTAATTGATAATACTGGGCGCCTATCTAGGCTACTGAGCCAGCTGTACAGAAACGTACAGTAAGCAGCGCAGAAACGCTCATAAGAGCACATGATAGCACTCCATTAAGAGGGCAATCATGTCACACTCTCGTGAGCGTTTATACATTACGCTTGTGTGCAGAAGCCCCGAGGAATACACAATGCATGTCCTTCTATCAGTTCTAGTAATTGAAAGGAGATACTGGGTTATGATACAGAAGGGGGTACTGCAAGTAAAAGCTGCAATACCTATGTGTTAGGGCTTATTTACACAAGCGATACACCTGCACAGGTTTTGTGTGACGTTGTGTGAGGCAAATGATTACAGCATGTTCTATCTTTGGGCATTTTCTTCTGCTATTATAGGGGCAGATTAACGAGGAAGTCATCCACCATCATCTACAGGAGATTCATGTACTGGTCCACACTAAGAGTCCCTGGAATGAACACAGGTCCAACGATGGCTCCATGCATCTATTGTAGAAGGCGGCTACTTTGAGTTTGCAATCTTTACTTTAGTCATAACAGTGGTCCCACAGGACTTAGAGAGATGGAAAGGGCGGATGTCCACTTCTCACCTGCTAGTCTTCAACTTCGCAATTTGGTTTCACTCTTTATCTTTTACAGGGGCCACAGTAAAAGATTGATATACATGTTCTGAGGACCCGTGTGCCATACTATACCACTCAGCAGTCAGAGATAGCGCTGGACCAGTTTTTGACTACACTCTATATTGTTGTCATGGTCTTTAATTCCATATTCCTTTTCTTGCAGGAGAACAACCTGACTGCCGTAATTGACTTTTTCCTTACAGGATTTCAAGGCGACTACTATGTAAGAAATCTCCTGTTCTGCTTTCTCTTTGTAGTTTTTATTACCACAATATATGGAAACCTGCTGATCATCACCCTGGTGTCCACCAGCAAGAACCTCCACACCCCAATGTACTTCTTCATCTCCCAACTGTCCATCAGTGACATCTTGTTGACCACAGATATTGTCCCTAACATGCTCCACATTCTACTGAATAATGGAGGGACCATTACTTTTATTGGATGTATCACTCAGTTTTATTTCTTCTGTGTCTCGGAAGCATCTGAATGTCTCCTCCTCACAGTGATGTCATATGACAGATATGTGGCCATTTGTGATCCCCTCCATTATGCCTCTACCATAACAATGTTTTTGTGTCTGAAATGGGTGGCTGTTTGTTGGTTTTTGGGCTTTTTAATTGCACTCATAGACACCTACAGGCCATCGACTTTAACCTTTTGTGGACCAAATGTCATTGACCATTTCTTCTGTGATCTTATTCCCTTGTTAGAAATTGCTTGTTCAGATACTTTTGTTGTGCAACTTCAGAATTCCTTACTAGGCATTCCAGTACTTGTAATCCCAATCATAATAATCATAACATGTTATGTTCACATTATATCTACCATCTTAATGATTCCATCTAATATCAGTAGACATAAAGCCTTCTCCACCTGCAGCTCCCACCTCATTGTGGTCTCCATATTCTACTGTAGTCTATTCAGTGTTTATATAATCCCAAGAAAAGGACAATCCTCGAGCATCAGTAAAGTCCTATCACTGCTATATACTGTATTTACTCCTTTCATCAACCCCATTATATACAGTCTGAGAAATAAAGACATTAAAAAAGCTGTAACTGAAGCAATATTCAAACATAGATAAAGCTGAGCTGAAATAGTTTTCCTGCATTTAGGGGAGATAAAGGAGTTTCTGTCCGATGACCAGATAAGTATCAATATCTTTATTGGTAACAGCTGCAGGCAACACATTTCTCTGCTTTAGACTGATAGCTCCATCAGGCAGGGTGTAGCTTAAGGCTCATGGCTCCGGGTACAAAAGTTTATCTTGGGACCCCCCAACTTCTCTTAACCCCTTAACACAAATGCGTAACTTGAAGCTCCTGGGCTCCAATGTAAAACCTGTAACAGGGCCCCTAACTATAATGCTTTTTTCATAATATGGCCTATATGGAGAAGGCCCCTGGGTCACATCCGCTATAGTTAAGCTAGTGCTGTCAGGCAATACCTTCTGATGACATTTCTTATATAGATAAACACACCCTGAAGCCGGGGAAGAGATATTGATACTTCCATGGTCTGGATTGCCGGGAGCATGCCGGACAGAAACTCTTACATCTCTCCTTGATACCACAGATCTGTAGATTGTAGTTGGCAGACGCTCATAGCATTGAGAACGCTCACTACACTGTAAGACACAGCACCCACAGGTGAGCAGTCAGCAATACTGTTCATTCTCGAGGTGTACACATGTGGCACTCAGTATTTTTTCCCAGTTACATATGCTGCATTTGACAGTTGGCATAACTGGTGTATATTAAGATTAGAGATGAGCGAGCACCAAAATGCTCGAGTGCTCGTTACTCGGGACGAAATTATCACGATCCTCGAGGGTTCGTTTCGAGTAACGAACCCCATTGAAGTCAATGGGCGACCCGAGTATTTTTGTATATCGCTGATGCTCGCTAAGGTTTTCATTTGTGAAAATCTGGGCAATTCAAGAAAGTGATGGGAACGACACAGCAACGGATAGGGCAGGCGAGGGGCTACATGTTGGGCTGCATCTCAAGTTCCCAGGTCCCACTATTAAGCCACAATACCGGCAAGAGTGCCCCCCCCCCCCCAACAACTTTTACTTCTGAAAAGCCCTCATTAGCAATGCATACCTTAGCTAAGCACCACACTACCTCCAACAAAGCACAACCACTGCCTGCATGACACTCCGTTGCCACTTCTCCTGGGTTACATGCTGCCCAACACCCCCCCCCCCCTGCACGACCCAATGTCCACAGTGCACACCAAACTGTCCCTGCGCAGCCTTCAGCTGCCCTCATGCCACGCCACACTCATGTCTATTTATAAGTGCATCTGCCATGAGGAGGAACCGCAGGCACACACTGCAGAGGGTTGGCACGGCTAGGCAGCGACCCTCTTTAAAAGGGGCGGGGCGATAGCCCACAATGCTGTACAGAAGCAATGAGAAATCCAATCCTGTGCCACCTCCATCAGGAGCTGCACACGTGGGCATAGCAATGGGGAACCTATGTGCCACACACTATTCATTCTGTCAAGGTGTCTGCATGCCCCAGTCAGACCGCGTTTTTTTATAAATAGTCACAGGCAGGTACAACTCCGCAATGGGAACTCCGCGTGCACCCACAGCATGGGTGGCTCCCTGGAACCCACCAGCGGTACATAAATATATCCCATTGCAGTGCCCAACACAGCTGATGTAATGTCAGCTTTAATGCAGGTGGGCAAAAAATTAATTGGATTACACTGTAGGCGAGGGCCCCAAATAATTGGTGTACCAAAAGTACTAATGTACGTCAGAAAAATTGCCCATGCCCAACCAAGAGGGCAGGTGAAACCCATTAATCGCTTTGGTTAATGTGGCTTAATTTGTAACTAGGCCTGGAGGCAGCCCAGTTAAAATAAAAATTGGTTCAGGTGAAAGTTTCAACGCTTTAATGAGCATTGAAATGTATAAAAATTGTTTACAAAAATTATATGACTGAGCCTTGTGGGCCTAAGAAAAATTGCCCGTTCGGCGTGATTACGTCAGGTTTCAGGAGGAGGAGCAGGAGGAGGAGGATGAATATTATACACAGATTGATGAAGCTAAAAGGTCCAGGTTTTTGATGGTGATAGAGAACAATGCTACCATCCGCGGGTGCAGCCTACGTATTGTTTAGGTATCGCTGCTGTCCGCTGGTGGAGAAGAGAAGTCTGGGGAAATCCAGGCTTTGTTCATCTTGATGAGTGTAAGCCTGTCGGCACTGTCGGTTGACAGGCGGGTACGCTTATCTGTGATGATTCCCCCAGCCGCACTAAACACCCTCTCTGACAAGACGCTAGCCACAGGACAAGCAAGCACCTCCAGGGCATACAGCGCGAGTTCAGGCCACGTGTCTAGCTTCGACACCCAGTAGCTGTAGGGGGCAGAGGCGTCACCGAGGACGGTCGTGCGATCGGCTGCGTACACCCTCACCATCCTTCTACAGTGCTCCCGCTGACTCAACCTTGACTAGGGAGCGGTGACACAGTCTTGCTGGGGAGCCATAAAGCTGTCCGGGGCCTTAGAGAGTGTTCCTCTGCCTGTGCTGTACATGCTGCCTGATCTCTGCGCCTCCCCTGCTACCTGGCCCTCGGAACTGCGCCTTCGGCCACTACCGCTGTCGGATGGGAATTTTACCATCAGTTTGTCCACCAGGGTCCTGTGGTATAGCATCACTCTCGAACCTCTTTCCTCTTCGGGTATGAGAGTGGAAAGGCTCTCCTTATACCGTGGATCGAGCAGTGTGTACACCCAGTAATCCGTAGTGGCCAGAATGCGTGTAACGCGAGGGTCACGAGAAAGGCATCCTAACATGAAGTCAGCCATGTGTGCCAGGGTACCTGTACGCAACACATGGCTGTCTTCACTAGGAAGATCACTTTCAGGATCCTCCTCCTCCTCCTCTTCCTCCTCCTCAGGCCATACAGGCTGAAAGGATGACAGGCAAGCAGCATGGGTACCGTCAGCAGTGGGCCAAGCTGTCTCTTCCCCCTCCTCCTCATCCTCCTCATGCTCCTCCTCCTCCTCCTAAACGCGCTGAGATATAGACAGGAGGGTGCTCTGACTATCCAGCGACATACTGTCTTCCCCCGGCTCTGTTTCCTAGCGCAAAGCATCTGCCTTTATGCTTTGCAGGGAACTTCTCAAGATGCAAAGCAGAGGAATGGTGACGCTAATGATTGCAGCATCGCCGCTCACCACCTGGGTAGACTCCTCAAATTTTCCAAGGACCTGGCAGATGGCTGCCAACCTGGGCCACTCTTCTGTAAATAATTGAGGAGGCTGACTCCCACTGCGCCGCGCAAGTTGGAGTTGGTATTCCACTATAGCTCTACGCTGCTCATAGAGTCTGGCCAACATGTGGAGCGTAGAGTTCCACTGTGTGGGCACGTCGCACAGCAGTCGGTGCACTGGCAGATTAAACCTATGTTGCAGTGTCCGCAGGGTGGCAGCGTGCGTGTGGGATTTGCGGAAATGTGCGCAGAGCTGGCGCACCTTTCGGAGCAGGTATGACAAGTGGGGGTAGCTTTTCAGAAAGCGCTGAACCACCAAATTAAAGACATGGGCCAGGCATGGCACGTGCATGAGGCTGCCGAGCTGCAGAGCCGCCACCAGGTTACGGCCGTTGTCACACACGACCACACCCAGTTGGAGGCTCAGCGGCGCAAGCCAGTGGTCGGTCTGCTCTGTCAGACCCTGCAGCAGTTCGTGGGCCGTGTGCCTCTTCTCTCCTAAGCTGAGTAGTTTCAGCACGGCCTGCTGACGCTTGCCCACCGCTGTGCTGCCACGCCGCGTGACACCGACTGCTGGCGACGTGCTGCTGACACATCTTGATTGCGAGACAGAGGTTGCGTTGGAGGAGGAGAAAGGTGCTTTAGTGGAGGAAGCATACACCGCCGCAGATACCACCACCGAGCTGTGGCCCGCAATTCTGGGGGTGGGTAGGACGTGAGCGGTCCCAGGCTCTGACTCTGTCCCAGCCTCCACTAAATTCACCCAATGTGCCGTCAGGGAGATATAGTGGCCCTGCCCGCCTGTGCTTGTCCACGTGTCCGTTGTTAAGTGGACCTTGGCAGTAACCGCGTTGGTGAGGGTGCGTACAATGTTGCGGGAGACGTGGTCATGCAGGGCTGGGACGGCACATCGGGAAAAGTAGTGGCGACTGGGAACCGAGTAGCGCGGGGCAGCCGCCGCCATCATGCTTTTGAAAGCCTCCGTTTCCACAAGCCTATATGGCAGCATCTCTAGGCTGATCAATTTTGCAATGTGCACGTTTAACGCTTGAGCGTGCGGGTGCGTGGCGTCGTACTTGCGCTTGCGCTCAAACTGTGGCACTAGCGACGTCTGGACGCTGCGCTGAGAGACATTGCTGGATGGGGCCGAGGACAGCGGAGGTGAGGGTGTGGGTGCAGGCCAGGAGACGGTAGTGCCTGTGTCCTCAGAGGGGGGTTGGATCTCAGTGGCAGGTTGGGGCACAGGGTGAGAGGCAGTGGTGCAAACCGGAGGCGGTGAACGGGCATCGTCCCACCTTGTGGGGTGCTTGGCCATCATATGCCTGCGCATGCTGTTGGTGGTGCCTCCCCAGCTGATCTTGGCGCGACAAAGGTTGCACACCACTGTTCGTCGGTCGTCAGGCGTCTCTGTGAAAAACTGCCACACCGTAGAGCACCTTGACCTGTGCAGGGTGGCATGGCGCGAGGGGGCGCTTTGGGAAACAGTTGGTGGATTATTCGGTCTGGCCCTGCCTCTACCCCTGGCCACCGCACTGGCTCGGCCTGTGCCCACACCCTCACTTGGCCCTCCGCGTCCTCGGCCACGTCCACATCCTCTAGGCCTACCCCTACCCCTCAGCATGCTGTATTACCAGTGATTTGATTTCCCAGGCAGGAAAGAAATTGGCGCAAGGCTGCACTCAACCGTAGCTGGTTGCGTCTGATTTTTGTACGTTCTCCACGCAGCACACACGTACACGGAGACCTTAGGACTGACACAGGCAGGCCAAATATAATTTTTTCGCTTTTTTGCAAAGGGAAGGCCCCACTGCGTATATTCAATGAACAATACGTTTAATAACTGTGGTGTGGCCCTGAAAAAGTGTCACACAACTTTAGTGTAGCAGAGTTATTAACTCTGGCAGAGCAGGTATTTGCCAGTCAGGAAAGACAATGGCGCAAGCCTGCAGTAAACCGTAGCTGGTTGCGTCTGATTTTTGTACGTTCTCCACGCAGCACACACGTACACGGAGACCTTAGGACTGACACAGGCAGGCCAAATATAATTTTTTCGCTTTTTTGCAAAGGGAAGGCCCCACTGCGTATATTCAATGAACAATAACTGTGTTGTGGCCCTGCCTACACAATTCTGTCCCTGTAGTATCAATGGAGGGTGCAATGCTCTGCACAGACGATTTTTAGAAGAAAAAAAAAATGCAACACTGCTAACAGCAGCCAGCACAGTACTGCACACGGTTAAATTTGGCCCTAGAAAGGACCGTTGAGGTTCTTGAAGGCTACACTCACTCCTAACACTCTCCCTGCCTAAGCACCACTTCTGTCCCTAATGCCGGGTGCAATGCTCTGCACCGCCGATTTTGAGAAAAAAAAAAAAAAGCAACACAGCTAACAGCAGCCTGCACAGTACTCCACACAGTTAAATGTGGCCCTAGAAAGGACCGTTGAGGTTCTTGAAGGCTACACTCACTCCTAACACTCTCCCTGCCTAAGCACCACTTCTGTCCCTAATGCCGGGTGCAATGCTCTGCACTGCCGATTTTGAGAAAAAAAAAAAACACTGCTAGCAGCAGCCTGCACACAGGTAGATGTGGCCCTAAGAAGGACCTTTGGGGTTCTTGAAGCCTACACTAACTCCTAACGCTCTCCCTACAGCAGCTCCAGCACGATAGTACTTTCCCTCAGCTAAGTCACAAGGCATCTGTGGCGAGCCGCGGGAGGGGCCGATTTTTATACTCAGGTGACATCTGATCTCCCCAGCCACTCACAGCAGGGGGGTGGTATAGGGCTTGAACGTCACAGGGGGAAGTTGTAATGCCTTCCCTGTCTTTCAATTGGCCAGAAAAGCGCGCTAACGTCTCAGGGAAGGAAGTGAAAGTAACCAGAACACCGCATGGTGTTCGTTACGAATAACGAACATCCCGAACACCCTAATATTCGCACGAATATCAAGCTCGGACGAACGCGTTCGCTCATCTCTAATAATGAACCCAAATTTGCTTTTCTTCAAGTTTCACTGAGGTTGTTGTGATTAACAGCACTTGAAAGGGTTCTCTGTATCTTGATTCCAAGTCCTTCCTTGCGTCTTTTTAGGACAAACCAACCACCTGAAAGCAAACTATGCAACTCTTGATCTGGAAACAAGGAGAATACACATTTATGGGTGACAGTTAATATAACTACTGATATAAGGCACTCAGGTGGGAGGCGAGGCCCTCCTTTTTGGCCTGGAATAAGCATAGGCCTATTACAGCAGCCATCCCAAGCACAACCTTCATAGGGACTCAACTTAGTCTTACAATTAGGCGTGGTTCTAACCTAGTAGATGACTATTAAAATGTTTACCTCCATTATTTATTATTACTTCTGGTGTATCCAAATATTCAAAATTACTTTCATAAAACAATTTATTTGGTCATATTCTTGGCGTGTTAAAAATTATTTTTATTTCTCAAGCCACGCCTCCAACTAACATGAAAAGAGGTCTATACAAACCAACAACCTGTGGTAGCTGTATACTATTATTCTGGAGTCACTGAAACAGATAGTCTGGCTCGCACCGAGAAGGTACCTGGACCAATTGGCCTGGTTTGTAACGGGTGCATATAATGCATCCCTGTACAAACCCTATCGCAGCAGTGTTGAAGATAAAGGAGATTAGGAGGGCGCTTCAGCCAAAAACCAATAAAGTAAAATGAGAAGGGTAAGTAAACCAGTAGATGTATGTGACTTACCCGGTGATGAGTGAGGACTTACAATGGCCTCACTATCACCTCCAGATCCAAGCGAGCCTATAGTGATTTTATATATACTCCAGTATATATATAGATGGGTGGTGGGAAATCCTTGTGCCAATCCAGGGGGGCTAGGTCCGGAGAGCTGCTGATGATGGTGGGTGCTATTGGCAAATAGTACCCACTCTGTAAGTAGCGCTGGTGTACTTTTTTGCACTTATGTGCAATCTTTCTCGCGCAGCAGTGTTGAACCCTGGGGTAAGCCAAGCAGAAGACACTATACCACACATTACCTCCTTGGATGAATTGGTTAGCTCTTGGATCAGGTGTGACATCATGGAGTACAGCGTGCAGGGGAGGCACAGGCTTTTACCTTTCTGCCAGACCCCTGTAGCATTCCGCTTGCTTTTCCACTCCTCCTTTTTCTTCGTTTTGAGGCCTGTTCCTGCAATTCAAGCAACAGAGAAATATCTACACCTGTTCCAGGTGCAAGCAGGTTACCAGCCGTTACCTCATTCAAGGGAAGTCAGGCTGCTGCGATGCCTGCTCTCTGGTTCCTTCCAGCCTCAGTGGTTGTCTCTTTGACATAAGCCTGGACTTTGATGATAAGTCACCTGTGCGGAAAGAGCTAAAACCTTGTAGAACAAAAACACTGCTTCTGCATTCTGGATTGGCTTACTCAAGGACCCCATGAAACTTCCACTGTGCCCCATAAGATGTGAAATCATGTACGATTCCAAATGTGTACCTTAAGTCGGTGCAGACATTAACAGTCTTACCTGCAGTCAGGTTACATATTTCAGCGAGCGCCATCACCTCTATTTCCTGAGTAACTGAGTGTCTCAGGAGGAAAATAGTGGTTTTTGTACCATTACCTCTCTGGGAGGAACTTCGGTGAGCACCTTAGTTCATTCTTGAATTTGGTCTCATGAGAAGAACATCTTGTTTCTCCTCTCTGCTTGTCTAAAACAAAGACATTCCTAGATAGGTTTTTGACCTAGATAGTTTGACCAGTTTACCACTGCTCCTTCAGTTCTTGTGGTGGTGGTGGTGGTGGGGGGGGGAGGGGGCGATGTTCCCTTCCCCCAGAGATTCAGACCAGAAACACAACATAGCATCTTCACAGTTGACAAAAATACAGAAAATACATACAAAATAGGGAACCTATCGGTCATCTCCCACACCGCCACATTTGAACCCAGATGTGATCTTCTTCTCGAGGTTTTCCACAACGTCTTCGCAGGCATGCACTGGTAAAATGACAGACACATGCTCAAAAATCCACCTTAGGCTGGTCTCACGCAAACGGATAGGAATTGTGGATTTTGCAAGTGTTTCATCTTTGGTAATATGCAGATCAATCAAATGCATTGGAATACACAATTCCGCTCACATTAACGGATCAGAATTACATAGTCCACTCTTGGAAAATACAATCCAGCATGATATATTTTACAGCGGATATCCACAACATAGAGCCCATTGTGCTCCATGGTCACGAATATACCCGCAGCCCATATGCAATTAGGCAACAGCATGGGAAATCTAAACAAACAAAAAAGGTGTACTGTGCATGAGTACGCAGTTATGCACAGTACATTATACAGCCATGCACAGAGCCACAGCCAGGCTCACAGCTGGAATCTGCTGTGGGACTCTGCAAGTGAATTCCACATACGGCCATTATTCAAATCGCTACCTATAATGTCTACATAATTTACAAAAAGTCCCAGAGAAGTCTCACTTTCTTGCAGTTCCAGGATCAGCATGTTGAGCACCTTTTGTTTGAGACCACCGCACCTCAGCAAGCACGCGAGTCTGATGAGGTATGAAGGCTCATAGAGCACCACTTTTTACACTCATCCCTGCTACTGAGGTCAAGAAATACCCCTCAAAAAAGTGTAAGGTTTGCAGCAAGTATAGGAGGAGGAGAGATAGACAGTTTAATTGCCCCATGTGTCCATCCCAACTAGACCACTGCAATTATCTGTGTTTTGAGACATACCACACAGTTTTACATTACTACTTTTATCTAAGATTTATTGAATGCCAGAAGGCGTAGGGTGGTTATTTTTAGGGAGTCCATTTTTTTTATTGTTTTTTCTTCATAAGTATGCAATGTGATCTGGAATTTAATCAGTTGTGCCTCGAAATCCATTGGGTGCTCCCTCCATAGTAGGCCTAGTGTCTTGTTATCACAGTGGGATTCAAAACAGAAAAAAGTTGACTCCACGCTCCCTGGGTTCGGGGAAGTCAAGAATAGGTATATAGGACTATACCATACTTTATTGCAACGCGTTTCGGTGTATAACAACTAGTGTCTTTTGCAAGCAATACAAAATGACACAATATGACTAATAAATATATAACACATGTAACGCACTCACTAATGAAGGACACGCTGGACGCCAAGCTGATTAGCATATGGCATCATTAGAGGAGGAGATAGTCAACTGACAAAGGAACACAGGTCACATGATACCATGGAACGCAATGTGAGTTCCAATATAAAGTCACATGGAGCGGAAAGCCTGCATTCCACTGTTACTATATCTTAAATTCTAACGTGACTGCAACTCATTCATAAAAATTAGAGATGAGCGAACGTACTCGGTAAAGCACTACTCGTCCGAGTAATGTGCTTTATCCGAGTACCTCCCCGCTCGTCCTGAAAGATTCGGGGAGCGCCGCGGAGCGGGGAGCTGCAGGGGAGAGCGGGGAGGAACGGAGGGGAGATCTCTCTCTCCTTCTCTCCCGCCTGCTCTCCCCTGCTCCCCGCCGCAACTCACCTGTCAGCAGCGGCGCTCCCCGAATCTTTCAGGACGAGCGGGGAAGTACTCGGATAAAGCACATTACTCGGACGAGTAGTGCTTTACCGAGTACGTTCGCTCATCTCTAATAAAAATGTAAGGACAATAAATATATATATATATATATATTTATATTTATTTATTTATTTATTTCACCTGCTTTATAATATTTTTTTTGCAAAGAAATATTAGAATGCTCAGGACACACCTAGATAAATGGTGTCTATATTTCAAATTGGGGTCACTTGTGGGGGGCATTCTTTTGTTTTAGCACCTTGATGGCTCTGCAAGTGAGCAATGGGTCCTGGAATTTTTTCAGTTTTGCCAAATTCAGTTAGAAGTATATAGACCAGGCTCGAAAATAACCTCCACCACAAGAAGTTATCTCTCTCTTTTTTATCAACAGGTAGCGGTTTTTATAGAGGCACATGCCTCAATTACAATGATTCGAATTTATTATAATTCATTGATTACCATCAGTTCATAAAACTAAACTCAATTTTGAATATGCATGATAAAGAATTTAACATCTTAATTACCTAACAGATTTCTCGCAGGCACAGTAGAATCATATAAGATTAGCTTCTCAGAACGATGAGTACAGCAATGTATAACAATAAAATATTTAGTATGAATATTTATAAATATGTGTGAGCAGCAATGAACAAGTCATTTATTATTTTTTTTACTTCATTCAATTTTTATTGAAGTTAAAGCAGTGTTATACATAACAACATTAAAGGTACCTTCATATAGAAATTATGCATGTTATACTCATTGAATTTTATTACACATGACAAGTTTTGTATATTCAGCCTATGTGTGCTAATGGTAACTGCTTTCATCTTAATCTGTAAATTTTCTTTTATACTGTATGGTATTTTCAAAATATAACAATAAACAAGGTACAACAACCAATTAACTTGGCATCTATGCGTCAAATCTTTATATTACACATTTTGGATTTTTACCCCACACACCCCAAGCCTCATTGAATTGGCTTAAAGCATCATTGCGAATCGACAGCCATTTTTCATAAGAATATTGTTCTGCCATACGGTTCTTGAACTCCTCTATGTCCGGGGGAGTTGGACCTTTCCAATATTTTGCAATTATTGTTTTGGCAGTCACTAACCCCTTAATGACGCGGCCATTTTTCTTTTTCCATTTTCGTTTTTTCCTCCCCCCTTTAAAAAATCGTAACTCCTTTATTTATCCATCAACGTCGCTGTATGAGGGCTTGTTTTTTGCGGGACGAGTTGTATTTTTCAATGGTGCTATTTAAAGTACCATATAATGTACTGAAAAACTTTTAAAAAATTCTAAGTGGAGTAAAATGAAAAAAAAAACGACATTTCGCCATTTTTAGTACATCTTGCTTCTACGGCGCACAAACGGCAACAAAAACGACATGATAACTTTATTCTATGGGTCGGTATGATTACTACGATACCAAACTTGTATAGTTTTTTTTTTACTATACTCCTCTTTTTTTTTCAAAGACATTAAATTTTTTTTCAATTATTTTCTGCCGTCATTTTGTGTGCGCGATAACTTTTTTATTTTTCCGTCAATGTAGTTGAGCAAGGTCTCATTTTTTGCGGGATGTCCTGTAGTTTCTGATAGTACCATTTTGGAATACATACGACTTTTTGATCGCTTTTTATTGCGTTTTTTCTGGGAGACAGGGTAACTAAAAAAGTGCATTTCTGGTGTTTTTAATTTTTTTTTTTGGACGACGTTCACCGTGTGGGAAAAATAATGCACTACTTTGATAGTTCGGACTTTTACGGACGCGGCGATACCAAACACAGATTTTTAATTTATTATTTAGATTTTTTAATAATAGATATGGCAAAAGGGGGGTGATTTAAACTTTTACAACTTTTTTTTTTTTCAAATAAAAAAAACTTTATACATTTTTTTTTACATTACTTTGAAGTCCCCCTGGGGGACTTGAAGATGCGATGCTTTGATCGCTCTTGCAGTATGACGTAATGCTATAGCATTACGTCATACTGCTTTTTTACAGGCAGTCTATCAAGCCACCCTGTGTGGATAGCTTGACAGTCTGTTAAGGCAGCCCTGGGGCCTTTCATTAGGCCGCCGGCTGCCATGACACCTGCACTGCTCCCCCGATCTCACCGCGGGGGGGGGGGGAGGCGTACGGGACCCCCGAACATCGTTGTCTCCGATGCTTAACCTATTAATAATCAGTGAAGGGGCAAAATACCATCTTAACTGTAGTTTTGTTTGAGATTCCAAGATGCCCAACCCTTTAGTAGATTTTGATATTGATCTAAATGCCCCCGCCCAGGCCTCTATCAGTATCTTTTCCTTTAGTTCAATTTCCCAGCTTATCATATACGCTTTTTTGGGGGGGTTATGTTTTCGGTCATAAAAAGGATCTAGTTTCTGATTTGTTTACAATAGGTTTAGAGACTATTTTGCTTATTAGGGCTATGGGAAATTGTAATTCGTGGATAGGAGACCTTGATAGGAATGAGCTAATTCTAAGATATTTAAAAATTTTGTTGTGGGGTAGATTGAATTTGTTTTGTAAGTCAGCAAAGGGTCTGATGCCCCCTTGCAGCAAGAGGTCTCCCACATACTTCACTCCTCTTACCTTCCACGATCTCATTTCTAGGTCTGGCAAAAGGAGGTTCAAAAGCTTGATAGGCAGATTGGGTTTCCCTGTATCTCCAGACAAAGCCGCTATTTTTGAGAAGTCCCTCATCTGTTTGGTCTGATTTAGTAAGATGGCCCTGTGATACATTTTTAAATTAGGAACATCTGCGCCCCCGTTTTTTCAGTGTAGTGCTAATATTGATAGCGTCAGACGTGGCTTTTTCCTGCCCCAGATATAGTTATTCATTTGTTTCTGTAAATTTGCAAGGGTGGAGTTAGAGATTGGGATTGGAAGGACCCTGAAGTAATACAAGATATTTGGTAGGATTTTCATCTTATAGGACATGATCCTTCCAACCATGTTAGATTTAATTTAGTAAGTTGATCAATCTCCTCCTGGACAGATTTTAATAGTTTTGGAAAATTTTCGTGTTCTATGTCTTTAATGTTAGATGTCAAAGCTATTCTCAGATATGGAATGCTTCTTTTTTCCCACTTGGAAGGGAATTCTCTTCGAATTGCAACCTCGACTCCCCGGGACATTCACACCGAGAACCAGTGACTTGTCGACATTCAACTTGTATAGGGAGACTGCACTGAAGTGTTTCAGAACCTCACATGCCGATCTCAATGACTCTAGAGGCTGGGACAATGTTAAGATTATGTCGTCTGCAAAGAGGTTTATTTTGTACTGTCGAAAATTCACCGGAACCCCTCTTACAGTCGCCGTTGATCTTATCAGTTCTGCCGATGGTTCCACCGTCAATACATATAGTGTCTGGGACAACGGGCACCCCTGCCTTGTGCCATTTGTTATCAACAGAGGGTCCGACAGCGTCCCGTCCACCAGCACCCTAGCAGAAGGGAGTGAGTACAGGGCCCGGATGGCACCAATGAGATCTTCTCCAAATCCAAATTTCCTCAGTGTTTCGAAAGCGTAGCCCCAATGTACTCTATTGAATGCCTTTTCGGCATCTAAGGCCAGCATAATTGTTGGTGTCTTCGAGATTTCCACTGAGTGTAATAGATTTAAGATTTTACGTGTGCCATCCGAGGCCTGCCTACCCCTAACAAAGCCTATTTGATCTGAGTGTATTATTCCTGGTAGAGTATTCAACAGTCTACGGGCGAGTGTCTTAGTGTATATTTTTACGTCAGTATTTAGCAACGATATTGGCCTTAAGTTTACTGGGACATTTGGTTCTTTCCCAGGTTTGGGCAGAACCACAATTGTGGCTTGAAGCATCTCTTTTGGAAAAGTACCCCTATGCATTGCTGTGTTAAACATGTCGGTTATGTACGGCAAGAGTGTTGCCACAAAGTCTTTGTAATATTCCGCAGAGTACCCGTCAGGTCCCGAGGCTTTATGATGTTTTAAAGATGTAATCATTTCTACTATTTCAGGGACTGTCATCGGAACATCGAGTGAATTGGCCTGAGAGGGATCTAAAGATGGTAGGTTTACTTTCCGCAAAAATTTCTGAATGGAGACACTTGTTGGTTGTGTTATTTGCGTCTCATTTTTTAAGTTGTATAAGTTACTGTAATAGAAATGGAAAGTATCAGCAATTTGCATCGGGTGTGTTATTTTATGTTTTTTATCCTGTGAGTTCCAAATGTAAGGTATGTTAGCTTTAATATTTCTCTTTTTAATTAAATTAGCCGTCCACTTAGAAGGCCTGTTAAGTGATGTGTAGATGTTTGCCCGTTGGGCGTTCACCTCCCTATCAAAATCTCCCATCAATATTTTGTGCAGCTCCAGTCTCAGTTTGTATAGCTCATCATGAAGTCTTATTGAGGGGGAATGATGAAGTTCTAACTCTTTAGTACGTATTTGAGATAGAATATCGTCTGATTTTTTTGTTTTTTCTTTTTTGTATTTTGTTCCTAATTTGATGAGAATACCTCTCATAAATGCTTTGTGGGCATTCCAAAGGCACATAGGGTCTATGTCGGGGTCGCGTTAAATTTGAAGTACTCTAGTAGGGCTTTTTGTATTTCTTTTTTATAGATTGGTAAGCCCATCAGGTATCTATTGTTTCTCCATGTTTTGTTTGGATGACGGTTCCCCTCAAAATTTAATGTTGTTATAACCAGAGCGTGATCCGACCATGTGGCGACACCTATTTCCACCTTAGTTACCAACGTTAGGAGGCCTCTCTCCATTAGGCACAGATCAATTTGCGAGAACGATCTATGTCTTGGTGAGTAGTATGAGTACTCTTTGCGGTAGCATTTATACAGGGCGTTTCTGTGCAACCACTCTCCAAGAGTAGCACTTCCTCTTATCCTTTGATTGGTAGTGTCTAGGTTATTATTAGGTATTAGGTTAAAGTCCCCACATATTACCACCGGGCCCTTTGCCACTCGGTTTACCTTTTTTGCAAGTTTATTTAGGAAGTTTCTTTGTTGTGTGTTCGGGACATATGTATTGACTAGAGTTATTTCTTTGTTTTTTAGGGATCCCACCAAAATTATATAACGCCCCTTGGGGTCGCATATTTGTTTATCTATGGTAAATGGGGTGTTTTCCCTGAATGTTATCATTACTCCTATGTGTTTTTTACTTTGTGCACATGCAAAGATAGAGTGTGGAAAGGACCTATGAAACATTCTCTTAGTGTCTGTTTCCAACAAGTGGGTCTTTTGTATACATACTACGTCAGCCTTTTGGGATATCGCCTCTCTCCAAGTTGAGTGCCTCTTAAATGGAGAATTCAGACCGTTAACATTTAACGATAGGATTCCTATGGCCATCTCTCTGGTCTTTGTGAATGGCTCCTAGGGTGTATGAGGACACAAAGATCTTTGATGCCTGTAGAAATAAAACAACAGAAAAACAAAACAACAAGCTCCTCTAACTTAAACCCTTCAGACAAGGGATGAGTAGACTCAAAAGTTAGGTTATGGAGGAAAAAAACAATTTTTGTCCCAGAGGGGACAGGACAAGACAGTGCTTCCATACTCCTTGGGGGTGAGAAGTCCAGCTATGACAGGCAGGCACTCCATCGAGTAATGTCTCTTAATCATCAGAGAAGAGAAATAACAAATTATTTCGGGGAGGAAGTGGTATGATCTTCATTTTGTTGTTGTCTCCGAGAGCCAGCATTCCTATGAGAGTAGGAGACTTCTTGTATTGAAATATCCCATGTTTTCAGGGCGTTCGCTGCTATTTCTGGATTTTGGAAAATATTATGCACATTATCTCTGTTGGCTATCAGCTTTGTGGGAAACCGCCAATGGTAGGGGACATTTGCTTTCCTCAAAGCCACAGTCACTCCAGCAAAACCTCGTCTTGCTTACAGAGTTGCTTGTGAGAAGTCGATGAAGAGGCGTATATCAGAGTATGGGCTCGGCAAGGGGATTGTTTTTCTGGCAACGTTCATAAGGGCCTCTTTGATGCAGTAATAATGAATGCGCACTATGATGTCTCTGGGTGTGTCTTCTTTAAGAAATTTTGGACGTGGCAGTCTGTGGGCTCTATCCATTTTTATTTCTTGAGCAGGTATGTTTGGGAGAAGTGTTTGTAAAAAGCACGTGGCATAGTTTGGAATTTCAGTATAAGAGACTTTGATACTGTTGCACAAGATCCATACATGTCATAGATTTTGGAAACCCAGATCCTGGATCTAAATGAGCGGCTGGGAACACTGAGAAACATTGGCACCATGAAAAGGAGTTTGCTGCTCACTGAGCAGGCACTCACTGGGACAGACGTGGCGATTGGGTTGACAGATTACTGAGAGGCTGGTGAGGATCCAGTGGTCATGGTACACATTAGCACCAATGACAAAGTCAGAGGTCAATAGAGAACCCTCAAAAACGATTTTAGGGACCAAGGATCTAAGTTCAGGGTGAGGACCTTCAAGGTAATTATCTCAGAAATACTACCTGTACCACAAGCCACACCAGAAAGGCAGCTGGAGATCATGGAAGTAAATAAGCGGCTCCAGAATTGATGTAAGCAAGAGGGGTTTGGGTTCCTGGAGAACTGGGCTGACTTTGCTGTCGGCTACAGGCTCTACCATAGGGATGGGCTGCGTCTCTATGGGGAGGGTTGTGCTGGGGCAGAAGATGACTAGAAGGTTGTTTAAGCTAAGGACTGGAGGTGGAACCAAGAAGAGGATAAGACGGTGAAGACAGTGACTTGGGAACAAGTAATGGAAATGGGGGTTGAGTGGCAGGTGGGGGGGTAAGTACAGTTAAAACTGATAGAACAACTAATAGGACCATAAGTAGCATAATGAATACAAATAGTAGCAACCATATAAATTGTATGGTAACGAATGCAAGAAGCTTAACCGGTAAAGTGGGTGAGCTTAAAGTAAGAATGTCTGAAGAAAATTATGATATAGTAGGAATAACGGAAACATGGCTTGATGACAAGTGTGTTTGGGTGGTGACTCTACAGGGTTACAATCTCTTCAGAAGAGACCATGGGAACCAGAAAGGCGGAGGGGTATGTTTGTATGTTAAAGCCCACCTAATGCCCAGGCTATGAGAAGATGCAGGTGTAGGAGATGAAAACATGGAATATCTGCGGTAGAAATAGAGTGAGGGAAGACTTACAAAATCCTGATAGGGGTTTTCTACAGACAACCAAAAATAGCAGAAGAATCTGAAAACTTATTTCTAAGACAAATAGAAAAGGTGTCAAAACACAATGAAGTAATTATTATGGAGGAGTTTAATAATCTGCATATAGTATGGGAAGATGAAACCTGCAAATTTCACAAGGGCAATACGTTTTTTCAAAGATAACTACCCAAATTGTACGGGAGCCAATTAGAGGAAGGGCCACTTTGGACTTATTATTAACAAACAGAGGACAGAATAGCTTGTGCCTCCAGGGACCAGGAAAACATGTGTGCTTTCTTTAAGAGCGAGGTAATGGTAGAGATGACGTTTGAGAAGTCCTTGATAAATCTTCTGTAGAAGTTTGCAAAACCAATCAGGGACTGTACCTCCTTCAAATTTCTTCGAATGAGCCAATCCAGGATGGCTTTACTCTTGCTGGTCCATACTTAAGCCTTGTGTAGAGATAATCCCAGGAATTGCATTTGGGTCTGTTTAAACTCACACTTCTCTAGTTTTATGTAGAGGTTATTCTTCTGGAGTCGTTCCAAGACTATCCAAACATGCCTGTGATGTCCCTCCAAATTGTCAGATAATATGAGGGTGTTGTTAAGATATGCCACTATGAATTGATCCAACAGGTCTTAAAATCATCATTGATAAAGCACTGGAAGGTAGCCGGAGCATTTCAGAGACCGAACGGCATCACTAGAAATTTGAAGTGTCCATATCTAGTTCTGAAAGCCGTTTTTCATTCATCTCCAGGGTGGATCTGTACCAGATTATATGCTCCTCTGAGGTCCAGTTTAGTAAAGACTTTAGCTTCCCAAAGCCGCTCCAGCAATTCTGGGATTAACAGAAGTGAATAGCGATGCTTAATAGTAATTTTGTTTAGTTCCCAATAACCAATGCATGGTCGAAAAGTAGGATCTTTCTTTTCAACAAAGAAAATGGGCGCTCCCACCAGAAAGAAAGAGGGCCAGATGAAGGCCTTCACTTAGATTTTCATCCAAATGTTCCCGAAGGATTTTTAACTGTGGTTCTAAGAGGTTGTAGATACGTCCAAACGGAATACAAGCTGTAGGAAACAGCTCCATAGGATAATCATATGGCTGATAAGGTGGCAACTAGAGATGAGCGAGCATACTCGCTAAGGACAATTATTTGATCGGGTATTGTCCTTAGCGAGTATCTCCCCGCTCGGAAGAAAAGGTTCGGCTGCCGGCGCCGGTGACAGATGAGTTGCGGCCATGAGTAGGGGGGAGCTGGGGGGAAAGAGGGAAAGAGAGATCTCCCCTCCGTTCCTCCCCGCTCTCCCATGCCGCTTCCCGCCCGCCGCTGGCAGCCAAATCTTTGCCACCGAGCAGGCAGGTACTCGCTGAGGGCAATGCTCAATCGAGCAATTGCCCTTAGCGAGTATGCTCGCTCATCTCTAGTGGCAACTGATCAGCTTTCTTCTTGCTAAAGACATCCTTGAACATTTGAAATTGGAAAGTGCTTCACAAGGGAAAAATGTCTTAGAAATAGTGATTTCCCAAATAAGTGAAGAAAGGACTCACTTGGTGTGAACACCTGGGTTAAAATGGACCAAGTTTCACACCCTGGCATGCAGGGGTTATTCCTCTTAAGCTTGGTGGAGCATCCAAAAGTGGCAAATGGAGGACCGCAGAGAAACCAAAAGGCTCTAATGGAGTTTTGTGATACAGGACAAAGAACTATATGCAAAAAAAAAACTTTGAGCTCATAAGAAGGATTATGTATATATATAAAAACAAATGTATGTCTGTCTGTCTGTTTGTCCTTTATACATTACTACAACATTCATCCGAACGCAATGAAACTTTGGGAAGTTGTTGAGTGCACTCCAGCGAAGGTTTCTGGCATGGTACATCTATCCTACGATACGTGGCTCGCATGTCGGCAAAGTTCTCCAAACATTTTAAATTATCATATTGGATGAATGTACAATGGCTCACAAAAGAGCGGTGGAAGCGCTTGATCGTACACTGCAAGATTTGAGGGGAAATAGACAGCCCTTTGTTGGAGCACTTATTTTATAGTCTGATCATTTTGGAGAAACTCTGCCAGTTATACCACGTTCAACACCCGCTGATGAACTTAATGCATGCCTCAAATCATCAGTTCTATGGCGACATGTAAAGAAATTGACTTTGAAAACCAAAATGTGTGTTCAACTCCAAAATGATGCATCCGCCGAACGTTTTGCAAAACAATTGCTGGATATTGGGAATGGGAAGATGGCAATCGACAGATCTACACAATTTATCACATTGCAAAACAAAGTTGTCAATTACCCAACGGCATTCTTGAATTCAGTTGATTTTCCAGGTATGCCACAGCACATTTTAACATTGAAAATTGACGTGCCTATCATTCTCCTGGGAAACATCAATCCACCACGACTTTGGAACGGTACAAGACTTTTGATGAAAAAGTTGATGAATAGAGATGAGCAGGCACCAAAATGCTCGGCTGCTCGTTGCTCGAGTCAAACTTTTCGTAATGCTCGAAAGCTCGTTTCAAGTAACGAACCCCATTGAAGTCAATGGGCGACTCGAGCATTATTGTATGGGACCGATGCTCCGCATAGCTGATGACTTGTCAAACACCAGAAAACATCAGAAAGTCATGGAAACACCAAAGAAACGGATAGGGAAGGACAGGGGCAGCATGCATGGCTGCATTTGAGGCTTCCAGGTGCCACTATTAAGCCAAAATGGGGCAAGAGTCTGGCATCACCCCCCTAACAATTTGCTTGGAACAAACCCTTATTACCAAGGCACATGCACTGGCACATTTTAGCTAAGCACCACACTACCTGCAACCATTGACAATCACTGCCTGCGGGTGACACCGCTGCCTCTTCTCCTGGGTTACATGTTGGCATTGCTGTCCAACCCCCCCATGACCCTGCATCCTCAGCACACAAAAAATTTTCCCTGCGCAGCGTTTAGCTGCCCTCATGCCACACGCTCGCTTCATAGCCACACCACCCTAATGTCTATTTATAAGTGCGTACAGGATGAGGAGCAACCGGAGGCACACACTGCAGAGGGTTAGCAGGGCCAGGTAGCTACCCTCTTTGAAAGTGTGATAGCCCACAATGCTGTTGAGAATTGATGATAAATTGATATACGATCATCATTCCAATCCAGTGCCACCTCCGTCACAAAATTGTCAGGACCGCAAACGCGGGCATAAAGGGGACTCAGGTGCCAGCACTTCTACACATCTCCACAATGCAGCAATACTCTGTGTGGGAAGCACATGAGCGGGCCCTGGGTCAGGATTGGTATCAGCCTCCACCTTGTGTGACCCAAGGTGCTGTGAGTTACAGAGCAATGGGAAATCCATGTGTCCCTACACAATTCATTCTGTGTAGGTGTCAGATAGCTCAACATCGCAATGGGAAAACCTTGAGTTCCTTGGGCTCGCCTATGCTGTCGGTGCACAAAGATGGTATTACACAGGAAGAAATCAAAGTGCCCAACCATGGCATAGTTTCACCCCGCCAAGGACCTCGGCCTTGGCCCACATTTCTGCCCAAGTCAGTCAGTGTATTTGTAACAAATAGGTAAAACACCATGATGGGAAGTCTTTGTGCTCCCACAGCATAGGCAGACCCCAGTAACATTTCTGCAGCAAAAGTATAGGCGAACCTCATAAACCGTTCCATAGAAACTGCATAGACGGACGCCAGTAACATTTCTGTAGCAAAAGTATAGGCAGACTCCTGAATAATTTCTGTAGCAAGAGTATAGGCGGACCCCTGTAACATTTCTGTAGCAAAAGTATAGGCGAACCCCTCAAAGCATTCAGTAGAAACTGCATAGGCGGACCCCAATAACATTTCTGTAGCAAAAGTATAGGTGAACCCCTCAAATCATTCAGTAGAAACTGCATAGGCGGACCCGAGTAACATTTCTGTAGCAAAAGTATAGGCAGACCACTGTAAAATTTTTTATAGCAAGAGTATAGGCGGACCCCAGTAACATTTCTGTAGCAAGAGTATAAACAGACCCCAGAAACATTTCTATAGCAAGAGCATAGGCAGACCCCAGTAACATTTCTATACCAAGGGTATAGGCGGACCCCAGTAACATTTCTCTAGCAAAAGTATAGGCAGACCCCAGTAACATTTCCGTAGCAAGAGTATAGGTGAATCCATCAAACCATTCAGTAGAAAAGGTATAGGCAAGCCCCAATACCATTTCTCTAGCAAAAGTATAGGCGGACCCCAAGCAACATTTCCGTAGCAAGAGTATAGGCGAACCGCAGTAACATTTCTGTAGCAAAAGTATAGGTGAACCCCTCAAACCATTCATTAGAAACTGCATAGGCGGACCCCAGTAACATTTCTGTAGCAAGAGTATAGGCGGACCCCAGTAACATTTCTGTAGCAAGAGTGTAGGCCAGTCCCGGAAAATATATGGCTTCCAAGAGTGTAGGTGAAGGACGGAAAAATTAGTTGGATACCAGTATAGGCGAGGGCCACAAAAAGTTGGTGTACCAAGAGTATAAGTGCATCCCTAAAAAATTGCTCAACCGCGAGGGCATGTGAAACCCATAAACATTTTTTAAAGATACAGCTCGCTGTTGCTTAATTTGTAACAGAGCCTGGAGGCAGCCCTGTTGAAAAAATTGGTGTCTGTTAAAGTATCAATACTTTTGAAACTTTAAAACATTGTAAAAACTTTTAAAACAGAGCCTTTTGGGCTGCAGAAAAATTGGCAGTTCAGCGTGATGACATGATGTTTTAGGAGGAGGAGTAGGAGGAGGATTAGGAGGAGTAATAATATCCTAGAGTGATTGACAATGCTAATTCACCCATTTTCGTGGTGATAGAGGATGGATTTTTCTCCTGTTGCAGCTAAAAGAATCATTAGGTTCCGCTGCATTCCGCCGGTGGAGAAGAGTAGTCTGGGCAAATCCAGCCTTTGTTCATCTTTATGAGTGTAAGCATGTCAGTACTGGCAGGTGACAGGCGGGTATGCTTATCCGTGATGATTCCCCCAGCTGCACTAAACACCCTCTCTGACAAGACGCTAGCGGCAGGGCAGGCCAGCACCTCCAGGACGTACAGCGCAAGTTCGTGCCATGTGTCCAGCTTTGACACCCAATAGTTGCATGGAGCAGAGGCATCACGGAGGACGGTGGTATGATCAGCTACGTACTCCCACATTATCTTTTTACAGTGCTCCCTCCGACTTAGCCCTGACTGCGGAGCCATAAAACTGGCAAAGGCCTTGGAGAGTGTTCCCATGCCTGCGCTGGACATGCTGCCTGATCCCCGCTCCTTCCCTGCTACTTGGCCCTCTGAACTGCGTCTTCTGCCACTAGCGCTGTCAGATGAGAACTTTAGAATCACTTTTTCCACCAGGGCCCTGTGGTATTGCATCACTCTCGTACCCATTTCCTCTTCGGGAATGAGAGTGAAGAGGAAAGTAAGTAATCCATGTTGACCAGAATGCGTCTAACGCGAGGGTCACGGGAAATGCAGTCTAACATAAAATCAGCAAGGTGTGCCAGGGTCCCAGCACGTAACATATCGCTGTCCTCACTGGGAAGATGACTTTCAGGATCCTCCTGCTCCTCTTCAGCCCATACACGCTGAACAGATGAGAGGCAAGCAGCATTGGTACCCTCTGCAGTGTGGCCAGCTGTCTCTTCCCCCTCCTCCTCCTGCTCCTCCCCCTTCAAAACACGCTGTGTTATCAAGCAACATACTGTCATCCTCCGTCTCCTGTTCCAAACGCAAACCGTCAGCCTTTATGCTTAACAGCAAACTTCTCAGCAGGCATAGCAGCAGAATGGTAATGCTAATGATTGCCGCATTGCCGCTCACCATCTGGGTAGACTTCTCAAAGTTTCCGTGGACCAGGCAGTTGTCTGCCATCCATGCCCACTCCTCAGTAAAGAATTGCGGAGGCTGACTACCACCCCGCCGCCTATGTTGCAGCTGGTATTCCACTATTGCTCTACGCTGCTCGTACAGCCTGGCCAATATGTGCAGCGTAGAATTCCACCGTGTGGGCACGTCGCACAGCAGTCGGTGCTCTGGCAGATTAAACCGACGTTTCAGGGTCCTCAGGGTGGCAGCATCCGTGGTGGACTTGCAGAAATGTGCGCAGACGCGGCGCACCTTGCCGAGCAGGTCAGACAACTGAGGGTAGTGTTTTAGAAACCGCTGAACCACCAGATTGAAGACATGGGCCAGGCATGGCACGCGTGTGAGGCTGCCGAGCTGCAGAGCCGCCACCAGGTTACGGCCGCTGTCACACATGACCATGCCCGGTTGTAAGCTCAGCGACGAAAGCCAGAGGTCGGTCTGCTCTTTCAGACCCTGCAGCAGCTATGGGGCCATGTGCCTCTTGTCAACTAAGCTGATTAGTTTCAGCATGGTTTGCTGACGCTGGCCCACCGCTGTGCTGCCGCTCGCTACCTACTGCTGGCGGAATGCTCACACTTCTTATTTGAGAGATAGATGTGGCAGAGGAGAAGGAGGGGGAGGTTTTGGATACCAGCACCGATGTAGGACCCGCTATTCTGGGTGTGAGTAGGACGTGAGCGGTCCCAGGCTCTGACTCGGTCCCAGCCTCTACCAAGTTCACCCAATGTGCCGTCAGGGAAATATAGTGGCCCTGCCTGCCAGTACTTGTTCACATGTCCGTGGTCCCAGTAACCGTGTTGGTGAGGGCACGATTTATGTTGCGGGAGACGTGTTGGTGTAGGGCTGGGACGGCACACCGGAAAAAATAGTGGCGACTGGGGACCGAGTAGCGCAGGACCGCCGCGGCCAGCATGTTTTTGAAAGCCTCCGTTTCCATAAGCCTGTACGGCAGCATCTCCAGGCTGATTAATTTGGCAATGTGTACGTTTAAAGCTTGTGCATGCGGGTGGGTGGCGGTGTATTTGAGCTTTCGCTCCAATGCTTGTGTTAGCGACAGCTGAACGCTGCAGTGAGAGACATTGCTGGATGGAGTAAAGGACGGCGGAGGTGAAGGTGTGGGTGCAGGCCGGGAGGCGCTCGTGCCTGTGTCCTGAGAGGGGGGTTGGATCTGAGTGGCAGGTTGGGGCACAGGGGAAGAGGCAGTGGTGTGACCCGGAGGTGGTGAATGGCCTTTGTCCCAACTTGTGGGGTGCTTGGCCATCATATGCCTGCGCATGCTGGTGGTGGTGAGGCTGGTAGTGGTGACTCCGCAGCTGATCTTGGTGCGAAACAGGTTGCACATCACTGTTCTTCGGTTGTACGCGCTCTCACTAAAAAGCTTCCACACCTTTGAACACTTAGCCCTCTGCACAGAGGCTTGCCGCAAGGGGGTGCTTTGGGATACAGTTGGGGGATTCTTTACTCTGGCCTTCCTCTACCCCTGGCCACTCCACTACCTCTTCCAACCTATCCTGCTGCTGCACTTGCCTCCCCCTCTGAAACGCTGTCCTCAGTAGGCTTAGCAAACCAGGTGGGGTCAGTCACCTCATCGTCCAGCTGCTCTTCCTCCGAATACTCTGTGCGCTCCTCCCTCGGACTTACTGCCCTTACTACTACCTCACTGACAGACAACTGTGTCTTATCATCCTCATCCACAAAAAGCTCTTGAGACAGTTGCTGGAAGTCCCCAGCCTCATCAGCCAGACTCCGGGAACTTTCCAAAAATTGGGCATCGGTCACGACAAACTCCTCCAGTGAGAGCGGAAGCATTTTTCCCCACTCATGGCAGAGACTGAGAACAGTTCCTGGGAGTCTGCCTGCTCAGGATATGTCATTTTCATGGAGTGAGGAGGCTGGGAGGAAGGAGGAGCAGCAGCCAGAGGATTCAGAGTTGCAGTCTCTAGGCCGGGAGTAGTGGACTGCGTAGAAGACTGGGTGGTCGATACATTGCTGGACGCGTTTTCTGCCATCCACGACAGGACCTGCTCACACTGCTCTGTTTGTAATAAAGGCCTACAACGCGAACCCGTAAATTGTGATATGAAGCTGGGTAGCCCAGAAACTTGTCTCTCTTTTAATCCCGCAGCAGCCGGCTGTGATCCACCATGCCCTGGAACTCGGCCTGTGCCCACACCCTCATTTGGATGCCCGCGTCCTCGACCCTTACACCTACTCTTCATCATGGCGGATTAAGAATAGAGGCCGTATAGAGTGGGAGAAGACTCTAAAGCCAGTGGATAGTGCTAGTAACTGCGGCTATCTCAACCCCACAAAGGAAAGGGTATCGTGAGACGCTCTGTTTAGCAGTGAGACCTCTGTCTAATGCACTGCAGACACAGAACGGTATAACTGAAGTCGTTTGCAGTAGGCTAGGAAATGTTAGAGTGCAGTTTCACGGTGAGAGCTGGTTGTACGGCACTGCAGGCTGAGAATGGAATTACTGAAAGGCTGGGAACAGGCCCAGATGCGTAATACAAAAATTGATGCACTACTGCTCCCAGCCAGCCACAACTATAATGCACACGGTCAGATGTAGCCCTAAGAATGACTGTTAGGCCTATACTGTGGACCTTTGTAGTGGACAATGAACCTGTTTTTATTCTGTATACTAAATGCCAGTACTTTTCCATTACTGTTACAAATATAGATATGCCTTCTTACATGTATCCAATGTATCTACTTCCTTAATGAAACTTCTGTTCTCAAAACGCTGACAAGATAATATATAGTGTAAACACCTTACATATTCCATCTGTTTTGTAAATTTAGAAGACGTAGAAATCAGACATAGATAACCGCAGTCTGAAAAAAGCTACCATAATAATAACCCAAGCAGTTTTACTGGAAACTTATGCAAATAACACGGGAGGTTTGTGCAATTAATAGTTCAAGCTGTAATATCCAATCATATCGAAGGAACCACACGTGGGTCCAAGACAACCCACTCATCTCGTTCATCACCTGATGGCCAATCACAGATGACCGGAGGATGGAAGAATTGCAAGATGCTTATCCAATAATTAAACAATACGTTGTATCTATGTAATCTTTGACCTGCCCAGATGGGCAGATATGTTAAACTCTTTTAAAAGAGGTTGTGCGCCCAACATTAAAGCAGAATTGAGGAAGCTTATACATGCTGAACCTGTGTCAGTGTGAAATCTTCTTATGCGCATATACTCAATTCAGAATTAATATGGAAGGGTGTAAACATTCAGAATTGAGTAAGTCGTTGGACGCAAAAGGAAATCCATGACAGCTGGTGGCCCGTACGGGGATTGATCAATAGGTTCCAAAGAGCTTGGACAGAAGACACGGACATAGGCAACCTTGGACTTTGCGGGCCCAACAAATCATTAGAACACGGTAAGATAAATTAATTATCTATACCTGTGTGGCTGACTCCAAGCTTGCCTATGTGCCGTGTCAAGGCCGATCAATTTGGATCCGCATGACAGGTATTTTTAGGTCTTGATCACTCTATAAGAGCCTGTCATAAGATATAAAAGGAATGTTTGCATGCCTGTTGTCTTGAGAGTACTAGTTAATTGGTGACATCAATAGCTGCCTCTAGGGGAGGGCCTGTACGGGGTGTTTCCACTCCTGAGGGAGGAGGGAGCCGTCCAGGTGGCCTGTCGCAGAGACTCAGCAGTCCTGAGGCCTGTTTGGAGGGCCCAGGAAAGGGAGAGACTGCCAGAGAAAAGTCTGATATGGGATTTCCGCTCCTGCTAGGCCTGTTTGCAGGGTCCGGGAGAAGGGAGCTGCCAGACACGTATCCCGAGGGGCAGTGAGACTAAGCCAGCCGTACTGGTGCTCTGTCTATTTGTGTGTGTCCACAAATATTAGTTTATCGTTTGAACGTTCATGAGTAGATCCCTCTGTCTGAGGGTAAATTAATAAACTGTGTAGCGACAGAAATGCTAGAGACCCTAGGGCGGGACATACTGTGTCCGGCGTCTTAGGAGACTTCTATAATCATGAATCTGGCTGCCATGATTGAAATTGGAAGGCAGCAAACATTGTACCAAGGCCAATTCTTACCCCCTCCAGAAAAAGTGGGGAAGGGGTGGAGAGTCAAGGTATCATTGATTAATCAAGCAATCTTTCTGCGTGCTCAAAACGTCCTACCTGTGCTTTATATAAAGTTAGTGTGCTTGTCTGTTGTGTAGAGCTAATCCTGCTGAGTTGTTTATATAGAAATAGTCTGTTTGTCTGTCATATAGAATTTGTAGCAGTCCTGTAAGTAGGGAGTGTTAGCAATGAGAACGCATTGGCTGGGTTATAACCAAGATTAATGCACTGTACGCAGCGGCGCGTTGTGGGTTTGGACTTTATAGGATACGTGTGCATTATTGGATCCCTTCTAATAAAGGCAGACTGCTAAACTGTGTTGCTGTTGAATTGTTAAACGCTGAAAGAATAGGCTTGTGCCCGTAAGTGAATGTATACAAGGGGTTAACTGTGTTTTCTTTTAGTGAGAAAGGCTGCTTATTTTCAGTTACTTCCTCATTTTCTAGGGGGAAGCGCTGTAACGCTGAATGTAAGGAATAACTTTGTTGTTTAATAAAATAAAGGAATACAATGAGTTATACTGTCTTTAAAAACAGATGGGGGTCAGTGATGTACTAAATTGTTAGAGCAGGTGGATTAGACCCAAGCGATAGAGGAAAAAAGCAAATTCATGTGCTGTGACAAATAACAACTACTGTTCGTATGTCTTGTTATGTAATCTAATCTTTGTTATACGTCCTTCATACAAATGTAAGGAGTTATATGCCACTCACATCCTGAGGGGGCTCTTAAGAATACAAAGTTACAAACTGTAACAAACTGCATACCACCATGCCCACAAGAAAATACATCTATGAATTGCAGTACATTACCAATCAGATGGAGATGCCCGGCATCTAAGACTGCATCTGCCCGGTCGCCGGAAGGACGACCAGGAACGAGTCTGGGACAAAAACTGTTGTAAAAGTAAATTAGCCATGTTCTCCCTTATTATCCTGTTTCTGTGCCTTTCCATTCTGTGGGAGGGGCTGTTACGGGAGGAAGAGAGAGATTGTAAAAAGAGGAAGTTACTGGTGCTGCAGTCCCAGCACCAGTAAGGTACATTCGCAGACAATATAGAAGTTAAAATAAATTACAGGGAGTAAGGTGTAAAGGAAGTAAGTTAAGCAGAGAAGCCGAAGAATGGGAAACAAGCAGGTAACGATAAGGCCTGGTATTCACAGGAGGGACAGGGCAGGTTGACCCGTAATTTGTAAAATGTAAATTGTGTGATGCATAAGACTTTATCTTTAAAGTAGGTATACAGCCACACTCAGAGGGGTGGAGCTAGATGATGCAAGAATACGTAATGGGTCCAAGGAGGGGGTAAGAATCATAGATAGCCAGAAAAAAGGTTTTGCTTTTTTCTCCTGTCTCAAAATTGATGAGACATTGCCGGCAGGATCAGATTAAATTAAAGGGGTTGTCCCGCGAAAGCAAGTGGGGTTATACACTTCTGTATGGCCATATTAATGCACTTTGTAATGTACATTGTGCATTAATTATGAGCCATACAGAAGTTATCAGAAGTTATTCACTTACCTGTTCCGTTGCTAGCGTCCTCGTCTCCATGGTGCCGTCTAATTTTCAGCATCTAATCGCCGGATTAGACGCGCTTGCGCAGTCCGGTCTTCTTCTTTTCTGAATGGGGCAGCTCGTGTCGGAGAGCGGCTCCTTGTAGCTCCGCCCTGTCACGTGCCGATTCCAGCCAATCAGGAGGCTGGAATCGGCAATGGACCGCACAGAAGACCTGCGGTCCACCGAGGGAGAAGATCCCGGCGGCCATCTTCACCAGGTAAGTAAGAAGTCACCGGAGCGCGGGGATTCAGGTAAGCACTATCCCGTTTTCTTTTTTAACCCCTGCATCGGGTTTGTCTCGCGCCGAACGGGGGGCTATTGAAAAAAAAAAAAAAACGTTTCGGCGCGGGACAATCCCTTTAATAATGAATTCTCTTAAAGAATATCACGTTTTAAATAAGGCTGCCCAGATGGAAGGCATGTCTCTGTTTTTGGCACTGATAGCCGCTGCGGAAACTCAGCTTTCCACGGTTCCTGACACCCACAAGACAGGCATAGGGAAATTGAATGTACCCACCATGATAATATATACGAGACCCAGATACACACCCCTGGGTCAAACAGTATCCCCTTGGAGAAAAAAAAAAAAAAGGGGTAAAGGGTCAGCCACGCATGTTAGGTGCTGTGTGCTGATGCTTTGGAAATACTGCCAACCGGCCACAATTTCACTGTTAATTTCCCTTGCAGAAGCTGTAAGGCCTGGAGGCCTCCAAAGACTAACCAAGTTCTGCAAGAAAGGTTGTTCTCCTGGCCAGGCCATACCTGTACATACATCCGTTGCCAAATTCCACACCTTTCTGGGCCTTGTTTTATACTGCCGCCCATACGACAGTATTGACACAAAAGCACGGAGGACAACCACGGCCACTGAGATACTACTCCATGAGGTTGGATCCAGTGACTCGAGGAGCTCCCTCATGTGTTTGTGCGGTGGCAGCAGTACAGGCAATTGCTGACAAATCTTCTAAGTTGGTATTGGACTACCCCCTAGTGGTCCACACCCCAAATGACATCCAGAACATACTCATGCAAGTGCAACCCAAGCACTTATCTCTGGCCTATTAGACCCGGCTACAATGTGCTCTTTCCATGCCTCCCCCAATATTTCTTTCCGATGTTGTACTACCTTGAACCCGGCTACTCTTCTTTTAATCAGGTATTCCGGTTCAAACGGGGGAGGGGAGGCATAGGTGATCTGAGTATGGCAGATCAGCTATTTTTTAAAAATTTTTAAAATTCTGTGCCACAAGATTCTGACAAAAACTGTTATTAGAATCCATTGTTAATGATGCATATTTTGAGTTTTCTTTTGTAGATGGTACCAGAGTGAGGATTGATGACTCCAAACCAGATATGCAGAGGTCACACAACAAGATGTCCTAAACGCAGAAGCTCTGCCTCCGCATGTCTCAGTGCAAGAAGCGGAACCGAAGGCCCTCACTGAGGCGTGTAGAGTGGTAGAAGGTAAGACGGCAACTCTTTACACTGACTCCTGGTATGCATTTGGCATAGCTCATGATTATGGCCCAATATGGAAGGCCATACAGCTTGTTATCTCAGTAGGACAGCCAATTAAGAATGGTGCAGCGGTGCAGAGTCTCATGGAAACCCTACTACTACTACCTGGCAATGGAGAATTCACACCGATTTCTACAATGGAGAAGCGAGAGACAACACCCTCGCCGACAGCACAGTAAAGGCAGCGGCCCTCAAGCCGTGAAAGAAAGAAGAAAAGATACTGACAGCATGAGTCAGTGGTAAAAACTTTGGACATTGATAAAACGTTGGACATTGACAAAGCTTTGGACATTGATATGTCAAGGATTTTACAGTTACAAGCCAACGAGGAAGGAAAGCAAAATGGGCTAAAAGACGGGAGCAACAGAACAGGACGGCGTATGGCGAACAATCAGCAGAACTTGCCTACAGAGGTCCCTGCCCCCCATGATGGCCCAACTGGTACACAGAATCAAAAGCAGCAATGACGTCGACACTGAACAAGAATGGGTGACACCTGGGTCCTCTGTAGCTGCTGCATCATTTGTCCAGTTTGCATGATCTTTGCCATGTGCGAGTCAGGACAGAAGTAAGGTGGCCATATAACACTTGCCTTGACCACTCTACCCATTTCAGAGATTGCCAATTTGCCCACATTCAGCTCACACCTGTTGGGGAGTATGAATATGTGCTTGTTGTTGCTCGAGTCTTTTTCAGGTTGGAGGCCCACCCTGATACTAAGGTAAATGAGCAGGTAACCACACAGAAGCTCATGAATGAGGTAATCTGCAGATACAGGGTACCGGAAGTGAATGAGGTAAACGAAGGTACACACTTCATAGGTGAAATAATGTGAGATCATGTCTGGAAGGTAATTGGACAGGGGAGTGTGCCTTAGTAAAGCCCTTATGCTCCTCCACATCCTGTCAGACAGCATTGAGAATAATGAGGTTACCCCCAATAGTTACTCTATCTTGATCCAACTCTGCTGTGTTCTGTAGTTATCCTGTCATGTTGGTCTATCCTTGTTTTATGCATAGGTACGGCGGTTCTTTCCAGTCTTGTCACTAGGTAGTGTAGGGTCAGTGTAGGCGGCCTGGACGTGTCCACCATCAGGGCTATCTCCAGGAGGGACATTGGTGTGGGTGAAGACCAGGGAGTCCCACGCCGTGCGTACCTATGCATACTACTAGTATTGTAACAGCACACTAGAGTGAGAAGAGAGGCTCCTGGTGGTAGTTTTGACCTACACATGTACATTGACGTCATAGGACAGCCAAGGGGGGTACCTGACGAGTTTTTTAAAACTTAGAGACCACGTTAAAGCTAGATTCGAGTCCATTTTTCTGATCATAATAGTAAATAAAATGTTGACTGGATTAATTATGTTTATTATGATTAGCAGCGATTTATAAATTATACTAGAGATGCCTTATAGGGACTAGTCGATCAATAGGACCCACCTCGACTATGACTTTTCAAAATAGAATGGCACTAGGTACGATTTTAGCCAAAAAGGGGAGTGTCTGTAAAATGATAGGGTTGACTTGTACCTACATTCCAGACAACACGTGACCCGCAGGTAAAGACGCAGTTGCCATTAAGAAGCTGACCGCACTAACTAAAAAGAGCTAACCTTAGTCTGTTTCCTCAGTAAGGTACATACCTAACAGCAGAATAGAAAAAATAAGTTTTAAAACATTGTGTATTTAGAACACTGTGATAGGTTTTCGCTAAGATTTTGCTTTATTTTATCTGCAGTGCACTCTGCTCATGCCACGCAACATGCCAGTGTTAACAACGCCCCTGGTCCTGTTACCTTGCCGCCTCTGGAAAAGGGAAGTGGGAATAATCCCTTTGTAGTTTGTCCTTCCAGACTGATAGATATGATCATGCACTTACTAATGAGACAAAGGTTCAGTCATGTTGATCAGGCATTAGATAGCCCTAATTTTGCACTCTTTGTGGATGAATCGAGGTAGTGTCAAGAAGGCAGGTTCTACACAAGTTATGCAGTGTTTACCTGAAATAGTAAAAGCCGCACCTCTCCTAACCTAATGCCTCGAGATCCCAGGTGATAGCCTAGACCTCCACATGTACCAAAGACCCGATTGCCATGAACCCACAGCTAGGTATCGGAGGGGCATTTACAGCCTAAGCGACAGTTGTGAAAGACTGCCACTCTACTGAGTTTTCAAAACATTCTACACTAGAGTTTATCCTGATAAAGAAGTTATTAATTATATTTGTCACCTTTATAGTCATCCTAATTTCTGTTTGTTGTTGCATACAGTGTATTCCGACCCTGATGACTGCCTGGTCCACCTGACTCACTATGATGTCCAACAAAAAACCCACTGTCAGCGCAAACGTCGTCATTATGGATCCAGAATATGATGATGTTGAACCATCCTATACCCCCATGGCAGCTGTAGCTCCAGTCTACAACACAATGCAGGTCTAGGGTCAGTGGTGGGGGATCGGGATGGGACAAAGTAGGGACACGTAGTGTGAGTTTAGTGAAACAGATAGTTTCAAGGGGGCTCTGTAGTGGAAACCCAATATATCTATATTTTGGGCCTATACTGTGGACCTTTGTAGTGGACAATGAACCTGTTTTTATTCTGTATACTAAATGCCAGTACTTTTCCATTACTGTTACAAATATAGATATGCCTTCTTACATGTATCCAATGTATCTACTTCCTTAATGAAACTTCTGTTCTCAAAACGCTGACAAGATAATATATAGTGTAAACACCTTACATATTCCATCTGTTTTGTAAATTTAGAAGACGTAGAAATCAGACATAGATAACCGCAGTCTGAAAAAAGCTACCACAATAATAACCCAAGCAGTTTTACTGGAAACTTATGCAAATAACACGGGGGGTTTGTGCAATTAATAGTTCAAGCTGTAATATCCAATCATATCGAAGGAACCACACGTGGGTCCAAGACAACCCACTCATCTCGTTCATCACCTGATGGCCAATCACAGATGACCGGAGGATGGGAGAATTGCAAGATGCTTATCCAATAATTAAACAATACGTTGTATCTATGTAATCTTTGACCTGCCCAGATGGGCAGATATGTTAAACTCTTTTAAAAGAGGCTGTGCACCCAACATTAAAGCAGAATTGAGGAAGATTATACATGCTGAACCTGTGTCAGTGTGAAATCTTATGCGCATATAATCAATTCAGAATTAATATGGAAGGGTGTAAACATTCCGAATTGAGTAAGTCGTTGGACGCAAAAGGAAATCCACGACAGTAGGACTGTAGTGTATAACTTTCCCTATATAAGAAGCTGTGTCCCTACACTCTGCCTTATGCACTGCACACACAGAACAGTTTGGCTGAAGTGGCCTGCACAGCCCGAGATGAAAAAAAATAAATTGGTGCACTACTGCTCCCAGCCAGCCACAACAGTAATGCAAACTATGAAGAGTAGCCCTAAGAGGGACCGTTGGGGTTCTTGATGACAGGATGCTACTCTAACACTTTCCCTATATTAGCAGCAGCACTTTCCCTAATCATTGCCAGCATGCATCTGAGGCGAGCCGCGGGCGGGACCAGTTTAAGTACTCGGCGGTCACCTGATTGGCCCAGCCACTCACTACTGTGGGGGGGGGAGGGGGGGGAGAGAGGGCTGGCACGTCTCAGCAGGAAGTGGTATTGCCTTCCCTGCATGTCTATTGGCCAGAAAATGGTGCTAAACATGTGGGGAAGGAAATGCAATTGACCCGAGTACCGCGTGGTGTTCTTCTCGAGTAACGAGCATCTCGAGTACCATAATACTCGTCCGAGCATCAAGCTCGGACGAGCGTGCTCGGTCATCTCTAACTGGAATCTTTATCAAGTGCCGACTATCAAGGGAACTTGATAAAGACATACATCCAGCATTAAAACATGTTATGTGCTTTTTTTGGAATAAAACTTTGTTGTGTGGTACAACCTCACTTCCTGATATTTTGTATCTTTTTGTGGAATGTTGAAGAAGCACTCGCAATAATTGCCTCATCAATTTAATTGGACTACATACATTTATGGCTTTTTAGTTATCACCTGGACAAAATATCGATGTTGACAATACTAGCTTGAACCTTGGAGTGCCAATATCTTGGTCCGGGTGACCTACAAGCCCATTCTAGATTTGTGCCTATTTTTGCAAAACTCAATCAGCTGAGATCATGTCCACTCATTTTTCTTACCTTTGCTTTCATCTTTTTGATACACATTAGGTTTGAAACTCACTTTGCTTAGATAGCGCCTCAACTCATCATTATTCCTACTCTTGCAGGGTCCAGCTATTGACAATGTCTTGTACATAAAAGAGATCATTCATTAACCCACTTAAAGGTTTAGAATTGACAGACCTACAATGGAGTATAGTGATCGGGTGTCACCAGAGCAACCAATCAGAATCGGGCACTGCAGTGGTTTTGATTAGAGATGAGCGAGCATTCTCGACCGAGCTTGATGCTCGTTCGAGTATTAGGGTGCTCGAGATGCTCGTTACTCGAGACGAGCACCACGCGGTGCTCGTCTCGATTAAACGAACACTGGCCATTGAATTCAATGGAGCCGGCAATACAGCCAGCTCCATTGAAAGCAGTGGGCTGCCGGCAAGCGCGGGATGAATTTTCGGGAAGGGCTTAAAAATATAAGCCCTTCCCTGAAATTCATCCAGAAATGTGTAAAAAGTAAAAAAAAAAAAATATACTTACCTCGTCCCAGCAGACGGAGTTCAGCCGCGTCTGGCCGGCAGTTCTCCTGAACTGCTGTGAGTAGTATTCAGCAGCCGGGGATTTAAAATCCCCGCTTGCTGAATGAGCTGCCTCTGATTGGTCCCTGCTCTGAGCCAATCAGAGGCAGCTCTCACTCACCCATTCATGAATTCATGAATGGGTGAGTGAGTGCTGCCTCTGATTGGCTCAGTGCAGGGACCAATCAGAGGCAGCTCTCAGCTGTCATTCAGCTGAGAGCTGCCCCTGATTGGTCCCAGCACTGAGCCAATCAGAGGCAGCACTCACTCACCCATTCATGAATTCATGAATGGGTGAGTGAGTGCTGCCTCTGATTGGTGAGGCTGTGACCAATCAGAGGCAGCTCATTCAGCAGGCGGGGATTTTAAATCCCCACCTGCTGAATACTACAGAAAGCAGTTCAGGAGATCTGCCGGCCAGACGCGGCTGAACTCCGGCTGCAGTGTAAAGGTGAGTATACATTTTTTTTTTCTTTTTACACATTTTAGGATGATTTTCAGGTAAGGGCTTATAGTTTTAAGCCCTTCCCGAAAATTCATCCCGCGCTCCCCGGCAGCCCATTGCTTTCAATGGAGTCGGCTATATTGCCAGCTCCATTGAATTCAATGGGCTAACATCGTTCTTCTCTGCCACAGCTGTTACAGCTGTGGCAGAGGAGAATGATCTTTATGCTGACAGTGCGGGGGGGGGGGGGGGTCTCACTCTTGCCACTATTGTGGCTTAATAGTGAGACCTCGGAGCCCGAAATGCAGCCCTGCATGTTGCTCCTCGCCTGCCCTATCTATTTCTGTGTTTTTTACATGACTTTGGTGATTTGCTAAGATTTTCACAAATGAAAACCTTAGCGGAGCACCAGTCATATACAAAAATGCTCGGGTCGCCCATTGACTTCAATGGGGTTCGTTACTCGAAATGAACTCTCGAGCATCACTGAAAGTTCGACTCGAGTAACGAGCACTCAAGCATTTTGGTGCTCTCTCATCTCTAGTTTTGAACCATCCAAAGTGCACTGCTAGCTATGTTATTTGCAAATGGAATAATAATAATCTTTATATAGCGCCAACATATTCCGCAGCGCTTACAATACAGGGGAAATAAAACAAGACAATGGTGGAAACAGTAGAAGTGAGGGTCCTGTTCTAACGAGCTTACATACTACAAATAGTGGGGTGATACAGAAGGTAAAGGGGCTGGAGATGTGCATGGTATGGCGAGGTTGAGAGTGAGGGATGCTATACACACAGACAATTGTCAGGCCGTATAGTGGTGGAATCGGGATGACTGCAGGTGCCGGTTGATTATGGCTAGAAGGGATTGCAGTCTGTGGGAATGGGAGTATGTTATCAGGCAGAGTACCGAGGGGTTTGGTTTAGGGGATATGGTATGCCTCCCTGAAGAGGTGCATTACTAGAGCATGCCTGAAGTTTAGTGTGTCAGTGATTGCCCGGATATTTTTTTGGTAGCACGATCCAGAGGATAGGTGCTGATCTTGAGAAGTCTTGGAGGCGGGAATGAGAGGTTCGAATTAAAGGGGCACTCAGTCTGATTTCGTTAGCAGAGCAGAGGGCACGGGTTGGCTGGTGGATTGAGTTGAGGGAAGCAATGTAGGGTGGGGCAGTGCTGTGGAGGGCTTTGTGGATGAGGGTAGTGAGTTTAAATTGTATTGTAATGGAACACATCTGGTGTGTGTGCAGTGCAGTCATATTCAGGGAGAATGTGGACAATGAAGCCTTGTACGAGCTGTGAATACATCCCACAAATCATCTGGCAAAATACTCACTCAGGAGGTTTCACAGGCCTGTGCATTTTCTATTTGCACAAGAACCATCAGTAGGGAACTCTATGACAAGGATTATCATGGACAAACTGCACACAAGCCCAACATCACAGCAGTGAATGCACAGAGGTGACAACAATGGTGCATAGAGCATCATACTTAGACTGTAAATGAATGAAAGCAAGTATTTTAGACAGAGGAATCACAGAACACTATCTTCCAATCAGATGACCGCACATGGATGTGGCAGTTGCCTGGAGAGTGGGTTCTACACAACTGCATCATCCCAACAGTGAAGTTTGGAGGAGGGTCTGTTATGGTGTGGGGTTGTTTCTCCTGGAAAGGACTAGGGATATTGGTTATAGTGAAGTCCACCCTCCACGCCAATGGGTACAGAACCATTCCAGACAATGTGGAATGATCTACACTGTGAAAATACTTTGGTACAGTTCCTTGTCTCTACCAACATGACCATGAACCATGTCATAAAGCATGCAGTATTGAGGAGCAGAACATCTGCAAACTTCAATCAAAAGTCTGTATCTCAATTTCATTGAGCATCTTTGGAATGAACAAGCACTCTGTATCCATGCACGCCTAACACGCTCATCATCCCCAGCATCACTGTCTGAAGCTCTTGTCGAGGAATATTGTGAAAAGCATGTCTAGGAGGGATATTGCAGTCATTGAAGCCAAAGGTGGTTCAACACTGAAATGTCAATAAAATGTAATTTAATTTCCTATGTGTGTCTCAATACTTTTGTCAACACATATATCTATATTGACTTTTTAATTATAAACTATAAATCAAAAGCATTCTTTTTTTCAGAATGTTTAGTTGGATATTGGTAGAGTCTATCTTAATAGACAAAGTTTTAATGTGAACTTATGCTGCTTCTTGGATTCCTTGGAGCCCTGTTAAATTTGTTTGTAGATTTCTCAATGGACCAAAGTACTAGCTAACTCTAAACAAAGTCTCAGTCTCTTCGCTACTTAATCTTGCCTTTTCCCTTCATATTGTGTATAAATACGGGCACCCTTTGTAATCCATGTTATATGTCAGGTCCCTGCATTGTGTTTTTATGTAGCACGTCACACACGGAAAAACCTGTAAGAATATGTGACTCTGTAATCGGGCACCTCCAGAAATAGTTCTAATTGAGGTATGGAAAATTATTACAAGGAAATCAAAATCCTCTTTAAGCACAGAATGGCTGATGTAGAAGGATGAGAACTACAAATGTATGTAAGTATAGTTATATAGGTGCAGAGAAATCCAAACAACCCTCTAGACTCCTTACTTGTGTTATTTCAATATTTTTACTTGTTTATTATCTGTCTTAGAATAATCTTTTTTGTCCTGTTGTGTTTTGCGTCTCCCCCTTATATTTAAAAGGACTATCCAGTTATAAATTATTGATTGTCTATATTCTGGTTAAGTAATAAATTGTAGATCAGCTGGGTTCCGCTATGTGGGATCATCTTTTTTGGTCTAGTGCACTGAGTTTGTTTCTGCAGGAAGCAGACAGATGCATTCTCACTACAATAGCCAGGCTTGATATTGCAGCAAAGTTCCCATTCATTTCAAGCCTGCAATACCAAGAATGGCCACTATAGTGGGAATTGAACTGTCTGCTTCCAGCAATATAACCCCTATAATGACTTCACTTTTTGAGAAAGTGTCCAATTATATAAAATAACAGCAGCAGCAAAAAATACATTGCCACCCAGTCAGAAATAATGACATAGAGAATGGTATAAATTGATTTGATCTCTTTTGTTGGTTTTCTTGCAGGAGAATAATCTTACTACAATGACAGACTTCTTCCTTACAGGATTTCAAGGCAGCCACTATGTGAGAATTTCCCTTTTCTGTTTTCTCTTAGTTTTTTTTGGCGCCACAATATTTGGGAATCTCCTGATCATCACCCTGGTGTCCATCAACAAGAACCTCCACACGCCAATGTACTTCTTCATCTCACAACTGTCCATCAGTGACCTCTTGTTGACTTCAGATATTTCCCCCAAGACGCTCCACATTCTACTAAAGGATGGGGGTGCCATTTCGTTTATTGGCTGTATGACTCAGCTTTACTTCTTCCTTGTCTCTGAAGCATCTGAGTGTCTCCTTCTCACAGTGATGTCTTATGACAGATATGTGGCCATCTGTGATCCCCTCCATTATACATCTAAAATGACTAGATCCTTTTGTGTAATATTGGCTGCCTTTTGTTGGTTTCTGGCCTTTTCCATTTCACTCACCTACAGACCATCAACTTTAACCTTTTGCAGACAAAATATAATTGACCATTTCTTTTGTGATCTTATTCCCTTACTAGAAATTGCCTGTTCTGGTATTTACATTGTGCAACTAGAAAACTTCATATTAAGCATCCCGTTAGTTTTAGTCCCAAGTTTAATAATTACATTGTCTTATGTTCAAATTATATCTACCATCTTAAAGATTTCATCTAATATCAGTAGACAGAAAGCCTTCTCCACCTGTAGCTCCCACCTCATTGTGGTCTCCATATTCTACTGGACTCTGTTTAGTGTTTATGTTATCCCGACAAGAGGACAATCAATGACCATCAGTAAAGTCCTATCACTGCTATATACTGTATTTAATCCTTTCATCAACCCCATCATATACAGTCTGAGAAATAAAGACATTAAAAAAGCTGTAAATGAAGCAATATTCAAACACATCTAGATAGAGATGACCAAATATCTTTGACTGCATTTGCCACTTGGAACAACCCATGTTCATATCAAGTTATCTTTTCTGTGCTCTTCCAAAGAACTGCCAGTTAATTTGTTGAATTATCAGAGAAATCACTGAAAGTAGCCATATACTTACCAAATGTACAAATAAAAGAGGGCAAGTAGAAGCAACGCATCCCCAACATGCAGGCAGCCAAACTACTATATGGAGGAGCTATTGCACAGGCGCAAGGCACTCATGAGCAACCACTCCTACACCTTCCATATATTGAGGGGGACGGCTGCTTAGTACTATACTTGCACACAAGTGTAGTGGCCCGAAGTAGCGACCCCCACAGCACCTATGTGACTGATCTCATGTGGTGTATATTTGTCTGATTGTGTGTATTGTTACATGTGGCAAATTTATGTGCATTGGCCTAGCCAGGTCATTTACACGTCATTGTCCGGTGTTGGCATTTTCTAACTTGTGTCTGTGGGTGGTGTATATTCCGTTAGCTCAGGATTGGTTGACGGGAAAGGTAATAAAAGGGCCGACATTGGGTGAGGAAAGGGGAGTGGAAAAAGGAAAAGAAGAAAGGAAAGGGGAGAAAAGTGAGGCGGAGGAGAAAGCCTTAGTGATAGTCAGGCCCTTGAGGTATCTTATTAAGCCAGAGCTCAAAATCCAACTGAAGCTTATGTCAGATCCAGCTTGACCAGAAGCAGATCTTTTGCTTCTTTTATGGGAGTTTGCTTATTGTGTCGTAAGGAAATCTCTACTTTTTATGTTTGTTCATAAAATAGCAAACATAGTTGTTAAAGTTTAATATTGGCTGTCAATAATTGGCAATAGATGGAATGATGATTGGGACGATTTAATGATCCTGCACTGAGCAGGGGGTTGGACCAGATGACCCTGGAGGTCCCTTCCAACTCTACCATTCTATGATTCTATGATTAAATAATCTTTCCTATTGTTTTTATAGCAGCATCATTCCATCTATTGTCAACTATTGACAGCCAATATTAAACTTTAACAACTATGTTTGCTATTTTATGAACAAGCATAAAAAGTGGAGATTTTCTTACAACACAACAAGCAAGCTCTCATAAAAGAAGCAAGTGGCTTCATCGGGATCAGAAATATATTTTTTTAACCCAAAATACAATATACAGTAAAAATATTGTGGCACATGTTAGCCTAAGTAATCTATGTGATGTTAGAAGTATTTTATATGACATCATCCCAAATTCCAAACGTTGTCAATGATGAGAATGCAGATGTTTTGTAAGCCTATGGCTAAGACTACATGATGACAAAGGGGTCATGTGACCAAAGATTTTCGTGTAACCCTGCAATCTGCAATTTCATAAAAGTCAGTGCAGTTTCATTGCAACTACAAGTATCTGCAATCACGACCCTCAGATTGCAAAAAATCTATTCACCAATTCCCTCTTGAGAATAATACCCTGCCAATTCTCTTGTTTGACTAACTATTACAACTTAAAGGAATTGCCCAGTACTGGACACCATTCCAGAGCATTATCTCTCTAGCTTTAACTGTGTAAAATAAGAAAAATAGCTGTACTTACCTGTCTTTTGTTGCAGAGATTTAGCACTGTACCTGACTTAGTCCTAGTGTTTTGTGTTGCTTTTGATGTCATTTGAAATCACATGACTGTGAGGCTACATTGTCATTCTTCTGAACTCCTGGTATCATGTGATGATCCCAGGAGAATAGGCTGTGATGCTGCAGCAGTCAAGTGCCTTCCGATGACCTCACCATCAACAACAAACACCAGGACCACGCAGAGGCTACAGCACTGGATCCCTGTGGGAGAGGACAGGTATATACTGCTCCTTTCCTTAACCAGACAACCCCTTTAACTCTTTGAAGACCAGGCCATTTTTGTAGTTAAAGGGATACTCCAGAAATACTCTTTATTATATGAGCTTAATTAACAGTGAAATAGCCTGTTCACACGATCAGGAGCTGCATGTTGCGTGTTATCCAGCTCCCATAGGAGTCTATGGAAACTCCATTGCAGCACGAACCAAAGATAAGTCAGGTCCTATCTTTTCTCGCAGCATGAACCTTAAATGTGTGCATTGTAGCCACACATGTCTTATCTTTGGAAGGTGGAAGTTTTTTCCTTCATCTGAATGTTTCCAAGCTATATTTGTATGTACAGGGGCAAGTTATAACCATATACTGGCGGTTTTTGTTGGTACAAGTATACGCAAACATACTAGTAGATATGATTATGCTACTATTCCCAATATTGCATGTGTTCATGGATACTTCAAAAGGAAACAGCGAGATCTCATATGTAACCCTATTTTTTTTCAAAAGATATAACTACAACCATATACTTATATTACTGCATGCAATACGTTGGCACTGGATTCTGGATTTACCTTCATTGTAAGTTTCCTTTCCTTGACTGAATGTTCTCCCATTGATTTTTTTTTTATAATGTAATTTTTATTGAGATTTGCATAATATAATAATCACAGGTTACATCAATTCTGTTTTATAATTATTATCCTTATTTTTATATTTTACAATAAGATATAGTTTAAACAGAGGAACTAGTGGGAAAAGGGAGCAACTGAGGGGGTAAGGGGTATGTGGGAGATTTCCAATAGGTTCACCATTTTGTATGTATTTTCTGTTGTCAACTGTGAATATACTGTATTCTGTCTATGGTCAAATCCTTTGGGGAAGGGAACATCGCCCCCCCCCCCCCACCTCCACAAGAATTGGAGGAGCAGTGCTGTGTGTCCAAGAACTGGTCAAACTGGTTCTAACTGGCAGAAACCTATCTAGAAATAGTCTAGAAATATAAATGTCTTTGTCTTCGACAAGCAGAGAGGAGAAACAGGATATTCTTCTCATGAGACCAAATTCAAGAATGAACTGAGCGTGCTCACCGAAGTTCCTCCCAGATGGATGACCTCACAAGCTACCTCACAAACACCTCCCTCTGAGAATGACCTAACAGCACACTAAATAATGTAACTGTCTCCTAAATTACTTCACTTCCTGTGTTGAGATTTTATTTAAACTTTACGCGCGTGAATAAAGTCAGACTCTTTTGGGACACATGATGTCTGACATGTGGTCTTTGAAAGGCTCTCCAGGCCTGCACATGTTATCTAATTTGAAACACACAGAATATCTGAAATAGCGAATTTTGCGCTAACAGGTAAAACAGGGGGGTTAAAATATTCCTGTAGGAAAATGGGTAGTCCATGGGTTCCACATATTATTGTATTTTGAGATTGCATTGTTACAGATGGCTAAAATCTTTTCATATAAACTGTGTTCTGATATAAGCCTAATCAATTCAGTCTTTGTTGGTGGGTTATGTGATTTCCAGAGTCTCGTGATGAGGAGCTTTGCAGCAATTACAATATGGTCCAGCAGCTCTTTTTGATGCGAAGAGATGCCTTCCATATTCAGAAGTAACAACGTATATTTTTGGTTGTGTGGGGCCCGCACTCCCAGAATACACTTTATAAGTGATAGAAACTCATTCCAGTATGTCCTTTAGGGCGGGACAGGACCAGAAAACATGCAGAAAAGTTCCACTTGTCCCACAGTCTCTCGAGCACGCATCACTCTGACCCAGCCCTCATCTCGCTAATTTGGATGGGGTCAGGTACCATCTTGTCACTAATTTTATATGAGTTTCTATTAGGTTTGCAGCTCCAGAAGCCTGAATAGCCAGTCTAATGGCTTTCAGCCATTTTTCCATGGAAATTGCTTCTCCTAGTTCTCTTGAAAAAGGCACTTGCATGGGCCGAAACGTCGTGTTTTATCTGGAGGCAATAAAGTGGCATCTTCTGATGCATTTTTAAGAATTTTCCTCTTCTCGTGCTGCTCCTTTATATGGATTTGATGGACTACATTTGGAGGAGCCAAGGGAATCTGTCTCCTTGAGTGAGCTGTGCGCATTGTTGTCTTCTCCACCTCCCAGTATCGTGGTTATACGGTGTGGAGTGCTGCTATGACACATTTCTCGAGGATACCTCATCGACAACGCAAGGGGTAAGCCATCTGCACTCTGCACCCTACTCAAGTCTGTCAGTGTTTTGGGAACAGACAGGTACAACTCCACTATGGCAAGTCTGTGTGCACCCGCAGCATGGGTGGCTAGCAGGAACACACATACGGTACAGAAAGAAATCCCATTGCAGTGCCCCAGATAGCTGAGGTTACGTGAGAGGCAATACATGTTGGCTGCGGCCCACACGCCATGCCCTAGACATTCAGGTTTTTTTTTAAAGTGCCAGGCAGGTACAACTCTGCTATGGCAAGTCTGTGTGCACCCGCAGCATGGGTGGTTAGCAGGAACACACAGACGGTACAGAAAGAAATCCCATTGCAGTGCCCGGATAGCTGAGGTTACGTGAGAGGAAATACATGTTGGCTGCGACCCACACGCCATGCCCTAGTCAGTCTGGTTTTTGTTTCGGGCCAGATAGGTAGAACACCGTGATGGGAAGTCTTAGTGCACCCACAGTATACACAGACCCCTGTAATATTCCTGAAGCAAAGGTATAAGCTGACCCCAGTAACAGTTATGTTGCAGAAGTCTAGGGAGACCCCAGTAACATTTCTGTAGTAACAGTATAGACAGACCTCAGTAACATTTCATTAGCAGAAGTATAGGCAGACCCCAGTAACATTTCTGTTGTAACAGTATAGACAGAGCCGAGTAACAATTCTGTAGTAACAGTATAGGCAGACCACAGTAACATTTCTGTAGCAGCAGTATAGGCAGACCCCTGTCACATTTCTGTAGCAGCAGTATAAGCAGACCCGTGAGACATTAATGTAGCAGCAGAATATGCAGACCCCTGTAACATTTCAGTAGCAGCAGTACAGGCAGAGCCCAGTATTTGTAACATTTCAGTAGTAACAGTATAGACAGACCCCAGTAACATTTCTGTTGTAACAATATAGCAGACCACAGTAACATTTCTGTAGTAACAGTATAGGCAGACCCCAGTAACATTTCTTTAGCAGCAGTATAGGCAGACCCCTGTGACATTTATGTAGCAGCAGTATTGGCAGACCCCTGTAACATTTCAGTAGCAGCAGTACAGGCAGAGCCCAGTATTTGTAACATTTCAGTAGTAACAGTACAGACAGATCCCAGTAATATTTCTGTTGTAACAGTATAGACAGAGCCGAGTAACATTTCTGTAGTAACAGTATAGGCAGACCCCAGTAATGTTTCTGTAGCAGCAGTATAGGCAGACCCTTGTAACATTTCTGTAGCAGCAGTATAAGCAGACCCCTGAAACATTTATGTAGCAGAAGCATGGCAGACCCCTGTAACATTTTTGTAGCAGCAGTATAGTCAGACCCCAGTACCATTTCTGTAGAACTAAAGGCAGACCCCAGTAACATGTCTGTCACCGCAGTATAAGCAGACCCCTGTAACATTTCTTTAGCAGAAGCATAGGCAGACCCCTGTACCATTTTTGTAGCAGAAGTATACGCAGAACCCCTGTAACATTTACGTGGCAGAAGTATACGCAGAGCCCAGTAACATAATTGCAGAAGAAGTATAGGCAGACTCCTGTAACATTTAAGTGGCAGCAGTATAGGCAGATCCCTGTAACATTTATGTGGCAGAAGTATAGGCAGACCCCTATAACATTTCTGTAGCAGCAGTATAGGCAGACCCCTGTAGCATTTCTGTAGCAGCAGTATAAGCAGACCCCTTTAACATTTATGTAGTAGAAGCATAGGCAGACCCCTGAAACATGACTGTAGTAGAAGTATAGACAGACCCCAGTACCATTTTTGTAGCAGAAGTATACGCAAACCCCCTGTAACATTTACGTGGCAGAAGTATAGGCAGACCCCAGTTACATAATTGTAGCAGAAGTATAGGCAGACTCCTGTAACATTTAAGTGGCAGCAGTATAGGCAGACCCCTGTAACATTTATTTGTCAGTAGTATAGGCAGACCCAAGTAACAGTTATGTAGCAGCAGTATAGGCAGACCCCACTATCATTTCTGTAGCAGCCGTATGGGCAGACCCCTATAACATTTCTGTAGCAGAAGTATAGGCAGACCCCTGTAACATTCAAGTGGCAGCAGTATAGGCAGACCCCTGTAACATGTAAGTGGCAGCAGTATAGGCAGACCCCTGTAACTTTCTCGTAGCAGAAGGCAGACCCCAGTAAAATTTCTGTAGTAATAGTATAGGCCAACCTCAGAAACATCGGGATACCATGAGCGTCGGCGAAGGCAGGAAAAATTAGTTGGATAAGAGTGTAGTTACGCACACTGCAGTCCGCAAAAAATTATACGCTGGGCTGCAAAAAGGCCTAGCTGGGTAATAGTGAGCCACTACAACTCCCAGCGGCCACGCAGTAAAATGCACACGGTCACAAGTAGCCCTAAGAAGGAGCTTTTTTTCAAATTTCTTTGAAAAAGCAAACAGCCTAGATAGCGTGTATATGTCTTTCCCTCTATCAGCGGCTGTCGCAGTACGCTGTGTGTGAAGTTGACGGGACTCACAGAGCGGTGTAAATAATTAGGCAATTATTGGCCTGCGCTTGAAGGGTCATAGCGGTTATGTAACGCACACTGTGGGCCGAAAAAAATATACGCTGGGCTGCAGAAAGGCCTAATTGACTAATAGTGCGCCACTACAACAGTAATGCACACGGTCACAGGTAGCCCTAAGGAGGAGTTTTTTTTTCAGATTTTTTTGAAAAAAACAGCAGCCTAGATAGCGTGTATATGTCTTTCCCTCTATCAGTGGCTGTGGCCGTACGCTGTGCGTAAAGTTGACGGGACGCACAGAGCGGTGTAAATAATTAGGCAATTATTGGCCTGCACTTGGAGGGTCACAGCGGTTATGTAACGCACACTGTAGGCCGAAAAAAATATACACTGGGCTGCAGAAAGACCTAGCTGGTTAATAGTGAGCCACTACAACTCCCAGCGGCCACAACAGTAATGCACACGGTCACAGGTAGCACTAAGGAGGAGCTTTTTTGTGGTACTTGTTGACAGGGTTCTACACTATCACTGTCCCTGCCTGACCAGTACTGCCCTTATACTCTGTATAATTGGCTGCAGACTGAGAACTCAATAGTCTGCATAGCCCAAGATAAAAAAAAAGGGCAAAACTGCTCCCAGCTGCCACAACAGTAATGCACACGGTCAGAGGTAGCCCTAAGAAGGACCATTGGGGTTCTTGAAGACGCCAACACTCTAACTATAGCAACAGAGCAGCACTCTCCCTAATCTCTGCCAGCGTGTGTCTGAGGTGAGCAGTGGGTGGGACTGCTTTATATACTCAGCGGTCACTTGATCTCGCCAGCCACTCACTGCAGGGGGGTGGGATAGGGCTGAAACGTCACAGAAGGAAGTTGTAAAGCCTTCCCTGCATGTCTATTGGCCAGAAAATGGCGCAAAACATGCAGGGAAGGAAATGGAATTGACTCGAGTACCGCATGGTGCTCGTCTCGAGTAACGAGCATCTCGAGTACCCTAATACTCGAGCGAGCATCAAGCTCGGACGAGTACGTTCGCTCATCTCTACTCGGTAACCTTTTAGTTTCGGCACATCTGCTCCTCCCTGAGTGTGGCAGAGAGACAATATTGAGAGGGTGGTCCTAGGTTTCCTGCCTTCCCAGACATAATTTGAGAGTTGTTTCTGGAATTTAGTAACTGTCACTATTGATTTTTTTTAAACGTTTTGCAATTAGAGTAAAATTAATTAAAACATATTGAAAAGAAAAATAAAATGAAATAGTCAAGAAGGAAATATTATTATTACGGTGTGTTAAATGCTTAACTCGGTTAATACCGGTACTAAGTGCTAAGCCGGACAATGGTCAAGGCAGAACAACCAAAGTAATGCAATAATTATACCTGTGTGTTGTCTGTGTGTCCAGATCTAGAAACTTCCTCATGATGTGACCTGTATTTAGGCCATTGTTGTTATGGATAGGAACAAATACATTGGCGAAATTCAACACCAACTTGATGATGTGAACACCAATGAAAGGTTGAGACATGACCCCACCCTCTGTTTTCAGGCTCAATTGAAATTTCTGATTAATGAAGCAGTTAACAATGCCAGAATTGACCTACAATTTGTAGATTACCTACTAGTATTATATCCGATTACACCTACAATCTATATCTTACCAAAAATCCATAAGGACCTAGAAAACCCTCTCGGAAGACCTATTATTTCCGGTCGGAACAACATATCCCGGTTGTTTAACCATATTTTACGAGAGTTCGCTACGTGCACTAAGTCGTACGTACATGATACTAGTGATTTCCTTAACAAAATTAAGGAAGTAACAGTCAGTGAGCTCACTGTATTAGTGTTATTTGATGTAGTATGATTATATACTATTATTGCTCATGATAAAGGGTTGGAGGCGGTGAGAGAATGTCTGCTGTGGTCTGATCTGACTAATAGTGCTATGCAATTTATCTTGTCATTGTTAGAATTTATTTTGACCAACAACTTCTTCCTTTTTGCTACCACCTTCTATCGTCAATGCGGGACCACAATGGGCTCAAACGTGGCCCCGACATACGCGGTCATCTTTATGATTCATATTGAGAACACCAGAATTTATACCTCCCTATCCTGGCGACATGTACGCGGATGGTGGAGGTATATTGATGATATTTTTATGACTTGGGAGGGCTCACATGAGGAATTGATATTTTTTTTATAACAAACTTAATGAGATTCTTCCTGAACTCACATTTACCATGTCTATGTCGACTATCGAATTACAATTTTTGGATGTGCTGGTTTTTAAAAAGGATACTACCTTAGATACAGACATCTTCGTTAAGACTACTGACAAAAATAACCTACTGACATTTAGTAGTTTTCATCCCAAGAGAACAATTGAATCTTTACCTTGGAGCCAACTCTTACGAGTACGGCGGATTGTCAGTAATGACAGAGTAGATGACAGATGAAATCAAATGTGTTCCAAATTCGTAGCAAGGGGATAGCCTTTGGGTCTGGTAGGCTCTATGTCAGAAAGAGCCCATCTATTATCACGTGATCAAGAATCAGACATCTCGCATATCCCTTTTGTGTCGACCTACATCCCCATCAATGGACAGGTTGCCAATATAATAAGACGCTATTGGCCTCTATTATCAAAAAATTGTTTGAATATTCCCAAATTTCAGATTTTTTCTTTAATGTCCCACTGCCGCGGCTGCAATCTTAAGGACCAATTGGTCCAATCATATCTACCTGATGCTAGCCCCACTAGTAAACGAGTTCTTTGGCCAGTCAAAAGTGGGGACTTCCCTTGCCTCAGTTGCTCATGTTGTGGCAACATGAGCCGAGGAAAGACATTTAGTCATCCAAGAACGGGTAAGATTTTTCAAATTAAACACAGGTATACTTGTAAATCATCCTTTGTTGTGTATTTAATATCGTGCCCATGTGGCCTCTATTATGTGGGGGAGACCATTCAAGAGATCTGTTCAAGAATTACTAAGCATAAGTGTACCATTAGAACAAAAAATGGTGAGCTTCCAATTCCGAAACATTTTTTGGCAGCTGGGCATAGCATTCGTCAGCTAAAGAGTAATAGATCATGTCCCAGAAAATATTTGCGTTGGCTATCGGGCCAAATTATTGAAGAGGAAAGAAGCAAGTTGGATCTATAATCTTGATACATTGGCCCCACTTGGTCCAAACCTTGAATGCAACACCTTGTCATTCCAGTGATTCCTATTGTTGTATATGCTTCTATGTTTTGATCCCACTTTTTAATATTTGTTTTTTTGTTTGTATTACACACTACTTGAACAGTGTGGGTGATGCCTTGGCGTTTTGTAACCCTTATCATGTCGTTTCATGGATGCCCTGTTCCGACATGTGACCACTAGCTCAGGCGTTCTATAGGATATTAAAATGCATATGAAGAGTTTACGCTAAAAAATTAAAAAATAATTTAATTCTTTGTACCTGATTTTCCCTTGAATTCAATAAAATATCTTTAGCATGCTATTTCTGCTCATGTTGTGGAATGCCCCTATGACGTTATTAAGTTGGACATACAGACTTTGCCAAAACTCTAGGTTTATAGCATATCTGGTTTCATGCACTTAGAATGAAGGGGTAGGATGGGCTCGTATAGATAAGATTGACATAACTGACATAACTATATATATTGATATAACTGACATGTGGATGTCACTATTACCTTCTCCCTGAGAATATGTGTGGGTGGTATGCTGCATTAAGTTCAATGTGGTCAGAGTGGGGAGCTTTTGATGGGCTTCCCTACTTTTATATTTTATTCCACCTTAGGATCAGGATTAGTGCTCAAACTTGCACATTTGTGCTGAGGTTGTAGATTGCATACCAAGCCGCAATTCATTATGGATTCCTGTAAGAAAACTGGTAGGTTAAACAGATTCATGCTAAGGGTTAAATAGTGGTGTTCTCTGTTGCTAGGATATAGAGTTGAAGGTGTGATGATCCACTTGAATGAATAGCCTCTGATAAGCATGGTGTTAGCAGCAGGTGACGTGGACCGGTGACTTTAGTAATGCGAGAATTCCCCCTCTCTCATGCATGCGCAATAGGGGTGCGGGGTACATAGAGCTGCCGGAGTGAAGTCCGGGTGATGGACGTCATGGTGTGACGTCGGAGTAACGCAAGAGCGGCGGATCTCGCTCATGCGCGGAATGGATGTACCTGTCAGTAGGGGCTGATTTCAGCACATGCGTAGAGGCAGTTGCCAGACACCAAGTGATGGAGTCGGACGGTGTGTTGAGATCAGTACACCACACACATGTATTAAGTTTTTAATTATCTTTTATTGTTGGTGATTGGTTTAGGAGTATATTTAAGTGCATACACTGTCATTGTGAATTAGCTTGGCAAAGACCAAGACATAGGGTCGAAACGTCACAATTTTCTGTATGATTATGAGGATTAAAGAGGCATCCTGATGGATGCAGAGAGCTTTTGCACCTGAACCTACTGTCTTGCCTACTTTATTGGACTGCATTTAGTCCAGCAGGTTTCTGCAGTAATAGGAATATGTTTGAGTTTAGATGTAAAGTTTCTAGACTTTTGTGTAGTGTATATGCTCCAACCCCGGAGATAGGAAGGATGACCGTCACGATAAGTATGCCATCTGTTCCCCACTGGTTCCCACCTCCTGCACCAGTTCAGTGCATTTATTGATTTTCTCAGTGTATGTATTGTGCATATCGTGAGTGTTTCGGATGGATGTCTATGATGGATGTGGTTGTGTTATGTTAGTCAGTGACTGTGAGGTCTGGTCTGTTGTGGTGCGTTGTGTTGTCTGTGATTATGGTTGTCATAGTACAATGTGTGCCTGCTAGGATGTCTGTGGGGTGTATTTGTAGGATGGGATATGAGGGTTCGATATTTGTACTTGTCTACCAGCTCTTGGTGGATTAGATTTGCTATCTGATTATGTCTGTAAACAATCTGCCTGTGACGGGAGCAGCCGGAGGTGATGTGTTGTATGGTTTCTGCCATCAAGTGGCATTTACTTGCTCATGTTATGAGTAAGGCCGCCTGCACAAGAATGGATTTGCATTGGGGAATCTGCAGTCGGCATCTGCACCGTGAATCTGCAGCCAAAAGCATTCACTACATGCTATGGAGAAGTGCTTCTTGCTGCACCCTCGCCCTCTACAAGCTCTCGCATGCGGATTCCAACCCGTTCATGTGCAGGCCGCCTAGGTGTGGTGACTGTTAGGATTTGTTTTCTGTAGGTTTTGTGTGTTATGACTCGATCCTTTATGGCAATCAGTTTGCTCAAAGAAGTTACCACGAGGCAGCCAGCAGTTTGGTCAATGGCATGCCTACCATGGAGCTCCTTCTCAGCCCATGATTGCTTTAGGACGTTGGTCTTTTTCATGTGTTTACATTACAGGGATGTAAGTTTAGTGTGGTGCGGCTTCTGTCTGCTGGAGTTACTGCTTTATGTAGCAGGGATGTCTCTTGGTTTCTGTAAGAGAACTCTCACATTGTCTGTATGTGTTTGTAGGGTAAGTTTATTATGTTGACAAGCCTCGTTCATCCTCTTTACAAAGGACAATTAGCCTCTCTATTATTATTAGTAGTATTGTTTTATGTTCAGTTCAGTCAGTGAACAGTTAATCACACAGACGTTCTTTCTCCATTCCGGAGCTCCATGAATACTCCCTATGGTTTTATTACAAAGTTGTAATAAAGAAATGACTTCATCAGTTCATTAGTGATAATTGGAAACAAAATAAAGTAATTGGAGATATCTAAACGTTCAGCCACAGGCCTGATGGGATTCTTACCTTTATATTGAGCAATGCATTGTTAGCATTTATGGATCTATTTAGTGATGATATTAATAACATGTAAATAAAACATATTAACACAATGTAATAGAATGTAATACAATCTAACAGTAAATTCTCTGTGTGATCTGATGTAACTATTTCCCTCTATCACACTATAACATTGTACATTGTTTCTATCTATGTAATTCTCTGCCGTCTAATTAAACTTCTGGGATTTCCCAGCATCACATTTGATATTTCTGATTTCTCTAACCTGTGACTGTTCTGTCCCCACGAGGGAGACATGAATTTAGCAGTTCTGCTACACATAGAAAATCATAGAATCTATTAAGACTGTTATCTGTCCCTCAGCTGATAATTAGTGCTCTGCTTGTTTGCTCTATTACTGTAAAGACAAAGCAACTTTGTTTTAGTTTATGTGAAGAATTTCATGTCCGTTCATTATAGTGAAGGCAAAAACATTCCTCAAGTATTCTAATACATTGTATATTAAACACGGAGTGTAATAAGGTGTCTATAGTAATTCACATTAGACTGTACTTTATTACTGTAATAAAGTAAAGATTTTAGTAAGATGTGATTGTTCCCAGCAAGAGAAAAAAAGTAATCTTGTAGATATGATAACTTTTAATGGCTTACAAAAATACATGATGTTATAACAAGCTTTCTAAAGAGGATTCTTCCTCAGGCCTCAGTCACACGGGCGCATCGGCACCCGTACACTGGCGCCGATGCGCCCGTGTGACTGACACCAGCAGACGGACGTACCTGCAGACGGCCGTCTCTCTGCAGCGCTGGAGGAAAGAACATGTGACCGGCTTCATTGCCGGTCATGTGTTCTTTCCTCCAGCGCTGCAGAGAGACGGCCGTCTGCAGGTACGTCCGTCTCCTTCCTGCAGTCACCCGGGTGCATCGGCGCCGGTGTATGGGTGCCGATGCGCCCGTGTGACTGATGCCTCAGGCATAATGAAACAGATCCAAAAAAAAATAAATATATATATATATATATATATATATATATATATATATATATATATATACACACAGACACACACACACATGCTTATGACAAGGCACAGACATGGGTGTGATTAATTTGCACTCAAAAGAATATCACAACAGGGTGAGTAGAGAGATAATTAAATACTTAAATAATCCACTGATAAAGATGCAAAGGTTTTATGGTCCCTGAATTAGTGTTAGGGGGTCACCTGGCCTGTGTGTTATCTGTGCTAGAGATGTCTCATACTTTCCAGTCACGCATGAATCCTCTTGAACAATTTAACCCTCTGTTGAAAGTGTCAAAAGTTGTTATAAATTTGTACTCCCAAATTCTTCTATGGTTTTGTGATTTGAAATTGCCTTTAGGTATAATTACTTTCATGTGTTCTATGTTGTGTTCGTGACTAAAAAAGTGCTTGGCCACAGACAATTCTGTCTTTCTCTCTTTAATTGTGTGACGAAGAGATCTTATCCTCACTTTAAATTTTTGTCCCATTTCTTCAACATAAAGATCCCTAACAGGACATTTACTGCACCGGATCAGATACACAACATTGGACGTGGAACATGTGAATGTCTCTGGGATCTTATAGTCCTGTTATGTGCCTGCAGGTCTGTCAGTTCCTTTTTGTGTGGTGGAGGGCAATGCAATATGATGTTCAGACGGTCATCCTTGTGTAGGGTATGATAGGTTTTCTTTGTGGTTTTTCTTAGTACCTCCAACTGTGAATTGTAGGTCACTACTAGAGGTACACAATCGTTCTCTTCCTTCTCTGTGTATTGGAGTAGTTGATTTCTGGTATGCTGGTGGCTCTGGGGATTTGGTCATCAATTGAGGTGGGATGGTAGCCCTGATTTAAAAATGTCTTTTTAAGATGGTATAGATGTTCCTCTCTGTCTGTTGCGTTGGAGCAGATGTGGTTGTATCTGATGGCCTGACTGTAGACAATGGACTTTTTGATGTGTTTAGGATGGAAACTGTCCCATCCTAAACACTTCAAAAAGTACATTCGATTGATCAGCCCACATACCTCAGATGGACCATTTAAGTATTAATTTATTTCTCTATGCATCCTGTTGAGATATTTTTTAAGTGCTAATTAATCACACCCATGTCTGTGCCTTGTCATAAGTAAGTGTATATATATGCATGCCTCTAGTTTATTATGCCAGAGGAAGAACCCTGAAAGGTTCAAAAACTGCTGTAACATCATGCATTTTTGTTAGCGATGAAAAGGTATCATATCTACAATATTACTTGTTTTTTCTTGCTGAGAACAATCACATTTTGCTCTACTGGCTAACACGGTACCAAACGTTTTTTGATTTTAGTATAATAACTAGACATGAGCGGGGGCACACTTGGTAAAAGCAGATACTCAAGCGAGCATCGCTCTCCTCGAGTATCTGCCTACTCTTCCGAGCAAATGCGGGGAGGGGGGCCAGTGGGGGAGAGTGAGTGGTAGCAGGCGAGGGAGTGAGAGAGATCTCTCCCCCCCCCGCTCACCCTCACTGCCCCCTGCATGTGCTCAGACAAATAGGCAAATACTCGAGAAGAGCGATGCTCGCTCAAGTATTTGCCTTTATGTTATGATGTTAAACAGGACATCACATAATTGTGCCTCTCTACAACAATACATTTGGCCACATTTACCCCGGCTGCTGCAACCTTTTTTTGTTTTCTGGTTTTCATTTTTTCCTCCCCACTTAAAAAAAAAATCATATTTTTTATTTTTCTGGTGATATTGCTGCATGAGGGCTTGTCTTTTGTGGAATAAGTTGTATTTTTCAATGTACCTTATTATGTACCGGAAAACTTTAAAAAATGCCTAAGGGCTCAGTCACACGGGTGTTTTTACGCCCGTATGACAGCTGCGTTTGTGATCCGCATCTATATAGACCCAATGCTTTGCAATGGAACAGTCACATGTGCAAATTTTTCATGTACACAAATGCATGCGGTGAAAATTACAGGACACAATGATTTGCAGAACGCATGTAACTGCATTCTGCAGAAAATCATTGTGTTCTGTGTATGTGCGCTCAATAGGGCCGGTGGCCCCATGAATGGGTGAGTGAGTGCTGCCTCTGATTGGTTGAGTGCTGGGGCCAATCAGAGGCAGCTTTCAGCTGTCATTCAATAGCTGAGAGCAGCCTCTGATTGGTCACAATGCTCAGCCAATCAGAGACAGCCCATTCAACAGGCGGGGATTTTAAATCCCTGCCTGCTGAATACTACTAAAAGCAGTTCAGGTGAAGAGCCTGCTAGACGAAGCTGAGCCCCGGCATCTGCAGAGGTGAGTATAGATTTTTTTTTTATGCTTTACACTTTTTTAGGATGGTTTTCAGGGAAGGGCTGTATTTGAATCCCTTCCCTGAAAATTAGTACAGCGCTTGCCAGCAGCCCATTGCTTTCAATGGAGCCGGGTGTATTGAGTTCAATGGGATAACATCGCGCTCCTCTGTGACAGCTGTGGCACAGCTGTGGCAAAGGATAGCGGGCAGCGCTCTTTTTGAGCGTACAAACGCCCGTGTGACCGAGCCCTTTGGGTGGATAGATGCTGCTAGCAGCGTTTTTTTCTGCTTAGGTCACACGATTTTTTGAGTGCATCAGTTATGTGCACAAAAAATTGTGCAACAAAACGTCCGTGTGACTGAGCCCTGAGTGGGGAGAGATGGGGAAAAAAATGCAACTGCACAACTGTAACAACTTTCATGATACATTTAAACTTTTTAAATCATATTTCTTCTTTACTGCTAAGTTTGCAATTGTTTGATTGCTTCTACAGTATAATGTAATGTTATAGCATTATAAACTGCGTTCTGACAGGCAGTCTGTCAAGATATGCCGCAGGCATGCCTTGAAGGCCAGTGCTTGTTGGTAGCCCTAGGTCTTCAGAAGCCCCCAGGATGCATGGCAACTGAACGGCAACACCTGATTGCAATGTCAGTACACTGTCACATGAGAATAGTACATGCAGAAGTGTGAACAAGTGTCCGTGTTCTGTGTGGTGTGGGTCAACCTGAAAATGTCGACGCGCACTCCTCTGTGTGAATCCACCCTAAGGGCTTATTCATAAACATAAGTTTATGGTCCAGTAATGGGTAAAAAGCAGACAAGAGGAATGTCCAGTGGGGGGAATGCAGTTCTCCCTGATACTCCATGAGCAAAAGTATTTTTCTTGCCCATGGGGTCATCTGCTCTTTTGTGAGCTAGGCATTTCACTATGGCCAGTTATGTGGGTGGCAGGCTAGCATCATTGAATTCCTTTATAATTAAGGTATTTGCCACTTGTTTCCTTGCAGAAGTTCTCGACCCTCTGTGTCACCATGTGTGGCAAAAATTGTATGCCACCACAAACCTATAACCGGAATAAGTATAAATGTTTTCATCTTTTCCTTGCAGGCTTCTGAGAGGCTACTAACACATCAGGCTTAGCCAAAGGCTAAGTAATTGACTCACCTTCATTACAGTCTGGTCATAAACAATGGCACAGGCTATGTGAGAGATACTCATATACGTAATAGTCCAGCGCATCAGATGGTAGGAATAAAAGCTTCCATCTTTAATAAAGCTTTTAAAGGCAGAGTACAAATATATTATGCGTCCTCTGACGCATTTCTCACAACTGTCCTTAGTCGTAGCTGTCACCATGCTAAACATCAATAAATACAAGAATACTAACATGAAAATTGAAACACAATTCTAATTAAAGTCTCATTTGGATGCACACATGTATTACCTTTCCTCTTCATCTCCATCAAACATGGCTGCCAAGCACTTTCTTTCCATTAACCCGGATGTAACTACATAGCTCAGATGTGAAAAGTCAAAAAGTGTCTACAACCTAGCAAAATATGTATAGGTCAAGCAATACGGCTAAGTGACTGCTACTGCTAGATTTCTTTAGACTGTAAGATAAGAAATAATTTGGAATTCACAGCCACGGGAGATGAGCAAACTTGTGATGGCTTAAGTGAACAAGTCACATCAAGTGAACAAGTCACATGATGCACTTCAAACCTCACATTGGAAATGCTAGGCCAATAGCAAGAAAGTTTTAACTTTTTGATTTGAGCAAGTTCCATGTGCATATCCTGGCTTTTATATGTTTGAACTGTGTGAGAGGTACCATGGTCAATGTAGAGAACAGACACATCCACAAAGAAGGTTAACTCAGCATTGGCTTGAATTTCCTCTGAGATGTGTGGAAAAGGAATGTAAAACATTTCAGTGATCTGGGTGGAATCATGAGCACTTTCACATTCCAGATTTTCTGTGGGTTCAGGCATCAGGATGTACACAATGCTTCATAGTTGTATATATCAGCACTCTGTGTATAGAGTGAGGATCCATAACCATCAGCTGGTTTCCCAGGACAATCTCATCTACCTTTTCAAGCATCATTGCAGTGGCTGCCACTCCTGAAGGCAAGGAGGAAAAGCATATGCTATATAGTCCAGTTGTCAGCTGTAATAGCCCAGGAGTCTCTATTTCTCATTATTTCTCTGTGTTAGCACATCTGATGCACGTCTGTTTGTTTTATGGTAATACAATGAGAAAGGCTTGTTGCAGTTTGGAAGTGGTAAAGTAGGGGGGAGTTATGTCTTCTTTAAAAAGTTTCACCTCCACTTCTCCCTACTTTTTTACTCACAAAATTGTGGTTTGGAAGAAACCCATTCCTGGCAATACTGCACCTTGTAAGCAAAGGGTTTACATCCAACTGTATAGAGAAACTATAGTAAGTTGGCTCTTTACAAAGTGCCTCACAGGCTAGCAAAAGGTCATCAATGTATTACAGAAGGATGCACCTGTCTGCTGATTGGCACCTCTTTAAATTACTGAGCAGTGTCTGAGAAAACTTTGAGGGACAACTGCCTAGTCCCTACAGGAATTTAGTCCAACTAAGCTGACTTTAAAGATGAAGGCTAATATGTGGTAGCAACATGGATCCAAAGGGATGGAGAAGAAAGCATTAGCCAGAATGATCACTGTGGATGCTTTTACACTTTCTGGCATACTGGATAGCAATGTGTGTGGATTAGGCCACAAGCATACAATGATTGCATCACTTGATTTAATACTGTTAGGTTGTGCTGACTGGGATCTGTTGTGCTACATAGGTTTCTAGCAGCATAGCCTTACAGGTGTGGAATGATTGAGCTGAGGAAGCTGGTTTCCCTTCACTTTTGGGTTTGTAGGTTTTGCATGCCTGTAAAAGTGTTTTGTGTTTGAACAGGGGCTAGTCCAGTGTTTGGCAGGTGGCCAGACATTAGGTGTGGATAGCCCTGTTATGTGTATATGGTGTGAACAGTGTCAAGTTCTTATGTCAGAGCAGGTGGCTAGACATGAGGAGTGAACTACCCTGTTCTATGTGGTTGTGTGTCTGGCATGTGAACCCTAGTGTGTTGCTGTGTGAATGTTATCCTATGCTGCCTGTTTAGTGTCTTTCTAGAGTGGGGACTGCAAGACATGATCCCTCGCTTTTATATTCAGCTTTACCATCTGCTTTAGTGTGCGAGGTTGTGCGGTAAGCGAGTTTGTGTATTTAATGTATCTGTTTCACCAGTTTGAGAGTATCACCCTTTCAAGGAAAGCATAGCAGAGGTTCCAGTGGGCTGCTTTTATTAAGGTGATCGCCCTGTATAGTAGGTAGGGCCTTATCATCTTCCCTGTAGCATAGGGACAGTTGTCCCCTAACTCGTGTCTCCTGGGTCACGTTTGTGTGGGCCCGGTGCTTGGTTGCCCACATGAACATAACAATTGCACTCTTTTGCACCTGCTGTACTTCTAACTCATTTATCTTTTTAGCTACCGGCCTTTACTCTACAACTTTTTTTTAAAATAAACCTATTTGCTTTCTATAATCTTACACCATGTGACCAGATTATTGCTTTTCACTTCCAATTCGCTGGAGAGTGCAGGTAGTTTTCATACAAGCCATTAATATTGATCATTTTCTTTGTCAGACATGTATAAGAAAAAGGAAAATATAAATATATATGTTTTGTTATAAAAAGGTTAAATGAAAATAAAAAGGAATTTCATGCCCTTAGGGCTCTCACACGCTTGCGTCTTTTTAACGCTGCGGTAACGTTGTGGTTTTTTATGTGAATGTCAATGCGACTTTCTAATGTTAAAAACGCATTGCAACTTTGTGCTGTGCGATTTTTGTTTTTAACATTAGAAAGTCCCATTGACATTTGCGTTAAAAATTGCAGCGATATCGCAGCATTAAAGAAAACGCAAGTGTGTGGGCGCCCCAACAGCACTAAAGAAACTGGAACAATGTTTCTAAATCTTCCCATAATCCAATGTTTTATTCCACACTTTACTTTTCCTTGCTTCTCTCTTTATAAAACTCATTGATGCCATATTCTCACAATGAAGTTGGTAATTACAAGTTATTTTTATTTTTTTCATTTTGCTAAAACAAAGGAGACTCTAGAGACAAAGGCAAGGAATCTCCCAAGACCCCTGGCACCCTTCCTTTCTGCGTGTGTATATAAATATCTGTTACATTCCTTTTCTTGTGCCTGATGGCCGCACACTGTGGCTGCCATATCTAGGATTTACATTATTTTCCCCCAATACATTTCCTCACCGCAGAATTGAGATTTATGCAGGAAACTGGATTTCAAAATGAATTATGAGAACCAAAGAATATCTGAGGTAAGTGTTATAAGGAAACCATTGTTAGTCAACAGATGATGAATTATCATTGATAAAGTTCACTTAAAATGTCTGAAATATATATTTATTGAAAAGTCGATAATGGGCTTCAGGCCGTGTTTTTTTATTAACAATTTAACCTTAAAAAGGAAGCCCACAATTACTGATAGAGATCTATAAGTTGAACTTGGCTCTTTATATATTTCCTTAACATCGGCCGCTCTGCCTGGGTCAGATAGAAGTCTGCTGCCATGCCAGTTATTGCACTTTCAAAGTTCAGCCTTTTTTAGCAACTGTAAAATAACTCCTCTTGTCAGTCACTTGTCCGGCAAGCATTGAAGATGCCGGTGAGATCATTAATCAAGGTTGGATTGTGGAGCTTCAGTATTTCTGGGCTGATCTTATCAGCACAAGCAGCCTTGCCATGTCTGAGGGTCTTTACTACTGACTCAACCTCAATGCTGTGATCAGTCTGATATTAACAGGAATCTCAACAGCTTCGGCAACCAGCGCATCTTCTGGTAATAGAATCAAAGGAGCAGACTAGTTTAACCCCTTAAGGACACGGCCTATTTTGGGCTTAAGGACGCAACGATTTTTGTCATTCAGCTGAGAGCTGCCCCTGATTGGTCCCTGTGCTGAGCCAATCAGAGGTAGCACTCACTCACCCATTCATGAATTCATGAATGGGTAAGTGAGAGCAGCCTCTGATTGGTGAGGCTGCGACCAATCAGAGGCAGCTCATTCAGCAGGCGGGGATTTTAAATCCCCGGCTGCTGAATACTACTCAGAGCAGTTCAGGAGAACTGTCGGACGGCCGCGGCTGAACTCCGTCTGCCGGGACCAGGTGAGTGTATATATATATTTTTTGTTTTTATACATTTCTGGATGAATATCAGGGAAGGGCTTATATTTTTAAGCCCTTCCCGAAAATTCATCGTGTGATCGCCGGCAGCCCATTGCTTTCAATGGAGTCGGCTGTATTGCCGGCTCCATTGAATTCAATGGGCAAACATCATTCTTCTCTGCCACAGCTGTAACAGCTGTGGCAGAGCAGAATGATTTGTCTACAATATGTTGTCAATGGGGTCAGCGCTGATGCCGCCGGCCCCATTGAGCGCATATAGAGAAGAGAACAGGAATCGCAGATCGCAGATAGGTGCGATCTGCGATTTCTGTTCCATAATTTATCGGACGAGCGCATAAAAAGCGCTCATGTGTCCGATACCATTGCAAAGCAATGGTTCTCTAAGATCGCAGATCGCATGCGCAGGGCGCACGGAAAACCGCCTGTGTGACCGAGGCCTTAGAATGCAGTACTTGTTTAGTAACCTCCATGTTAGTGCTATTTAAGTGTGTGTAAGTGTGTGTGTGCGTTGCAAGGCTAGGGTTCAGTCAGACGAGCGCTCCACGGATGAACAAAATGCGCGTGACCTAAGGTCTGTGCATATGCTTTGTTCCCTTGCAGAAGCACAGCTGCTCCAGGAAGGTTCCCTCATCACTGAACAATGTGACAGAACTATAAGAGGACACCCTGCGGCACTGGACCATGATGCTGTGTCAGTGGACCGCGATGCTATTGGATTGCTTTCAATGGGACTGGCGCTGCAGCCTGCCCCTTGAAAGTAATGGGATGAAGTCAACCCCCGCAGTGATATTCAGGGAACGGCTTGAAATATAAGCCCTTCCCCGAAAATAAGCCCATGCTTAGCTGTCAATTAATTGCTGAGCGCGGCCTCTGACTAGTCACAGTGCACAGCCAATCAGAGGCAGTGCTTTATGGAGGTGGGGATTTTTAAATCCCCAGCCACCAGAATGCAGAAGGAGAACTGCCGGGGAGCTGCACAAAGAAGCTGTGCCGGAGCACTAGGTGATGTATTAGGTTTTTTTATTTTTTTCTGTCAGCTTTGGCTTATTTTCAGGGAAGGGCTTATATTTCAAGCCCTCCCCCGAAAATCACTGAGGGGGTTTCCTGCAGCTCACTGCTTTCAAGGGGCTGGCTGCAGCGCATAGGAGGCATGGATGTCCTATCTTTTGCAGATGTGCATATTTTGTGCCTGTAAAAGACAGATATCTGACCAGTGCCATAGGGAACCAATGGTTCTAATAGACACACTTTTTTTCCGCACATAGTTGCGCGCAAAAAAATGCTAGCTTGACTGAGCCCTTTGGCAGCAAAATCTGCTATCAGTCTACAGCCACCAGCACAGAGAGAACTGAGAATTAAAGGTGCTGTCTGCAGTGGGTAAATGTGCTAAATCCAGTATACAAGTCATATAATGTGAAGGTATGCTTTCAATGGGGAAAATAAAACAACTTTGATGTACTAACAGCACTAAAGAAACTAAAACAATGTTTGTTAAAGGGATTGTCCAGTGGTAAACTACTGTTAGCCTACCTTTAGAATAGGTCATCAATGGCTGATCAGTAGAGATGAGCGAGCATACTCGCTAAGGCAAACTACTCAAGCGAGTAGTTTCTTATGCAAGTACCTGCCCGCTCGTCTCTAAAAATTCGGGTGCCAGCGGGGGAGATGGGTGAGTTGCGGGAGTGAGCGGGGGGGATAGAGTGAGAGAGAGATCTCCCCCCCCCCCATTCCTCCCCGCCCTCCCCTGCTGCTCCCCCCCCCCCCCCCCCCCCCGCCGGCACCCGAATCTTTAGAGACGAGCGGGCAGGTACTCGCATAAGGCACGACTCGCTCGAGTAGTTTGCCTTAGAGAGTATGCTTGCTCATCTCTATTGATCAGCAAGGGTCTGCCAACCAGGACCTTTGCTGAGCAGCTGTTCACTGGGCCATTGTTCTTGTACATTGAACTAATTTTTGCAGGAAATAGACAGTTTCATTCCCACTGTAGTGGCCAGGCTTGGTATTATGGGCAAAGTTCCCATTGAAGAGAATTATCCCTTTCCATTCCATCCCATGGTAATCCTCTACTTGTGAATTGGAACCCTTGGGAGCACAGAGAATTTTTTCTATTTTTTTCATTTTGCACTTTACCCACATTCTACTGGATGTGGGTTCTTCTCTTGCTGCACTCCAAGCCATGGATGCTCCGTGGGATGTAAGGTTATTTATTACAAAGCAAACCAGGACTTCATTTGCTAGGGGGTCAGTCCTCCACCAGGAACTTCCCCGCTTGTGCCACATAAGTCCCTTTCCTTTTAAACCAAGCGCCTATTTGGAGGTGCTGTACTATTTGTACATTGTAGTGAATTGGAATTTTGCCTGTATTACCAAGTCAGTCCATAGCAGTGAAAATGGAGCTAAATTATTCCTGAAGAAATCAGCTTAGTACATGAGCACACTGGCCTGGTGTACATCTGATCTGCAAGGGTCCAGGGTGGTAGACCTCTGCCAATCTGTAATTGATGGCCTATTCTACAGATAGGTCATCACATGTTTACAACTGGCAACCATCTTTAAGTCTTCCTTTAACTCTTACTAAATTATATACTTTATTTTCTCTTCTTATTCTGTGAAGAAAATTTTTTACCAACTTAATAAATCCCATGCCCTCAAAATGAAGCTGTTCATTATTTATTTCTTTTTTTCTCAATTTTCAAAAACAAAAGAAACTCCTGAGAAAAAGGCAAAAACTCTCCCCAAAGTTATGTTACCTGGCACCTGGCCTTTCATTTTGTACATAAATATCATAACTTAAACTGGAATGTTGTCTATATTTTGCTTAGGCAATCTCTTTTTATTAAGAAGTATGTAACAAGACATACAAATATCGAGGCCGATTACTCAACTGTACAGGAGATATGTATGCTTGTAATCAAGATATGCAGGTCCCACAGGATGTACAATATGATGCAGTTTAAACACCTAGGAGTATTCTTATAGGTATTTTAACCCTGAACGGCTTATGTCTTTTAACTTTATCATAAAACATAAAACTATAAAACGATAACCTATAAATCATAGGATAGGGATGTGGGAGGACGGAGTCGTCTAGGCAGGTTCTTAAGAGTTCCTGGTCTGGAGACTTTCTATTTTATTATTTATGAGGTTTATTTCTAATGACTTTGTGTAAGGCTTTAAGTGGATGAGGGAGGTGTGTTTGCGGTGAAGCGGAGATGGTTTACCCAGATTAGTATTAGTATAACCATACGTTATTTTTTATATTTAATTGATGGTGACCATGTTGTTAGGAATTTAGTTCTGGTGCCGTTTTCCAAGCACATGAGTTCCTCAAAGTAGAATATTGGATGAATTTTATTTTCCCATTGGGTTAGAGAAGGGGGTTCACTGTTTTACCACATTAGAGGGGTGAGTAGCTTGGCTGTGGATAGTAAGATTGTTGGCAGGGTGTTTTTTCTTGGTATAAAGTTTTTAGAAGGTTGCCACAGTAATACCTCCTCAGGTGACAAGTTTAGTGAGGTCAAGCAAATTTTGTTGATTTGGGAAAATATTGGTTTCCAATATGGAACTATGCCTTGGAACTCCACCAAATACGTAAGACGGTGTCCCCTGAAGGCCACATCTTCAACAGCTATCAGAGGGTGTTAAGTTCCATTTGAATAGTAATGTGGTGTTTCGTACAGTCTCGTTCAAAGTTTAACTTAATTTTCTTGAATGCAAACTCATCTTGAAAAACCATGAGAATTGCTTAGGATTTTGTCTGTATTTTCTTTAGACAGGGTAATGTTTAATTATTTTCCCCATTCTCTTAAGAACCATGGTTTGTGTGTGGCTGAGTCTAGCAGCACTCCTTTGTGAAGCTTAGAGTTTAATTTTTTGCAAGGTTTGGCGAGAGATAGATTTGAACCATAATGGATCTAATAATGTATTGTGTTATAGATCATGAGATCTTGTGAGTAGTTTATAAAGATTTAATGCTTCTAAGAAATTGGGTTTGTAGTTAGGGGTGAGAGGTTCATTTTGTTCTATTTTAATAATTGTAGGGCCTTTTAGGATTTCATATATTGTCATGGACATTCTGTTCCAGATGTGAGAGGATGGTGAAGGTTTTTTGCTAATGATGAGAGGTATTAGGGAAGCTGCTGTCTAAATTTTTTATCATTTCCCCTGATTCTTCAGAATATAGTTGAGATTAATGCAGGAAACCGAACTTAATAAATACATTTGAGAGCTAAAGGATATCTGATGCAAGTGTTGTGAGTAAACCTTTGAAGCAATAGATGTTAAAGTCTATTTAATGCAACTCTCCAATCTAGAGCTCAAAATTGGTATATACATCGGAACCTATTGAGGATTATCACCAGTTATTTATACTTTTTTCAGCTCTTGGTCTTTGACTGCATTTTAGCTCAGCTTTTTACATCCCCTAACTGCTAAGGACGCAGCCTGTACCTATGATGACACAGGGGTGTGTCTTAGACTACTTCAGATTATGCACTGTAGCTAAACTATAGTTATAGATCACAGCTTTGTTGTAATAGTGATGAGCTAAAAAGTAGCCAATGAGCAATATCGAAGGCAAAATAAATAGCAGATGATCACCCCCTGTATGTACTGACTTGCACATGAATACTAAGTTCCCGAGTGGAGGATCATTTTAAGATTATGCACAAAGTGTCAGGAATATATATATAAAATACATTTACTAGAGTTATATAAAAATGTACCATACTTATTTAGAGCTACTAAATATGTTGCATCAAGGTGTATTATTTCTCTTTTTTTGCAATTGATAAAACAGTCCGTGTGCTGAATTTAGAGAGTTGAAAGTATACTTTACTCAGTGACAAAGTAGATTTTCTTTTAGGTTCCATGGAGCAGTCAAATGGTTTAGTTTCCTCAAGTAAATGACAAGCAATGGATTATCATTACAGAAATTCTAAGGTATTAAAAGTATTTAGATCTGGTTCTTTTTTTCCCTTTTTTCCTCTCTTGGGAAGGACGGGCAGAGGGCTTTGAGTTTGTGGTTTTATATGATTTTTTGTTTAGGTTTTGTATAATAAAATTAAATTATGGAGCTTAACTGGTTGAGGTCTGGTTTACTTTGAGCCTTCGGGACCAGACAGTAATTCCACTATATACAAAAAAATCATCAGTTACTCAATGGTTAATGCTCAGACTTGTGTAGTTTTCATTCTGAGATGTACAGTAGACTAACAGATAATTTCACGTGCATCATTTTGATCCAATTCACATCTTTTTCAAGGAAATCTAGAAATGTACGTATTTACAGATGTAGAAAACATTTACATTTATCATGTTATAATAATTTAGCTACAAGGTGCTGCAATGCTGTAAATTGAATCATCAAATGTATCAGTCATGATAAGTTCTGTTTATAGTATATAATAAATGTAATGTTGTGCATGGTGGAAGACCAGAAAAAACAAACAATGTCAGGAATTTCAGAATGAAATGTATACAGGCATACACCACTCTTCTGCTCTGCAGACGATTTGTGTCCTCCTTGAGCTTCCGTTAAGATACCAGCATTAGGTTTTCAGATTCAAGATTCCAATTTACCACTTTTCTCTAAGTATTTGCCATATGTGCTTACTATGTGTACATATGGTATGCTTCCTAATATTTATTCTATGGATGCATTAGCACTATCAGAATCAACAGTATGGATTTGATACCATAGTTTATTATACCATATGTGCATGTCATTCTCTTCCAGTGATCTATTATACTGATGTATTATGACTGTACCAGCAGCATGTTTGTGATTTCAGGGCTTCAGCTATTATACATTAAAGAGGCATTCTTATCTCTGACAAACATAGCTGAGATGAGAACAGCCATTCTAATGTCCCATTCACCCATGACCAGACTTAAAGAAGCCACCAAAGTATTGCTTCAGGTCTTTACAGTCACTCATGGGTTTTTGACCACCTGTGTCTTCAGGAATCTGGTGGCAGCTGGTGATAGCTTCCTCTTTCTGCCATGTCAGGTAGTATAGCCAGTGTTCTTTTAACTTTGAACTTGTGAACTGATGCCAGCTGTATTTCTAGGAACATTCAGTGCCTTTCCTATCAATTTGTATCAATTTCCTTGTTTGTACAAGGCAATGATCTTTTTCTAAGCTTTTTGGACCACTGTCTTGATTAAACCACATTTACTGCATGCAATTAAAGATCACAGTCAATAAAATATTTTGAATTCTACTGTAAGACCACAGTCTGAAATAGAAAAACTATAAGACCTAATAGATTGGCAGCGGTTATAATGGCACACTAGCTATTTATAATTTTTAAAAAATCACGAGAGAAGGACTTTAGAAGCTTTCTATTTAGAAGCTTCAATTCTAGCTGTTAATTAATAAGAGAAAATGAATCTTTCTTTTTGTTTATTACTGTTCTTTTAACTACTAGTTTTTCTGTATGTAGGCAAACAATCTGACTGCGGTCACAGAATTTTTCCTCTTAGGATTTCAAGTGAGCCATAATTTAAGAATTTTGCTATTTTCTCTTTTCCTGGTGGTTTACTGTGGGACAATATGTGGGAACCTCCTGATCATCACCCTGGTGTCCACCAGCAAGACCCTCCACACTCCAATGTACTTCTTCATCTCACAACTGTCCATCAGTGACATCTTGGTGATCACAGATATGGTCCCCAACATGCTTCATGTGCAAATGAATAATGGAGGGACGATTACTTTTACGGGTTGTCTGATTCAGCTTTATTTCCTTAGCAGCTCAGAAATATTTGAATGTTTTCTTCTCACAGTGATGTCTTATGACAGATATGTGGCCATCTGTAATCCTCTCCGGTACACTTCCATCATGACAAATACATGTTGTGTGATATTGACCATCATCTGTTGGTTGCCTGGGTTTTCCATCACTTTGTTTTACACCATAACTATAGCAAAGCTAAACTTTTGTGGACCAAATATTATTGACCATTTATTCTGTGACCTTCTCCCCTTACTAGAACTTGCATGCTCTGAAACCTTCAGTGTCCACTTGCAGATTTATGTATTAGGCATTCCAATTATAATAATCCCAACCGCAATCATTGTAGTGTCTTATACTTATATTATTATAACAGTCCTAAGTATTCCATCCATCACTGGTAGACAGAAAGCCTTCTCCACCTGTAGCTCCCACCTCATTGTGGTCTCCATATTCTACTGGACTATTTTCAGCATTTATTTTATTCCCAAAAAAAGTCAAACTCTCTCCAGGAGTAAAATCCTATCCCTGCTATATACTGTGTTTACTCCTTTGATCAACCCCCTTATATACAGTCTGAGAAATAAAGACATTAGAAAATCCGTACAGGAAAGACTTACTAAATCTTTTATATGTGGTAATTGTTCATAAATGAATCTGTTAAGGTTTCACCTACAAATACACCTGCACCATCTCAGATTACTAACACTATAAGTTAATTTAGGTTAAATAACAATTTGCTTGTTATCATCAAATTCCACCATTAGGCATATACAGTATAAGTTTTATGCTTTTATATATAATATGTATAGTTTGGGATTATAGGACACATACTGTGATGGTTTTGGCTGGCATCAGCTATGGGTCATTTTCTTTTTTATGTATATATTTTTATTTTATTCTGTATTTTTCAAACTTATTTTTGTAACTATTTTTTTAAACATTTATGTCACCTATGACATCATATAAGTCCTCTGTGTGTCGCTCACATTGTCTGTCTTTTTTTAAATTTTTATTTCACACTTCATAGGAGCCCCAGTTACAGGTAAAAATTTCCCCTGTAGTGACAGTCACTAGCAGATCTGATCAGGATCTGCTAGGACCCTGCAGCGCATCTTTAACAGGGTGGCACCTGGTGGTGATGTGATCACTGGGTCGCATAGTAGAAGTTACACTTCTGCTTTCACTTTTTAGTACATAATGCTTATTGAGCGCTATGTACTTGGGAAAGGAGAAGGCAGAAGCGGTTAAAAATCTAACAGATAAGAACCTAACCTGCTCCTGCTTGATCACAGGAGCAAAGGCTTTAATCCTGTGCCATACTTTTGCTGTCAGTGGAGATTAAAGCCCAGGACCAAGCGCCATATAATAACAACGCTTGGTCCTTAAGGGGTTAAGAACCACGAGTCTATGAAAGATGAATATATTGGATCTTTTGGAAGTTTTTGACCAACTTCTAAAAAGCTCTGAAATGAAAGTTTGTGAAATAACTTGTTAATATTCCCTGTGTTTTACACTTATAATCATGCCACAAACCATGGAAAAAGTTATAATAAAAACCTTAGTCTGTTTTCCACAATAATTTTTCAGGCCTTAATCCAGGGTTGGACTGCATAGAAAAGGCCAGAGAAAATTCAGCTTACCAGCAAACTGAATAGACAAAACACAGAGACGTTCGACCAAAAGGTGTACAGAAAATGTAGTAGAAAAAATCCAGCTTATCGAAAAGTTTGGAAAAATATTTTAAAAGTAAAAACCTTTACTGGGAAATCGTTAAAAGATTCCTTTTGAGTACAGAAAAGATGACCACACTGCAAACAAGTATTAGTTTTGCATGTATATATTTTAGTCATTTTTCCTACACTCAAAGGGAATTTTTTAATGATTTCCTAAAAAAAAGTTTTTGTTTGTTTTTAAAATATTTTTGCAAACTTTTGGATAAGCTGGGCTCTTTCTTCTACATTAGGCTAAATGGCTCTGCACTTGTGGCCCTGCTGACCCTATCTGCATATTTTTTTCCATACTCATATGAGCCACTAAAAGGAGGCAGTGGAGAATGCCAATTGATGCACTGAGTGTGCCAGAAGGAGTATCTAAGAAGAGCCTTACCAAGTAAAGGAAGGCAATTCTGGAAAAAATGAGGATAGAGTCAGTAGACTGGATAGCCAAACAGCCAGCCACACTGATTCTATCCAGTGATAGGTCCCTTTTTATAACTTTTGCATTAATTGAAACAGCACTAAAAACTATTCAGCAAATATAAATAATGATTTGAGAAGAGTTGCATAAAGAATATGAGAGAACTAAGCAGCCACCAAAGTTTACAAAGTACACTGGCACTAGTATATTTAGTCATAAATGTGGGAATTAATAATGATACATTATAGCTTAGGGAATAATCGTGAAAAGTGAGTGACTCATTCTTCATAATCCAGAGAGCCAAAGGCAAGAAGATAGATACAAATGGTGATCTTACCATGCATAGAATGGAAGTCCTTTAAAAAACCAAAGATGCACGTG